>NW_028258419.1:0-1200000 GCF_053883595.1 Heterocephalus glaber | reverse complement strand
ATAAAGGAAAGCAAGCCCAAAGTAGTGAGGAAAGTCCATATACAGTTGGTGCTCAAGAATAGATGAAAATTTAAAAGTCAGCAGGCAAACCTTTGCACTAAGGAAACAGGAACTAGGATAATTAACCTCAGGCCAAGAAGAAGCAAAGACTGGACCAAGGCGATTGCAACACATGTCCCCTAGATGGTTTTCATGTACCTGTGTGAGGTCCTGCTGTGCTGAGTAAATGAAGGGCAGGACACATGTGAGCACTCACTGAGTAAGGTTGTGGAAACAATCATTCTCCATCTACAAATAAAAGAGAAGCTGGTGGGAAGGAAAATCCACTACGAAAACCAAGCTGAATCACAATGATTATGTAGAAGTAATGGACGCAGAAAGCATCAAAGCGTAAGACTGCACAGAAATCTGGAAAGGAACATAGGCTGATATTTAATGAAGAAACATTGAATGCCTAACTCTGTAGTTTCTCCATGTCAATCACCCAGTCTGCTTTTCACAGGGAAGCCAGAAGTGCGAAAGGCCGATACTGACAGTGCATTGGGAGACTATGCAGATGCATGTGTGGAATACTTCTGTTTTCCTTCACGGAATTGTACAGTGCTAGAAGAAAGTGCATGGTGGTAGGGAAAAAGCTGTAAATCACCTAGATTTAGTAATAGTGTCACTACAGTTACCAAGCCACAAAACCAGAATCCACTGAAACATGTACACTAATTTCAATGTCTCAGAGGACTTCTTCCTGTCTGATCAAAGAGTAAAAAGAAGGTAAATGTCTACTTCCTAAACACAAATGAAAACATTTTATTTTCAAGATAAGACCAACGTTCCCATTTCGTGCAGATTAAAAAAAAATCAACCTATCAACTTGGACATTTTCCATCAAGCCCAAACATTTTTAACTCTTGGATACTTTGTTAACACATAAAAAAATTAAAGATCCTTCATCAACTCCAGATTACTTTCTCATTCTTAAACAATCAGGGGTATTTGATTACTGGCAAATATTTGATAATTCATTCAACAAATATTTTCAGTGCATCTCTTACATTCTCAACACTGTTCTGGAGATTTTATGCCCAGTTTCTATCCTCAAGCAATTTGCAGTTCAAAAGGAAAGGAGATATAGAAACTCAAAAAAGAAACAAAAGAACAGTTCAAAATTAAATGTTGACCCATGATGATGAATCTTCTAGAAAAGAAAGCAACAAGACACTGACTAAAAATATCCACTTGCAAAAGGGTATTAATAAGAAAGCAGAAAAAAATGGAAAGGGAGGAGAGGATGAAAATTGTTTGCTAAGTTAAAATAATGTGCTAGCAACCAAACTGTGTTCTTTATAACATCAGAATTTTTTAAATTTTTAAATTAATGATAATATCGACTATTGATTGAATCCTTTTATTTTTGAACAATAGACAAATATTTACAAGTATTAACTTATCTAACCCTCACAATTAAACCTACAAAATATTTATTAGAATTTTTTCCCATTTTGCAAATAAGGAAACTGGAACTAAATGATGTGATGTAAAATGTACAAGATCTCATAAACACAGCACCAGAATTAAAACCAGAGTGACTGACCTACAACCCCTATCTGTTCACTCTGGCACAAGTTGAAAGGGACTCTGAATTAGGGCTACCCCTGTATTTCATGTTTTCTTCTACCTTGTCATATATTTTCCTTTGGATTGCCTCTATACCTGCTCCAGATCCTAATGTATCTAATCAATCGTCCAAAGGTGAATGAATCTGCTGTATGTGTATTTTTTAAGATTTTTTCCCTTGGCACAACTAAGATAGTCTGGAATTTTTTAAAGGAGTTAAGCAAAGGGAAAACACAATGAAAAAAAATTCAATGTTGTTGAAATAAGTAGGACACACATGTGTAAATACCAAATAGTTTCTCTAGTGTGAGAAACTGAAAGTGTAAATAAGGACTAAAAGGTATAATAGATAATGTGAAATAGGAAGAAATGGGGCAACTGGGAGGGGGAACTGGGAGGGGTAGAGGAAAGGAAAGAAGGGAATGGAATTAATATGAGAAAAGGCAAAAATGGAAACAAAGTCTTTGTAAATAGGGAGGGATGGAGGGGGTGAAGGGAGGGCAGGGGAAGAGGGAAAAAATAAGAACCAAGAGAGTATGTAAAGGTGCATATTTCCAATGATGAATGTCATTAAATTGTACATCTTAAATATACCAATAAAAGGATATACAAAAAATTCAATGTTGTAGCAAGATATAAATAAAAAAAAAAATACAAAGTGTCTCAAAGTACCATGTGTTCAACTTGAGAACTTCCTAACCCTATTTTGAACTGCTCATAAATGGTCTTTTCTGTAATCATCTAGTTTTCCTTTACTAGAATAACTCCTACTCATTATTTTATTTTTATTTTTTTCATTAAGTTTATTGGTACATTTTAGGTATACAATGTAGTTACATTCGTCATTGGTATCGTGTACCTTTGCATGATGCATCTTTATTCTTATTTTTCCTCATTCCCCTTCCCTCCCTTCACCCCCTCCACTCCTCCCTATTTACAGACTTTGTTTCCATTTTTTCCTTTTCTCATATTTTTTTCTTTCCTTTCTTTCCTTTCCCCTACCCCTCCCACTTCCCCTACTCCTTTAGAACTTTTCTTCCTATTTCACAATATCAATTATACATTTTGGTCCTTATTTACACTTTTAGTTTTTCACACCAGAGAAACTATTTGGTATTTACACATGTGTGTCCTATTTATTTCACTTAAGAGTATGGCCTCAATGTACACTTAGCTATAAATGTCTCTAGTTTCTCATTCTTTATGGTTGAGTAGGGCTGAGTATTACTCCATTTTATAAAAAAAGAAAAAAGAAAAAAAAACACATCTTCTTTATCCAGTCTCCAGTTGATGGACAATTGGGCTGTTTCCAAGGTTTAGCTATTACAAATTGTGCCGCTATAAACATGGGTGAGCATATATCACTGTGGTATGATTCTTTTAATTCTTTTGGGAAGATACCCAGCAGGGGAATAGCTGGGTTGAATGGTACCTCTAATCCTAGTTGTTTGAGGTATCTCCATACTGACTTCCACAGTGGTTGCACCAGTCTGCACTCCTACCAACAATGGAGAAGGGTTCCTTTCTCCCTGCAACACTGCCAGCATTTGTTATTGGTTGATTTCTTGATAGCAGCCATTCTTTCTGGAGTGAGGTGGTATCTTAAGGTTGTTTTCATCTACTTCTCTCAAATAACCAGTGATGTTGAACATTTTTTTCATATGTTATTTGCTGCTTTTACTTCTTTGTCTGAGAAATGTCGGTTCATTTCAGATGCCCATTTTAGTATTCAGGTTGAGTCATGCTCTTGATCAACACACACATACACACACTCACACACCCTACATGCACACACACACATGCTTCATGCAATAGTCTGAATATTCCCTTGAAGATTCAGGTCAAAATACATTTGCCTTATAACAGTACTAAGTTGAGTGACTGTTAGGAGGTGATTAAGTCATAAGGGCTCTTGAGAGTGGATAAATGCTGTTAATCACTACTGGCTGATAGAGCCGGTTGCTTATCACGGGAGAGCATTCCTTGTCAAAGGGATGGTCCAGCCTGATTCCTTCTCTGTCTCATGTGCATTTTCTTCTACCTTTCCACCAAGGGGTGACTCTCACTACATGCTGGTACCATGTCCTTGGACTTCCTGGCCTCCAGAGCCATGAGCCAAAGAAAAGTCCATTGCTCATCATTTACCCAGCCCATGGTATTTAGTCAGAATGGCAGAAAATGGACAAAAGCACCATACCACTGCCCAGTCTGGCCTAAGAGTCCTTCCTGTGGGTTTCTATAACATACTTTATCTACCTGTATCCAAGCACCTTATGCCTTAATATTTATGTGTGTATCTGCCTCACTCAAGTGTACAGCTCTGAGGGGAAGGACTGTGTGTCTGTTTTCCTACATCTACTGGCTACTGCTCAATGCCTGGCACTTAGTATTTATTGTATTAATAAGTAAGTGCTTAACAAGAGTTTACTTTTTGCATTTCATAATGAAGTAAACAACTATCATAATGATCATTATATATATACAATAAATAATACATGCATGATAAATATATGCTAAAAATGTGCATTCACTTTGTGGGAGGAAACTCTCCTTCTCACCAGAAAACCTAAGGCTTTAATAGGTGGAGGTGCACTAAGACAGGAACAAGTTACTCTTCTATTTTCATCTTTCCTCCACCTGTTCTTGGGATAAACTTGAGAATGGGACTCAGGACAGGCAACCTGGGGAAGGAGGGATAAGAAAGTTACATCTTTATACCCTAATGTCCATTTGATGGTATCATCTTAACATCCTCTAGGAAAGAGCGTCTCTTGTTTTTAGTTGGGTCAATCACTTCACTCTAGGAGAGCTCTTGATCTGATGAATAAATGATCAAGGAAGCATGAATAGAGGCAGGATAGAAAAATTATACAGTTACCGTGTCCACTTGACGAGCCAAGCACTTTCTATACAATATTTCACTTCAGGCTAACAGTCACCCTACTAGTGTTTATTTGCTATTATTTTGTGGAGGCCCTAGAGCTCTGCCTTGAATAGGCATATACATTTGGTTTGACTCTCCTCCTAACAAATGCCTACACTCTTATAAGATAGAAGCTAATTCACAGAATGAAGAAGGATGTTACTAAAAGTCATAGTCATAGCAATGAAGAATGCAACCCAAAACAATGGACTCAAAGAAATTGCAAAAGACATATTTTTTTTCCTTAAATTCTTTTTTTGGTACATTTTAGGTATACAGTACATTTACATTTATCATTGGGTACTTCTACCTTTAAATGATGTATCTTGGTTCTTATTTTTTCCCCATCTCCTCTACTTCCTTCACCTCCTCCACTTTTCCCTATTCACAAAGATTTTGTCTCCATTTTTTCCTTTTCTCATATTTTTTCTTTCCCTTCTTTCCTTTCCCCTACCCCTCCCACTTCCCCCACCGCTTTGGACCTTTTCTTCCTATTTCAAATTATCAATTATTCATTTTGGTTCTTATTTACACTTTTAGTTTTTCACACCAGAGAAACTATTCAATATTTACACATGTATGTCTTAATATTTCACTTAAGAGTATGACCTCAATGTACATCCACTTAGCTATAAATATCTCTAGTTTCTCATTCTTTATGGCTGAGTAGTACTCCATTTTATAGAAAAACCACATCTTCTTTATCCAGTTTCCAATTGATGGGCACTTGGGCTGTTTCCAAGCTTTTGCTATTACAAACTGTGCCGCTATAAACATGGGTGGACATATATCATTGTGTTATGATTCCAAAAGACATATTTTTTTAAAACCTCAAAAATAATATCAAGGCAAACATTCTTAAATTAATTAGTAGTTCCTGAGAGCATCAGTGTATTATTTTAAAAGTTTAAGAATTAATGTTAATGATTCCACATCATAAATAAGATTTATAGTCAATACAGTCTGTTTTAGAAGTATTTAATCTCCTTTATAAATTCAGATCATTAAATTGATATTAAAAGTATGATCAAAAGATATAGTAAATGTTTAAAAAATTATTATAGTAAGACATATTTCCATTAGTTTCCCTTGAAATACTCCTGCTTGCTTCAAACACACTTATCCCATTGTTACTGTTACTTTCTGAATCAGATCTGGAAATCCTGTTTCCAGAGTGTCTTTAATTGCTTTGTTGTGGCTGCCTCAATATCCTGAATCAATTCATATTTACTTTTCATGGTCATTTTTACTCTGGGGAAGAGCCAAAAGTCACGTGGGGCCAGATCCAGTGATAAGGTGGATGAAGACACCAGCCTGCCTTTCCTTTGAATAGCACACAGCTACAGCATTCACTGTATTTTTGATCATACCTCTTAAAAACATTCATGAAAGAAGATTTCCCTAACTTCTTCAGAAAGTGGCAAGAATGATGGTATAAGGGTGTATGAAGCAAGGAGGAGTATTTTGAGGAGGATTAATGGCTGTGTGTCTTTTTACTGTAATTTTTAACATAAAATTCACTGTAAATTTTGAGCAGACCTCATATATCATACCTGATTAGATAAACTCTCAACAAGCTGAAAACCCCAACATGATAAGAAATTCACTCCCTGAACAGTTAAGATTTCAAGGTTTCTTTGCATCAGATGGCCACTTAGATGTGAAAGGTCCTTCCTGAAAATAAGAGTTGGGAAATCATAAAAGCTAATATTTAGAATGTCTATTTCTCCCATTTCTCCTGTGAAACTATGGTGAAGTTTATTAAATAACAGACTAACATGCAGTATTAAATTATATGCAAGGGACTGGGCTGAAGTTTACATTTGCATTCTCCATAAAACTTTACTAAAATTATTAGTAAATCAATATCTCTAAGGAAATTCTAAACACATATATAGGGCAAAGTTGATTTGCACTCATCTGCCTGCATTTCATCCAGATAGTAAGAGGAAGATAAGAGGTTACATGAAAAAAAATGGAAGAAAAGGATAAGGTTTTAAGCATGGGACATACATTCTGGTGTGTTCAATATTAAATGGCCTTTCCAGTTATAAGACAAGAATGAAGATTCTATCAGTTTGCTCTGGATGACATGTTGACAGATAGCAGGCTTTTGATAGCTCAGTGGAGAACGAAGTTTTATGTATCTGCAATAAGGACACTAATGAATTTGACAGTAGACAGCAGCTTGTACAGACTGCTGTGCAGAAACCATTTTCTGTCCAAAGACAACAAGTAATGATAATGATGAAAATCAATCAGCAATGAGTAAAATCAATCAGGTTAGAAAGGACACTTAAAAAAAAAATCAAATGGGGTGTGCCTATGGATTTGAAATTTTAGAATGGTTAGTTTTTTAGGTGTTTGTTACCAACCTGTAGAGGATATAGCACAACTGCCTTTTCCTTATTCTTCACTGTCTTTTCTCTTATTCAGTCCAGATGAATCTGAATCTTCAAGGCTAAATTTTAATCTTCAAGGCTTTTGGAAGACAGAAAAGAATGCTTCAGAAATTCTTAAAAGTCAGGCATGGACTATAAAATTTAATTCAGTAAATCATCTATGACTAAATATAAATATCATGCATGTGCTGAGTGTGCTTATTAAATGCCAGGCACTGAGCTAAATCTAAAACTGAGCAATGTGATCAAGATCACTCTTTCCCTAAGGCTCATATTCAGATTATGGAGATAGAAAATCAACTAAATGTGCAGTTAAATGAAAAAAACCAAGAAACATATGTCCACATAGATTTCTTTATGAAGGAAACAAGGACAGTAATGCAATAGAGTAGCTGAAGGCAGTTCTGGGAAATGGGTGATGAGAGGAGAAATGATGTGTGAACAAAATGTGGAAGACCATATGAAGCATGGGAATTAACAGATAAACAAAGAGATAGGGATGGTAGAAGAAGTGGAGAGTAGCGAATGTCCTAGACATAGGGAAGAGAAGGAGCAAAGGCCAAGAGATAGGGAAGAATTAGATGAACTGTAAGGAGGCAAAAGTGAACAAAACAGAGTGATCAAGAGCCTGGACAACATGTTGGAGGTTGACAAGGAAGGTAGCAGCCAGTTCCTACAGAAGTTCATAAATTGGGTTTTCTCTGCAGGATTGACTGGAACCCAGGAGTTGGAGGGAATGATCATATTCATGCTTTTTTTTTTCTTTTGTTTTCTTTTCTTTTCTTTTCTTTTCTTTTCTTTTCTCTTTGCTTTAAGTTCTTTTATTGGTACATTTTAGGTATACAATATGTTTACATTTATCATTGGGTGCTTGTACCTGTACATGATGTATCTTGGTTCTTATTTTTTCCCCATTACCTGGGTGCCCTTCACCCCCTTCATCCTTCCCTATTTACATAGACTTTGTTTCCATTGTTTTTCTTTTCTCATAATTTTTCAATTCCCAGGGAAGAGGGAGGGGAAGAGGAAAGGAAAGAAGATCAAACTCTTTTAAAAGATCACTTTTATAGGAAAAGAGTTAAAATGAGGAGTCTTATTAGAAGACTATTTCAGAAGTCTGATAAGAGCTTGTGGCAGTTTGAATAGAAATGGAAAGAGGTAAACTGATTTGAGATCTAATTCGGAGGTAATGAATTAATTTGCAGGTCTTGCTTAGGGAATGATGTCGGAGTGAAGCAAATGGAAGCAGAAAGGCTATCTCTTATATCTATGTCCTGAGGTACTGGGATGGAAGCTGAATAGAAGAAAAACACTGATGTAGGAGAGCACAGTCCACATTACCATACAATAACATAGACTAAGAGACTGGGAGAATGTGTTCTGTGCCATAATCTAACTTCATGGACAAGGGAGAGACAGGATGATACGAGAGAAGAGCCCTGTGAACAGGGTTAGAAACTCTAAGTTCTATTTTGCCACTAACCAGCTCTCTGCTGTTAGAACAATGGATTTGAAAAGTGTATTAGGGATCATCTAGTCTTGCTTTCTATTAATTATAGCAAAATCTGCTTGTATATCCTATGATTGGATGCTTATTACACCAGAAGGCAGCCACTCCATTTCAGGACAGCTCAAATTTATCATAAAATCCTTTTTAATACTGAATCAATACTCAGTGCCTCTACAGACACTAAGTGGAACCTCTCAACCTCATAATAACTCAGCCTGGTATTGTCTCTATTTCTTCAGATATCTAAATTAGAATCTTAGCTCTAACCATGCCCATACCTGCTCAATGTCTACATTAAAAATAATCCAAATGATAGATTCTAAATATTTGACTTCTGTAATTACCTTGAACATTTTGATATTTTGGAATTATAAGTGCACAATGTCTTTTTTGACTATTGTTTAGTCAAGGTTTGAGAGACAATAGAGTTAAATCCAGTTGTTCAATGCCATATTCAACAAAAAAAATCTCAAAATGCAAATTTGTGTTCCTTTTTTCTCCAAAATTATTTATTAAACTTGAGGATCTTAAATCTAAATTTTGCTTGAGTTATATGCTTTTAAATTTAATAATAGGGCAGTTAAGGCAATATAGAATTAGAAGGTGTCTGAGTTGTCTGGGTTAACTTATTCCCAATCACTCAGTCTTTCCAATAACCATGCAGTGATGGAGAATACCTGTTAATAGAAAAGAAATATTGATATTTTATGGGTTGCTTATTATGATTACATATTTAACAGTTCTGGGACCCTGAAGTGGTTATATTATATTCACACAAAGAGTAGCAGAGTTCATGTCTTTTCTAATGAAAACACTAACATTTCAGCAGTTAAAGGTTTCTGATGGCCCATTGCCAGTGTATTCAGAGCACTGGACTTCAGCATGTCTTCCATGTTAGTCTTAAAATATATCTAGTAAAACCTTCTACCACTGTGCACAGATGCTTTGCCATAAGAACAATAAGTGTTCCAATTGCCTATAATATATTCACTATCTTAGGAGTAATCGCATAATGGTAGATTCAACAATATCTCAAGGATAAATTCTCCTTGACAGAGTTTCTTTAGGAAAACAGAATAAGAAGGAGGAATAATATGGATTTGAGGGTCCTAGGTCATTAGCTTAGATGCAGGTCTGATGTGCATTAAGCAAATGTTACACATTATAAATATTAAATGACAATTTTATATTGGGAAGGGAGACTGCAAGTATTCAGTCTAGTTACATTTCAGACTGATTATTGGTGACATAAATATTATCAAGTATGTTATGTAACACTGTACAGAATATGTGAAGAGTAAGGTGAGAGAAAAGGTGGAAATAGGATGGTTATCAATGGACACAGAGAAGTCTTCGAATAATTTTACAAAAGAGAAGTCTTGAAAAGATTTCAGTCCCTCCTGGATCAGCAAGGTACATGATGTACTTTGTTCCTTCTTCCTCCATCTTTGTTGCTAATCTGGATCATGGCTGGTCTTAGTGTAAAAGTGGGTCTACATGCTGTCATTTCTGGGATCTAAAATTCTTGAAAAGTCAGATTCCATCTGCTTTCTTCTCCTCGTCCCACCTACAATTTCTATTTCAAGCCCAAATTTGGGAATTTTAACAAGGAGCCAATTTCACTTTTAACCTTGCCAGTTGCAAGAAGTTTTGGAAGTCCTACCTTATTCCCTCAGGCTATGACCACACAAATCCCCCTCTGATTGTTTCATTTTTGCCCCTAAAACTACTTTCTTCAGTGGTTTTCACTTATAGAACCTATATGTGGCAATTACAAATTTTATCACAATTATTTGCATATGTTCTTATCAAGGGATGAAGTCTATTTCTTCACCCCTGACTAGTTTGGCCAATAAGATATATTAAAACCATTATTTAGTGAGTTTCAGTCCTACTACTCTAAATACTTTGTGTATTTTCTTCTGGCTGCTATCACATCCTGCCTTAAAGAGCAAACTAGGCTAGTGGGCTGGAGCAAGAAAGATGATGAAGAAAAGGTTATAGATTTCTTGTGCTTCCTCTGGTCCCTGATGAGGCTATCATAAAGTCTTGTGACATCCACCAAATGACCATAAATTATGAGTAAGATCAGCTGAAATCACCTTCATTCAGTCCAAACCAGGAAATCCACCTAGCCATGCCCAGACCAAATGGTTGATACATAGAACTGTGAGCTAGATAAATGCTGGTAAGGGCCTAGAAGCAATGACACCCCGATAAAAGCAAACACTCCCTGAATGCAGACTTTGGTTTCCCATGTGAATCTTCAGTAAAAAAAAAACCCCAATGCTCCTTGGAGAAATACTATTTCTAGGAGTATGGCAGGAAATCCAAGATGATCCTTCAATCTGACAAAGTTAAGCACTTAAAAAAAGAAACCCTCGATAATACAGGGTTTATTGAGCATAAACAAGAGCAAGTGTAAAAGATCTTAAGAGCCCAAGGCAGAATAATGCACATACTACTTCAAGGACTCCTTCTCCTAAACTACAAGTCATGTTGACATCTCCTTCAAGACATGTAATAAATCTACCAACTTCTTTCCATGTCAGTAACTACCACCTAGTAAAGCCACTACTAACCCTTGACTGAACACTACACAGCCTTCTGATGACACCACTCTGATCTACTCTTTTTTTTTGGTACCGGGGATTGAACTCAGGACCTTGCACTTGTGAGGCAGGTGCGGTGCCACTGAGCTAAATCCCCAGCCCCGATCTACTCTTGTATTACCACAATCTATATTCTACAGCATCCAGAGAGCTCTGAACATTGTGCAAAATGGTACACAAGGCAGTCAACAGAATTCTGCTTTAAAATTTAAAATAAAAACCAAACTTCATGATTTGAACTCTGTCTGCATTTCTTACTACATCTTATTTCATTGTCTTTATTTTATATGTTCCAGTTGGGGATATCAGAAATGTTCTTTGGTTCTGCAGGCATCCTGGCTCCCAGTCAGGCCTCAGCTCCAGTCAGGGCTCCAGAAGCAAGTGTGGCCTAGCTTGGCTCCCTGAGCAACCACAGAAGTGGCTGGCCAGAAGACACTGGGCATAGTCACCTCAGGGCATCCTCTAGTGGCATGCCAAGGAGGCTTGATGGCTGTTCCTCAGATCACATACCCTTTGGCTGTGAGAAGGAAAAGAGAATCATCAGGCCTCCTGTTTTTCTATCGCACATATAACTTCAAGAAGGTTGGGAGATAAGATCTAGTTTGGTGTCCACATAAGAAGGTCTGATCTGGAGGGAACAAGTGGGGATCTGCTTAATAAAAGATAAGTCCAAGTACTTGATAGCTACACTGTGAATCCTGCTAGTATTTGGCCTAGAAGAGAAAGGAGACATTAAATAAGATCTCATATAAGTTGTAGAAACTCCACTTGCTACATCCCAAATCCTTCACAGTTTTTAACACAATACTGAAAGTGTAAATGAGGATCAAAATGTACAATAGATAATGTGAAGTAGAAGAAAAGGTTCAGAGGGGAAGGAAAGAAGGAAAAGTTAAAAAATGTGAGAAAAGAAGGAAAAAACAGAAACAAAGCTTTTGTAAACAGGGAGAGGTGGAGGGGTGGAAGGGAGGGAAGGAGAATGGGAAAAAACAAGAACCAAGATACATCACGTACAGGCACAAATTCCCAATGATGAATATGATGACAATGTATACCTAAAATGTACTAATAAACTTAGGGAAGCCAGAGGAAGGGGCTCCCAGGCTTCAATCCCACTGCTCCTAGCTCAGAGGAGGGGAGCCACACAAGCACCCACAAGAATCCCCCCCACCCCCACCCCCACGGATCAAAATAAGAAGACATGTAAACAAGCCTCAAAACCAGACTTCCAGATCACCTACAGCAACTCCAAAGGGAAATGAGACAGAACACTCTGGTAATCAACCATCTGGACTCCCTGAACTGGCAACAAAAGAGGATCTAGAAAAAACGAAATCAAAAATAATTTCTGAGGTAATACCAGAGATTGTGCTCCCAGTGCAAGACATAATTAATAAATCTAGAGAAGAGCTAAGGAACATGATGGAATCTCAACATAGGAAACAAATGGAATCTATAAAACAGATGCAAACAGATTTCCAGGAGATCAAAAACTCTACTGAAACTCTACACAGCAGAATGAGCCAATGTGAGGACAGAATTTCCGATATAGAAGATAAGATTGCAATTAGTGATCAGGAAAAGAAAAATTGCTTCAAAATTTTAAGGGACCACGAGAAATCAATCCAGCAGCTGCTAGACAATGCAAAGAAGAATAACATAAGACTGATTGGAGTCAAAGAAGAAACAGGAGAGAGCGCAGATGACATTAAAAATACTGTTCACAGAAGTAATGGCAGAAAACTTCCCAAGCAGGAGAAAAGTACTTGACATACAGATAAGTGAGGCATATAGGACTCCAACTAGCCTTGATAAAAAAAAAAAAATCTACACATAGGCATATATTTGTTAAGATTCCAGAAACTCAACAGAAGAACAAAATTCTACAAGCAGTGAGAGAAAAGAATCAAATCACATACAAAGGAAAGCCCATCAGAATCATAGCAGACTTCTCAAGGCAAGAAGCAAACCCTCAAGGCAAGAAGAGCTTGGAGTGACATATTCCAAGCCCTAAAGGAAAACAGCCTCCAACCAAGATCGATGTACCCTGCAAAACTATCTTTCAAAATTGATGGAGAAATAAGATACTTTCGTGACAAAGAGCATCTTAGGAACTTCATGAATACCAAACCAGCACTCCAAACAATTTTACACAATATGCTAGCAAAAGACAGTGAGTATCACAACCCCAGGAAGCCCAGTAGAATGAATTCATTGGGCATGACAAGAAACTAAATGCAAAGGGGGAGAATCCAACAAAAAGAAAAAGTCATGACAATGATAACTCTATACATATCAGTTATAACCATCAATGTTAATGGTCTCAATTCACCAATCAAAACAAATAGACAGGCAGAATGGGTCAAGAACCAAGATCCAACAATATGCTGCATACAAGAAATACACTTAATTCAAAAAGAAATTCATAGACTGAAAGTTGAAAGGTGGAAAGCAATACTCCATGCAACAGGAACCTGAAAAAAAGCAGGAGTAGCTATCCTCTTTGCAGATCAAGCAGATATTAAACCAACACTGATTAAGACAGACAAAGAAGGACACTACATTCTTGTAAAGGGAACAATCCAATAGGAAGAGATGACAATCATAAATATCTATGGACCAAACACTAGTGTGCCCAACTATATAAAACAAGTACTAACAGACATGAAAAGTCATATATGCACTAATACAATTGTAGTGGGGGACTTCAATACCCCACTGTCACAAATACATAGATCAACTAGACAAAAAATAAGTAAGGAAATATTAGAACTCAACCAAACTCTTGAATAAATGCACTTAACAGATGTTTACAGAGTATTCCACCCCACAAAATCAGAATACACATTCTTTTGGGCTGCACACGGGTTGTTCTCCAAAACAGACAATATACTCACTCATAGAACATATTTAGGTAAGTGCAAAGGAACTGAAGTTATCCCCTGTATATTATGAGACCATTGTGCGATGAAATTGGAGATCTATAGGAAAAGAAAGCACAAAAAATTCATAAAGACATGGAATTTGAACAACACACTTCTGGATAACCAATGGATCACAAAGAAAATTAAAGAAAAAAATCAGACAGTTCCTTCAATTAAATGACAGTGACAATACAACATACTGGAATCTATGGGACACAATGAAAGCAGTCTTATGAGGGAATTTCATAGCAGTGCATACAAATATTAGGAAAACAGAACAAGTCCAATTAAACAACCTCATGCTGAACCTCAGGCTTCTAGAAAAAGAAAAGCAGGACAAACCCAAAGTTCATACAAGGGAGGAAATAATAAAGATCATAGCAGAAATCAATGCAATGGAGACTAAGAAAATGATACAAAAAACTCAATGAAGCCAAGAGTTGGTTCTTCAAAAGAATCAACAAAATTGGCAAACCCTTAGCCAACTTTATCAGAAAAAGGAAAGAAAAGGCCCAAATCCATGCAATTAGGAATGAACAGAGTGAAATTACAACAGACTCAGCAGAAATACAGAGGATCATCAATACCTACTTCCAGAACCTATACACCAATAAGATGGAAAACACAGAAGAAATGGACAGATTCCTAGATACATATGAATTACCAAAGTTGAATGAAGAAGACCTAAAAGATCTAAACAACCCAATATCAACCAATGAAATTGAAAATGTAATTAAAAACTTACCAATTAAGAAAAGCCCAGGTCCTGATGGCTTCATTGCTGAATTCTACAAAACATTTAGAGAGGAACTGCTGCCACTACTCTTTAAACTGTTCAATGAATTTGAAAGGGAAGCAATACTCCTGAATTCATTCCTGGAAGCAAGCATCACCTTGATCCTCAAAGCAGGCAAAGCCCAACCGAAAAAGAGAACTATAGGCCAATCTCACTAATGAACATAGATGCAAAAATTCTTAATAAGATACTGGCAAATAGAATGCAGAAGATCATCTAGAAGATCATACACCCTGACGAAGTGAGATTCATCCCAGGGATGGAAGGATGGTTCAACATAGGCAAATCAATACAGGTAATACATTATATCAATAGAGCCAAGGACAAAAATCATATGATTATCTCCATAGATGCAGAAAAACCATTTGACAAAATCCAACATGCATTTATGTTAAAAACCCTACAAAAAATTGGAATAGATGGTCTCTACCTCAATCTGATAAAAGCCATCTATGAAAATCCAACAACCAATATCGTACTAAATGATTAAAAACTGATATCCTTCACATTAAAATCAGAAACAAGACAAAGATGTCCACTATCACCACTCCTGTTCAATATAGTTTTGGAAACATTGGCCACAGCAAACAGACAAGAAAAAGAAATAAAAGGAATAAAGATAGGAAATGAAGAAGTCAAATTGTCATTATTTGCAGATGACATGATACTCTATCTAGAAGAACAAAAGAACGCCAACAAAAGTCTTCTAAACTTAATAACCAAATTCAGTAGAGTAGCTGGATACAAGGTCAACACACAAAAATCAATAGCTTTCCTCTACACAAACAACAGACTCACTGAGAGAAATATGTTCAACAATTCTTTCACAATAGCATACAAAAAACTGAAATACCTAGGAATAAACCTAATGAAAGAAATCAAAGAACTTTTCCCTGAAAACTATAGCACTCTGAAAAGAGAGATTGAAGATGATATCATAAAATGAAAATTCATCCTCTGCTCCTGGGTAGGAAGGATCAACATAGTGAAAATGGCCATACTTCCAAAACCCCTATATAGATTCAGTGCAATCCCAATTGAAATCCCAGCAGCACACTTCACAGACCTTGAGAAAACAATCCAAAAATTCGTTTGGAACAAGAAGAGACCCAGAATAGCAAAAGCAATTCTAGGAAACAGAGACATGGCAAGGGGTATCACAATCCCCAACTTGAAACTATACTACAAAGCTACTGTGATAAAAACAGCATAGTACTGGCAAAGAAACAGACTTGAGGACCAGTGGAACAGATTAGAAGATGCAGAAACAACTCCAGACACACTCAGCCATCTCATCTTCGATAAAGGAGTCAAACACCCTCACTGGAGGAAAGATAGCCTCTTTAATAAATGGTGCTGGAAAAATTGGGTTTCAACTTGCCAAAGATTAAAACTAGACCTGTATCTTTCACCAGGCAGTAAACTAAAATCAAAATGGATTAAGCATATAAATATTAAAATAGAAACGCTGGATTGGCTGGAACAGAAGTTAGGTAGAACTCTTGAAGACATTGGTGTAGGAAAAGATTTTATGAACAAAACCTCAGTTGCCCGTGAACTAGCACAAACAATCAACAAGTGGGATCTCTTCTTATTAAAAAGCTTCTTCACAGCAAGAGAAACCACCAGCAGTGTGAAGAGACAACCCACAATGTGGGAAAAAATCTTCAGTTTCTGTTCCTCAGACAAAGGCCTACTATCTCAAATCTGTATAGAACTTAAAAATATCAGACCTCCCAAATTTAAAGACTCAATCCGAAAATGGACATCTGAAATGAACAGACATATCCTCACACAAAGAAGTAGAAACAGCAAATAAACATATGAAAAAGTTTTCAACATCACTGGTCATTTGAGAGATACAAATGAAAACAATGCTGAGATTCCACTTCACTCCAGAAAGAATGGCTGCTATCATGAAATCAACCACTAACTAATGCTGGTGGGTCTTTGGGGAAAGAGGAACCCTGCTCCACTGCTGGTGGGAGTGTAGTCTGGTGCAACCACTGTGGAAACCAGTATGGAGATACCTCAAAGAACTAGGACTGAAAGTCCCATTTGGCCCAGGTATTCCCCTGCTTAGTATTTTCCCCAAAGAATTAAAAAAAATCATACCACAGTGATATATGTGCATCCATGTTCATAGCAGCTAATTTGTAAGGGCTAAACCTTGGAAGCAGCCCAAATGCCCATCAACTGGAGATTGGATAAAGAAAATGTGGATTTTTTAGTAAAATGGAGTACTATTCAGCCATAAAAAATGAGAAAGTAGAGACATTGATTGCTAAATGAATGCACATTGAGGTGATACTCTTAAGTGAAAGAAATAGGACACATATGCGTAAATACCTAACAGTTTCTCTAGTGTGAGAAACTGAAAGTGTAAATAAGGACTAAAAGGTATAATAGATAAAGTGAAATAGGAAGAAAAGGAGCAAAGGGGAAGGGGTAGTGGGAGGGGTACCAGAAAGGAAAGAAGGGTATGGAATTAATATGAGAAAATGAAAAAATGGAAACAAAGCCTTTGTAAATAGGGAGGGATGGAGGAGTTAAAGGGAGGGCAGGGAAAGGGGGAAAAAATGAGAACCAAGAGAGATTATGTGAAGGTGTAATTTTCCAGTGATGAATGTTAGTATATTGTATACCTAAAATGTACCAATGATTAAAATGAATAATTGATAATGCAAAATAGGAAGAAAAGGTCCAAAGGGGTAGGGAAAGTGGGAAAGGTAGGGAAAAGGAAAGAAGGGAAATGAAAAATGATGAGAAATGGAAAAAAAGGAAACGAAGTCTTTATAAATAGGGAAGGGTGGAGGGGGTGAAGGGAGGGCTAGGAATGGGGAAAAAATAAGAACCAAGATGCTTCATGCAAAGTTCCCAATGATGAATGTAAATGTATTGTATACCTAAAATGTACCAATAAAAGAATTTAAGGAAAAAAATAAAAATATATAAAAATAAATAAAATTAGTGAATAAAAAATCATTTAATACTTCAAGTTAGAAAGCAGTTGTGTTGTACCTTGAGATTCACCATTTCCTAGGCTCCAGAGTTCTCTGAATCTTCCCACAAATAAGAAAAGTTCATGAAGAGCTACTTCCAACTTCTTAGAAAGTCCCAACCCAGAAATCACATGTCACTGCCATTCACTTCTGTTAGTGAAAATTAGTCATCTAGCCACACATGGATGCAAAGAAGGCTAGGAAGTGTCATCCTTGGCTAGACAGGTTTTTCCCACTGAAAACTCCACTCTAGGAAAAGGAGACATAAATCTTCTTGGACCTCTAGCCTTCCCACCACAGTCAGCCTCCACAAAACAAGGCCTATCCATTTACTTACAACGTCAAACCTGTTGTTTGAATCATCACAAAATAATTATTTTGAATCCAATATCATCTTACCTCCTCTATGTTTTCACATAATCAGGTTTTGCTTTGAACCACAGCATGTCCATATAAAGAGCTCACTTGCTTACTTAAAATGTTTTAATGAGTCCCTTTCTCTTGGATTATAATGCAACCTCCTTGCAACAGGAGACAATGTCCTATGAGTTCTGCTTTGCACAGACTCTGCAACCTCAAGGCCTACCATTCTCCCCTTTTCTCTCTGTTCTGATCACACCAACCCCTTTTTAATTTCCTTAAATACCCTGTTCTATCAGCCCTTCTTGTGGGTTATTCTAGAATGCTTTCCCCAACTCTCTGCATGGCTTACTTACCCTCGCCCATTATGCTTTAGCCTGCTGAGCATTTCAGAAGATCTTCCTTGCAGGGCTAATGAGGCCTCCCATGGTTTCTTTCCATTCTATCCCCTCATTATGGTTCCACAGCAGATTGTGTCAGTCTGTGATAACGTTGCTCAATTCTTTGCCTGTTTGCTATCCTTCTCCCAACTTGAATGTAGGTTCCATGAAGGCACAGATCTCATCAATCTTATTCACCATCATCACCCAATTAATGTATACAGAGCCCAGCACATAGTTAGCACTCAATAAATATTTAAGGAATGAACAAATGAACCCAGTTGAATACAAACACACACTTTGGATGATTACTCCATCTGCTGAAGACAAAAGCCTGACCTGGGCAGAGCTCAATAGTGCCATCTACATAAGGGAAGAGGAAGCCAGGACTAGGCTACCACACACTGACACTTCCCTGACATGGATTTCAGACAGCACACTGACCAAATGAGTCTTTCTAAGGGAGATTTCCATCAAGTTTCCCATGGTGCACAGGCTACAGGGGACACAAGTTGGGGATGGTAGAGGTAATGATGATTGGGGCAGCAGTCTGAGCAATCACCTGTCACAGTTGTTTGGAAGCAGTGAATTCTTGTGACAACTATATTCATTCTTTGAGCAGGCTTGAACTAACCTGGGTAAAGAAGAAAATCAAATGTCTGCTTTTTTCTGGAGACAGAGAGCAAGACGTAAATGTGGGGGATCTCACAGTAGGAGAGAGGAAAGAAAGGAGATTGATATTAGGAACAGAAAGAATGTTTGCAGCCAAAAAAGGTGCTGTATATTAGCTACAATGAAGTAAAATGGCCCAGAAGAGATCTGTATAACATCTGCCTGCTTATTTCTTGCATGTCTACATATTCATGCTCAGCTTTTGGAATTCTCTGGAGGCACTTGAGTATATAGGAAGATGAGTTCCAATGCGCTGCAGCCTCCTGCTTTTCCAAAGGGATTAAAAAAATTCACTTCCCTGATTCAACTTTAGCCTCACATTTTTGATCCTTTATGAGTCAATGCAGATTTTAGGTGCATGTATGGAGGAGAAAGAAGAGATGAGGCAAATACATAAGTTTGATGAACATACATAGACTGTCAGGATCACATGACAGAGAATATGACATTGGCCCTGGTTGTAAAAGGACTTGATTCAAATCCTGGCCCCACCTCTAATAAGCTGTGTGAAAAGTGACTGCGTCTTCATCTGTAACATAAGCAGATGCCTGGTGTGTGAGTGTGAATAACATCTGTGTAACACTGGACATGGAATAAGCATGAGTAAATGGCACATGTTTATTATTCAAAGCAAGCACACTTCAAGCTCTTTTTCTTCAGATAGGGTTGTTCAGGGGATCTGCCTGCATTATCTGAAGATTGTGTCAGTCCTGCACCAGGTCAGGCCAGGCCCAGGCACAGGGTGCTGGACAGTGCAATAGTTCTGTCGGCCACTCCTCCAATGCCAAACTTGTTTATATGGGTCCTTGTGTTCAATCTACCCTACTCCCTGCCTGGCCTCAAGTCTCATCTTTTCCTCCACCAACATCCTCCTTACCTTCCAAAGTCTAGTTCAAAAGTCAGGGTCACAATCAAGCATTGCTGGAGATTCCCAGTCAGTTTGGTCTCCTTTTCCTCTGTACCCATTTCTTCATTGATTCATGTGTTCTGTGAACAATTATTGAGAGCTGCTAGATGCCAGGAAATGCGACTGATGTCCAGGAAGTAAAGAGGAATAAGACACCATCCCCATTATCACAATCCAGTGAGGGACAGCTGGATTGATGAATGCAGTGGAGCACAGAGCACACCATCTAGTTGTGTACCTAGCACAGGAGAGCTCACAGGAAAGGTTCTCTGACAGCGGTGGCTGAACCTCTGGTCACAGTTACTTTGATCTTTGCATTACAGTTTACTGTTAACATACCTATTTTCCTGGTCACATTGTTATCTCCTTGAAGATAGATGCTATCTTCTCCTCCTCCTCCTCCTCCTCCTCCTCCTCCTCCTCCTCCTCCTTCTTCTCCCCCTCTTCCTCCTCCTTCTTTCTGTACTTGGGATTGAAATTGGAGCCTCTGCACTGAGTTACACCTCAACCCTTTTTCACTTTTTATTTTGAGATGGCCTCTCTCTAAGTCACTCTAGCTGGGCTCAACCTTATGATCCTCTTGCCTCAGTCTCCCAGAGTTCTGAGCCTATAGGTACAGGCCACCATGCTTCGCTTTGATGCCATCTTATTTGTCTTATATTTCTTTAAAGTCTTACAGTATGTTGCAAATACTAGGTATCTAATGAAAGTGCATGTATTATTGCTAGGTGAGTATGCAGGGGCTCTCAGCAGTAAGTGGGTGCATATGTCCTGGTCTGTCTAGAAAACATCATGTTCCATGAAAGGCAGTATATATGGTGTAGTGGTTATAAGAACTAGGGTATTAAAGCCAGATTGCTTGAGTAAAATCCCCTTACCAGTTCTAAATAATTATTTTCATTAGGAACGTTTCCTTTTTTGTTGATTTCTTCTTCTGTTAAATGGAAATGATAATAATAGTATCTACCACATAGGATTAGTGTAAAGATTAAAAGAATTAATCTGTTCATGAAAGTTATTTTAGAAACGCGTCTTGATGATGGTTTCTAGTAGACGTTAGTTATTATTGCTTTTTCTTAAACAGACTTAAATCTTCACTGCTCTGAAACATGGACTACACCAAGAAGAATCTGAATTCCACAAATTCTAGCTGCAATGCCCATCTGTTACAAATCCAAAAACTCATCAATTTATAACTTTTTACAGGCCCTATCTTTACTTTCTCTGACCATGCTAGATAATATGATAGCTTTCTGAGAAAGTCTGGTTTTATATCCTTCACTGATATCAATGTGAAAAGCCACAATAAAAATAATAAACAAAATGACAATTTATTATGTTCCTTATATATCATGTAGTTCCCATTATTATTTCCAGTCCTTGACAATAACATTCAAAGTAGACGTTCTTCTGTCCACAAAGCAGGTCATCTCTCACAGCCAAGACTTGGACACATCCAGCTCTGTCTTACCCCAGTCCTCCACTCTGCACCCTCCAACTAGCTTTCATTTGTTCTTGGCTTCATTGTCCTTGCCTAATTTCCAGCACCAGTGAGGAACATCAAAGTTCCAGGGAGAAAGAGAAGTGGGAGAATTTATATTTGACCATTGAAAAGGCATTTTAATTCATATAATTCTTATAATTTCAACACTGTAGTGTAGTGCATGGTGGAGACAGGTATTGAAGCAGTCCACTGGTCCCACACCTTCTTCCAGCTTAGTTCTAATGCAAGGTTGACTGCTGATTTAATTTCTTAAAATTGGTAGTCATACATATTCCAGAGCCTATTTGCAAGTTTTCATAGTTAATTACCATTAAACTTACCTTATCCTTTTCTGTATCTCTAAACTCTCTTTGCCTTCTAAACCCATTAGTTTTTGTTCTATCCACGACAGATTTAGAGAACAACTGGCCACTGCCATCTTTATAATTATCCTGCTTGTGGTCTACAGCAGCACTGTCCGAGAGAAATACAATGGGAGCTATGCATATAACTTTAAATTAATTAGTAGTCACAATTAGTAAAAAAGTAAATGAAACAGGTGAAATTAATTGTGATAATATCGTTATTGAAACAAAATGACACAAACCTGGTAACTTAACACAACACATTTATTCTCCTGGAGTTCTGGAAGCCAGATGTCCAAAACCAGTACACTAGACTAAAATGTTCTTATTTCAACATGGAAAACATTCATTAATTAATTCATTCAACAAATATAATCTGTCCCAGGCACAATGCTGAGTGCTTAGGATGCTCAGTAAAAGAAAACAGCCTCCCCCACCCCCATCAGCATCCAGAGTATAGAGAAGACATAGACACACATTAAATGGAAATTGCAAGGGAGAGAAAATGATCTTGGAGACTGGGAGTGTGACCTCATTATGGGTGTCAGACCAAGTTTCCTTGAGGAAATGATGTTGCACTAAGATATGAAGCATAATTAAGAATTAAATTAGTGAAGAGGAAAGAAAAAAAGGAATTGCCCATGATAAAAACCTCTGCACAGAAAACTTCCATAAAAGGAATCCTGACAATATAACAGACAAAAGCCAGAAAGTCTAGAGAGTAGCAAATGAGAAAAGGGACTAGGCACAGGAAGAAATCAGAGAGGAAGGAGAGGATGCAGTTGTCTGGACCACATAAGAGAACTTTCCTTTCTTCCTAAAGTAAATATTAATCTACTGGTGGATGTAGGATTTCAATATATGAATTTTAGAAGGACATAAACATTCTGTTCTTTGCCACATCAAAATGGAGGGGTCAGTGAGATGGTTCAATGCATAAATTTTCTGGGGAGGGAATTCTGAGCTGAAAGAATGCATTTGGAAGTCACCAGAATATACATAGCATTTTCAACTCTGAGCTTGGAAGAGATCACCATGAGAAAGGTAGCTGCTAGCAACCAAAGGAACATACTGCTGGCTCACAGTTGTAAGACACTGACAAAATGATCATTCTGGGCTATAGGATGCCTACACAGAGGGAAGGAACCACCATGGGCTGGGGAAGGAAATGGACTAAGACAAGTGGCAGTTGTACCAGGAGTCTGAACTTACTACTTACAAATACAAAGCCATAGTTAATCTCATGGAGAATGTGTACCCAGATGAACTCCATGGGCTCAGCTGTCGGTTATAAATGACTCAAGTCTCCTCCAGGACCAAAGCCTTTACATGAGTTACAATGGTGAGGTTACCCCTGAGCTGATTTATGGCCTGAATATAATTTTATATGTATGCTTCCTCCAATCACATCACAATTTGCTTTTACACTCAGCTTCAGCAATTCATAAAAGCTCCTGGACCATAATAATTATAATGATGATCATGACGATCCTGATTCTCTCACTATGGCCGAAGGGCAAGTTGTTGTAAACTGAAAGAAGGAGGGACATTCTCTGTATGAATTCCAGGCTAGAGGGGAAGGCAGACGCCATCCCCATGGTCATCCACTCCTCCCTGCTTTATTGTCAGCCTGGCTCTCTATGGGATCAGATCTGGGTCCTGAGAATGGGAGTCATAGTACCCAGCTTATGGAGTGTGGGAACTGATGAAATGCATAAGGTATAATGGTTGGAGGATTTCTAAAATGAGAAGTACATATTTGTTAGCATTACCATTTCTACCACTACCACAACTGCCCCCATCACCTCCACCAACATCATCATTACCTTAGTAACATTTTCATTTCTGGACACAATACCAGACACCCACAATTTAAGAGAAGAAATTTATTTTGGCTCCTGGTCCACAATCAGCTGGCTCCAAGGCAGAAACAGGATGCCAGAAGCCTGGGGAGAAAAAGGGTTCTCAACCTGTGGCATCCAAGAAGCAGAGACAGAAGGCAAGAAACCGGGACAAGAAAACACCTTCCAGGTCACACCCCAGTGAACCCCTTCCAGCAAGGCGCCATCTCCTAACAGCATCTTACAATGGTGAGGTCACCCCTGAGCTGATTTTATCAACTGAATTTGCTACTGAATTCACCAATGGAGGAATCCACTAATAAATATAGCACTCTTGTGATCCAATCACCTTCCACACACAAGAGAATTTGGTGGTAAGTTTTAGATCTAAACCATAGGAATCACCATTGTCCTCTTCACTGGGTAGAATGGTTTTACCTCAGCATATCCAGAGGCCTATACCACAATTTCCTGCCACTTCCTTCTCTCTCATCCAGCTCAGAGCTATATTCAGACTCCTTATCTAAAGGAGCAGCCAGTGCTGTGCCTTGGGCAATTGTTATGGTTTGTATCTAAATGTTCCCACAAAGCCCCATGGACTCATAGGTGGGGCATGACTGGGAGGTGACTGTATCATGGGTGTATGATACTGGATCATGAGAGTGTGATACTGGTTTACTCCACTGATTGGATTAGCATAGTTCTGGCTGTGGATAATGAGAAGCTCCACCCTAGGTGTGGGTGACACCAACCAGTAAGTCTGTATTCTGGATTGAATAAAAGGGAAAGAAAGGCTTGCTGCTGCTTCCTCCTGCCTACCATTCCAAGGACTGTTTCTCCTCTGCCATGCCATTCTGCCATGCTGCCTTACCTTGGAGCCAGCCCACTATGGACTGAAACCTCCACAAACTTGACCCAAAATAAACCTTTCTTCCTTTAATGTGTGGGTGTCAGGTATTTTGTCCCAGCAACATGGAAATAACTAAGACAGCAACCAAAATGAAGGTGGCAGTCCTAGCTTCCATTTTTTGCTTAGCCAACCCTTACCCTCCTACCTTATTTCCAGCCTGCATGTAAAGTGGTTACTGGTTATTAACGTGTGGCTCATATGTGCCACCTCAGAGCATAATTCTCCTCTGTGTTAGATAAATATCTCAGGTGACCCATGCTTCAGAGAAGTTGGCCTCTGATGCATTTCAGACATCTGGGTGCACAGGAGCTAAGACTCACAAAAACAACTGAAGGTGACAAGGAAGTGGAGCCCCTTTGGCACTAGGAAAGACTTGACATAATTTTTACACAGATAAACCCATTCACTCAATTCATTCATTTTATAAATATGTAAGGTGCCTCAAATATGTTCCAAGAATGCAGCTAATGTGTGAGTGAACTGATGATGACTGATGAAATGAAAATATGCTGGTGAGCAAAACAGATGTAAGCATATAATGAGAGCAGCCAGCAGCAATCACAAACACCTCCATAATCCATATTTCTAGTGTGAAGGAGGAAGAGAGAGAAAGAAGTGCTATCGGGGAAAACAGTGCAAAGGATCTTTTAGCTGGAATATGGTGAGAGAGGGAATCAAGGAAGTCTCCTGTGAAGTGACACCAAAGCAAAAATCTGAGTGATGACCTCACAATAGCTAAGGAAACAGAAGGGTGGAGTGGAGGTGGCTGTCTTCTTGACAGGGCAAGCAGCATGTGCAGGGTCCCAAGGCAGGAAAGAGAAATTGAAAAACATTGGTAGCAAAACAAAAGCAATCGAATGCAGAATAAAGAGTGCTTGTCCTGCCTCGGGCCAGAGGAAGACATCAGCTATGTGTGCAGGGCACGGGGAAGTGTTTTAGACAGACCATTGTGTTGTATGTCCTGATTAAAGCATGGGTGCGTGCCTGAGTGCAACTGTCAAAAGTCCCCAAATGATACACTTAAAACCACTCAGTTCTATTGTGTGTAAATTATCCCTCAATAAACCTTGGTGGGAGAAAAGTGACGCTTTTAAATCTTTTCTTTTTTTAACCCTCATTTTAAGTTTCAAGTTAACTTGCCTTCACCTACTGTAAGAAAAACAAAGCAGGAACAGAACTGCAGAATTAAATATATTTTATTTATTTACTTACTTATTTATTTGTAATGGCTCATTTAGGGGTTTTAGCACTTTAGGGTTTTTTATTCTCTTTTTTAAACATTTTATTAGTACATAATGTTTACATTCCTTGTGTGAAGTTGATCCATGGACACAACGCATCTTAGTTGCTTTTTTCATCCCCTTTCACTCCCTCCCCTCACCCTCCCTCTGTCTCTTCATCACCCCCACCTTTGAGAAAGATCTATCTCCCTACTTCCTTTTATTTTGTTCCTTATTTATATAAGAAAACACATATATTTAAGTTTGTGTATCTGATTTATTTCACTTAACATTATGGTCTCAAGGTGAATCCATTTTCCTACAAATGACTCAAGTTTATCTTTGTTTTAAAAGTGTAATTGAAGGTGGAAAGGGCAGACTTGGAATTCCAAGGCACATTTGATATTTATGTTCATACAGCTATACGCAGGAAATAAGAAAATGCCTGTTATAGCGTGTTGTTAATGAGGAAATATTTCACTTAATCTTGTGCAACAATATCAGTACCAATAAATAGTAGATATTCTTTCACTATTACTTTCTCTGGAATCTAAAAAGTAGTGAACATCTCAAGTTATTCTGACAAAATTAGCATCCACAGAAGGTGATGTGTGGCAGAAGGTGATGTGTACTACGCCAGTACAGAGTACCCGTGTGGCAAGATCCCAACGGGGTGCAGGAGCTGGAGCAGTGGGGATGGAGACTTTGCTGTCAGCTCAACCTCAGGCTGTTACCTGCCCAACCCCACATTGCAGAAACATTATTCCCGAGGCCCCAGCACATCCACATGCATCCAGAGCCTCCTGAGATCTCATTGGTGTGAGTACACAAAGCACACTGAGAAATGTTCAAACCTCCCCAAGGAAAAGGCAAACACAAGTCACTAGAAAAGTGTCCCATTCAGAGGCCAAAAAGTAACTGCACACCTCTGGAGTGTGTTTTTATTGAAACTCCACTTTCTCTCTTCTCTCATTCTCTTTCTCCTTTTCTTTTTCTTGCTATGACATTGCAACCTCAAAAAGATGAAATTTGTAACTTTCTAAAGTCATAAAGTTAAAATATGTAACTTGCTAAAGTCACAATAGATGAAAATCATTGTTAAAGTCTGAAACAATTCATTCTGACTCTCTTTAGCTTTCAATTACCCAAGAAAATCTAGTTTTCAATGGATGAAGGCTCTCCTTTCAACCAATCTGAGGTGTCTCTGGCGCCAGGAATTGTGTTGATGATCACCATAAAAATGCCCAGGCAGAGGGCAGACAGGCAGATAGCTTGGGGAAGGCTCACAGACAAAGGAGGTGTTATGTGTAGTACAACCATTCACTGCAAAGGGATTGTTTAAGTGGAGATGACTAGTGGACACTCACACAAGAGGGAGCCTTCATACGTAAATAAAGGCTGGCTGTCACTGAAGCCCCTCCATCTGTTGCTGCCCATGGCCAGACTTCCAAGGAACTGGCTGCACTAATTGAAAGCATAGCTGGATTTGTGCCCCACATGTTCACTATAGGAAATCACTGGGAGTTTGTTTCCAGGCAGGCCCAGCTCCAGCTCGTCCATGCTTCTCAAAGCCAAAAGGACATCCTCTTGGAGACTGTGTAGCTGCTGTTGTCTCTTTATCATTGATTCCTAACCTGCCCCAATTTGGATAGCTCTAGCCATCTAGATGGCCAGAGATTTGTTAACCTGCTAAGCTCCTTTCACTTTGGGGCCCAATTCAAGGCACTGTTTTCTTCAGCAGAGAGGAAAACCTGAAAGCTTGTGTGAGCGTGGCTGAAAAGTGCACCATTTTGGCATTTGAAGTTCTTCTTTTAGGTCCTTGGCCATAGAGAACTCCCTGCTCACAATGCCACCCCACTTACATTTCCTTCCCCTTCCAGGCTGAGGCCAAGTCTGAAGGGCTCAAATCCCAAGCAGATGCAGATTATAAGTGCTGGCCTGTTCTGGGTGTGCACAGAGGTAGATCCTGAACTGAAAATTTTGACAAGCTGGCTTCACCCCTTCCCCTCTCATCCTCAGACAGAGATCAGGCAAGTATAGTTGTCCAGCCTGTTTCCACATAAGGGCACTATGGGAAATAACACACAGTCTCCAAAAAAATGACAAATGGACCCAGCTCCTGACTAATAATTTGGAGCTCTTTCTCTTAGATCATACGTGCTTAAAAACAGCCACCTGGTTCTTCCCAATAACCTCTCAGGGCATCACCCACAGGACAGTGGAGTGTGACTGAGTTGGGGGGTGAGTGTCTGTGTTTAGGTCTACGCTGCCCACCCATGCTGAACTGCATGCTTGATGTTTTGTCACTGTGGATGGACAGGTTTCTGCTTGTTTGATGGAAGGAGACAGCGTGTCATGGAAGATATGAATAGCCAGAATCCAGAGCCCTTTTCCTACTGCACCCTCATGCCCCCTGAGTCTACCCTTTCTTCTGTGAAATCTAAAGAATAAATTGCCTTCTGCACAAGAGGAAATTAAGATTTGTGTAGCAGAGCTGATTTAAAATACTAAAGGTTCTGTTATTTAGCATTTGTTTACTCATACGATGATGTTAATTAGACAATAAATCTAAGACTTGTTACATCTGAAGCTGTCTACAACACCTGACTCACCGGAGAGTGGGTAGATGAACTTAGCCCACAGCCAGCCTGCCCTCAGAATGTCTATGTGAAAAGTCAAAAGACAATTACCAAGGGTGTTGGAGCTCACATACTCAGAAACACAGCTGAAGAGAGCATAATGTCTCGATTTCAGCTTGAAATCTGTGTTAAATTAGTAGTAGGAAGTTGAGCAGAGACACACATTTCATAAAACATCAATTTTCTTTTAGATTTTATTGTAGCACTATTCACTCTTGTGGGAATTAGACATTTGAAAACATTTTAAGCTCTCCCTATGAACTGGCAAATAGATGCTAAAGACAGTGCATTCACTAATTTTTGTTGTTATTTGGGTCATCTGTTTTCTGGGTAAGCTAGAAAACATTTTGTGAATTGTTGACACCAATATTATAAGTTTAGAAATTTTTGAGTATTTTCATTAATCTTCAATCACCTCTTGGATTGCTTAGTGCTTGAAGTACAATATACAGATGTTTTGGAGAGAGTTTTAGGGTCCTAAAGATATTTTTTGACAGAGAGCCCAAATCAGGATTTACATAATGGAGTTTGGTCTTGTAAAACATACTCATAACTCTTGTTAAATTTCTGAATGTTTTTACTTCAATTCAAGTTTACCAAAGTTAAGAAATGGGGCTAATCCAGGATAAAAAGTAGGAACAAAGTGATTAAAGTGCCCTTCTATTTTGATAAGGGCACTGGGTTAATATGCAAACGCCACAGTTGATGTCAGCGTCTGAAGCGAAAGATAAACACGGCTGGCTGCTCAGACTTCAGATTTGGGTGACATTTTTCTTTGTTAATGAACATTTCTTTCTCTGCAAAAGAAAGAAAGGTTTTGTCTTATGTTCCATGGCTTCAGGCCAAGAAACATCCTTTCTTCCCTCTTTGCCTTCACCCTTTAACAAAAGCAAAATTTCTTCTTTTCCTATTTATGTTTGTATTTTTATTAATGTCTTTTGTTTCCACTTTATTATGACTTTCATTCCTTCTACTTTTATTTAAAAAAATGATTCACTTAAATTCATATTTATTTCAGCTCTTTTTTGAAACAATCAAGTGAGTTCATTGCTAAGAAAAGTACTGGGCTTCTTGAGTCCAATGTTGGAAGGTGCATAGCTCTTTGTCTGTGTTTCTATGGACATTTAAAATGTATTTTCTTTTGTTTGGGTGAGGTTTACTTTACCATTCCTGGTTGTTATAAGAGTGGAGTAGATCCAGTCATTTGTGGAAGAATGCAATTTTTATCTGTGTCCTTGGATGTCAGTTAACACTGCATTCAAAGAGGTGGGTCATCAAGTCTGCAATGAGACTTGGTCCTGGTTTCATGTAGAGTACTTTGGTGACTCCCTAACCAAGACTAACATATGAGGTAAGATTCTCTTCCCTTTCAGCAGAGGGACAAAGTGGTCCCAGTTTAAGTTGGATCATGGTCCCTTACAGTAAATATTAATTACTTGACAGGAGCCTACCCTGTGTGGAAGTAAGGACAGAGTCAGAGTGAGCCAGCTGTGGGACAAGAACAGCCAAGGCCATGCAGAAGAAGACAAGATCTCAAGATCTCAGGGGCTGACATTAAGAACCTGCAAAGAAGCAGAGGAGGTGATGCATACCTATAACCCCAGCTACTCAGGAGACCTAGCCAGGAGAGTCACAAGTTTGAGGACAGCCCAGGCAACTTAGTGAGGCTGATTCAAGAAAAAACAATAAAATAAAATAAAATAGAATAAAATAAATTCTGGAATATAGCAATAGAGCACTTGCCCAGCATGATCAAGATTCTGGCTTTAATCCTCAGCACCAAGAAAAAGAAAAAAAAATCTACAAAAAAGCACATTTGCAGAGATGAAAGCAGACCTGATGTTGCATGCAGCGCTGGAGACACCTAGAGATTGCTCCCTGAGGAATTCTACCTGTCCTGGCCCTACTTGCGTCCTTGGCATTTAGCTTCCATACTACTTACTCCCTACTCTGTTCTTAATAAAGCCCCTCTTCCCTTGAGCTTTTCTGTCTAGCACTTGGTTCTTTGCAAACAAATGCACGCTGTCCAAAGCAGGTGCCACTGTTAATTTTCAATGTAACCCTGGAACACTTCTTTTTGCCTAAGGAGAAGAAATGTTTTAAGATCCTAATGCATTAAAGAGTGAAATTCAGCAAGGAAGGAGGAGCCTAGTTCCTTCTTCCCATGCCAGTCACCAGTCCCCAACTTCCCACACTGGAGAGGGTGTGATGGGTTTGGAGGGGTTAGCATATCATTTCCTGGGGTCCCAGCACTGGAGGGAAAGAAGGCTAACCAGCAACTGACCCAGCTGACGAATTCCATTTCCCTGCAAACACATCTCCTCCAGCACAGATAGATTCTGATTTTATTTAAATCCTACTCAGAATTAAATCCCTGAGACATCAAGCTGAGAAGGAGAGGCAGGTGTGAGATGAAGCAGGGGGGCTGCTTCCCAACTCGATAAGTCCCATTGAAATGGTGCCGAGTGAGGTGATTGCTAAGTGTCTTCAAGGGAGGGGCCGGCCGGGAGCAGCCTAGAGGCAGTTGCAGGTTCCTTGTGGGAGAAGGCAGAAGGAGTGGCCGTTTTCCTGCATTTGGTTTTCTTTCTGGACACATCTGACTTCCAGCTTCCAGCCAGTGTAATTAGGCCAGGTTGCAGATTTTGTGAACAAAGAAAATCATGACCAATTCAGAAGGCTCTGGCGAATTATAAGTGATGGTGGTAAAAATGTTCCTCTTGAACTTGCCAATAGGCTCTAAAAACCACTGGTCTTGGAGTTAAAAATCCCTTGTAGGGCATAATGAGAACTGAGGAGTAATTAAAATTGCTTGCTCAATCTCAGTGCCTTCCCACCCCTGACTCACTGCTTGACCCCCTTCCTAACATTAGCATCCAGTTTTTCAGGCTTCTTATATGATCATATGTTACCCTGATAAAATTCAGGGATGTACCACAAATTCATTCAGATCTAGGCACAGAAGATTAACATTAAAATACTCCAAGAAGCATGCAGTTTAGCATAAGACAAAACCTGAAAGACAAGTCATGCCTACCATTCGCCTGAGGTCGGCTTGAGGCGTGCACCTCATCTGGTGTGGCTGCATCTGGGAAAATATCTGCCTACACTGGAGCCCATCTGACTCAGAGAATGAGCATCCCCAAGACTCACAGGGCCGCAGCCTCCTGACCCTCCCCCATCCAGGAAAACAGACACACAACTCTCAGGGTGTCCAGCATGGTGGCTTCTCAGGATGCCCCAGTGATCCATGAGGGAAGAAGTAAACACTCTGAAGAGCTTCAACGTCAGGTGACTTCTGGAAATTCACTAACATGAAGTTCAGAAGGCCAAACAAAGCTAGAGAGAAGTAATGAATTATTTTGCTGATATTTCTCAATTGAAGAAATGACAAAGACCATGGATTGGGAATGATGGGAGGACCTCAGCAACATGGAGGTCCCAGTGATCCATTGGACCTCAATATCCCCACCTGCACGGCCACTGCCATTCCCACCTCACCACCTTGGACAATGCATATCAGTGCCATCAGACTAAAATCAAAGGAACCATAGTGTGAAATCCATTTGAGGTTTGAAGTTAGGGGAAAGCAAGAGGCCAAAGGGTATTGTTAAGAAACAAAACCAAACCAAAGGATGAGCTAGTAATTAGCATATATCATACGACTCACAAAAGTAACTAAAAAGAAGTTACAGGCTTGTCTGGGTGTTGTTTTTCATGCGTATTTTTTACCTTTTTCCATAGCAAAGGAAGCCAGGTCTTTGTGATACACACTTTCTCCATATGACCAGTGTTCAAAAATCAATTCTATGCTTATAAAAGTTAGAAGTCTGTGACTGTCGTTTCTGTTCCCAGTAGGCAATACAATTTAATTGTTCAGAGGAACATAGAATAATCCCCTGCATCATGATTCTTCTAAAAGAGATTTGCTGAAATGCATGTTCAGCACACTTCCATGCTCATTTAATTGCACCCTGGTCAGAAAGATTCGCCCTTTGAAGATCAGGAGAATTTTCATGGTACAACAACGGGAAGAGTTTCCAAGGCTGGAAGCTCCAAGTTTCCTAAAAGAACAAATATCTCAGGGAGAATCACTGTCAAGCCAGGGGTAGGGCTGACAGTTTCCCCAGTGCTCTACCTATAAAAAGGATATCTGGGGTTTCTTTTGTAAGAGGCTTGGCTGCCTTTACCTTCTCTGCCCATGAGCTATAGGCAAAGTGAGACCTTCAAGTCCCTCTGACACGTACTGTGGTTTGTTTTAGATAGGGATGAAGACGTGTTCTATAGAGTTCATATGAGATCAGCTACTTTCTACATATGAATTTTCAAGCATTCTGGTCCTTGTAAACAGTAGCTGGTTTTCTTCTCTTCATTTCCATCTCTCTCATTGTTTAGAGTGTTCTTATAGGAAAAACCATGTTACAAAAGGAAACACCTGATACCATCACACTTGGCTCTGTGACCAGTAAGCACTGAGACAATCATTTGTCAGAAGGCTATTATTTCATTTATAATCTGCTTTTCTGATTGCTTTTAACTAACTCGAAGAGTAGATGCACTAAGGAAGAAAGGTTTGTGACCCATCTGTTGAGTGTATAATTTCCTTTTCATTGGCTAGCACAGTCCAATAAAAAAAATATTATTAGGTGCCCTAACTCAATCAGCAAACAAATGACAGGCAGATGGTCTTCAAAAACAATACTGACCATGAATGCCACAGAGCGACAATGTGGGCCCCGGCTTTTAGGCAGCCTTTGTCTGAAAACTCTCCACTGGGTTAAGTGATGCAAAATACGATAAAAAGAGAGAGAAGCTGTGTGTAAATGAGGGAGAAGTTAACGGCCTCTGAAGTGTTCCATGAAAGGCTATGATAATTTTATTGGAAGCAGCAAAAAAAAAGAAGAAGAAGAAGAAGAAGAAAAGAAAAAAGAAATAGAAAGAAAAGGGGGGAAAGAGCATCCTACTTAAATAATGTAGCCCTGTGATAGTGCTGAAATGTGGAGAATCGGGCTGAAGAGACACTTTTGTTCTAAATCTTCATTTTAGCCTGATTTTTTTTCTTCTTCTAACTGGACCTTTATCTGACAGAATTTTCTCAAGTTTTATTTCAGCTAAACAGTGCAACTTTGTGAATTGAAATTTTTTTATGAGAGAATTTTACTTGTTGAATAGAAGGAAGAAGAGAAGAAAGGAGCAAAGAAAGAAAGGAAGGGAGGGAGAAGTGAAGAAGGAGGAAAGGAAGGAAAGAAAGAGGAAAGGAAGGAAAGAAGGAAGAAAGGAAGGAAGGGCGAGAGGGAGAGAGGGAGGAAAGGAGAAGGAAGGAAGGGAGACAGGGAGGCTCTTGAAAATTTTTGAAAAATCAGTGAGATCAGAAACTGGCATGAGTGATTTCAAATTCATGAGGAGGTATATGATCTCTGTTCCCTTTCATGATCGGTAATAGTGAGCAAGGAACTACCCCAGGTCCTGCAGAGCCTACCCACCACCCTTCAGGTACATGCCTTGGGCTTTTTTGGTCCAAAGTGGTACTGAATATAAGTTGATCCATCCATATATCTTCCTTATAAGCAGTGGAAGGGCTGGCTCTGGTAAATTAAGATTTACCATGAAATCTGTGATAGTTGTCCAGGTTGGGCTCAGAGTTACAATCCTCCGCCTCAGCCTCCCAGAGTGCTGAGATTAGGGGCATGCATCACCACACTGATGCACAATGACTCATTTCAATTTTTTTTAAAAAACTTTGTCTATTTGACTGGTTAAAATGGCATGTCATTATTCACTAAATTTGGAGTTTTTAAACTTTTTCAATGCATGTAAATCCTTTATATTTTCTCTCCTGTGTTTATAGGCATATAAACTAGTGAATTTTCTATTTGTATCTTTTGCTGTCTGGGTCATTTTAATTCCTTGTTCCAAATCATTCAGACACACCTGTAGCATGGCCCTAGTGCTACCTCATACCCTGCACCACAAATCATTGAAACATCTTTCTTCATCTACTTGACCCCTTCATCTCCCCCCACCCCTCAGGTCAAGCTAACCTTCTGAGGCATGCATGGCAGTGTTGAATAATCTGGAAAATCTTATTAAAATGCAGATTCTTTATTTCTGATAAACTTCCAGGTAACACTGAAGTCATTAACTTTTCCATCTACTCTATGTGGTTTACTGGGAGTATTTGGTGCTTTGAACCAACTACTTGCCCAACAAAAGCATCTTTCCTCATGCAAGAGGAGAATTTCCTCATTTCCTTTGTAAGAGGAAAAAGCTGTGAATGGAAGGACTCCAAGGGACAAAGAGATGGCACAGAGGCCTCCCACATTTAGGTGCCCACAACTCAAGGTCCGAGGCTTCCGTTTTCCGTTGCAGTGGCTTGACTGTTCTGCTCACCAATTCTCAGTTGGTTTTGGTTATACAAGACCATGGACATGCTAGCACCTAACAGTTTGTCTGCCATGATCTATTCATCCTCATCAGAGATCACTATGGATTCTGTTATCTTGCTGACCTCTCTGGCCTTATTGTCCACTAGGATAACTAAGCATGCTTAAGATAATCAAATATTATCACCTGGCTTTGGCCATTCTGTAATCCTGTTCTAATACCTCTAGCTTCATGGTAAGGACTTTGTCAACTCAGCCTAGAAATGAAGCTACCCCTGTTCCTCTTTATGGTTGCTAAGGCCCAGCTCTGGTGGATTCTATTCTGGCTCCATGATGGATGGGTCTATGTCTCACATAACCAACCCTTTTTAATGCTCTCACTTCTCAGAGCCTTCTAACCCCTCCCTCAGCACTCTCAGAAGGCAGTTTCTGTGTCCCCAGCCTCATCACCACATCTGAAGGTCAAGGAACCATTACAAGGTACAAGAAGGACCAGCTCCAGCTGTCCCTACCAGTGCCCTGGACTTCAAGTTTCCTGTGAGTGCTCCCATATCCATGAACTTTTCCTATCACCAGCCTTAGAGTCTGTCCCCTTCCCCACTGCCCTGATCCAACAAACTTTATTCCCACAAATGTCATTCAGCTCCCGTGCATAAACAGGAGCCCAGATGGGGAGGTCTTTTCCCACAAAGCAGGGGCACTATTTCTCTGCATGAGCGGTGCCAGTATCTGACCCTCAGCCTGCTGGCAACACAGGGAAAAGAGGGCAGTCCTCCTTGAGCCATCTGCCTCAGATGAGGTTTCTATAGGGTCAGATGATGCTGTTATCCTTCTGTGAGAGTAGATGGGGCTCCTTTTGCCAAACTGAAGGATTAAGGCTATATAGGGGTTTACCACTTTCACTAGCTAAGCAAAAGTCATTTATCCCTGTGACAGGGCTTGAGATTCCGCTTTTTTACTGTCAGGGGCTCAACTTTTGCATAAGAATCATCAAGTCTGTATACTCAATGTTCTTTGCAGTTCAGCTACCCCCATGATTAGATCCTGGATGTGGTTTTCAGTGGCTGAAGGAGATGGGTCTCCTTCATCATTGCCTTTGATTTTCATATCGTGCCTGGCATTTTCTCTTTTCAAGGCATTTAAAGGAATTATCAATACCAACCCAACCACCATTGTGGTTACTACAGCATTCATATGACCCTTACGGTCACTATGGCCTCTCTGGCCTTTATATTAGTCAAATGTCATGGCCTTGAATACATTCCTCACCTCAGTACACAGGAGATGAGGTCTTTGTAGCTGTGCTGCCACACCATGCCAGGGGTTATCACCATTCGTTCACAGTCAACAATAGGGGATTGAGAAGGGACCTACCCTAAAATCACATCCTAAGTCTGCTTTCTAGGAAATTTCCTGGTGTTGACTGCCTTCGCCTGATGTTCCCTGAAAGCAAAGGCTGAGACAAGTAACTTACTAAGAATACGATTCTGGAGTCTGAGTAAATGAACAGGAAAGGAAGAAAAGACCATGCAAGGATGTTTTATTATATTAACCACTACTACAGGTTCTCAGTTCTGAGAAGTCTTATTAAATGTGTCTCAAGTATGTCAGCTCAGAAGATGAAAGGGGAAAGCATGTGCCCTCTGCTTTCCCTTGCTGGTTGCTCAGGATCACTCCATGAGAACTGACTCCCCCACACTTCCAGGTTGTGTACACATAAGCTCTGAGCAGGTATCAGTGGGAATCCAAGAAGCCCTGGGCAGTTTCCTTTGCCAGGATAAAACCCTCTAGAAATTGAGTATCCATGTTATCTTGGCGTGTGCTGTTTGCTCAACTCTCTGGCATTTGTCAAGATGGGAAGAGCTGATAGAAAATTAAAACTACTAGATTTTATTTTGAATTATATGTTATTTGGGTAGACCCTGTCTGCAGAGTTAATGGTCCATTTTTTTCCAGTCTAAGTCTTGTCTTAACAGGAGGATGCCTTTCCTTTTTTACAAAGTTCAGTGCTGCCACGATGTTTGTTTGTTTTAGCAAATTACAGCTTATTCTCTGAAATGTTCAACTTTACAAGTCTTTGGTCAGGTTTAGAAGGTTCTCTTTTAAAAGGGGTGCCACTCTGCTTCTTCCAGATCTTTAATCCACTAACAGTGTTCATTTCCAATTAGACAGCATTCTTCTCTTTCCTTCCTTCATTCTTTTCCCTACTCAACCTCCAGTTTCTCACTAAGCCAGCTTTAGCGCTCTGCACCATGTGTCCTTTTAGCATTTCAGGCTGGAATGAGAGAATTAGGCAAAGAGAAAACTGAAGTCACCATCACTCACATCTAAATATCTATTATTAAGACGTGCACATGGGAACACTCATTTTCGATTCCAAAATTTTATAAGAACAAATGTGAGGATCATCAGAATACTCATTAGGAGAAGAAGATAAAATGCGCCTAAGAAACAGATCTGCGAAGTGTGGATGTGTGTAGCCAGCATATGAACTGACGCCTCTGAGCATTAACACATGGTCCCTCCATCAAAGGTCTGTATATGTGACTCAGCTGCTGGCCTGACAGAAGATTTGCGGTTGTTAACACACACTTCATTAAAATACCAGCTAAAATCCAAGTTTGAAATCCCACAGCTTGTGTTAGTTGATAAAACTCAATTGCTTCTAATTGCTGTTAGTGCAGCTTTAAAATAATATTTTGTTGTAATCAAGGATTCAATATGACAAGGAGAGTTGGCCCAGTGAACTGGAAACACCAGGGCCAGAGAGAATGTGTGCACACACAGGGCTTGCGACTCTGCTTGACTTGTTTTTTCTAAAAAATTTCCAACCGTTGAACCAAGAAAAATGACCAGTTTTTAAGTGGGTTCCAAAAGGGAGGGGACAACTTAAAGACTGGATGTCATTTGCATCTCTGGTTACTCACTGTGGTTGAAGAGATGGAACACTGTTTTAAATGAAACAAGCAGAGTTGTATTGTCTTCCCAGCCTTTCATGGAACACGCATCAGAGTTAGCCAACATATTTTTTTAGTATTTTTGTTTACTCCCTCCACTCCACCCCTAAAAGATTACCAATAGTAGCACACTTGATAAGATAAAACATACTAAAATATTGAAAGTTATTTGACTTAGCACTGGAAAAGAAAGGGGAAGCCTACTGCCAATCTTTTCTACTCACTGCAATCCAGGAATACTGACCTTAGGATTTTTCTACTAGGTGAGCTGATTCCCACTACCTGGCCTTCTTACTTGCCCCTATCTGCAATCCATATCCCTTTTAACCAACTCCTACTCAACTTTAAGTCTCAGCTTCAACTCTGGTTCCAAGGGAAACTTTCCCTGACCTGCTATGTTTAAATTATCTCCCCAGCATGTCATCACAGCCTGCATACTTCTTTCAAGGCACTTTGATCAAAATTGATTATTTACATAACTATTTATTTAATCTACTTTCCCTATTAAGGTCCAAAGTATAGGCATCTCTTTATCCTATCTTTTCTACAACCCTACCCAAAATACATAGAATATGGTAATGAATTGCCTAAATGATAACAAAGATTAGGAAATTTAAGTGATTTTAATTAGGCATAGAGATGAATAAGATAGTAACAGAGAGACATTGACTAGGAACGAAGTAAACTGGTGAAACAGATCTTACTTGACAAGAAAGAAAAGAAAATCTTCACATCCTCTTAGTAGACACCTCAGGGGAAGCTATAAACTTTTGGAGAAATCCAAGTATGTAGATTGGCCAACCATTCTCCATGACAAAAGATAGTCCTAACCCTCCATGTTCTATCTATCACACATGAACATGTATCCCCAGATGTCCCACACAGGAAATATTTCTAATTCTGTTGAGTGGCTTCTGGACATGCACTATCATAAATTCCACCTTGGCCCTAAGCCATCATATCATAGTTTATTAGAAACAAATATCTGGTATAGATTGCCCCCTTCCAGCTTTGGGCAATGGATAAGGAGAATAAGGATGAAAATGGTAATACTCGTAACAATAATAGCAAATATAATTGTGAAGCAGCATCCTTTGCCTGACCAATATCCTTCTTACCTTTTCTGGTGGTAACTTCTATTTGTTGGAAATGAGTCTGCCAGTGGTCCCTAGCGACTCTGTATTCTCTATTAGCAAGGCTATTCAGGTGCTCACTTCCTTGAATGTGAATCTTCAGCAAAGTGGTAACAAGGTAGAAAATTGATTGAGTGCACTCATTTCAAGAGAAGCCCCTGGAAAAACTCTTGGAAAAAATCCTCCCAAGATTCCTACCCACACATTGAACTGCCTGAGCTGCTTCCATACCTTGTCCTGGGTCTCCTGATTAGCCTATGTACTCGATTTGTGTGATTATTTTGACTTTCTTAAATACTTTTGAATCAAAGATATGTAAGTTTCCTAAAATTATCTTGTTAAGAAACTTCTTATTAATATATTCATGTTGCAATTGTTTCTATATTTAAATATATGAGATTTCTTTAAAATTTATTTCAAAGGCCTTTATAATCATTGCTTATTACTTCAGCACATAGATACACTGAATGACAGAATTTTATGATATAAAGTTTTCAAGAAAAACTTTATTCTGAGTTAAATCACAAATCCTTACCTATATTTGAAAGTCCATATTAGCAATCTGTATTGGACAGCTATGCTGTATAACTGAGCACCCTATGATTCAGTGATTTAAAGTCACAAATAACTATGTATTTTTTGCTTGCATATCTATGTATCAGCAGTCAAAAGTAAGTGGTTGATCCAAGCTTCAGGGCTCTCCTGGACTTAGCTCCTGGCTGAGGTGTAAGATCAGGTCTACTCTCCAGGTGGGCATTCTGGATCCCAGCTGATGGAGAAAGAGTGGTCACAGGTAACTTTCTCTAGGATCATGGCAGAGATGGAAGACAGCAAGTCCAACTTCCAAGGACATTCCAAGCTTTTGCTTCTATCATGAACACCTGCATCCTGCTATACCAGGCACATCACAGGACCAAGCCCAATATCACTAGTGGTGGAGACAAGCATATCCCATATACACAGGGAAGAAGAGAAGTGAATATTTCCTGAACAATAATCCAAACTATCACATAAACCAGAGAAGCATCTGAAGGACAAACCTTGCTTATGTACTATGACTGTTATGCTGATTAGATGCAATGGTAATTTTCAAGAATTTACAAATAAGGAAAGAATTGTTCAGGAAGTTTTTTAAATGAACTTTAAAAACATTTGAGTATGGGCAGGGAGAAATCCTGCAATTTGAAACCAGCCCTATCTGACCACACCAACACATCCTTTGCTATTAAACCACACAACCATCTCAGAACTGAAGGCTGACACCAGACACCTCAACTGTAGGAAGTTCTCTATTATTTCTCTGCCAACCATACTTCCAAAAACTTGTTATCCAAAAAGTGTTATTTTAATACATAGCCTAACAACTAGTCAAAATATTTAAATATAAATTGTCTGACAGATCCTAGTTACCATAAATATGTGATACATTTTCTTATGAGTTCAACAACCATCTGTGATTTTTTTAATAAGAGTGGGTAAGCCCTATGAAATATTTCAAATACATTGTCTATCATTAAGTAGAAAATTAGATAGAGTAGAGGTAAGAGGGGGTTAGAGAGTGGGTGGATATGATCCAAGCATGTCTCATGCAGGTATGAAAATGTCACAAGGAAACCCATTATTTTGTACAATTAATATATGTTAATAATTATGAAAAAAAGAAAATTATGTTGCAAAGGTTAAAGAAGTCTAAGTGTTGATCAGAACATTTCATTTACACATACTATTTTTCCTATTTGTGGAACAAGGTTGCCTCCTGTCACTGATAAAATATTAATAATAAAATTTGCTTTTAGAAATTCTTAGTCACCATCCACAGATTTTAATCAGGGGTTTTTAAAGGATACATTAACAACTCCTTTCACATTATTATGTTTTTATATACTTCACAGTTAATATTGTAAAGTTATAGCAAGCATTGTTATCGCATTCTGAATATGTCTTGTATGTCAAAATATAAAAGGAACTCTTCAACAATAATCCATATTGATTTTACTAAGCTTTTTCATAGAATCTTAAAACTTCATTTGCTATCCTTTGAATAATGATTCATTTTTAATTATATTATGTGCTGGCTAATTACAAGTAGAATGATTACATCAAAATAAAATGAGATAAATAATTTGTTACCACAACTTAAGTGGATGGAAAAATCTTGTGAGGAAATCTAAAAGACTACATGTACACTGTGGAGGCAGGAAAGACCTTAAGACTAAATATTCAGAAGTATTAATAGAAAAATGCACATATATTTGACTATGTAAGAGTCAAAAGAACCATGAACAATGTCAATAACAAATGATCAGTTTGAGGGTTGGATTTTCAAAGGACAGAGCAGAGGTATAATGTCCATAACAACCAAAGGACTCCTGCAATTCAACAAGAAAGAAATAATCCCACAGAAAAATAAAGACAGAAAGAGCTAATTCACAGATGAGCCAGTTCAAATGGCCAAGTAGTATAGAAAATGACCTGCAAATTAGTTGGGGTGTAAATTGAAGTGAGAGTAAGACAGTACTTTATATTCACTAGACTGGAAAAATATTTACAATCAATATGCAGGAAAATGATACTTATAAAATGGCTTAAATTTTTAAAATTATGTCAAAGAACTTAAGATAAGTAGATTTTTGGAAAGCTGTCTTTCAAAAATCTATTAAAATTATACATGCATACACATTCAGAAATCCCATTCTCAGAATACTATCTCTTAAAATATAAGCATCAATATTGAGAGATATTTATTTTAATATTTTTGCTAGTGGCAAAAAAAAACCCAGAAGGCAAAAATATACTAGCAACAGAGAATATTACATCAACAGAGAAATGTCTTAACTATGTTGCAGTTGTTATTTTCTATGAAATATTATACAGATATTTTTTTTAAAAAGGAAATATCCTTGTATTTCTGTACTTTATTGATGAGGCAGAAAAGTCAAGGATAGAAATATGTAAATATGTAAATACCACTTTTAAAAAAGACACAATGTTCCAAAACACTATACTTGTGTTTGAGTATGTGTTGTGTATGTATTATAGTGTTCCAGAAATCTCAGAAAGAAATACATGGAGACACAGAATTCAGGTAAAATAATAAAGTTTCTACTCGCGAGTGGGCGAGAATGCCAGAAACCAGTCTGGTTAGTATCTGCGCCCCTTTGTATATATCCTTTTTAGCCACTATCTCATCCCTAGTGGTCTTTGATGTGTTACAATTCCAGTTCCTATTTACAAGTCACAGACACAAGATAGGCACATAGACATTGGAAATTCACCCTGGCATTGCAACTTTGTTAGGTTAATGAAGTTACTAGTTAAAGAGTCAGATTACCTTCAATTTAAGGAGAGTTATGGGAAAAGCAAATCTTAAAAGAACACATTACTTATTTTGCTTCTACAACTACTTTAATATTCAATCTATTAAGTTATCTAAAACTTTTCCCTATCAACAGTATAATGCAATAATATGTAAGGATTGTTAAAATGGCTTTGCTCATGGCAAGGGGTTATGAACTATTAAAGTAAACAGGAAGAAAAGGAAACTAAAAAGAAAGAATAATAATGTATAAAGAATAATATAATACTATTATATTCATACATTTTACTGGTCACTTTTCTTGTCATTGGGACAAAATACCTGACACCTACAACTTAAGGGAAGAGAGGTTTAATTTGGCTCATGGTTCCAGTCCATGGTCAGCCAGCTCCAGGGCTGAGTCATTATGATGAAAGGGTCTGGCAGAGGAAAACTGCTCACTTCATGGTGGCTAGGAAGTAGAGCAGGTTGGAAAGAGCCAGAGAGGAAAGGGCCAGGGACTGGATATAGTCTCCAAGGTCATGTTCTTCATCACTCACTTCCTCCAAGTAGGCTGTGCCTCCCAATAGCCATTCAGCTATGTACTACTCATCAATGAGTTAGCCTCCTAATGACGTTAGTCCCTCCAAAATCCAATCATCACTCCCAGAGTTCCTTAATCAGGGTCATAGCTAACATATATTTTCAAATAATTATATAAATTTTTGCATGTGACAGAGTATGTATGGAAAATACATGGGGAAAACCTCAAAATTAATTATTTTTAATGAAATGAGCCCACTGGTGGGCTGAGTTTAATATAGCTGCTCAAAAATTTATGTTCCTTAGAGCCTCAGAATGTGACTTTACTTGGAAACACAATCTTTGTAAATTAGTTAAGACAAGGCCCTAAATTTAATGACTGATGTTCTTTAAAAAGGCCCTGTGAGAACACCCTGGGTGTAAAGACAGAGAGAGACAGTGGAGAGACCCTGCTACAGGCTGGAGGCTACCAGAAGCTCCAAAAGACAAGGAAGGGTTCTCTCCTAGAGCCTTCAAAGGAAGCCAACACATTTATGTTTGATTTCTACCTTCCATAACATGGAAAAAATACATTTCTATTGTTTCATACAACAAGCATTGTGGTAATTTCTTAATATAGACCAACCTAAGAAACCAGTGCAACCTCATAGTACAGATTTTATGTTTGGTCACCTACAAATCGTTAATCCTGACTCTGTCTCCAGGAATGAGGGAAGACAAGGAAGCCTTGCCACACCATAAACTTCATACCCATCTTGTCCACAAGTGCATCTCCAGTAAGGTACAGCAAGAGTACACAGCAGGGGCTGAATAAATTTTGTAGAATAAATGAAATCATAAATAAATAAAACACATAGATAGCTCCATGCTTTTGGACTTTGAAAATAATTTGAGTCCTGTGTGTTGTTCAAGTTTGAGGCCATCTTATGAGAATATGTTTTGTCTCTATGTTCACTGATTTTTTACTCAACATAAGTGTTACAGTTCAATCTCAATGCTCCTTCTGTCTGAAACTATCAGGGAAAAAAGAAATTATGGCAGTAGAACTAGAGGCAGCAATACCTACAAAGGAAATCGAGCCCTTTCTTCCGCACATGGATGCCAGCTCTTTCAAAATTTGTTTAAATCATTTCTCAGAGTTATCAATAAAGCTGAAATAACCTAACCACAGGATGTGCAAGAGAGCAATTTTGACTAGCAACACCTATCCAACCGCTTGTCCAAAAAGTCAGCTTGTGTTATGTTGTATAATAAATTGTTACAGAAACATTTTTAGAACATAAAAGTTATTCTGGCATCTGGCTGAAGGTTACTGTTAGCATTCTGGAAGAATTTCAATAGGAATAGAAAGGCCCAGGAAGTGAGTAAAGTCATTTCAGAACCATTCTTGAAGGGTAAGCCTGAGTTCCAGAGGGATTTCAGCGCTCAGCTAGAGGGCGGCAGAATTAGTGCTGAAGTATTCCTCATGGAGAGCTTTAACCTCATGGCTGAAGTGTATTCAAAACAATTCTGCTGCGATAGTAAAAAATATATATCCATGCTGTGTGTTCCCAGAAGAGCATTTGGGCCTCCTTATTCACATGAGCCAAGAACTGCAAAACAGCTGAGGAGGTAAATTGGTAAAGTGCTACTGAGGAGATTTTGTTCTGAATACTGGCTGGGGAAGCCCCATGGTCCCAGAAGGTTAGAAACATTACATGTTTTACAGGGTGTGTGTTGAAATGAATAATTCATAGAAAAATGCTCCTAACTTGATTCAAGTAATATTATATGATAAAGTAAGGAAAAATACTAAATAAAATATTCTTTTCTATGTGGTCTTTCTGCAGAGTCCCTAAATTAATCCTCCACATATGTGCCACACACTGCACTTAATTTGGTACTGGGGAGATACAGCAATTGTATCCCAAGTTAACTGAACATGAGAGACATAACATGGGCAATGAATATTTATTTAACATCTACCTATTGGGTGCTAAATCAATACTAAAACGTAATCTATATTAGTCAGCTTTGCATCACCACGGTTAGATACATGAAAACATTAACTTAATTTTCAAAGTTTTTAGCTCACATTTTTTGAAGTTAAAGTTCAAGAAAGGGTGGCCTCATTGGTTAGGACTCTGGGAAGGGGGGCACATCATGACAACTGCATGAGCAGGCTAGAAAGGTCTCATCTCAAGCCTGGAGTCAGAGACAGTGAAGAGAATCCCACAGTCCCCTTTGAGCACAGGTCTCCAGGGTCCCAAGCACCTCCGCAGGCCATACGTCCTCCAACAGTGGGGGCAAACTTATGGCATGTGTGCCACAGTAGGAACACAAAGCCCTCTCTGTCAGCACACAAGCTGAGTCACCCCAGCATCACCTCAAGCAGCCCAGCATCAGACAAAAGCTCACACAGGGCCATGCTCATTCTCTGGAAGGAGTAGTGGTGCCAAGCAATGATGTTGCAAGCCCATTGGTCATGATTTGTCGAAGCTTTTGCATGGTTGGTCAGTGTGCCACCAAGGGCATATATAATATATTTGCTTGGACTGGCTGAGTTTTCTTTTGTTTTTTCTTAAATTCTTTTATTGGTACATTTTAGGTATACAACACAATTACATTTCTCTTTGGGAACTCGTACCTTTACACGATGCATGTTGGTTCTTTTCCCCCCCCATTCCTAGCCCTCCCTTCACCCCCTCCACCCTTCCCTATTTACAAAGACTTTATTTCCATTTTTTCCATTTCTCAGCATTTTTCCTTTCCCTTTTTCCTTTCCCCCGCCCCTCCCACTACCACTACCCTTTGGACCTTTACTTCTTATTTTGCATTTTTGATTATTCATTCTAATCATTGATACATTTTAGGTATAAAATAAAATGACATTCATCATTGGAAATTTGCACCTTTACATAATCTCTCTTGGCTCTTATTTTTCACCCTTGCCCAGCCCTCCCTTCAACCCCTCCAGTCCTCCCTATTGACAAAGATTTTGGTCCTATTTTTCCATTTTGTCATATTAATTCCATTCCCTTCTTTCCTTTCCCCTGCCCCTCCCACTTCCTTTCCCTTTGCCCCTTTTCTTCCTGTTTCACATTACCTATTATACGTTTTAGTCCTTATTTACACTTTCAGTTTCTCACACCAGAGAAACTATTCAGTATTTATACATGTGTGTCCAATTTATTTCACTTAAGAGTATGGCCTCAATGTGCATCCACTTAGCTATAAATGTCTCTAATTTCTCATTTTTTATGGCTGAGTAGTACTCCATTTTATAAAAAACCCACATTTTCTTTATCCAGTCTCCAGTTGATGGGCATTTGGGCTGTTTCCAAGTTTTAGCTATTACAAACTGTGCTGCTATGAACATGGATGCACATATATCACTGTGGTATGATTCTATTAATTCTTTGGGGAAGATCCCCAGCAGGGGAATAGCGGGGTCAAATGGGACTTCCAGTCCTAGTTCTTTGAGGTATCTCCATACTGATTTCCACAGTGCTTGCACCAGCCTAAACTCCCACCAGCAGTGGAGCAGGGTTCCTCTTTCCCCACAGTCCCGCCATCATTTGTTATTGGTTGATTTCATGATAGCAGCCATTCTTTCTGGAGTGAGGTGGAATCTCAGTGTTGTTTTCATTTGCATCTCTCAAATGACCAGTGATGTTGAACATTTTTTCATGTATTTATTTGCTATTTCTACTTCTTTGTCTGAGAAATGTCTGTTCATTTCAGATGCCCATTTTTGGATTGGGTCTTTAAATTTGGGAGGTCTATCTTTTTAAGTTCTTTATGGATTCGAGATAGTAGACCTTTGTCTGAGGAAGAGCAGGTGAAGATTTTTTCCCACATTGTGGGTTGTCTCTTCACACTGCTGGTGGTTTCTCTTGCTGTGCAGAAGCCTTTTAATAAGAAGAGATCCCATTTGTTGATTGTTTGTGCTAGTTCACAGGCAACTGAGGTTTTGTTCATAAAATCTTTTCCTACACCGATGTCTTCAAGGGTTCTACCTAAACTCTGTTCCAACTGGTTCAGAGTTTCTACTTTAATATTTAGATCTTTAATCCATTTTGATTTTAGTTTAGTGCATGGTGAGAGATATAGGCCTAGTTTTAATCTTTGGTAAGTTGAAGCCCAATTTTTCCAGCACCATTAAAGACACTATCTTTCCTCCAGTGAGGGTGTTTGGCTCCTTTGTCGAAGATGAGATGGCTGAGTGTGTCTGGTGTTGTTTCTGCATTTCTAATCTGTTCCACTGGTCCTCAGGTCTGTTTCTTTGCCAGTACCATGCTGTTTTTATCACAGTAGCTTGGTAGTAGAGTTGCAGGTTGGGGATTGTGATACCCCCTGCCATGTCTCTGTTACCTAGAATTGTTTTTGCTATTCTGGGTCTCTTCTTTTTCCAAATGAATTTTTGGATTGTTTTCTCGAGGTCTATGAAGTATGCTGCTGGGATCTCAATTGGAATTGCATTCAATCTATATAGCAGTTTTAGAAGTATGGCCATTTTCACTATATTAATCCTTCCTACCCAGGAGCAGGGGATGTCTGGCCATTTTCTGATATCATCTTCAATCTCTCTTTTCAGAGTGCCATAGTTTTCAGAGAAGAGGTCTTTGATTTCTTTCGTTAGGATGATTCCTAGGTATTTCAGTTTTTTGGATGCTATTGTGAATGGAATTATTTAACCTATTTCTGTCTCAGTGAGTCTGTCATTTGTGTAGAGGAAAGCTGTTGATTTTTGTGTGTTGACCTTGTAACCAGCTACTTGACTGAATTTGGTTATCAAGTCTAGAAGACTTTTGGTGGAGTTCTTGGGGTCTTCTATATAGAGTATCATGTCATCTGCAAATAATGACAATTTGACTTCTTCATTACCTATCTTTATTCCTTTTATTTCTTTCTCTTGTCTAATTGCCATGGCTAATGTTTCCAGAACTATATTGAACAAGAGTGGTGATAGTGGACATCCTTGTCTTGTTCCTGATTTGAGTGTGAAGGATTTCAGTGTTTGACCATTTAGTATGATATTGGCTGTTGGTTTTTCATAGATGGCTTCTATCAGTTTGAGGAAGAGACCATCTATTCCAATTTTTTGTAGGGTTTTTATCATAAATGCATGTTGGATTTTGTCAAATGCTTTTTCTGCATCTATGGAGTTAATCTTATGGTTTTTGTCCTTGGCTCTATTGATATAGTGTATTACATTAATTGATTTTCATATATTGATCCATCCCTGCATCCCTGGGATGAATCCCACTTGATCAGGGTGTATGATCTTCTTGATGATCTTCTGCATTCTGTTTGCCATTATCTTATTAAGGATTTTTGCATCTATGTTCATTAGTGAGATTGGCCTATAGTTCTCTTTTTCAGTTGAGTCTTTCTCTGCTTTGGGGATCAAGGTGATGCTTGCCTCCAGGAATGAATTCAGGAGTATTGCTTCCCTTTCAATTTCATTGAAGAGTTGAAACAGTAGTGGCAGCAGTTCCTCTCTAAATGTCTTGTAGAATTCAGCAGTGAAGACATCAGGGCCTGGGCTTTTCTTAGTTGATAACTTTTTAATTATATTTTCAATTTCATTGGTTGATATTGAGTTGTTCAGAATTTTTAGGTCTTCTTTGTTCAACTTTGGTAATTCATATGTATCTAGGAAACTGTCCATTTCTTCTGTGTTGTCCATCTTATTGGTGTATAGGCTCTGGAAGTAGGTATTGATGATCCTCTGTATTTCTGCTGAGTCTGTTGTCATTTCACCCTTTTCATTCCTAATTGCATGGATTTGGGCCTTTTCTTTCCTTTTTCTGACAAGGTTCACTAATGTTTTGTCAATTTTGTTGATTCTTTCGAAGAACCAACTCTTGGCTTCATTGATTCTTTTGTATCATTCTCTTAGTCTCCATTGCATTGATTTCTCCTCTGATCTTTATAATTTCCTCCCTTGTATGAGCTTTGGGGTTGTCCTGCTCTTCTTTTTCTAGAAGCTTGAGGTTCAGCATCAGGTTGTTTAATTGGGCTCATTCTGTTTTCCTAATATGCGTATTCACTGCTATGAATTTCCCTTGTAAGACTGCTTTCATTGTGTCCCATAGATTCTGATATGTTGTATTGTCCTTGTCATTTAATTGAAGGAACTGTCTGATTTCTTCTTTAATTTCCTCTGTGGCCCATTGGTTATTCAGAAGTGTGTTGTTCAATTTCCACATGTTTATGAAATTTTTTGAGTTTCTTTTGCTATTGATCTCCAATTTCATCGCACTATGGTCTGATAATATACAGAGGATAACTTCAATTCCTTTGCACTTACTTAAACATGTTCTATGTGTGAGTATGTGGTCTATTTTGGAGAATGACCCATGTGCAGCTGAGAAGAATGTGTATTCTGATTTTGTGGGGTGGAAGACTCTGTAAACATCTGTTAAGTTCATTTGTTGAAGAGTTTGATTGAGTTCTAGTATTTCATTACTTATTTTTAGTCTAGTTGATCTATCTATTTGTGATAGTGGGGTGTTGAGGTCTCCCACTACAATTGTATTAGTACATATATGACTTTTCATGTCCGTTAGTATTTGTTTTATATAGTTGGGTGCACTAGTGTTTGATGCATAGATATTTATGATTGTCATCTCTTCCTCTTGGATTGTTCTCTTTACAAGGATGTAGTGTCCTTCCTCATCTCTCTTAATCAGTGTTGGTTTGAAATCTACTTGATCTGCAAAGAGGATAGCTGCTCCTGCTTTTTTTCAGGTTCCCGTCACATGGAGTATTGTTTTCCACCCTTTAACTTTCAGTCTATGAGTTTCCTTTTGAATTAAGTGAGTTTCTTGTATGCAGCATATTGTTGGACTTTGCTTCTTGACCCATTCTGCCAGTCTATTTCTTTTTTTATTATTATTATTTTTTCAGTCTCTTTCTTTTGATTGGTGAATTGAGACCATTAACATTGCTGGTTATAACTGAAACGTATTGACTTGTCATTGCCATGATTTTTTCTTTTTGTTGGGTTCTCCCCCTTTCCATTTAATTTCTTGTCATGCCAGATGGGTTCATTCTGCTTTGCTTCCTGGGGTTGTGATCCTCAATGTCTGTTCCTAGGATATTGTGTAAAATTCTTTGGAGTGCTGGTTTGGTATTCATGAAGTTCCTGAGGTGCTCTTTGTCATGAAAGTATCTTATTTCTCCATCCATTTTGAAAGATAGTTTTGCAGGGTACATCAATCTGGGTTGGAGGCTGTTTTCTTTTAGGGCTTGGAATATGTCACTCCAAGCTCTTCTTGCCTTGATGGTTTGTGTTGAGAAGTCTGCTGTGATTCTGATGGGCTTTCCTTTGTATGTGATTTGTTTCTTTTCTCTGACTGCTTGGAGAACTTTGTTCTTCTGTTGTGTTTCTGGAATCTTAACAATTATATGCCTATGTGTAGATTTTTTTTGATCAAAGCTATTTGGAGTCCTATATGCCTCACTTATCTGTATGCCAAGCTCTTTTCCCCTGCTTGGGAAGTTTTCTGCCATTATTTCTGTGAAGAGATTTTTTATGTCATCTCCACTCTCTCCTGTTTCTTCATTGAGCCCAATCAGTCTTATGTTATTCTTCTTTGCATCATCTAGCAGCTGCTGGATTGATCTCTCATATTCCCTTATAATTTTGAAGCAATTTTTCTTTTCCTGGTCACTAATTGCAATCTTATCTTCTATATCTGAAATTCTGTCCTCACATTGGCTCATTCTGCTGTGTAGACTTTCAATGGAGTTTTTCATGTCCTGGAAATCTATTTGCATCTGTTTTATGGATTCCATTTGTTTCTTATGTTGGGATTCCATCATGTTCCTGAGGTCCTCTCTAGATTTATTAATCATGTCCTGCACTAGGGACACAGTTTCTCCTGTTACCTGAGAAATTATTTCTGATTTCATTTTTTCCAGATCCCCTTTTGTTGCCAGTTCAGTGGGTCCAGGTGGTTGAGTATCAGAGTGTTCCATCTCATTTCCCTTTGGGGTTGCTCTAGGTGATCTGGTATTCTGGTTTTGAGACCTATTTACGTGTTTTCTCATTTCGACTGGGGTGGGGGGCTGTTAGCACCTGCACGGGTTACCTCCTCAGAGCTGGGTGAGGTGGGACAGGGGCCACGAGCAGCAGTAGGGATGGTGACCCAAAAGCCCTTTCCTGTGGGCTGGGAGCAGCGGGAGGGATGGTGGCCAGGAAGCCCCTTCCTCTGGACCAGGAGCAGTGGGATGGTGGCTCAGAAGCCCCCTACCTCTGGGCCGGGAGCAGCAGGACTCAGCATCTTGGTCTGGTGGTCTGGTGTCCTCTGTGTCTTTGTAGCATGGAACCAGGTGGCTGCCTGTCTGCAGCGGGGTGATTCGGCATCTTCCACGTAACTTGGAACCTCGGTAGGGCTCACACAGACCTGCCTGTCTTCAGTGGGCTGTTTCGGCTTATTCCACATGACTGGGGACCTTGGTAGGGCATGGGAAGACCTGCTTGTCTGCAGCCGGGTTATTCAGGGTCTTCCCCGTGACTCAGGACCTCGGTAGGGTGTGCACAGACCTGCCTTTCTGCAGCAGGATGATTCAGTGTGTTCTGTGCAACTCAGGACCTCGGTAGGGCGTGCACAGACCTGCCTGTCTGCAGCGGGCTGGCTGAGTTTTCATACATTCATTTTTATTAACACAAGATTTTAGCTTTGAGTTTTCTTATAAAAAATTTGAAATTGTATATCTAAGATTTAGCAAAGAGATGTTCTAATTAAGAGACGATTCTTTTATGTTGTGCTGTCCGCTTGGCATATTTGAACATGCAGCATCATATTTAGTTGTTTGTGAAGAATTTGTGAAAACAAGAGCGAGGATATATATTTGCTTGGACTGGCTGTGACTTTAGTAGAAGCCCCTACAAAGTAGGAAATGCACTCAGATGCCTCTTTCAGAGCAGGCCAAAAGCTGAGGGACCATTGCCTCCTTGCACTGGTGGTCAGCTAATTCAAGAAGAACCCCAGCTGAGAATTACTGCTATAGATTGTTGAGTCTGGGAATATCCAATTCTTCAGTGTTAACTAATAGTGTTAGCTATTTTTGGTATAGGGATAGATTTGTATTGGGCACTTTTTAAAATTTTGTGTCAACTCTTGAACACACACACACACACACAAAATTACTACAACAAAAAAAAGCAAAACTGAAAACAGATAGTGGAAGATCATTCCAAGAGGCCTGAACAGAGGCATTGGAGTGATTGAACACAATGGGAAAGCTTTATGTAGTCTGTGTAGTGAGTCTGTCACACATCTGTGTCAGATGGCACTTTGACAACAACCACAAAAGTGTTGCTGAACTTGGTGAAACTGTTGGTGAACTTGGTGATAGTTTTTGCAACTATCTGTCAAAAACAAATCATCTGACAGCTGCCAGCTTTCAAATTTCACCATGTTCAGCAAAACATGGTAAGCCTCTCTCTGATGGAGATTTTACCAAAATGGCCATGTTGTCTGGGAGTGTTTCCTTTTTTCATGATTTCTCAAACAAGGATAAAACTATGCAACTCATCTCTGAGATGCCATTTTGCAGAAATACTGTTAAAGATCGAGTCCTGAGCATGACAAATGATGTGTCAGTAGCTCACCATTGACTTAGAAAAGGCAGCCTGTTATTCCATGTGATTTGATGAAAGCACAGATATAAATAACCATGCAAGGCTAACAGTAATTTTGTGTTATGCTGTCGGTATATCATGGGAGAAGAGCTGGTGAAACTGGTATCTTTGCCTGAAAGAACAGAAGGAACAGATATCTACAATGATGTGATGGAGGCTTTTTTGTCACAAAACATAAGACCAGAAAAAATGGTTTCAATTACTCCTGTTGGGACACCTTGCATGGACACCTTGCATCTGGTTTCATACAGTTCCTTGTCAAAGAAGCAAACATCCAGTCATTTAATTTCATTATATTATGCATCAAGAAGCTCTTTGTACCAGGGAAAGCAGAAAAAAATAGATAATATCCTCAAAGGTGTCACAAAAATGATGAATTACATCACCATAGCTCATGCTTTTAGTTTTTGACAGTTTCAAGCACTTCTTGATGAGGTTCAAGCAGAGGATGGTGGCTGAGCAGAGGGTGAGTCTTGAGAGATTAGTAGCCTGCTTGGATGAAATTAAACAGATTATGAATGAAAAGAGGCCAGAATATCCACAGCTCACTGAGATGGTCTGGTTTAACAATTTCATGTTTTTACAAATTTTACAGTACACTTCAGTCTACTGAACAAAAGCTACAAGGTGTAGGGCAAACAGCAGAAAGGATAATATCAAAATATTTAAAAGAAAATTGCATGTTTTTGAGAGACCTAGAAAGTGGGCAGCTACATATTTTCCAAATCTAAAAATGCACTCAGAAACTTCTACAACATTTGCAGGCAATCCTGCAAGCCACCAGGAAATCTACGAAGATTTTTCTAGCACTGCAACACCTACAAAGGAGAATTTTAATAACAGATTTTTGGATTCTGTAAGATGGAGACAATATTGTGTTTTCTTACTTCTCCAGATAAAGCCAAATTTGAAGAACTTAATCTTTCCTGCTCATACCGGTTAGATTTTGGAAATCTAGAAATGGAGCTATTAGAATTTCAGGAAAGCTCTAACTGGAAAAATAAATTCTATGACCTGCGTGCAATACTTGAGAAGATAGAGTGTGAAGGGAGGGTGAAGGACAACACAGCTGGTAGTTCTGAAAATGAAATGCTTAATGTAGAGTTCTTGGCCAAATAATTTTAAGTCAATGAAAGCACTTGGGATTGCTTTTCTTAGTTTGTTTGGATCGTCTTATGCATGTGAGCAGCTGTTTTCAGCTTTGAATTATATCAAATCTGATACAAGAAACAGACTAACAGATGACCCAAGGTTGCAAGTGTTGCTCTCAAACTAACGAAGCATGAGCCAAGGTTTGACAGATTATCGGTGTGCATACAGCATACAGCTGTTGTAACAGCAAAGATCACATTAACTGTGCAAAAGCATGCCAGATGCAAACTTTACCATTCAATATAAAGCTGTTTATAACATTGAAGGCTCTGTTATTGTTTTTCTGTTAAGAAAATGATGTTAATGTAGGAGGTTTTTTTCTAAACTAAAATCTCAGTATTTGGATTTAATTGCAGTCCTGGCACTTTGAGATAGATTCTTGGGTTTTGGGTTACAGTATGGACACTTGTTCTCTAAAAGGTTCGCCATCATTGTCCTACAGGATTCACTGTCCCTTCCCAATAGTGCCACTCGGTGACCATGCTGTGTGTCTTAACAGACCTAGGAGACAACTCAGACCACACCCAACTAAACCACAGTCCTTGACTGGAAAAGTGAAGTAAAGAAAGGAAGCCATCTAGAAGGAATAAATTGCAATTGATTGTGAAAATGCAGCATTTAAAACCTGTACAAGATAGTTTGGGCAGGGCAACCAGGAAGCCTCAAACCATTCTTTCTGCTCCCAGCCCTGGCCTCTCCCCTCTCCAGAGCTCAGGACTCTGCTATACCTCACAAGCTCCTGGACATGTTCCCGAGGCAGCCATCTGCCGGTCCTGACCTCTTCCCATTTACTCCCACTCACTCTGCTTCATCCAGTTCCTCAGCTTCAGGGTGTTGCCTGGGAAACCACCTTAAGTCACCCTTCATCTCTGCACTTGGTATGTTTCTTCTCACCTTTTAGGTCTCACTGTCAATGTTTTTCCTTAGAAAGACCTCCATGACCCAGTCTATAAAATATGTATCAGTCATTTTCCCATCGTCAGAACAAAATACTCAACACACACAACTTAAAAAAACAGAGGTTTATTGTGGCTCAGGGTTTCAAAAGTTTTAATCTATGATCAGCTGACTCCAAGGCCTAAATGGCATGATGGAAGGGCATGGCAGGGAAAAGCTGCTCACCTGATGGCAGCCAGGAAGCAGAGAGAGCTAGGAAGAATCAGGGATGGAGACAAGAATACACCCTCCCAGGCTATGCCTTCAGTGACCCACTCCCCAACCAGTCCTCACCTCCTACAGAACATTCAGTATGATCTCACTGATGCATTAATCCACTGATATTAGTATTTCACCAAGTGCAGGGGTTGCTTAACAAAATGTATTGACTAAATGAATTAAAGTTAAAGTGTGAAATGTAAAGTCTAGCACAACCAAATAGAAATGGAACTCAAATCTTGGTTATAAATTCTTATTCTCCACAAATTCACTGCTTTCAGCAGTGGACTGCAGGAAAAGGTGAAAGGTAATATTTTTGTTAGACTAATGTTACTTCAATTTACAGTAGCTGTAAACCTAGGAGCTGACTATTATGGCAATTTGGTGGAGCTAATGGTTCTAGAAAGACCTCTAGTCCTCTCTTCCATCATTCCACCCCTTGCCTTTGGAGAACAAATGATGAAACCAGACACTAAGGATACCCATAATGTTTAAAGTATCGCCAAAAATAATGTAAATAAGTTTCTGTTAGGTCAGATACTCTCTTCTTCACTTCTTAGTATGAGCCTACCATCTCTATCTCAATACTGAAGACATAGAGATCTAAGTTTTGAGCATGGCATGAGGAGGAACAAAATGGAATGTTAGCCCTCCTGATCTCAGCTTCAGGGCTGCAGCTCTTGGCTAAAGGAGTCAGAGGATTCTATGTGATAAAATCTGAATCACTATGAGAATATTCTTAGTTTGGAGAAAAAGAAATGGAATTTGAGGCAACTGTGTGAGTTTAATGGGGTATTACTTCACCCTACAATGCTCAAGATCATGATACATTTTGTACACAGGACCCTGGATCCTAGACAAACAACATCACACACAACCATCTTAACACAACATACTCCCCATAGATTTTTTGAGGGGTAATGAAATGGAAAATTGAAGTTGATTAAAATTCTGATGAGGCAGTGGTCCTCAGATAGAGAATGACAGTCTTCACTATAATTCACATGACCAGGGATGGCACATACTGGGGCCCTGAACTTTTAAAAATATAATAGAAGATGGTACAGAATTTAGTTAGTGGTGCATGACACTCATGTGGCAATATGGGTACCTTCTTAATTCTGTGACTCTTCAGTAAATTAGGAAATTTAATAAACTTATGAACCTCAAAAATTCATGAGTGGGAATCTTGGAGAAAATTTGTAAAGGGCTGAAATCTTTGTGCTGAATAAAGTTGAGCTCAACCAGAAAAACACACACACACACACACACACTCACACACACACACACACACACACACACACACACACACACACACACCAGAGACAGGAGCACCAGGAAAAAACACCCTGTACAATTAGCACCACCCAACTGTACTGAGGAAGAAACCACAGCTGTACAGACTGCAATGTTGAGTTTGCATCAACTATACTAAGAACTGAAACACTAGGGCAGCCAGGATGACATTTAGGGTGATGGTCGGGGTTCCCTCTTGGGTTCTTTCATCTAAAATTCTCAGTTGTCTCTTGGATCTAACCATCACTCTCGAGCTGGGACAAGTGTACCTTCTCTAAATCCCGCCCCCCAGTAGGGTAGAGAATAACTCAGCACATGCTGAGAATTGGAACTGGGGCCCAGGTATCTCTTCAAGTAGCAGGTCCTTGTAACAATGAGATAGCCAGCCCATGGACAACAATTTACAGCCCAGCACTTGTGAGTCATTAGTTCATAACACCACAGCTTTTCTGTGTTAACACAAATAATCCACAGTTGGTTTTACCACCTGACAGCATCTCACTTTGCTGGGAATCACTTCTCTCAAATTATTTTTTCTCTATTGTAGTTTCAAACTGTAGGTTTTTGAGCCTCAGCAGGACTTACTGGATGGGAATCTCTGAGGATGAGGCCCAGGAATCAAAAGGCGACTCAATTATTCCTTAGCTCATTGCAGTTGATATCTACAGTTCCTACCCTTTACCTCTACAGTGGGAGGCTTTTCCATGCAGACCCACACTCTGTCTCACCTCCTATGGCCAAATGCCTCGTATCTGTCAGATGCTTCCATTGCCCCTTGCTTTCTCTATTATTGCACCTAATGGTACTTCTGTGAAGCAAATGATGCTTCCTCAAAATATGTAGTAGTATTGGATAATCAGCCTAAAGAATTGCATAATCTTCTCTAACTCCTGACATTGCTACACTAATGTTCTCATTCCTATGTTTCTGGCATTTACCTCCTGGGGATGATGTTATCAGCAATTTATTATACATTTGATTATTGGCTTTCACAATTAGTGACTCAATAAGAATTCAGTACCCACCATGTCCTCAGCATTATGCCCACAAGGATGCAAATTTTTTGTAAAATATCTTAAAATTCTAAGAAATCATCTTTGCCTTTAAGTTACTTAAAACCTTAGTTACAACTGAAGAGTAATCTGAAGTAGGACAAATATATAATGAAGTATAATATATATAATAAAGTATAAGCACAAAAGTAATAAAACAAATTGGTGGCAATGTAAAATGGCATACCTGTTATTTAAAACAATGAAAATTTAGAAATAGAATTATCATATGATCCATCAATTCTACTTCTGTGTATACTTCCAGAAGATTTATATTTGAAAACAGGGTTTTAAATATATATTCACAGTGTCCAAAAGGTGGAAGCAACCAAACAGTCCATCAACAGATAAATTTATAAATAAAATGTGGTATACAATGAATTATTAATCATTCTTAAAAGAGAAGGAATTTTGACACATGCTGCAACATGGATCAACCTTGGGGACATTATGCTAAGTGAAATAACTCACTCACAAAAAGACAATAGTGTACAAGTCCAGTTATGTGAAGAATCTAGAACAGTCAAATTCATAGAGACAAAAAGTATAATGGTGATTGCCTGGGGCCGAGAGGAAGGGGAAACAGAGAGCTATGGTTCAACAGGCATAGGCTTTCAGGTTTGTAGAATGAAAAAGTGCTGGAGGGATGCATGATAACATGAATATGATCAACACCACTGAACTGTATGCTTAAGAATAATAAGTTTTATGTACATTTTTATCAATATTAAAAATTAAAAATAATAACATGGAAAATTCAGTTGCTGTTTGGCTTCTCTTGCCTTTGTACAAGGCCTCCACACACCAGGCAACTGTCCCTTGGATCATGGTTGTGTTTTCCCTGAACTTGGCTGAAGCTGCCCTCCACGAGGATGTTGGCTTCCTAGGTGCCTAGAAAATTTCTCACCTTTGATTCAAGCCACGATCCCCTCTAAGCTCCCATTTCGATCATTTTTCCTCCTGCACAGGTTGGAGGGCAAACCTCCTGGGTTGCTGTTGGTGTCCTCCCCAGACAGCCTGTAAGGAAGGAATTAGATGGATCAGCACTTTAAAACATTGAATGCCCTTCAAGGACACCACCTTGTACACAGAGGCCATCATGGGAAAGGTAGGTACATTAATCATCTCTCCTGCTGAAAATGAAGGAGAAGAAATAAATAAACAGCCCATCATCATGATCAGGTATCAAAGGTTTGTTTTAGGTCATACCCCCATTAAAAAGAATTTCAATGTTGTCAGGAGCAATGTCATGAATCTTCTGTACTCTTTCTATGAGTAATGTATGCAGAGAGGAGCTCCCTCCCTATGAGCTCCTTAATGAGTGCCCCTGTCAATTTCTCTACCTTCCATTTTTCATGATCTTGAAGCAACCACAGAGGAGGGCTATGCATTGAACACCCCTACTTTAACTAAATATTAAGTGATGTTAGTGCAAATGGTAAGAAAGTCAATAACATTGGAAATACAATCAGCATTTTATTCTGTTTGTGCTTCATGGTGAGGGAGGTTACCATTTTAAATCTTTAAAGCTGTTTAAATCTTTTTTAAAAACTCATCTTTTAAATATTCATTTAATAGAGAAATATTAGAAAATGTAGATAGGCAAAAGGATTAAAATATGAAAGTAAGTATTTCTCTTCCACTTTCCTGGTGACAATAATTGTTAACACCTTGGTATATCTGAAAAAAAAAACCTTTTTTACATGGATATAAACATGCATACAAAGGTGTATATAAATGGATGAATAAAGTGTTATGAAAAGTTAGATCATGTTTCCCTTTTTTGGCAGGCAGAATTCTGAGACAGCCCCCAAACTTTTCTGCAAGATAACAGAAATCTTCCGAAGATACGACATTGGGTTCTAGGAACTCCAGGAAACTATACAGAGAGCTAAGCACAAACCCCTGCCCAGCTCAGTAAAACGCCTTCCATAGCTCATCCTAATAATGTTGAATCAACAGCACCATCTGTGTGAGGCAAGGATAGAAAATGGTTTTGATTCCATTAAATGGACTGATTATGGAACAGAAGAATAAAAGAAGACACGTTACCTGCCCATTTCAGGAGGTAGCTCAGAAAAAGAGACATCAGTTGCAGTCAGTCATTCTTCAGAGAGAAAAGGAGTCAGGGATTCATTGTGGAGAAAATAAAGTTTATAGCTGTTGGGTTTAGCGGATAAGTATTTTTGAGTTTGAAATTCTTTAAATAGGCTCCATTGTTTTTACTTATGTGTTTTTAAATTATGGTAGCTCAACTCCCACCCTACCCTAGTTCCTATGCCCTAGCCAGTAGCAAAAAGTATTAAAATAAAACCTGAATAAATAAACAAAATCTTGAACCCTCATTCTATGTGAAAAACAAAACAAGCCCAAACTGAATTTTTCCCCTTTTCCTTAGAATGCCCAAAGAAGAAAATTTTTCTCACACTGTTAATCCAGCCATCATCAGATTCCCATAGGCAAGAATGCCAAGAGTGTTAGTGTGTAGAAGAATTTAGATACTTTTCTCCTTTGTTGAAAATAGAATGATTTAAAGCCTAAGAAAATTAAGTACTGAAAATTTCTGATTCCTGACCATTTCTACTCCTAGAAGAGTTTGTTGTACCTCATCAGTTACTATTTATTAATAATAGAAAAGTTCAAGGTATCCTATTCTTATTTGCCTTCTCTTTAATCAAATAATATATATTCAGATTATTTAACTCACTTTTCTCAATCTCTTTATTCCTGAAAGCTTTATATGTATATGGAAACCTCTTACAATTAGGAAATTTTCCTTCCTGCCATAAACAATTATAGAACTGAGTAAACTATATGAAAGCTGTGCAGGTGAGAAAGGAAGTATATCAAAGGAACCCTGGAAATATCCTGGATTTCTGCCTGGAGACTTCAAGCACCATGACAATCTTCCAAATTTGAAGAGGCAGGGAGACTGAGCCAGTCAGAATTTGTGAGGCACAGCCCTAGAAAAGACCCTGTTGAGAGACAAAGTTCCAGAAATGCAGGTAAGGATCTTCTGAGGCTGCTGCTAAACCTTCAGCTGCATGTATGCAGAATGAAATCCCATGAAGTGAGGTTAATAGCTGCCAGGGGGCTGTGAGCTAAGCAATTTCTAGAGGCCATAGTAGCCTGAGAGATGACTGGGTTCTAACAAGCTGAGAGCCTCATTGAATATCCAGGGCGCTCAGTCCACATCCCAAAAGAACCACCCTTTAGTAGCACGACTAAATGAGCCCTAGAATAAAAGCTGCTCTATGTTTTCCCTATCAAAACTTCAACAATTTCCAAAAGGACAAAACTGAACAGTGATTTATCTGGCCAGAACAAAGCCCAGTATCTTTTAAGGTTAGTCATGAAGCCAGACACTCAGCAACATAAAATTCATTATTTTCAAAACTCAATCAAAAATTACTAGACATCCCTTCAGAAGCCAGAAAACAAGATCTGAAACCATGAAAAGAGGTCAGTCAATAAAAACAGAACCAGAAGTATATCTAATTATAGTCAAAGAATTTTTAACAAGTATTATAAAGTTAAAGTATAATAAGAAAGAGTACAATATAAAATATAAGAAAAACTTTTGTATAATAAACAATTTATTAGGTGAAATGAATTTATTAGATGCTAAAAAAGGAAATTTTATTGAGCTTGTGGATTTAGTAATGTAAGCTACCCCAACTGAAGTCAGTAGGGAAAAGATTGATAATAAAAATGTAACAGAATTACAATAACCAATGGGGAAATGTAAAGCAGCAACATATGTAGCTGAAGCTCTAGAAAGAAAGAAGGGGAAAAGATTGAAGGGTAAATGTTTGAAGAAATAATGGACATTTTTTTTCAAACTAGATGAAAATAAAAAGCCATAGATTCAACAGTTCAATAAAACTAGGTCTTATCTTATTATTAAAAAACCATACTGAAACATAAACAATATAAAGACAATATTTTAAAATCACCCAACATACAGAGGAAGAGAGGTAAGAAAAATGAGACTTGTCAGAAGCAACACAAACAAGAAACTGATGGAATAACATTGTTACAGTTCTGAAAGTTAAAAAAATCTGTCAATCTGGAATCCTACAACCAACAAAATACATTGCAAAAATTAGAAAAGTAGGAGAGAAGCACTGATAAACAGCACGAGTTGGAATTGACATTGATGCTTAAGAAACATCAGTTTCCTCATCTGCAACGTTTGGATGTTTATGCCACCCCAAAAATGCCACCAAGTGTGAATGAAAGAAGTCTAAGCATTTGGGACAATAACTGGAAAATTCTACACGCTCAACAACTCATTGTTGTTATTTTGTTGATAGCTATTAAATGCCCCATGAGATTATTGTTAATATCTTTTGGTAAATACTTGAAAGTAAATGAAAAGATTCATAATATGCCTGGCCATTAGGTCAATTTTGACCTTTCTTTGGTGCATACAGAATATTTATCAAATCAAAAGTAACTATTTGCATTTTTTCTTGATCCTTTGTTGTAGTAAGTAGTTACTTGATTATATAGCCAATGCAATGGATACTCTCTTGGAACAATATTTAAGATCATCATGTATATACAGGAAAAAACATAAGGAAATTAACAGTCTAGATTTTGAGAAAATAAATGGATGGATCAAATATGCCTGTTAGTAAAGTTCAGTGTAATGGAGGTGATAACAGTTCTGGCAGCCTGATTGCTTGGATTTAAGCTCATATTCTACCACTCTCTAGGCATGTGGGCTTGGGAAGCTATCTGGCCTTTCTTCCATCTGTGAAGTGAGGAAACTGGTATCTATCTCACAGGCTTATTGAAGGACTGAGTCAGTTAAGTCATGTAATATATTTACCATGTAAGTCTTTGTGATTGTTTAAGCAGTGAGGAGAGAGCTGAAGAAAAAGATCCAGGAATTATTTACTAATAATGGCACTACATAAATTCTCTTTTGAATATATTTAGGTTTGAATTTACTTTGAAATTGCCTAAAGGCGAAGCATTATGGCCTCTAGCACTGCTAGTTTTTTAACATGAAATACTGATACGGCTTTGAAGAAAGGAAGACGCCAACCAGTCTGAAACCCCTCAGAACCTCCCGACTGCATCTGGAGTGGAGCTACCTCGGTCTCCTAACGAGACGATCCTCAGTCAGCTGCAGTAGCAAACTCCCTTCTAATCATTCAGCTGAACAAACAAAACCCAGGACTTAGTTATTTTCCCAGAAACTAGATAAACAGCCACTTCCTTTTTAGTGTCTCTTTTTAAAGTAAGAAGGTTCACATCTCTCCTAATCATCACTTCACTCAATATTTCTATTTTAAAAGTTGCTTTTCCTAGATTTTTGCTATTTTCGGCCAACAAAAAGTCATAGATAAATATGTTATATAAGCAATGTACGAATCCAAATGATATACTGTCATTCATATATATATTTTTTAAATCCCCAAATTACTCAAATAATCAATGCCACACTATTGGGCTTATCTGGTTGTCTGGACAGAAACTCACTCACTAAGGACACTGGATCTGGATCTGCCTTAGAGACCATCAAGAATGTGGATAACTCTGGAGACAGATTATTTTCTAGAACTTTTTCAAGGGACACATGGTTTCTATTTCATAATGTCTCTGCTTCCTGAACATATCTGATTCTTCCCTTTATGACTTCTTGGCTCATTGTGTCTTCTAATAATTTCCATCTCCTTGTAACTTTGGCCTAATCATAAGCCACTTGGGGGTTTTACCTTCCTGTAGTATCTCTGAACTACTTGGTTAAAATCATGGCATATTTCCAATTCCCTCAAGTGTGTGTGTGTGTGTGTGTGTGTGTATGTGTGCATGCAGAGAGAGTTAAATATCTGACCAGCCCCGTCTAGACACTGTATATATTGCCAAACTGTAGATAGGTACACAGGTGCCAACTACGGGTCCATGAGAGAGAAGTCCTATGTCACAAACTGCCATCCTCCACCCCCACTATTGCTCCAATCACTGGGTCTGTCTTTTAGCAGGCATCATAAATATATCTAGTAAGTACACTCAAAGAAGGCAACCATGTTTAGGCACTGTTTATTGGGTCTGCCCACCCTGAGAACTGGAGTCTTGGATACAAATGCCTGTTGAGTTCCCACAGATCAGATATTTTGTAGCAATATTTCATAGGATTATTTTGGCATAAGAGGAATGAATGCCTCAAAAAGGTTTCAAGTTGAAAATAATAGAATTCATACCTTGAAACAACTTATGTACAATTCATTCAGCAGTAAATTTAAATCTAAGTACAGATGTAAGTTATCGCTGCATATAAATAACAGATCAGACAGTTATAAATAGTTCCCAGTCTTCATTTAACTGATCTTTCACTGCAATCTTGAGTCCTCTTGGCTCTGTGAAATTTCCACATACTGTTGTTTATTTTTCTCTTGCCTTTATTATTTTTATATGTTATCTGCTGACACACTGAGCTCACTAGCAGTTCTTGGGCTGGCCACTCCCATGTACCTAGGCCCAGTGAACTGAAGTGCAAAGTGCATTTTTAATCTCTGAGATCCCTTCATCCAGGATACTGAATTTTTCCATTGTAATGCTGTGCTCTCCTCTCCCTCCCTTCACCTCTCCCCTTTATCTCTCTGTATATATTTTTATGTACTTAAAATATATATAGTGTATATATACACATTATTTATTCTGTCAATGAACATTTCAAACACTTTTTCTTTCTCTTTTCATAATACTATAGTGACTATTACTTTACCTGCCTCCTTCTGTACCTGTATAAGAGTTTCTCTAATAGAAGTTCTCAAAGTGTTGCCCATGACCTCTGGGGGATCCCAAGGTCAAGCCATTTTCATAACAACACAAAGACATCATTTGTCCATCTCACATTATTGAATTTCTTCTGATGGCATAAATGCTATGACGGGTAATGTGCTGTTGCCCTAATCCAGGCAATGACAGCACTGCATTAACAAGGGCATAATAAAATTATAACTTTAGGAGCATAATAGGAGTATTATTACTAGGGGTATTGTAAGGGTATATGCCCCTAACATAAGGAGTATTAGTATTTTGTTTTTGTTTTTTGTTTTCTGTTTAGTTTTTTGTTTTGTGGTTTTTTTGAGACAGGGTCTCACTATGTAGTTCAAGCTGGCCTTGAACTCACTATGTAGCTCAAGCTGACCTTGAACTCACAGCGATCCTCCTACCTCAGCCTCCCAAGTGCTGGCATTACAGGCTTGTGTCATCAATCCTGGCTAAGTATTAGTTGACCATATTAATGTCATGGTCTTCATTATCATCCATTTGTAGTTTTTCTTTTTAACATCAGTCTCTCTTTAAAATATTCTTAGTAAAGAAGCTGGAAAATAGGTAAATATAGGGATCATATTGTTAAGCAAAATAAGCCAGGCTGAGAAAATGAAATATCACATATTTCCCTTTCATGATTTCTTCTCTTACCTGAGAAACAAACAAAAAAAGAAAGAGAGATGGAGAGAGAGAGAGAAAGAGAAAGAAAGAAAGGAAAGAAAGAAAGAAAGAAAGAAAGAAAGAAAGAAAGAAAGAAAGAAAGAAAGAAAAGAGATGACAAGAATATAGAAGATAGATGTTTACAGAAGGGGAGGGGGACTGAGGGCAGGAAAAGAAAAGATAAGAGTAATGTGATTGAAAATGAGCAAGATACTGTATGTTAATTTATGTGCCAGCTTCGGTGTTACTAACACACTCGGAGAAGGAGAAGGAGGAGGAGGAGAAGAAGAGGAAGAGGAAGAAGAGGAGGAGGAGGAAGAAGGAGGAGAGGAAGGGGGAGAGAAAGGGGAAAGAGAAGAAGAAGCTAAGTGAGAGAAAGAGGAAGTAGTGGAGAGGGAGGAAAGGGAGGAGAAAGAGGTAATCCCAGCACCCTGGAGCCTGAGGCAGAAAGATCACAAGTTGAAGGCCAGTGTAGACTACATAAGGAGACCTTGTCTTGAAAAACAAAAACAAAATATTCTTAATAAAAGAGCAAAAATTAATTTTATTAAATGTTAATCAACCCTGAAGTATGGACCTTTTCAAATATTCTGTGAGACAAAACGGGAAGGAAACATCAACTACTTCTGGTACGTAGACAAGTAGTACAAGATGATTTTTCTCAAGAAAAACCCTAGCGTTGAGTTGAAAGCTAAGCAAGAAGCCCCCTTCATGAACACTTTTACTTTCAAGAATTATTGATTGACATGTGCATATTTGACAGGACTGGATATTTGATCTAACTGAGTTTGTAGCTTTGAGGAAAACAACAGACAGTATTTGTTCCCCATATATACACTGAGATTTCGGGGCTGGAGATTTAGTTCAGTGGGACCATATCTGCCTGGCAAGCACAAGGTCCTGAGTTCAATCCCTGGTACCACAAAAACAAAACAAAACAAATACACTGAGATTTCAGGTGAAATTTAAATATTTGGAGAATTTGCATGTCCCATAATGATCTGAACAACTTCTGACTGTCTAACGACCTTTCTGATGATTTAAGATTGCATTAATAACTATATTTTCCAATTCTATAATAAATGCAATAATATTTGGAATAGCCACTTAATTCAGTGAATCAATATTTTCCAAATGGCTAATGTGTGATGTTACAAAATTATGCATGGGTTGAAAAACCCCCCAAGGTATAAGATAGACCAATTCATTTTAATGCAATAGTACAAAGTGTCTACTGATAGGGTTTCAAATTCCACATTGCAGCTAACCATAAGATATTGTTACATGCTGAGTTTGGATGTAGTAACAAAAATAATAGCCACAGTTATCTGCAACTGCTATTGAATAATAACTTTCTTTCCAGATAACCTATTCTGTGTGAAGCTAGAATTTCTTCATATGCTTCGCATAAAAAATATACTGCAGTGGGGCAGGGTATTTAGCTCAGTGGCACCACAACTGCCTTGCAAGCACAAGGTCCTGAGTTCAATCCTTGGTATCACAAAAAACACAAAAATACTGCAACAGACTGTATGAAACAGACATGAGAATACAGCTACTTTCTAGTAAGAAATAGCTTGAAAGATTTCTAAAAGGGTAAAATAATGCCACTCATCCTTCTGTTATGTGCTTGGGACCTATATAGTTATTTTTACATGCTATATCAACCTGTAAATGTCTCTTTTTCTTACTTCTAAATGAATTAATTTTTTTTAATTTCTCAATTTTATAATATGGTAGATACATCTCATATCAACAGGAGCTGTTTGGGAATTTCAAAAGTATAAATGTATTCTGAAACCAAAAAGTTTGTATATCGTTTATGTCCAGGTTATAAATCTGGAAATGAATTGGAGAAGGCGTAGACTATGTATGTTTTCAGCAATATTAGATAAGGTCAAATTGCTGCCTCATCTAATCTTGAATTGTAAGTCTATATGTTCAAGTTGAGAGATGACAGTTTAATTAAATTATCATGGCACTTCCTTGACGTGAACTAATTACTTATTAAGCAGAAATTATTAGGTAAATTCTAGATACTACTAAAGATAGCCTTGAAACAATTTGGTACCAATCAGTGCTTCTATTTTTATATTAAATAAAATTAAATAAATCAAATAAAGACCCTTTCAATAAACATGCTAGTCAAATGTACTCAGACATTGAATTTCATTATAATATTTTATTAATAATTAAGTCAAACAGGCATCCTAGACAAATAATAAATTGAAAATACTATATATTCTTCCCATATGGTTACAGCATATAATTATTCAGGGAACTATGCACTGATTAAAAGAAGTGCAATGATTAAAAATATGTGGCCTATTACCATGTAAAATAGGTTTGGGATTAATTCTACAACTGTTTGATATTTAAAATGAGTGTGTAATTCAGTGTATTAAAGAGTTTTTATGTATATACAATAGAAAATGATTTAAGATTTCTTAACATTAAAATGTAATGCAATAAGGAGGTAGGAAGAAATTATATTAATTCTCTCAGAGTAAGACATTATAATAAGCTGAATCATATAATTTTTTATTTTTAATTTATGTATTAAAAGAAAGAAAGACCTTGGGACCAGAAAGAGTAAGATAAGATTATGATGCCAACAGGGAACTTTTTGGAGATCTTTCTGCAGACATCATATCAAGACCTCTTGGAAGAAATCCATTCAGTCATATATTCTGCAGTCATTGAGAATTTTATCATGTCTCATCTATAATGAAATGTTAATGTGACTTTTCTTGACTGATATAATTCTAAGTGAGTGATTCTTTTTTAACACCAATTCCTACTCATTACAAGACTGATTTAATTTGGTACTTATAATTAAAATCTGTTCTGTAAAGTGGCAACTGAATCACTAGGAAGAATGAACCACTTCTCATTTAGACAAGAAATTTTCTTTATAGAATAGTATTCACTGGATTCTGCATTCATTGAACTAAACTTGAGACAGATGAAGAAAAGGGTTCAGTACACAGCCCTCAACCCATCAGTCTTCCCACTACTAACTTCACTTCAGCTTCAACAATGACACAAGAATATTTTTTTAAATTTTATTTTATTGGTACATTGTAGGTATACAATATAATGACATTCATCATTGGAAATTTGCACCTTTACAGAATCTCTCTTAGTTTTTATTTTTCCCCCTTCCCCTGCCCTCCCTTCAACCCCTCCATTCCTCCCTATTTACAAAGACTTTGTTTCCATTTTTTCATTTTCTCATATTAATTCCATTCCCTTCTTTCCTTTCCCCTACCCCTCTCACTTCCCCCTCCCCTTTGCCCCTTTTCTTCCAATTTCACATTATCTACTATACCTTTTAGTCCTTATTTACACTTTCAGTTTCTTACACTAGAGAAACTATTTGGTATTTACACATGTGTGTCCTATTTATTTCACTTAAGAGTATCGCCTCAATGTGCATCCATTTAGCTATAAATGTCTTTAATTTCTCACTTTTGATGGCTGAGTAGTACTCCATTTCATAAAAAATGACATTTTCTTTTCCAGTCTCCAGTTGATGGGCATTTGGGCTGTTTCCAAGTTTTAGCTATTATAAACTGTGCTGCTATGAACATGGGTGCACATATATCACTGTGGTGTGATTCTTTTAATTCTTTGGGGAAGATACCCAGCAGGGGAATAGCTAGGTCAAATGGGACTTCCAGTCCTAGTTCTTTGAGGTGTCTCCATACTAATTTCCACAGTGGTTCTACCAGTCTACACTTCCACCAGCAGTGGAGCAGTGTTCCTTTTTCCCCACAGCCCTGCCAGTATTTGTTGTTCATTCATTTTATGATAGCAGCCACTCTTTCTGGAGTGAGGTGGACTCTCAGTGTTGTTTTCATTTGCATCTCTCGAATGACCATCTGATGTTGAACATTTTTTCATATGTTTATTTGCCATTTTACTTCTTTGTGTGAGAAATGTCTGTTCATTTCAGATGCCCTTTTTTGGATTGGGTCTTTCAATTGGGGAGGTCTGATTTTTTTAAAGTTTTTTATAGATTCAAGATAGTAGATCTTTGTCTGAGGGACCGCTTGTGAAAATTTTTTCTCACATTGTGGGTTGTCTCTTCACCCTGCTGGTGGTTTCTCTTGCTATGCAGAAGCTTTTTAGTAAGAAGAGATCCCACTTATTGATTGTTTGTGCTAGTTCATGGGCAACTGAGGTTTTGTTCATAGAGTCTTTTCCTACATCAATGACTTGAAGAGTTCGACCTAACCTCTGTTCCAGCCAGTTCAGTGTTTCTGTTTTAATATTTAGATCTTTAATCCATTTTGATTTTAGTTTAGTGCATGGTGAGAGATACAGGTCTAGTTTTAATCTTTTGCAAGTTGAAGCCGAATTTTTCCAGCACCATTTAGACTAGTTGCACCAGTCTACACTCCCACCAGCAGAGAACCAGGATTCCTCTTTCCCCACAGCCTCACCAGCATTTGTTATTGGTTGCTTTCATGATAGCAGCCATTCTTTCTGGAGTGAGATGGAATCTCAGCATTGTTTTCATTTGCACTTCTCAAATGACCAGTGATATTGAACATTTTTTCATATATTTGCCAATTCTACTTCTTTGCTTGAGAAATGTTGTTCATTTCAGATCCCCATTTTTGGATTGGGTCTTTAAATTTGGGAGGTCTGATTTTTTTTTTAAGTTCTTTATAAATTCTAGATATTAGACCTTTGACTGAGGAATAGCAGGTGAAAAATTTTTCCCATATTGTGGGTTGTCTCTTCACACTGCTGGTGGTTTCTCTTGTTGTGCAGAAGATTTGTAATAAGAAGAGATCCCACTTGTTGATTGCTTGTGCTAGTTCATGGGCAACTGAGGTTTTGTTCACAAAATCTTTTCCTACGGCAATGTCTTCAAGAGTTCTACCTAACCTCTGTTCCAGCCGATTCAGCATTTGTATGTTAATGTTTAGATCTTTAATGCATTTCGATTTTAGTTTAGTGCATGGTGAGAGATAAAGATCTACTTTTAATCTTTGAGAAGTTGAAACCCAATTTTTCCAGCACCATTTATTAAAGAGGCTATCTTTCCTCCAGTGACAGTGTTTGGCTCCTTTGTCAGAAATGAGATGGCTGAGTGTGTCTGGAGTTGTTTCAGCAGCTTCTAATCTATTCCACTGGAACCCAGGTCTGTTTCTTTGACAGTACCATGTTGTTTGTCTCATAGTAGCTTTGTAGTATAGTTTCAAGTTGGGGGTTGTGATACCCCCTACCATGTCTCTTTTACCTAGTATTACTTTTCTTATTCTGGGTCTCTTCTTGTTACAAATGAATTTTTGGATTGTTTTCTCAAGGTCTGTGAAGTATGCTGCTGGGATTCCAATTGGGATTGTATTGAATCTATATAGCAGTTTTGGAAGTATGGCCATTTTCACTATGTTGATCTTTCCTACCTAGGAGCAAGGGATGTCTTTCCATTTTCTGATATCATCTTCAATCTCTCTTTTCAGAGTGCTATAGTTTTCAGAGGTCTTTGATTTCTTTTGTTAGTTTGATTCCTAGGTATTTCAGTTTTTTGGATGCAATTGTGAAAGGAAATGTTTACCCTATTTCTCTCTCAGTGAGTCTGTTGTTTGTGTAGAGGAAAGCTATTGATTTTTGTGCATTGACCTTGTATCCAGCTACTCTACTGAATTTGGTTATTAACTCTAGAAGACTTTTGGTGGCGTTTTTGGGGTCTTCTATATGGAGTGTCATGTCATCTGCAAATAATGACAATTTGACTTCTTCAATTTCTGTCTTTATTCCTTCTATTTCTTTTTCTTTTTTTTGTACCGGGGATCGAACTTGGGTCCTTGCCCTTGCACAGCAGGTGGTGAAACCACTGAGCTAAATCCCCAGCCCTATTCTTTTTATTTCTTTCTCTTGTCTAATTGCTGTGCCTAATGTTTCCAAAAGTATACTGAATGGGAGTGGTGATAGTGGACATCCTTGTCTTGTTCCTAATTTTAGTGTGAAGGATTTCAGTTTTTGATCATTTAGTATGATATTGACTGTTGGGTTTTCATAGAAGGCTTTGATAAGATTGAGGTAGAGACCATCTACTCCAATTTTTTGTAGGGTTTTTATCATGAATGGGTACTGGATTTTGTTGAATGCTTTTTCTGCATCTTTGAGATGATCATATGGTTTTTGTCCTGGGCTCTATTGATACAGTCTATTACATTGATCAATTTGCCTATGTTGAACCATCCCTCCATCCCTGGAATGAATCCCATGTGATCAGGGTCTATGATCTTCTTGATGATTTTCTGCATTCTATTTGCCAGTATCTTATTTAGGATTTTTGCATCTATGTTCATTAGTGAGATTGGCCTATAGTTCATTTTTGTGGTTGGGGCTTTCTCTGCTTTGGGGATCAAGGTCATGCTTGCTTCCAGGAAAGAATTCGGGAGTATTGCTTCCCTTTCAATTTCATTGAAGAGTTTCAATAGTAGTGGCAGTAGTTCCTCTCTAAATGACTTGTAGAATTCAGCAGTGAAGCCATCAGGACCTGGGCTTTTCTTAGTTGGAAAGTTTTTAATTACATTTTCAATTTCATTGATTGATATTGGGTCATACAGAATTTTTAGGTCTTCTTCGTTCAACTTTGGTAATTCATATGTATCTAGGAATCTGTCCATTTCTTCTGTGTTGTCCATCTTATTGGCATATAGGTTCTGGAAGTAGGTATTGATGATCCTCTGGATTTCTGCTGGGTCTGTTGTAATTTCACCCTTTTCATACTTAATTGCATGGATTTGGGCCTTTTCTTTCCTTTTTCTGCTAAGGTTGGCTAAGGATTTGTCAATTTTGTTTGTTCTTTCAAAGAACCAACTCTTAGCTTCATTAATTTTTGCATCATTCTCTTAGTCTCCATTGCATTGATTTCTCCTCTGATTTTTATAATTTCCTCCTGTGTATGAGCTTTGGGTTTGTCCTGCTCTTCTTTTTCTAGAAGCTTGAGGTGCAGCATCAGGTTGTTTAATTGGGCTCGCTCTGTTTTCCTAATATGAGTATTCACTTCTATGCTTTCCCATAAGACTGCTTTCACTGTGTCCCATAGATTCCAATACGTTGTATTGTCATTGTCATTTAATTGAAGGAACTGTCTGATTTCTTCTTTAACTTCCTCTGTGACTCATTGGTTTTTCAGAACTGTGTGGTTCAATTTCCATGTGTTTATGACATTCTTGCAGTTTCTTTTGTTATTGATCTCCAATTTCATCGCATTATGGTCTGATAATATACAGGGGATAACCTTAATTCCTTTGCACTTACTTAAACATGCTCTATGAGCAAGTATGTGGTCTGTTTTGGAGAATGACCCGTGTGCAGCTGGAAACAATGTGTATTCTGATTTTGGGGGGTGGAATACTCTGTAAACATCTGCTAAGTTCATTTGTTAAAGAGTTTGATGGAGTTCTACTATTTTTTCGCTTATTTTTTGTCTAGTTGATCTATCTATTTTTGACAGTAGGGTATTGAGTTCCCCCACTACTACTGCAATAGTGCTTATATGACTTTTCATGTCTGTTAGTATTTGTTATATATAGTTGGGCACACTAGTGTTTGGTGAATATAAATTTATGATTGGCATCTCTTCCTCTTGGATTGTTCCCTTTACAAGTTTGTAATGGCCTTCTTTGTCTCTCTTAATCAGTGCTGGTTTGAAATCTACTTGATCTGCAAAGAGGATAGCTACTCCTGATATTTTTTCTGGTTCTTGTCACATGGAGTATTGTTTCCCACCCTTTAACTTTCAGTCTATGAGTTTCTTTTTGAATTAAGAATGGTCTTGTATGCAGCATATTGTTGGATATTGCTTCTTGACCCATTCTGCCAGTCTGTTTCTTTTGACTGGTGAATTGATACCATTAACATTGATGATTATAACTAATACATATTGACTTTTTCTTTTTCTTGGATTCTCCCCCTTTATATTTAATTTCTTGTTGTTCCCAATGGATTCATTCTGTTGTTTATCCTGGGGTGGTGATCTTCATTGCCTTTTCCTAGGTTATTGTCTAATATTTTTTGGAGTGCTGGCTTGGTATTCATGAAGTTTCTAAGGTGCTCTTTGTCATGAAATTATCTATTTCTCCATCAATTTTGAAAGATAGTTTTTCAGGGTACATCTATCTGGGTTGGAGGCTGTTTTCCTTTAGGGCTCGAAATACATCACTCCAAGCTCTTCTTGCCTTGAAGGTTTTGGTTGAGAAGTCTACTGTGATTCTGACGGGCTTTCCTTCATATGTGATTTGTTATTTTCTCTGCTTTTAGAACTTTGTTCTTCTTTTGGGTTTTTGGAATCTTAACAATTATATGCCTATGTATAGATTGTTTGATTGTTTTTTGATCAAGTCTAGTTGTAGTTCTATATACCTCACTCATCTGTTATGTCAAGTTCTTTTCCCCTGCTTGGGAAGTTTTCTGCCATTACTTCTGTGAACAGTTTTTTTATGTCATCTGCACTCTCTTGTGTTTCTTCCTTGACTCCAATCGATCTCATATTATTCTTCTTTGCATCATCTTGCAGCTGCTGGATTGATTTCTTGTGGTCCCTTGCAATTTTAAAGCAATTTTTCTCTTCCTGGTCACTAATAGCAATCTTATCTTCTGTGTCTGAAATTCTGTCCTCACATTGGCTCATTCTGCTGCATAAACTTTCAGTGGAGTTTTTAATCTCCTGGAAATCTGTTTGCATCTGTTTTATGGATTCCTTTTGTTTCCTATGTTGAGATTCCATCATGTTCCTCAGCTCCTCTCTAGATTTATTAATCATGTCTTGCACTATAAGCACATTCTCCACTGTTATCTGAGAAATTATTTCTGATTTCATTTTTTCCAGATCCTCTTTTGTTACCAGTTCAGGGAGTCCAGGTGGTTGAGTATCAGAGTATTCCTTCTCGTTTCCCTTTGGGGTTGCTGTAGGTGATCTGGAAGTCTGGTTTTGAGACTTATTTACAGTTCTTCTCATTTCACTGGGGGTGGGGGGGTGCTGTTGAGAGGTAGATGATAGATAGATGAACAGAGAGAATTACATTACAGATAAACTTAAATCCACCCTAATAAGGTTACTAGAGTAGTGACACAGGTATCTGTTAGTTAGAATTGTGCATCATGAGTTGGGTTCAGGAAGGAGCTACCTGACACTTGAAGGCCATTGGTGAAGGCAGGGTCTCCAGAGTATGGTGTGGGCTGGTAAGAGAAGAGCCTCCATGCATATGAAGGAATGACACATCATCTTATTGTGCCTGGAAATTGGATCAAACTCCTAGAACACCTAGCTCAGGTTTGTAACTACAACCTCACAAATCATACACACTGAAGGAATAAAATCCTGCAGGAACCTGTACAACATGCTCACATCCCACAAAACTCCACGTGTAGCACCCAGCACATGGTGAGTCTAGAAACCTGCTTAACCAGCCCCATGTGATCCCCACTGCATTGCAACACAGCTGAGGAAGCAAGAGCTGTAACAGAGGTCATGAGGCCTTTCCATCCTCATCTCCTTTGCTGTTCTCTGGGGAGACAGAGGTAAGACATAGTAAATAATTTTTTTCACTGTCATCTCCTTTGTTTTAATTTCTGTCTTATAATAACCTTAGGGAAATATTGTCCATCAGAAAATAAATGATAAAGAACCTGGAATGTGTTGTGGAGGATTCTTGCATGCAGAGCTCAGTTCAGAAGCTACCTCGCCACCCTCTATCACAGCATCCCTATCAGTTCCCTGCAGGAACATGCTGCCACACATTCAGTACTGTTGTTCTTCATTTGTTACTGATAACTATCCAGATGTTGTCAATACAGGTCCCAGATCAGGCTGCTGGCATAAGAATCTTCACTGTGCAACTTAATAGTGGCCAGCAAAGCCCTGTGCATCTGCTTCCCTCTCTGAAGGTAGGGGTAATAATTTTATCTTAATTCATAGGTTTTGGGGGTTGATTTCACTGGTTAATAAGAGTAAAATTCTTGATCCAAGCAAAGTAAACATTCATTAAATTGGGGTTTGATTCTTTATTTGGTTCGTGTCTGTTTTTCACTTGTGTGCCTTAGTGGTACAGTACCTAGAATGATGCCAAGACCACAGATGATGTTTACATTAAACATATTGAAAAATTAGCTATTGAGTTGCAAATAAGGCTTTGAGATTAGATCTCCACTCAGAAGAAGGTCTGGGTTGATGAAACTCCAAACTCAACAGTTCACACACATCAACCCCTGCTATCTATAATGGCCAAGTATATCAACTGTGCTACTGACAATGGCTTTCTCACTTTTGTAATTGAAAAATTACCATTGTGGTCTTCTGTTCAATGTACTTTCAATGCTTTGTAACCTCTTCTCTTGTGGCAATTAAGTAAAACACATGCCACACCACTGGAGCCACCTCAGAAAATCCACGTAGAAGTTCTTCGGGTCTTCTTTCTCCCTAAAGGTTCTCTTGAAATTACTTTTCTGTGGCTCTTGAATGTTTGCTTGCACCACTATTCCTTTCAAAAGTTCTAATCATCAGGCTTATATAAAAATGCCCCAAGAGGTGTGTAGTATGTCTTTACTCAGAGGAGCTATCAATGAACTCTGAGCTGCCTTTGAATCCAAATTGCCCTTTTCTCATGCAATTGGACCAGGCATGTTATGACTAATTCCATAATAGATAATATGAAATAGGAAGAAAAGGGGCAAAGGGGAAGGGGAAGTGGGAGGGGTAGGGGAAAGGAAAAAAGAAAATGGAATCAATATGAGAAAATGTAAAAATGGAAACAGTTTTTGTAAATAGGGAAGGATAGAGGGATTGAAGGGAGGGCAGGGGAATGGGGAAAAAATAAGAACAAAGAGATTATGTAAAGGTGCAAATTTCCAATAAAATAAATAAATAAATAAATTTTTAAAAATTGGGGGTTCAAATGGTGCTTTAAAAACACCCATTTGGGTCATGTGGATGCCAGCAGCCACATGGGCCAGACCTAAAACCCCACACGGGACTGTGCCCAGCCTTACCAAGCCATGCTGGTCATGTGGTATCTGAATCTGCACAGCAGGGCACCACGGGGGAGGGCCATAAAGGCCATGGTTATGAGCCCCAGAAGATAGAGCAGAAGTGAACAACAGAGAAGGCCTCCCTGAGGTTCCTCAATGAAAATTGAAGCCCACTGGGAAAGTGAGAAAAATCTCTTCAGTAAAAGTACACTGGACCATCGTGGTTGGTAAGTTGGTGGGATCAGCACCTCTCATAGAAACCTAGACTCACCTGTGGGGAGGACAGCTGGAACCTGCAGTAGAACTTTGCAAAGTTCAATCCTGCAGGAGGTCAGGGACATCAACTTGGGCCTTGCAGCCAGAAATCAGCCTGAATCTCAGTAGGCTACATCTGGCTTGCTGAGACTAATCAACTTAGACCTGCACATTGCTACCCACATTGTCTACCAGAACAGCAGAGACATATCCTGAGGGAGACCTTTTTATATTTTTTTCTTTTCTTTTTCTCTCTCTCTCTCCCTTCTGGCTGTGTATTTCTCTCCTTCTTTGTTCCTGTTCCTGTCCCATTTTGAATTGTTTCTCTCTCTCTCTCTCTCTCTCTCTCTCTCTCTCTCTCTCTCTCTCTCTGTACTCTCGACTGTCACTATTATAGGAAGCCAAATACAATTTCTAGCTTCCCTAGTGTTGTCAATTTGTTCTGTACTTGTCTCTGTTCTTTTGCTCAGTCTTTTCCTCCTGTCTTCAACAGATTCCCACAATTTGCATGATCTTCCTGTGTCCTTTAGCCTCACCTCTATCCTTTCCCTCTCGTATCTCTCTATCCCTCCCTCCCCAACCCCTATTCAATCCTTACCCTGAAGGGTAAATTTGCCATATTGAAGGGTTTATTTACTATAAACATATTTTGGGCTGACCCTAGATTTTGATCTAGCTCGGGCTGTTAAAGGTGACAGATTAACTGCTATCACAAAATGTCATTTTCTAAGCTGTGTTGGATGCTATTTTTGATGCTGATTGTGTCAGTTGGGCTAACGTGTTGTGATTGATCAAATATCAGTTGCTCTCCCTGGTATACTGAAAACATGATTGCCTAAGAGTCATTAAAGACTCAAAACTTAAAAAGTCCAGCTACACTTGGACGATATTGCTGAAAAACAATCACCCCATAAGGGCTCTAAACACAAGTAATAAAGATACTCACAACAAAAAATATTGAATTATCAGACGAGGAAGTAAAGCAAAAAATAGCACCAATAACAGAGTAAAATTGAGAAAATGCCTTAGCAAGACACAAACACAGATTTCTAGCTCACCAAGGGCAAATTCTGGGGGTAATGAGGTGGAAAAATATGATAATCAACCACCTGGACACCCTGAACTGATAGCAAGTAATTAAACAGATGAATGAGGTTCTAGAAAAATTCAAAACAGAAACAATTTCCCAGATAACTACAGACATGGTGAGTAGATTGAAAGACATGATTAGAGGCTCTAGAACAGAAACAGATAAAAAAAAAATAGATGAGCTCAGGACAAAGATGGAAGCCTTGAATGCCCAGCATGGGAAAGAAATGGAAAGCATGAATGCCCAACATAGGAAAGAAATGGAATCCATAAAATAGATCAAACACATATCCAGGAGATTAAAAACTCCATTGAAAGTATTCACAGCAGATTGAGCAAATGTGAAGATAGAATATCAGATACAGAAGACAGGATTGTGATTAGTAACCATGAAAAGACAAATTTCTTAAAAATAGTAAGGGACCACGAGAAATCAATCCAGCAGCTGTTAGATGATGCAAAGAAGAATAACATAAGACTGATAGGAGTCCACGAAAAAGCAAGAGAAAGTAAAATGACATAAAAAAACGGTTCACAGAAGTAAGAGTAGAAAACTTCCCAAACAGAGGTAAAGAATTTGACATACAGATAAGTGAGGCATATAGAACTCCAACTAGCCACAATCAAAAAAAAATCTACACCTAGACATATAATAGTCAAGATTCCAGAAACCCAACAGAACAACAAAATCCTACAGTTAGAGAAAAGAAACAAATCACATACAAAGGAAAGCCCATCAGAATCACAGCAGACTTCTCAATACAAACCCTCAAATCAAGGAGAGGCTGGAGTGAAGTATTTCAAGCCCTAATAGAAAATAACTTCCAACCTAGACTGTTGTATCCTGAAAAACTATCTTTCAAGATTGATGGGGAAGTTAGATACTTCCATGACAAAGAACACCTGAGAAATTTCATGAACATCAAACCAGCACTCCAAACAATTCTAAACAATATCCTAGAAAAAGACAATGAAGGTCACAACTCCATGAAGCCAAACAGAGCGAACCACCAGCAAGGCAAGAAACTAAAGGAAAAGAGGGAAAAATAAAAAATAAAAGAGCCAACAACAGTAAAACATCATGACAAGGATGAGTCAATACTTATCAATTATAATGATCAATATTAATGGTCTCAATTCACCTATCAAAAGAAATAGACTGGCAGAATAGATTAAGAAGCAAAACCCAACAATGTGCTGTATACAAGAAACACACCTAATTTAAAAAGAAATTCATAGACTGAAAGCAAAAGTATGGAAAACAGTTCTCCATGTAACAGGAACCCAGAAAAAAAGCGGGGGTAGCAATCTTAATTGTAAACAAGGTAGATTTCAAACCAAAATTAATTAAGAGAGACAAAGAAGTCCACTACAACCTTGTAAAGGGAAGAATCCAAGAGAAAGACATGACAATCACAAATACATATATACCAAATACAAATGCCCCCAACTATACAAAACAAATATTAATGGACAGGAAAAATCAAATAACCTCTAATACAATTGTAGTGGGGGACCTCAATACCCCACTGTCACAAATAGACAGATCATCTAGACAAAAAATCAACAACAAAATGCTCGAACTGAACCAAGCTTTTGAAGAAATGGACTTAATAGATGTCTACAGTGTTCCACCCCACAAAATCAGAATATACATTCTTTTCAGCTGCACCTAGGTCATTCTCCAAAATAGATCACATGCTAGATCATCGGACATGGTTATGTAAATGCAAAGGAATTGAAGTTAGCCCATGTATATTATCAAATCATAGTGCAATAAAATTGGAGATTAATAGCATAAGAAACTGCAAAACCCCCACAAACACATGGAAATTGAATAACATTCTCCTGAACAACCAGTGAGTCACAGAAGAAATTAAAGAAGAAATTAGACAGTTTCTACAAGTAAATGATAATCCCAATACAGCATGCAGGAATCTATGGGACACAATGAAAGGAGTATTGCAAGGAAAACTCAGAGCAGTGAATGCCCATATTAGGAAAACAGAGAGAGCTCAAATAAACAACCTAATACTGAACCTCAAGCTCCTAGAAAGAGAAGAGCATGACAAACCCAAAGCTCATACAAGAGAGGAAATTATAAAGATCAGAGCAGAAATCAATGCAATGGAGACTAAGAAAATGATACCAAAAAAAAAAAATCAATGAATGAAAGAGTTGGTTTTTGGAAAGAATAAATAAAATCGATAAACCTTTAGCCAACCTTATCAAAAAAGGAAAAGAAAAGGCTCAAATCCATGCAATTAAGAATGAAAAAGATGAGGTCACAACAGATCCAGCAGAAATCCAGGGGATCATCAATACCTACTTCAAGAAACTGTACTCTAATAAAATGGAAAACACAGAAGAAATGGACAGATTCCTAGATACATATGAATTGTCAAAGTTAAAAGAAGAAGATATAAAAACTCTAAACATCCCAATTGTAATCAGTGAAATTGAAAACCTAATTAAAACTTTACCAACAAAGAAAAGCCCAGGTCCTGATGGTTTCACTGCTGATTTCTACAGGAAATTTAGAGAACTATTGCCACTACTCTTTAAACTCTTCAAAAAAATTGAAAGGGAAGCAAGTCTTCCAAATTCATTCCTGGAAGCAAGAGTTACTTTGATTCCAAAACTGGGAAAAGACCCAACGAAAAAAAAAACAACTACATGCCAATCTCCCTAATGAACACAGATGAAAAAATCTTCAACAAGATACTTGCAAACAGAATACAGAGGGTCATCAAGAAGAGCCTACACCCTGACCAAGTTGGATTCAACCCAGGGAGGCAAGGATAGTTCAACATACATAAATCAATAAATGTAATATACTGTATTAACAGAGTCAAGGACAAAACCCATATGATCATCTCAATAGATGCAGAAAAAGCATTCAACAAAATCCAGTACCCATTCATGATAAAAAAAAAAAACCCTACAGAAAATTGGAATAGAAGGTCTTTATCTCAACCTGATTAAGGCTATCTATGAAAAACCAACAGCCAACATCATACGAAATGGTCAAAAACTGAAAACTTTCATGCTAAAATCAGGAACAAGACAAGGATGTCCACTATCACCATGCCTGTTCAATATAGTTCTGGAAACATTACCCACAGCAATTAGACAAAAGAAAGAAATAAAAAGAATAAAGATAGGAAAGGAAGAAGTTAAACTGTCATTATTTGCTGATGATAAGATACTCTAAATAGAAGACCCAAAAAACTCTGACAAAAGACTTCTAGACTTAATCAACAGATTCAGTAGAGTAGCGGGATACAAGGTCAACACTCAAAAAACAATAGCCTTCTTGTACACAAATAACAGACTCACTGAGAGAGAAATTAGGGAAACAATTCCTTTTACAATAGCATAAAAAAAATGAAATGTCTATGAATCAGTCTAACAAAGGAAGCAAAAGACCTCTACACTGAAAACGCACTCTGAAAAAAGAGATCGAAGAGGATATAAGAAAATGGAAAGACATCCCTTGTTCCTGAGTAGGAAGAACCAATGTAGTGAAAATGGCCATATTTCCAAAACTGCTATGCAGATTTAATTCAATGCCAATTGAAATCCCAACAATATATTTCACAGAGCTAGATAAAACAATCCAAAAATTCATTTGGAACAAGAAGAAACCTAGAATAGCAAAAGCAAATCTAGGCAACAGAGACAGGGCAGGGGGTGTGACAATCCCCAGCTTGAAACTATACTACAAAGCCACTGTGATAAAAATAGCATGGTACTGGCATAGAAATAGACCTGAGGATCAGTGGAATAGAATAGAAGATGCAGTAACAACTCCTGACATACTCAACCACCTCATCTTTGGAAAAAAAGCCAACCACCCTTACTGGAAGAATGATAGTCTCTTTAATAAATGGTTTTGGAAAAACTAGATTACAACCTGCCAAAGTTAAAACTAGACCCATATCTATCACTATACACTAAACTAAGATCGAAGTGGATTAAAGATCTAAATATTAAAACAGAAACACTAAACTTGCTGGAAGGTAAGTTAGGTAGAACTCTTGAAGACATTGGCATAGGAAAAGACTTTAAGGACAAATCCTCAGTAGCACGGGAACTAGCAGAAAAATCAACAACTGGGATCTTATCTTATTACAAAGTTCCTGTACTGCAAGAGAAACCACAAACAGAGCTAAGAGCCAACCTACAATGTGGGAAAAATTTTTAGCAGCTGTACATCAGACAAAGGACTACTATCTAGAATCTATAAAGAATTTTAAAAAATCAGACCTCCCAAATTTAAAGACCCAATCCAAAAATGGGCATCTGAAATGAACAGACATTTCTCAGACAAAGAAGTAAAAGCAGCAAATAATATATGAAAAAATGTTCAACATCACTGGTCATTTGAGAGATGCAGATGAAAGCAACACTGAGATTCCACCTCACCCCAGAAAGAATGGCTGCTATCAAGAATTCAACCAATAACAAATGTTGGCGGAGTTGCAGGGAAAAAGGAACCTTTCTCCATTGTTGGTGGGAGTGCAGACTTGTGCAACCACTGTGGAAATCAGTATGCAGATACCTCAAAGAACTAGGACTAAAGGTCCCATTTGACCCAGCTCTTCTTCCGCTGAGTATCATCCCCAAAGAATTAAAAGAACCTTATCAAAGCAATATATGTGCACCTCTGTTTATAGCAGCACATAGCTAAAACTTGGAAACAGCCCAATTGCCCATCAACTGGAGACTGGATAAAGAATATGTGTTTTTATTTTTATAAAATGGAGTACTACTCAGCCATAAAGAACAACAAACTAGAGACATTTATAGCTAAATGGATGCATATTGAGGCGATACTCTTAAGTGAAATAAATAGGACACACATGTGTAAATACCAAATAGTTTCTCCGGTGTGAGAAACTAAAAGTGTAAATAAGGATTAAAATGAATAACTGATAATATGAAATAGGAAGAAAACTTCCAAATGGGTAGGGGAAATGGGAGTGGTAGGGGAAAGAAAAGAAGGAAAAGGAAAAAACATGAGAAATGGAAAAAATGGAAACAAAGTCTTTGTAAATAGGGAAAGGTTGAAGGAGTGTTGGGAGGGCAGGGAAATGGGGAAAAAATAAGAACAGAGATACATCATGTAAAGGTACAAGTTCCCAATAATAAATGTAAATGTATAACTAAAATGTACCAATAAAAGAATTTTTTAAAAAACACCCATCTTCTCAAGTAGTCAGACTCCAGATAATCATAGTACCATGCCTCTTCCATATTTCAGAGGATCTATAAAATGCTTTATTCACTGGTAGATTTGAGTGAAGGCCATCTCTTTATCCAGACCAGAAATTATCATATTGTGGGCATTTATTGCATAGGCCTGTGTAAGAGTAACTCAAAAGACATAGGACTATGAGATAGTCACAAGCACCTACACAGATCTAGGAATTTCCCTGAACAGAGGAGAATATCCAATAAAAATTTGAGCGACACAGACCACAGAGACACTTAAAAGCAGACGGAACCAAGATAGAAGAAGCCTAACACTTGTTAGAAAAACCAGAAGCCAACAAGGAAATAATTGCCTCAGTGAAACTTCATAATCTTAAAGAAGATACAATGTTATTACCACTCCATAAAAACCAACAAACTCTGCACAACACTTGCAATACTTCTACACTCTGGTCTTAATATGCTTTTCTAAACCTGTCCTTCATGCACATATGATTTATCAGAAATTTATTCAAAATCTGCCAAGGGCCAGACATTATGCTAGCTTTTGGGCCACAATGATGAGCACACTTAAACAAAACCCTGGCCAAAGAAAGTTCCCAACTTCCTGGGAGACATAGAGATAACATCAATCATGCAACCCATCCATCACACGTGGAAACCAAAGCTATGGTATGAGAGATGAAGAAGAACCATGGGGTTCTGGGATCATATAAGAGGGATTAGTAAGATCAGGGACACTTCCACGTGGACACAAATCTTGATGGTAAAACTAGAGAAGAAATAGATGTTAAGCTGGTGAAATGGGAGTGGGGAACAAGTGCCCTTAGCAGCTGAAGGAACGGTGTGCACAAACACTCTGTGGCGGGGAGATCACATGATGTACGAGGGGCTGGAAGAACGCAGGCTCAGTGAAGGCAGTGGGGGGCCTGGGCAGGTTATGTGTGATGAGCTAAGAGTGGTGGGGAGGGGCCAGACTGCTCAGAGCCCTATTCGTCTCCTTGAGGAGCTCTTATTTTATTGTAGTGCCTCTAAAGAATGGCATTATACCTCCACCCCATGATTCCACCATTATCCAAGAGCTACCCTGTGGATTTAATGTATCATCAAATTAGACCAAAACAACTAAGGGAGTATGTTCAATTTGCAATTAGAAATCCTTGGTCAAGGTTTCTCCAGACAATAAGAAAACATGAGAATGAACCTGAAACTCAAGTCAAAATTCTATGGGTCAAAACGACTTGGATGCTATCCTTAATAAAATGTATAGGGTTCACACAAATCATGCCTCCTTCCTCCTAATCCTTTAGCCATCTGAAGCTTTTCTTACGTTCTGGCCTTTTGAGTGTCCATCAGAGTTGCAGAATTAAAATGAATGGTAATAAGAAATTGATTTAAGTTCTGCCCTAGGGTAAAATAATGATTCATTGACGTTTGTAGCATTTTATTGTAAGTGTGGTGGAAATGATTATTATCTTTAATGGTTAACTGAGTAATTGATTATTGATAAATGAGTACTCTATTCAAGCCAGGATCCATCTTACATCATCTGGAAAAGGATGATGTTCCTACTCTTTTAATGACCATTAAGTGGTAAATAAGGAAGTGGAAATGTTTCATAACTTACATATTAAGTATCTTTCGTCATTTAACCACCTCTACAACAAGAGCAATAAGGCAGCTGGGGGTAGGTAGCCGACATAAGGCAAGATCAATGACTGTTTTTCAGAGTTTTATTGAAAGTGCATTATAGATTGTCTTGCTTTTAACATTATTACTTCATTGAATAACGATATATGAGGAGGCCAAGGAGAAAAATTAGAATACAGCTATTCAAGGCTGTCTGTGTGATAGAATGAGAATTATACAATAAAATGGTCTCCAGAGAAAATCTCAAGCCTGTGTCCATTTCCTCTCCCCATTGGAAGTAAAATTTACTTTTGGAAAAACGGCAAAACAATGTCTGTCTTTGTGCTCTACCTACTTTGTTTTTTATACATCTTCTCTGCCCACTCATACTCCTTCACAGTGCTCATTCTACCTCTCTGCTTCTCTCTTGCTACCTGAAGCTCAGCCCACACACACAACCACTATATCCCACCAAGGTGCGTAATTCATATCAGCTTCATAAAGCTGTAAGATCTCTTCTGCCTATCCCCTATTACAATTTCCATTCCATGAGTATTTTGATTTCAGTCAAACATTAAGAAAGAAGAAATGTAACTGAACCAATTTATACTGCTTCCTATCACCCTACTTTGAGATGAATTCACTGTAGTAGAGAATGCCAATTGTATTTTAAATATCATGCTGATGGGAGGAATTCAGTATCAGGTGGTTTAACAAAGATATCCTGAGGTTCATGGAATTATATGTTAAGGTAGATAGAGTCTTTTCTGTGGTCAGTTGTCAGAGGCAGGGTGAGCAGTTAGGAAGAACAACATTTAAGTCCAAAATAACTGAGTTGAAACCCTCCATCAGCTGGGGCACCATGAAGACTCAAATCTATCTGTACAGTGGGTATGACTGTATCATGAGGTTACAGTGAGAATTGTAACAATATTATACATATCTTTCCCGGTGTGACAACTGGCACATGAATAGTAAAGGCAATCAAATGGTCATTATCATTTTTACAGGGGCAAGCAGGTCACCAAGACATTCAAACTAAGGGCCAGCGTAGACCACCAGTTTTCATCTGTGTATTTGCTTCTTGGTTTTCTGATAACTCTAAGGAAGAATTGAGTGGGTTAAGCAAGGATTTAGAAAGGAAGGACAGAGTTGAACGTCTGCAAATAATAGTCCACAGCAAAACAGCTTCTGACTGAAAGTTTCATCTGAACTTAACTTGAGAGCTATGACTTTTTGAGGACATTCTGCTTTCTTTGGTCTTAGCTCCAAAGCAAGGGCTTTCCTACTGGCCTATTAACATCTTCAATATAATGTGACAGGCCATTCAATATCCAGATATTTATGTCATCCACAGAATGATAATAGGTAAAGTGGCATAATCCTGTTTTTCACCATTCATGATAGTACAACCACTAAGAAGGCAGTTGCTTCTAAACACTTTCTCCTAACACTACTATCCAATTATTCCTGCCCACCACTATCTTCTGATCCTTTTAAAAATCTGAAATTTTTCCTAATCATTTACCTAAGCCCCAGCAAGTTAAAATTTACCACTTCCTGTCCTTTCCTTCCCCTAATACTAATTTCAGCACCAGTGGCTCTAGTGTAGCCACTTCTTCACAATACATTCTTCTCTCTTCAATCCATCCTAAGGCCCATGGGAAAGCATAAGAAGAGTTTGATTGGGCTTGGAAAATATCAATTTATCAAATCTATCTCTCTTAGACCATATCTGGAAGAAAAATATTTATACTTTAATGTTCCCAATATAGTAACTCTTTTAAAAGAGGATAGAGAATCTAGCCATAAATTCATTGCTTCTAACCCTTGACCTTGGAGCTTCAAGCCTTCCATATATTATACAGTAAAGGGTCAAAGTTCAGAGTTCCTTTAAATCATATATAGCAGCTACTCTTCTAATAGTCTATTGAAAGGAGCCACCAATCTACTTTAAATGAAAGAGGAAGAAGTGCATATTTACCAAACACACTGCCAGGCAGATTTCTGCACTGAAGCAAGAAAAAACAAAGGCGGGGAAGTGGGAGAAATATGGAGTGATGAGAACGTTGGCAGTTGTAGAAGGAGTGAATAAGGGCAATATGTTAAGCTACATTTATGATATAAACATTTTATGATATACCAATTACTCATGGCAGTGGTATTGGTGCAGAGCCCAACACCAAATGTAAGGAAAGACTAAGCAGGTAGAGCCATGGCATATACTACAGCAAGTACAACTTTACGTTTTCATGGTGGAGTTCCTTGTGACACCAAGTGGGTCAGTGTTGCTTGGGTTGACTCTGGAGGCAGAAGACAGCTAACTCTGAGGAGTCTAAACATCTTGAAGATGGAATGTTTTGCCAGCTTAGGCAAAGATGAACCTTGCAGGAAAAACAAGGAAGATCCCAAGCAGACAATCAGATAAAAATTAATTATTCAACCAAACTGTCACCATGCCTTGCTTGCCTACTTCGCTACCTAAAGCAGACATCTGTGCTCAGCAGAAATCTGTCTTTGCTGTTTCTCAATAAATCTAAAGGGTTTGAGTCAGTTCAGGACTTCTCACCATTCTGGTGAAGTATCTTGTCCTCTTGACAAATATATTCTCTATCCCTCACGTCTTCTTTAGTCTCTCTAACAGGATTTGCTGGCATGAACCTGGTGATAGATAGATAGATATAGAACCATATATAGGACCATGGATCATATATATACATATGCACTTTTTTATATATGATATATATCATATATATGATATATATGTATATATATACACATTTATACACATATATATCATCACATAAGGAAATAATGTGCTCTGTGTCTGAAAAATGTTTGAGACTCATTAGTGTACAGTAAGGTCTTGGAAGATTACTCATATGCTTCACTGGCCAAGTATTAAACAGATTAAAAAAAATAATGGCCTTTGGAACATCTTTTAAAATTACAAGTCTTTGATTGTCAAATGTTAGATGACAAAATTTTATTAAAATAGCCCATAGGACCGAGAATAACCAAAGCTATCCTGAGCAATAAATGCAAAGCATTGGGCATTACAATGCAAGATTTTAAGTTATATTACAAAGCTACAGTAACAAAAACACATGGTACTGGCACAAAATTAGACATATAGACCAGATTAGAATGCAAGACACAGAAATAACCCCATGCACCTTCCACCTTCTGATCTTGGCCAAGGAGCTAAAAATATATTAGGAGAAAACAGCCTCTTTAACAAATAATCCTCAGAAAATTGGTTATCCATGAGTGGAAAAATCAAATCAAAATGGATATAAGTCCTAGATATAAAAACAGAAACACTGAAACTGCTGGAAAATAAAGTAGAGAAAACACTTGAAGCCACAGGTTGAAGTGGGCCTAAAGAGGGCAAGAGCTTCCTGAACAGAACTCAAATGGTACAGTAATTGATATAAAGAAACAACAAATGGAATTGTATCAAATTAAAATCTTCTGCACAGCAAAGAAACCTATCAACAGAGTGAAGTGACAGGCTACAGAGTGGGGGAGAAGTTTTCCAGCTACTCTTCTAATAAAAGACTAATATCTAAATAAATATCTAATATCTATGTAAAGACCTCAAAAAATTAGATTCCTCAAAATAAAAGACCTAATAAAAAATGAGCAAATGAAATACATAGACACTTCTCAAAAGAAGAAATAAAATAGCCAGTAAGTATGAGGAAAAAATGTTCAGTACCTTTAGCCATTAGAGAAATTCAAATCTAAATAACTCAGATTCCATTTTACTCCAATCAGAATGACTGTCATTAAGAACACTAAAAACAACAAATGCTGGTCACGTTGTGGGGGAAAAGGAACCATTCTACAGTGTTAGTAGGAGTGTAAACTAGTACAACTATGGAAATCAGTATGGAGAGTCCTCAAAAAACTAAAAATGGAAATTCTATTTCATTCAGCTATTCCTCTCCAGAGTATTTTTCCACAGTTAAAAACTTCATACTATAATGATACATCCATACCCTTATTCATAACAGCACAATTCACAATCACTAAATTATTAAAACAGCGTCGATGCCCATCAATAGATAAAGTAAATACAGTATATAAAAGAATGGAGTGTTATTCAGCCATTAAAGAGGATAACTTTGAATAATTTGTAAGAAAACTAATGTATCTTGATACCGTAATGTTAATGAAATAAGTCAAGTACAGAAAGTTAAAGTAAATATCATGTTTACCTTGTCTATTAATGGGCACCTAGGCTGTTTCCATAATTTAGTGCATGACTTCTATTATGTGAGAAGCCCAAAATATATATAAATCAAAAAGTAAAATAAGAGAGAGATGGTAGGAAATAGGCAGGTATTTTGAGACTGAGGAAGGGGATCAGGGGAAGGGAGGAGAGCGAAGCTTGGGAGGAGGATGAAAAATGATGAAGATACATATGTACCAATCCCCCAAATGAACATAATTATTATGTGTCACAAATATATACCAGTTAAAAAAATAACAGCAGATATATATTAAGTGCTTATCATGTTCTTAGCACTACATTAAAAGTCTTACTTTGATAAGCCTATTAACAATACGAACAGGTAAGTTACACTATGATCTTCATTTTCAAGTGGGAAAATGAGGCTCAAGAGTCTAAGGTGTCTTCAAGATTATACACCCAAAAAGTAATACGTGGAATACGTGGTAGAGTAGCTGGGAAATAATCTCAAAACTGCATGGCCTAACACTGAAATGTATGTTTTGTTCACATACCAGTTCATGGAGGTGTTGGTAGAAATTCTTATTCATGGACCAGGATTCTTCAATCTTGTGGCTCTTGAGCCATTTAGAAGCTGTATCTAGAATTCTATGACTGGTCATTAGAGAGATAGGAAAGAGGATTGCAATAAGAAGTTTTTAAAGGTGGGTCACTATAAGCATGATCCAAAGGTTATGTCTCCTTTCATGGCACCTTTCTTGACCCTCTCTGCTTCCCATCCACCATGCAATAAGCAATTTTCCTCTACCAGACCCCTCTGCCATGCTGTTTCTTCTTTGAAGCTAAACCCCTCCTCCTCTAAGTTGCAGTGTCAGGTATTTTGTCCCAGCAACAGGGAAAGTGACTAAGAGAGAACCTATGACTCACCTGCAAGTGAATATCTATCCATGCAAAAGCTACTTTACAAGTGGAGAAGAGGTGATTATTCCATCTCATGTACAGACATCAAATGAAGGACACAAGAAAGATGAAAAACAGTGAAACACGACATTACCAAAAGGACGCAGTAATTCTCTAGTAACTTATCTCCCCAAAAAAAGTAAATTTAGAAATTGTCTGAATAGAAATTCAAAATAATGTTCTTGAAAAAATTCAGTGAGACACACTAGAATATAAATAGATAATTAATGAAATCAGGAAACCAATTCATAAAAATTCAACCAAAGATATGAACAAAATAATTGAACAGAAATCTTGGAGCTGAAGAATTCAATGAATGAAATTTAAAGAGAATATTTAGCTTCAATAGAAGATTAGATCAAGTAGAAGAAAGAATCTCTGAACTTGAATATAAGTCTTTTGAAATTAGTCAGAAAAATAAAAAGTAGGAATCAGCCTATGAGATTAATGGGACATTATTAAGCAAAATTACATCTATATTGTGAGAATTACAGAAGAAGAAACAAAAATAGAGATAGGGAGCTTATTTAGTGAAATAATTACAGATGTCTTCATAAGTCCCCAAGGAAATACAGATGTCCAACTGTATGAAGCTCAAAGATCCCCAAAAATATTCAACCTTGAAGGTGGTAAGTAAAGTTCAATGGCACGATGCATGCTTAACATGTGCAATGCCCCGAGTCCAGTAGCAAGCACAAAGGGTGGAAGGAGGTCTTATTGTGGGCACATTATAACTAAACTGTCAAAACTCAAAGACAAAGAATTTTAAAAGCAGCAAGAAAAATGTCAAGTCACGCTCAAAGAAATCTCCTTTAAACTATTAGCAGATTTGTCAGCAGAAACCTTACAGGCCAGGGGAGAATTTGATGGTATGTTCAAACTGCTGAAAGAATAAAACTGCCAGCCAGGATAGCACAGCAAAAGCTATTCTTCAGAAATGAAGGGAAAATAAGATTTTCTTAGAAAAAGAATTATTGAGGGAATTCATTGTCACTAGATCTTTCTTATAAAAAATGTTTTAAGGGATTTCTTCAAGTGGAAATAAAAATGTGGTATTTACTTATATAGAAACATATAAAAGTTCTAAAATTCACTAATAAAGGTAAGTATATCATCAAAGTTAGAAGACTCCAATACTTCTACAGTTAAAAGGTTAAGAGTCAAAACAGCTACCATAATTTAAGAAATGCATAATATAAAAGATGTAAATGATAATATCAAAAATATAGGCAGGAAGGTGAAAAGTCTAGAGTTTTTTTAATACAGCTAACTCAGAGCATTATCAGTGTAAATAGTATACACAAAGAAAATAATTCTAGCAGATACACAAATGATAAAGAGAAAGGAATCAAAACATGCTATATAAAATTACCAAAACACACAGATAAACAATAAAAGAAGAAAAAAGGAATTAAGGAACAATAAAATAATCAGAAAGCAACTAACATATGGCCATAATAGTAAATCCACATAATTAATAATTACATTGGATATAAATGGATTAAATTCTTCAATCAAAAATGCAAAGTAGATGAATGGGTTAAAAATATAAAAACCAAAATCTAACTACATGCTACTTATATGAGGCTTTAGTTTGTCATAGGAACACAAGTAGGATAGAAGTAAGAGATGGAAGGTGTTCCATGCAAATGATAACAAAGCAAGAGCAATGTAAATATGGTTATGTCATATGAAACAGAATTCAAGTTAAAAGCTTTCACAAGAGACAGTTATTATTGAAAATAAAGTGGCCAATTCATCAAGAATATCTAACAATTGTAAATATGTATACCAGTCCTCTTTCCTGAGTATTTTATGAAATGTGATTTAAAAATCCAGTGAATACTGCTACTGAGTGCCACCCAATTGAAAAACAGGATTATAAAAATGTTACAATGTATCTCATCCACTTTATTCACTGGATCTGGCACTCTGCAACTCTGGCTCTTCCCCAAGGTCAAAACGATCATGAATGGTAAATGTTTTGAGTTGACTCAGAACATCAAAGCAGTCAGGACAGTACAACTAAAGACACTCATGAAAGAGCCTTCCAAAACTGCTTCAGAAAGTGACAAGAATGATGGGATAGAAACAAAGGAAAGTATTTTGAGGAGGACTAATGTCAATATGTCTTTTAGTATAATAAATTTTTTAATTTAAACTCATACTGTATGTTTTGATCACACTATGTATATCCAACATTGTAGTTTCTAAATATATAAAACAAATATAAATACACAGAAAGGTAAAAATAGACAGCAATATGAGTAGATTAATATCTCATTTTAAACAATGCACAGATTGAAAATTAATAAGGAAACACTGCACTTTAGACATAACAGACACAACAAAAATAAATCCAAATATATATGTTCAACTAATTTTCAACAAGGACCAAAGGGAAAGAATAATCTTTCGAATAAATGATGCTAGAAAACAGTATTAAAAGAATGAAAGTAGATACTGTAGTATAAACATACATATTCTCCTTTATAAGGATTGTTTTAGACAGTTTGGTTCCTTTTTCAATTTCCATATTAACTTTGCCATTAGCTAGTCAATTTCTACCAGAAAAACTATGACAGGGTGATTGAGAATTCATTACATATATGGGTCAATTTGAAAAGATATTATGTTGACAATATTTGTGATCCAATCCATGAATATAATTGATCTCTCCATTTATTAGGGCTTCTTTAATTTTTCTCAGTTTAGCAAATTCCAATCTAGAGATTCTGAACATCTATTGTTAAATATATTTCTAATAATTGTATGTTTTAAGACTATTGAAAATTAAATTGTTTAAATTGTGAAACAAAAGAAACATTTTGAATGCTTTGCTCCAGTGGAAACTGTTGGATTGGGGATCAGAAGATAAGGACTAGAGTCCTAGTTCTTCAGTTCCTTGTAGAAGCCACTTGAAATCTCTAGTCCTTAGTCTATACCCTGGGAAATTTAAAAAAGAGAAGATTTGGACCATTAAGAGAATGCTGTCAATCCCTAATATTCTATCACTATCTAAGACACTAATACTGGGCTCCAAAGAAATGGTTCCTACTTCAAAGTTTAATTTCCTAGAGATGAATTTTCAATAAGGTTACCTAAATGGCTGAAGGAGGTAGAATACCATCCATGTGCAGCAGGAGCAGTTTTCTCTCCCTTCCTGATATGCATGTTTTCATTTTCTCCAAAATTTGCAACCATCCCAATTTCAGCTATATGCCTCAATCTTGAGTAACTCCATATTTTAGTCCAGTTTATTCTGTTAATGCATAATTTTAAAGTTGCATCAAGCTGAACTCTCAGATTTCTTCCCTTTGAATTAGAAACCACACCAGACCAAGGTGATTCATAAAAACATAATAGCATAAACATGGGGCAGCCTATCTTAATATTTCCCTCAATCATTACATCATATTTATTTAAGGGTTCAATTAAAATGAAGCATAGCTTTTACTATAAAGGAAGAATTTATTAATGCTCTGGAAAAACACTATCAAAATTCATAAAATATTTGGCTCTGTTCAAACTTTAATGAGACCAGTTGTAAATTATAGTAGCTATATTTGTAATACTGGTTGGAGAGTTAATGAAACAATATTTGCAGTGTAAATGACGGCCCTGAATGAAATATTTTTGTTGATATAACCTATGATCATGGCTCTTTTGCCAGCACATAAGAGACTTATTACCTAAAAAAGTCTAAAAAATAAATGAGCCACAAAAACTAGGGTTCATTATTTTCCCCATAAGATAACATGTAGATACACTTTCATTCTGAATAAATCAATCTGACTGCTTGCAAATTCTGTCCATAACATTGCTAGCACATGGATGGATTTGGGATTGAAGGGAAGAGAATTATAAGCATTCTTCAGGAAAGAATGGAGAATTTAGAATGTCAAAGCCAAGGGTTTGTGATCACTTCATTCATTATTTAAGAATAACTCTCTTTTAAATAAAAAATTATAATTTAAGCCTTACTTGTCCTCACCCTAATATTCAGCTTCACAGTTCTGGCTGCCTCTGAGCCTGAGTGATGCTATTACTCTTCCCACAGTGGCTGCCCTGCACAAAAGCCTATGGGAAATGGAAAAGCCAACAGCGGTAAGCACACCCCACATGCCTTCAAGTACCTAAGTCTAGTAGGAACCAGAGCTTGCTCTTAGGTCTTCAAAATAGAGCCAACAAAACTTCATTCTGTGACACCTGATGGGAAGACATGAATAACTAGTATCTAAATTGGTGTTTCCAAAGGGTGAGAACACAAAATGATCAACCACGGTTGGAGAAGAAAATATGAAAACACCATCTTTTTAAAAACTATTAAGAAATTTTACTTGTACCCAGCATAGAGATGGCAACTGATATACATGCACAACTCATTAAAATTATCCATGTGTTGGACAACTAGCAGTCAGGTCCTCCACAGGAAACAGAGGGTGTCTTCACACTGGATGTAACTGAGGAAAACTTATCAGAAGAACAGGTTTTAAAAGTTTGGGGAACCAAAGTTGAGGAAAAGCAACTAAAGAGGGTGCATACAAGGTAATAACTGTAGAAAGAGGCAAAAGGAGGGAGTAAATATCAGAAGCAAAGAGAGTTGGGCCATCTGACAGGACTGGTGGGAGTCAGCTCAGCCAGGGAATCAGTACCCTGACCTCACGGGCCACTGACCTCCAGGTTTCCTGCCAAACCAATCAGATGACAAAATCCTCTGGGCTGTAGGTGTACTCTCGGGGGGCGGGGGTGGGGTGGTGTCTGCCTGGAGAGGTATGACCAAGATACCCATAGAGGACTGCCTCAACTCTTTCACCGCTATAATAAGCATCAGGATGTTCTATATAACTACACTGGATTCTGTGACTGTGCTAGAAAAAACTCTTAAGTGCAGGTGGCTTAGATTGCCTGCATGTAGGCACCAGTTGCCTAATCCAATTGGGCTTTTCCTAATTAGAAAATCTGTCTTCATGTGAAAAGGTAGGGGACATGTGGAATTTGGGTCACGTTTGCCATCTCTGCTTTGGATAATAAGGCCAACATTCACCACACTGGATTTTAATCTCATTCATTCACTCTCATTTATTCATTCTTGTGCCACACAGTGAACAGGCACTGAGAATATGAAAATGAATTATATGTGATCACTGGCATCAAATTTCTGCTAAATTTATGAAAAGGGGCAGAGATAAAATTAGTATGTAGAAAAGCATTGTGCTTATGCTGAAAGGTCACAGCAGGTTACAATGAAGTTGCAAAGAAACAGCGACTCATTCTACTGTAGACTGAGAGATGGTCAAAATTTATTTCAGGTAAGCAAGATGAATACGTCCCAGAAATAGACTTGACAACATTGTACAACAATGTACCATTCTCTCAATTAAAAGTCTGCTAGATCTCAAGTTAAATGTTCTTGTTAAAATAAAAATAAGATAAATTTTTAAGGGGCCGGGGATTTAGCTCAGTGGTTTCGCCCCCTGCTGCGCAAGCACAAGGACCCAAGTTCAATCCCTGATACCAAAAAAAAAGATAAATTTTTAAAAAGCAGCTGTTATGGTTTGGGTGTAGATGTCCCCCAAAGCCTTATGTGGTTGTACTTTGATCTAGAGTGTGTGAACCTGGAATTGATTTATGATGCAATGCTAGGCTCAAGGGCACTAGGATAAAGGGTGTGAGTGCTGCCCGCCCTAAGTAGTCTGAATAAGATAAAAGGGGCAGGGAGGCGCTGTTAACTTTCTTGTTACCATTCATGCCTTCTGTGCACCATGTTGTTTCTCCTCTGCCCTGCCTGTTTGCCCTCCCTGCCTCGAATCTAGCTGATTATGGACTGAAAGCTCTACAAACTGTAAGCCAAATAAACCCCTCCCCCTTTAACTTTGGGTGTCTGGTATTTTGTCTCAGCAGTGAGAGAAAAGTAACTAACACAGCAGCATTTCAAGTATGTATTATTTTGGGGAAATTGAAGAAGATAGGAAAAATATTCTTGGCCAAGGAAACAGAACAGCATAACAACTTGGTATATTTAGGCCTTAAAGAAGTAGAATATTTCACAGCGTATGTTAGCATATGTTATAGCTGTTACTATAACAAGTATCTGAGATACTGAATTTATAAAAAGAAAAGGATTACTTTGGCTCACAGTTTTGGAGGATTCAATCCATGATCAGTGGACTTTTTGCTTTCAGATTTCTGATTAGGGTACCTGATAGTAATGATGGGGAGTGTGTGGAAGAAAACTGCTCACCTCATAGCCAGGGAGCAAACAGAGGGAAAGAGAAAGGGCCCCCTTAATCTGCGTCGGGCATTTCCTCACTACCTAAAGACCTCCCACTAGGCCTTGCCTCTTAAAGAGTCCTCCACCTCCAATAGCAACCCTTGGAGCCCAAGCCTTCAATTTGTAGACACCTTTGAGGAACACTGAAATCCAAATTGTAGCACTGAGCTTAAGACAAATTGTTATTTAGTGTTGTTTCATTTACCGTCAAGTAATCTATTAGCACCATGGCCAAGAATTTTTTTTTTTCGGTTGATTCTGTGGCTTCACGACTTCATATTTTCCACGTGAGGAAACTGACTCAAGTAAATTGTGGTAGAGTTGCCCAAACTAAGGATTCAATAAAGAATAGTTCAAATAAAATTTTCCACCTTTTAGATTAGAAAATATACCATTCTCTGTTCTCTGTTGATGTATTGATTTTAATCCTAATAAACAAGTCAGGCTACTTCAGATGAATCATACAGATAAAATAATCTGACTTGGTTATTAGTATTAAAATCAATAATATTACAATATTTGTCCTGATGATTCAACAATTTTTCAGGCAGTTGGCCTATGTGGGTGTGGGCACATTGGCTTTTTCATGTTTTATTTCAAAAAACAGAGGAAGCTAATTAATTTGCTCTCGCTGCTGAGATATACTAGCACCAGTAAGCCTGATTTTCATCCTGCCTCTTTGCAAAATATCTGTTAATTTTATAAAGCAGTTTAAAGAGAGCATTGGCTATTTGACAACTCAAATGCATAAAGAAATTCAATAAGGACAGTTTGCAAGGAACAATGGAGGAAAGAATAAATTCTGAGAGTACTGAAAGTCAAAGTTGACCTCTTAAAGGAGTACATCAAATGAATGAGCCATAAATTCTCCATAAGGCAAACTAAAGCAGTTTTATAAAGCAAAAATTGTCTATCCTGAATACTCAACCAAGCACCTAATGGGCCCAGTTCTTCTGCAATATAACTCTCACAGACTGGATCTGGCTTTTCCCAACACATCCGCCGGCATTCATATTTCATTAGGTTATTCTCGATCAATATTCCTGCCATGGCTGGCTACAGGCACCACTGAAAGGGAAGCATTTGGAAGACATGCCAGCAGTTGGGTCCTCCCAAAGACAAAATGAAGTGTTTTATTAGCACTTAAGAATTCCAAGTTAACTAGAGGAGGGAACCTTTCTGCTTCTAATCTCTCTCTTCCAGGCATGCCAGTGGAACTTCTTGCTATAGGCAAAATCCTTCACAATGAAAGTCTCTGAAGGGTTTTTATGGCTGACACTCAAGCTAGCAGATCTTCTTAGGGTCCTGAGCTAATCGGTGGTTACAGGAGCTGGTGCACCCTGAGCCAGCAGCATTACCAAGGGAAGCAGAGCGTGTGGGTGAGGAACAACTTCTGTCACTGTCGAGATCAAACCTCTCTTCTTGAGAAAACAAGAAGAGCCTGGAAGAGGATGCTGGTGCTGTAACAGGTCTCCTGGAGCTCTTCCTGCCTTCTGTCAACCTCACTGCAGCACTATCACAAGCAGAGCTGTCAGCAAGGTCTACCAAGTCCCCTATGGCCTTCCAGCTATTCGCCCTCAACTTATTTTTTGTTGTAATCTATGCAGTCAGCAAAACTGAAGGAATGGATTGATTGTGAACTGATTTATGGTCCTTACTGCACCAGAGGAGTAATTTTATGCATATCATTTCTTTCACAATTACCGCCACATGATTTCAAAGAGGTACACTGCCTATGGAAGGAGGCCATCAATAAATGACACTTGCAGAAACATTCATTTCAATCCTATTTTTTTAAAGACTCAGGGGAATAGTTCAAAGCCATTGAAAATTACTTTCTTTTCCAGCAGGTTTCCCCTAATTGTTTTTTAGAGAGAAAAATATGGCACATCACAGTCTGGTTCTTTTGTTTTTTTAACTGTATTTTTACTTTTATTTTATTTTAGACAGATTATATTTAAGGGAGTCAAAAAGAGATGCTGCATTTATTAAATCCCAGTGATGTGCTGGAAACAGCGGTAGTCCATATAGCTACATCAATCCTTGTATTCTCTCCAAGCCCACACTCACTTTGTCTGCTTCACTAATGAAGCTCAGAGGAGTCTAAGTATTTGCCCAAGGTCAAACAGCAAAGAAGTGACAAGCAAGCTGGTGTTTAAACTCTCATCCCCCTAACTACAAAATTCATCCTTCTTTTTATGATTTTTTCATACAGACCTCAGCGTTTTGGGAATAAATCTCAATATGTTTTCTATTTCTCAGTCTGAAAAAGTTTTTTCAGAGCTCTTGATAAACTGAGACTGTTTACTCCTTCCTAAAAGTATTATGGAGTTTGTATTCATCAAGCTATTTTTTCTGATTTTTAAATTAAACATAACTTACATAGGAAGAAGGCCCTGGTGTCCCACAGGATCAAGGAGCCACATGTTCAAAGCTTGCTCCACCCTGAAGACTCTGCTGACCAGTGCTGTCTTAGGAAGAAATTCATATGACCTTGTGTTGAGCATTTTTTCCCAACCCTCAGTAATGGAACAATATCTACATCTTTGTTGCCATATCTGAAGGCTGCTGTTCTATTATTTAGTTAATATTTTAATCAATTTAAATAAAATCAATAATGTTTGTCTATGTACAAAATCATACTTATGTAGAATAATTAGTTGTGTTTTTCACTTTTACCTACTTGTAAATGTGTGACTGGTCTCAGTTTATTCATTCATTCCTTCATTAATTCAAAAAGCATTTATTTATTCATCATTGGGAATTTGTGCCTTTACATGATATGTCTTGGTTCTTATTTTTTCCCCATCCCTCTGTCCTCCCTTCAACCCCTCCACCACTCCCTATTTACAAAAGCTTTGTTTCCTTTTTTTTCTTTTCTCATATTTTTTCCTTCCCTTTCTTTCCTGTCTCCTACCCCTCCCACTTCCCCTTCCTCTTTGAACATTTTCTTCCTATTTCACATTATCTATTATACATTTTGATCCTCATTTACACTTTCAGTTTCTCATAAACTTAATGAATTAAAAAAAACTCTCCTAACCTCAAAATATAAAAATAAAAATTGAAAAGGAACCAAGTAGTTAAGCTGGTTTTTTTAAAAAGCATTTATTGAGCACTGACTGTGTGCTAGACACTGCTCTCAAGACTGACAGCCATGTGGAGGATGATTTGGACTAGCAAGAGAAGGAAAACAGAAACCAGTTCATGGGTTCCTGGGTGAGTAAAGTAATGTAGAGAGAGGTGAAAAGGACTAATGAGATCAGTAGTAATGAGATGGAAAAAATATGCTTGAGACATTTCAGAAGTTGAATTAATAGACCTTAGTGTTGATTTCAATTCACAATGTAGGTCAGGGAAGGCAAGATGGCCCAAAGACTATTCCAGTAGTTTAACTGCATTAAATAATAATACTCTGTGTCTTCTTTACCAATCTTGAACACAACTATAGACTCATAAGGGAAAAGCTTGGGGGGGATTCGAATTTTGCTTAAAACCAGATCTAATATTTAGCCACCTATATGGTTTTGGCCACAGACCAAATGGAACAGGAACTGGAAAGGCAGAGCTGGGAGAGGGAGCGGACTGTGAAGGGTTAAGTAGTAAGAAGCTCAGGTCTAGCTATTTACCTAGGATGGAAGCTCCAAGCCTCTGGGTTACCATCCTGCTTAAAATACCATTAATGGACCTCATCTCTCTCAAGTGACCCCTAAAAGTTTGACAGATGCCCAAGGTCTAAATCCTGCACTTTGGCTGTCTCATCTCAGCAGCAATCCTTCGTCTTACTCTACTCTTCCCTCCTGAAATTCCAAGCCCTTACATGTCTACAGCCTCCTTCTGCAAGGCTTTCACCTTCCTCTCCCCTTCAGCCCAGCACATTTGCCTGCCCCTCCCTGCAGCAAACTCTGCACCACCTTGGATGTGACTTCCTCATGATATGTCCCCCCAACTTTCCTATCAGGACAGACCTTCCCTTCATGCAGTCATAACGTACTTCTCTTTCATGGTGTTAAAAACAGTTGGATTCAAACCACCATGGGGCAATTACTTACTGTGTCTGTCACCTGCATTGGGCTTCTGTTATAGCTTGTGTCTAGATGTCTCCTCAAAACCTCATTCTATCATAGGTGGGACTTTTCAAAGGTGGCTAGATCTAGGGTGTGTGATGCTGGGATTAAATGTACAATGCTGGGATCAAGGATGTAAGATTACTAAATTAGTCCACTGATTGGTTTGACATAGTTCAGGGTATGGATAGTAGGAAGGGCCTCCCTGGGTGTGCATGCTACCCACCCTAAGGTTGGAAGCCTGGAAAGAATATAATGAACAGAAAGAAGGCAGATGTTACTGCTTACTGCTTCTTTGCTACTTCATTATTTTGCTGCTGTCTGCCCACCATGAAGCCCTTTCTCTTCTGTGATGTCCCTTTGCCATGCCACCCTGCCCTAGAGTCAGCCAACTATGAACTGAAACTTCTACAAACTGTGAGCTACAATAAACCTTTCCTCCTTTAACTGTGGGTGTTGGTATTTTAACTCAGTAAAAAGAAAAAGGAACTAAAACAGCTCCCTTAGCTCCACAAGGGCAAGAACCAGCCAGTCTGGATCATCATCTTTCCCAGAGCCTCATGTAGAAACTGCTGTACCAATGCACTGAAAAGCAATAAGCAAAAGCATTTTCTCTGTAGGAAAGGAGAGGAAACCATGTTTATTTATTGACTTTTGTTGATTAAGGGAAGGTTAAGGGCATTTACATAAAAATAGAACTAATACCACATGCCAGGTACTGTTTTAGACTTATCTTTATCTCATTTAAGCTTCACTAGACCCCTGAAGAGTAGGTTTTCTTAGCCCTTATATTGAAGGTAAGGAAGCCAAGGTTTAGAGAGGTAAAGAAAGTAACTGAGGATCACTCAGCTAAATGACCTTCTATTACTTGGCATAGGGAGGACAAAATGTTTGACCTCATGCTGCTTTTTGAGCTGGGCTACTGACCTGTCCCTGGAAAATAACAGTATCTTCATGTTTGCCAGTAGATAACAAGAGAGTTGAGGAATGTTTCTAGAAGTCCTTGCAGTGAAGAGGAACAGCTGGTGACATGGTATAATTTGAGCCCTCCCAAATCACCAGTCAGGGAGGAGACAGTACAGTAATTGATGCTCATAAAATACAGACCCTGACCCAACAAAAAGATCAGCTAATTCTCAAAGAACTCTGCTAAATAAGGAACATCTGTATATTTTATTAGAAGGTTTTCATTCAAATCAGCCATCTTTTAAAAAATGTTTTAGATATTTAGCAGACCCTTCTTTGATGAACATCTTCTCCATCCAGATCAATAAGACATTGGTGTACTTCATTGCAGACCACTCCATTTGTCTCCAAATGTTTAGTTGTCTTTCCAAGCCAAAGGAGATGTAAAGATCCAGCAAGATAGAAACCTAATCCATTGATAACCAATCTGATTAGGATGCTTTTCTTCTAAAACTGACAGATATTGATTGATTTACAACTAATTAGAGGCCTCTTGCTAAAGAAAATCACCATTATTCTGGCAGAAAGGAACTTTGTAAAAGAAGGGGAAACAAAAGTTGAAAGGTTGGTGTCACTGGTTTCCATAACAATTATAAAAACTGGGCCAGGGATTTATCTCAGTGGTTCCAGCGCCTGCCTAGAAAGTGCAAGGTCCCAAGTTCCCCGGTACCGAAAAGAAAAGAAAAGAAAAAACAATTACAAAAACCCATCCATTGATCCCATTTCTTCTCTGACCTTTCTCCTGCATGCAGCTGTGACTTTACCTAGCAGGCCAGCCTAAACTCAATTTTGGTTGGTGCCTTGTCACATGAAACAAATGTTGCTTTCAGGAATTCAGATGTGTAATAAACTTTATATGATTGCCATTTTCTTCAAATTATGAGAATCTGGCATTAAGAAAAGCTATATGATGACTTATTGAAATGCCTGATATTACAAAGAGGTTAATATGTCCACTGACCAGTAGTTGTAAAGGACTTTATTATCATCCATCCTACACTCTCATCTGCACAGACTAGGAAAGGGATGCCCTCTCAGAGCCTCAAAGTCCCTTGTCATAAAAGGAAAAAAAATCACTTTATCCTGGGTCTTTTTAAAGTATCTAATATTTAAAATATCTTTCTCAATAGCCTTTTTCTTGAACAACTGATTCTTTTTATAAAAATGTGGCTTTGCCCTGTAACTACCTCAACTAATTCTGCTTCCAGATGTTCATAGAGGATATCTAACTGAATTAATGAAAAACATTTTTAAAAGTAAAAGAAAATATTGACGCAAATTTTGCTGGTTTCGAGGTTTGGTCCCCTGAGTGGAGGATCTGGTACCACTACAAATAAACCTTTAAAATATTATTAAAGCCCACATACATTAGAGTGAGTGGTTTTGTTACAGAAATCATATTTATTAAACTGTGGGATTTCCAGGAGGAGCATATAATATACATCCACTTCAAACAGTATATAAGTGAAATATTTTTAAGTGAGAGAGATTATGTGTTCTGGCAAACTGGAAGTGGCTTTGATAACTGCAAAGACACCAATGGCAAAGATGCATCTGAAGTGTCTGGACAACATGTCTACAAAATGTGAGAGTGAAAAAATAAAATTGCCATATTGTCATTGACATGAGGTGACTGTAAATGTGATCACAAAAGCTTAAGTGCCATAGGTAGACAATAAACTTTTGTCTCTATTAGTCTAAAAGTTCAGTTTGCTCCCCATAGTGTTTTTTGAATCTTTTCATTGGGATAATGGATGATTATACCTTTTTTAAAATCAGGAATATATATATTTAACTATTATATTCCCACTGATTAACAGACTGCCTAGTGTACCATGCAGTAATTTCTCCATACATATTTAATTAACATGTGAACTAGACATCATCAGTACATAAAAAACAGAGATGCCAGATATCTCCAACTAAATCCACAACCATTAATCCCATGACACCCTTGTCAACAGGTCCACTTTGAGATTCCTGAAATTAATAAAATACGTAGAGCACTTGAGTAGAAGAAATATGAGATTCATCTAATCCAGAGTCTTTATTTTACTGTGAAGAAATCACAGTTAGAGAGATTAAATGCCCTCCTGCAGGACAGCTGGGATTAGAACCTTAATCTTTCTGCTAGAAGGCATTACTGAGTTGCTTTCCTCAAGTAGTTTATACCAGTCTCCTATTTATGTTGCAGGTTGGAATCGAGCAATGTGCCTTGTCTGAGAATGCTCTTTGTTCAGTGAGGAAAGACAGGGGGCCCAAAAAGCTGATGGACAGAGAGGGAAATATAGACACAAAAGCAAATTAGATGGCCACTCTTAGTTTTCACCTAAGCCTATGAAAATGTATTCTATGCCTTTTTGGTTTTGACACACTTTGGCCCGTATAGATCTTGGTTCAGGTGATGGTCCAAGACTCTGAGAAGTAGAATTATCAGAGGAACAGAAGAAAAACACTCCAGAGACACAAGACCCCCATAGAGCAGATCACATATTTACACTCAATAATAAAAGTGCTTCTCTTTCCTTGCACTGTATATTCTTTTGTGTGTGTTTATTGTTTTAAATTGACAGGTAAAATTGCATGTATTTACTGTGTATAATGTATCACTTTCAAGTACACATACTTTATGGAATGACTCAATCTAGCTAATTAATATCACATTATTTCACAGTCATCATATTTGTGGTGAGAACATTTTACATACACTTTTAGTATTTTTCAAGAATAGTGACCATTTTGTGTAATAGATCTCTTGGACTTACTCTTCCTTACTTAAATTTTGTGTCCTTTGCCTGCCTCTGGCCTCTGGGCTATGCCAGCACCTGGATCCACATCGCAGAGGCGCAGTGGGTGAGAAAGCCCATTGTTCTGAGCTCCAGAAGATAGAACAGATGTGACCAAGAGAAAAGGGGGTTCTCTGAGGCTCCTAGATGAAAATTGAAGCCCACTGGAAAAGTGAAGAAAATCTCTGCAATAAAGGCACCTCAGATCACCATGGTTGGTAAGTTGGAGGGATCACCACCTCCCATTGGAACCTGGACTATCTTAAAGGGAAGGGCAGCTGGAACATGCAGTAGAACTTTGCAGAGTTCAACCCAGCAGGAGGTCAGAGAACTCAACTTGGGGCTTTCAGCCAGAAATCAGCCTGAATCTCAGGGGACAGCTGCTGGCTTGCTGAGACTAATTGACTTGGATCTACACACTTCTACTCACACTGTCTATTGTGACAGCAGAGACATACCCTGAAGGAGTCCTTTTATTTTTATTTTCAAAGTAATTTTTTCTCTTACTTTAATAATTTTCTTAACTTTTATTATTTTTTCTTTCCTCTTTTGAATTTTTTTTCCTTTTTTCTCTTCTTTTGCCTTTTTTTCTTTCTTTCTCTCTGTCTCACTCTCTTGCTCTCTCACTCTCTTTCTCCTACCTGTTCTTTTTTCTCCATTTTTGTTCTTGTTCCTGTCATAATTGAATTTCTTTTTTTCCTTCTTTTTGTTTTCTACTCTTTTTCCTTCTCTCTATTATCAATAGTTTTAAAGGAAAGTAAATAGTTTCTAGCCTCCCTATTGCTGTTAGGTTATTCTGTTCCTGTGTTTGTTCTTTCATTCTGTCTTCTGCCCTTGTCTTCAACAGCTTCCTAGAGTTTGTGTGATCTTCTTGTGTCCTCTGGCCTCACTTCTAACCTTTTCCTATTCTACCTATCTGTCCCTCCACAACTCCTTCTAAGTCCCGATCCCAAAGGGTAAAGTTGCTATATTGAAGAGTTTATTCACTATAAACATATTTTGAGGGGCTCCTCGATTTTGATTGAATTCACATGTTTAAAGGTGATAGATTAATAACTACCACAAATTGTCATTCTCTAAACTGCACTAGATGCTACTGTTATTGCTGAATGTATCACTTGAGCTAAGGTGTTGTGATTGATCTAATTAGTTATCCTTCCTGGTATACTGAAAACAAGATTACCTAAGAGTCGTTAGAGACTCAAAACCTAAAGACCAGCTATATCTGGAAGACACCTCTGAGAAACAATCATTCCATAAGTGTTCTAAATACCAGCAACAAAGATACTTCCAATAAGCAATATTGAAGTAACAACCCAGGAATTAAACCAAAAAGAGTAACAACGACAAAAATAGAAAAGAGAAGACACCTAAGCAAGGCACAAAACCAGACTACCAGCTTACCAAAGGCAAATTCTGGGACAGAGGAAGAGGAAAAACTCTGATAATCATGTTGACACCCTGAACTGATAGCACAGGAAGTAACAAAACAAATGAATGAAGCTCTAGAAAAATTCAAAATGGAAATAATTCCAAGATAATCATGGAGATGGAGAGCAGAATGAAAGACATGATTAGAGACTTCACAACAGAAACAGATAAAGAAATAGATGTGCTCAGGACATGCTGGAAGCCATGAATGCCCAGCATAGGAAAGAAATGGAAATCATGAAACAGAGTCAAACAGATATCCAGGAGATTAAAAACTCTATTGAGATGGTCTCTACCTCAAACTGATAGAAGCCATCTATGAAAAACCAACAGCCAATATCATACTAAATGGTCAAAAACTGAAATCCTTCACACTAAAATCAGCAACAAGACAAGGATGACCACTATCACCATTCTTGTTCAATAAAGTTCTGGAAACATTAGCCATGGCAATTAGACAAGAGAAAGAAATAAAAGGAATAAACATAGGAAAGGAAGAAGTCAAATTGTCATTATTTGCAGATGACATGATACTCTATATAGAAGACCCCAAGAACTCCACCAAAAGTCTTCTAGACTTAATAACCAACTTCAGTCAAGTAGCTGGTTACAAGGTCAACACACAAAAATCAATAGCTTTCCTCTACACAAACAACAGACTCACTGAGAGAAATATGTTCAAAAATTCTTTCACAATAGCATCCAAAAAACTGAAATACCTAGGAATCACCCTAACGAAAGAAATCAAAGACCACTTCTCTGAAAACTATGGCACTCTGAAAAGAGAGATTAAAGATGATATCAGAAAATGGACAGACATCCCCTGCTCCTGGGGATTAATATAGTGAAAATGGCCATACTTCCAAAACTGCTATATAGATTTAATGCAATTCCAATTGAGATCCCAGCAGCATACTTCATAGACCTCGAGAAAACAGTCCAAAAATTCATTTGGAGCAAGAAGAGACCCAGAATAGCAAAAGCAATTCTAGGTAACAGAGACATGACAGGGGCTATCACAATCCCCAACCTGAAACTATACTACAAAGCTACTGTGACAAAAAACAGCATGGTACTGGCAAAGAAACAGACTTGAGGACCAGTGGAACAGATTAGAAGATGCAGAAACAATGCCAGACACACTCAGCCATCTCACCTTTGACAAAGGAGCCAAACACTGTCACTGGAAGAAAGATAGCCTCTTTAATAAATGGTGCTGGAAAAAATGGGCTTCGACTTGCCAAAGATTAAAACTAGACCTATATCTCTCACCATGCACTAAACTAAAATCAAAATGGATTAAAGATCTAAATATAAAATAGAAACTCTGAACCAGTTGGAACAGAGGTTGGGTAGAACCCTTGAAGATATCGGTGTAGGAAAAGATTTTATGAACAAAACCTCAGTTGCCCATGAACTAGCACAAACAATCAACAAATGGGATCTCTTCTTATTAAAAAGTTTCTGCACAGCAAGAGAAACCACCAGCAGTGTGAAGAGACAACCCACAATGTGGGAAAAAATCTTCACCTGCTCTTCCTCAGACAAAGGTCTACTATCTTGAATCTATAAAGAACTGAAAAAGATCAGACCTCCCAAGTTTAAAGACCCAATCCAAAAATGGGCATCTGAAATGAACAGACATTTCTCAGATAAAGAGTAGAAATAGCAAATAAATACATGAAAAAATGTTCAACATCACTGGTCATTCGAGAGATGCAAACGAAAACAATGCTGAGATTCCACTTCACTCCAGAAAGAATGGCTGCTATCATGAAATCAACCAATAAAAAATGCTGGTGGGGCTGTGGGGAAAGAGGAACACTGCTCCACTGCTGGTGGGAGTGTAGACTGATGCAAGCATTGTGGAAATCAGTATGGAGATACCTCAAAGTACTAGGACTGGAAGTCCCATTTGATCCAGCTATTCCCCTGCTGGGGATCTTTCCCAAAGGATTAAAAGAATCATACCACAGTGATATATGTGAACCCATGTTCATAGCAGCACAGTTTGTAATAGCTAAAACTTGGAAACAGCCCAAATGCCCATCAACTGGAGACTAGATAAAGAAAATTGGGGGTTTTTATAAAATGGAGTACTACTCAGCCATAAAAAATGAGAAATTAGAGACATTTATAACTAAATGGATGCACATTGAGGTGATACTCTTAAGTGAAATAAATAGGACACGCATGTGTAAATACCAAATAGTTTCTCTAGTGTGAGAAACTGAAAGCGTAAATAAGGGCTAAATGTATAATAGGTCATGTGAAATAGGAAGAAAAGGGGCAAACGGGAAGGAAGTGGGAGGGCTAAGGGAAAGGATAGAAGGGAATGGGATTAATATGAGAAAATGGAAAAATAGGAACAAAATCTTTGTAAATAGGGAGGACTGGAGGGGTTGAAGGGAGGGCTGGGCAAGGGTGAAAAATAAGAACCAAGAGAGATTATGTAAAGGTGCAAATTTCCAATGATGAATGTCATTATATTGTATACCTAAAATGTACCAATGTTTAGAATGAATAATTGATAATGTAAAATAGGAAGAAAAGGTCTAAAGAGGTAGGGGTAGTGGGAGGGGCAGGGGAAAGGAAAGAAGGGAAAGGAAAAAATGATGAGAAATGGAAAAAATGGCAATAAAGTCTTTGTAAATAGGGAAGGGTGGAGGGCGTGAAGGGAGGGCTAGGAATGGGGAAAAAATAAGAACCAAGATGTATTATGTAAAGGTACAATTCCCAGTGAGAAATGTAATTGTGTTGTATACCTACAATGTACCAATAAAAGAATTTAATACAAAAAAAAAACCCTCTATTGAAAGCATTCACAGTGGAACGAGTGAATGTGAAGACAGAATATCAGATATAGAAGACAGGATGGCAGTCAGTGACCATGAAAAGAGAGATCTCTTTAAAATAGAAGGGACCATGAGAAATCAATCCAGCAGCTGCTAGATGATGCAAAGAAGAATAATATAAGACTGATAGGAATCCATGAAAAAGCAGGAGAAAGTAAAAATGCCATAAAAAACTGTTCACAGAATTAATGACAGAAAACTTCCCAAACAAAGCAAAAGAATTTAACACACAGATAAGTGAAGTATATAGGACTCCAACTAGCCATGATCAAAAAAAATCTATGCCTAGACATATAATAATCAAGATCACAGAAGCCCAACAGAACAGCAAAGTACTACAAGCAGTTAGAAAAAAGAAACAAATCACATACAAAGGAAAGCCCATCAGAATCACAGCAGACTTTTCAAGAAAAACCCACAAGTCAAGGAAAGCCTGGAATGAGGTATTTCAAGCCCTAAAGCAAAACAACCCCCAACCTAGACTGATGTGTCCTGCAAAATTATCTTTCAAAATTGATGGGGAAATGAGATACTTTCACAACAATGAAGACCTGAGAAATTTCATGAATACCAAATCAACACTCCAAACAATTTTAAATAATATCCTTGAAAAAGACAATGAAGGTCACAACTCCATAAGGCCCAAAGAGCAAATATACCAGGCAAGGCAAGAAATTAGAGGGGGGGGGGGATAAAAAATATAAAAGAGCCAACAACAGGAAAATAACATGACAAGAATAAGTCAATAAATATCAGTTATAACCGTGAATGTAAATGGCCTCAATTAACCATTCAAAAGAAACAGAATGGCTGAACGGTTTAAGAAGTGAAATCCAACAATATGCTGTATACAAGAAACCCACTTAGTTCACAAAGAAATTCATAGACAGAAAGTAAAAGGATGAAAAACAGTTCCCCATATGACAGGAACCCAGAAAAAAGCATGGGTAGCAATCTTATTTGCAGACAAAGTAATTTCAAACCAAAATTAATTAAGAGACACAAAGAAGGCCACCAGATCCTTATAAAGGGAACAATCCAAGAGGAAGAGATGAAAATCATAAATATATATGCAAAAGTATGAATGCCCCCAACTATACAAAACAAATATTAATGGACATGAAAACCCAAATAAGCACTTCTACAATTGTAGTGGGGAACCTCAATAACCCACTGTCAAATATAAACAGATCATCTAGACAAAAAAATCAACAACAAAATACTAGAGCTGAATCAAGCTTTTGAACAAATGGACTTAATAGATGTCTACAGAGGGTTGCACATGACAAAATCAGAACATACATTGTACATATACAATATTTACTTCTTTAATCCACTTCAATTTTAGTTTAGTGCATGGTGAGAGATATAAGTCTAGTTTTATTCTTTGCCAAGTTGAAGCCCAATTTTTTCAGTACCATTTATTAAAGAGGCTATCTTTCCTCCAGTGAGGGTGTTTGGCTACTTTGTCAAAGATGAGTGGCTGAGTGTGTCTGGAGTTGTTTCAGCAGCTTCTAATCTTCTAATCCACTGATCCTTAGGTCTGTTTCTTTACCAGTACCATGCTGCTTTTATCACAGTAGCTTTGTAGTATAGTTTCAAGTTGGGGGTTGTGATACCCCCTGCCATGTTACTATTACCTAGAATTGCTTTTGCTGTTCTGGGTCTCTTCTTGTTTCAAATGAATTTTTGGATTGTTTTCTCAAGGGCCATGAAGTATGCTACTGGGATTTCAATTGGAATTGCATTGAATCTATATAGCAGTTTTGGAAGTATGGCCATTTTCACTATGTTGATTCTTCCAACCCAGGAGCAAAGGGTGTCTTTCCATTTTCAGTTATCATCTTCAATCTCTCTTTTGAGAGTGCTATAGTTTTCAGAGAAGAGGTCTTTGATTTCTTTCATTAGGTTAATTCCTAGGTATTTCAGTTTTTTTCAAATTGTGAAAGGAATTGTTTGCCCTATTTCTGTCTCAGTGGGTCTGTGTTTGTGTAGAGGAAAACTATTGATTTTTGTGAGTTGACCTTGTTTGTACCCAGCTACTTTACTGAATCTGGTTACTAAGTCTAGAAGACTTTTGATGGAGTTCTTGGGGTCTTCTATATACAGTATCATGTCATCTGCAAATAATGACAATTTGACTTCTTCATTACCTATCTTTATTCCTTTTATTTCTTTCTCTTATCTAATTACCATGGCTAATGTTTCCAAAACTACATTGTAGAGGAGTAATGATAGTGGACATCCTTGTCTTGTTCCTGATTTTAGTGTGAAGGATTTCAGTTTTTGACCATTTAGTATGATATTTGCTGTTGGTTTTTCAGATGGCTTTTATCAGATTGAGGTAGAGACTATCTATTCCACTTTTTTGTAGGATTTTTATCATAAATGCATGTTGGATTTTGTCAAATGCTTTTTGTGCATCTATTGAAATGATCATATAGTTTTTATCATTGGCTCTATTGATATGCTGTATTACCTTTATTGATTTGCATATGATGAACTATTCCTGCATCCCTGAGATGAATCTCACTTGGTCAGGGTGTATGATCTTCTTGATGATCTTCTACATTCTATTTGCCAATATCTTATTAAGGATTTTTGCATGTATGTTCATTAGAGAGATTGGCCTATAGTTCTTTTTTTTCATTTGGGTCTTTCTCTGCTTTGGGGATCAAGGTGATGCTTACTTCCTGGAATGAATTCAAGAATATTGCTTCCCTTTCAAATTATTGAAGAGTTTGAACAGCAATGGCAGTAGTTCCTCTCTAAATGTCTTGTAGAATTCAGCAGTGAAGCCAACAAGACCTCGGCTTTTCTTAGTTGGTAAGATTTTAATTATGATTTCAATTTCATTGATTGATATTTGGTCATTTAGGAGTTTTAGGTCTTCTTCCTTCAACTCTGGTAATTTATATGTATCTAGGAATCTGATCATTTATCCTATATTTTCCATCTTATTGACATATAGATTCTCAAAGTAGGTATTGATGATCCTCTGGATTTCTGCTGGGTCAGTTGTAATTTCATCCTTTTCAATCCTAATTACATGGATTTGGCCCTTTTCCTTCCTTTTTCTGATAAGGTTGTCTAAGGGTTTGTCAATTTTGTTTATTCTTTTGAAGATCCAACACTTGGCTTCATTAATTTTTTGTAGCATTCTCTTAGTCTACATTGCATTGATTTCTTCTCTGATCTTTATACTTTCCTTCCTTGTATGCGCTTTGGTTTTGTCCTGCTCTTATTTTTCTAGAAACTTGAGGTTCAGCATCAGGTTGTTTAATTGGACTTGCTCTATTTTCCTAATATGAGTATTCACTGCTATGTATTTCCCTCATAAGACTGCTTTCACTGTTTCCCATAGATTCCAATATGTTGTATTGTCATAGTCATTTAATTGTAGAAACTGCCTATCTGGTTTCTTCTTTAATTTCCTCTAGACCCATTGATTATTCAGAACTGTGTGGTTCAATTTCCACATGTTTTTGAAATTCTTGCACTTTCTTTTGCTATTGATCTCCAATTTCATCTCACTACAGTATGATAATATTCCTTTGTACTTACTTAAACATGTTCTATGAGTGAGCATGTGGTCTGTTTTGGAGAATGGCCTGTGTGTAGCTGAAAAGCATGTGCATTCTGATTTTGTGGGGTGGAACACTCTGAAACATCTGTTAAGTTCATTTGTTCAAGAGTTTGATTGAGTTCTAGTATTTCATTGCTTAATTTTGCCTAGTTGATCTATCTATTTGTGACAGTGGGGTATTGAGGTCCCCCACTACTATTGTATTAGTGCTTATATGATTTTTCATGTACATTAGTATTTGTTTTATATAGTTGGGTGCACTAGTGTTTGAGGCATATATATTTATGATTGTCTTCTCTTCCTGTGGGATTGTTCCCTTTACAAGGATGTAGTGACCTTCTTTGTCTCTCTTAATCAGTGTTGGTTTTACATCCACTTGATCTGCAAAGAGGACAGCTACTCCTGCTTTTTTTCTGGTTCCTGTCACATGCAGTGTTGTTTTCCATCCTTTAACTTTCAGTCTATGAGTTTCTTTTAGAATGAACTGTCTTTCTCTTATGCAGCATATTGTTGGATCTTGCTTCTTGACCCATTCTGCCAGTCTATTTCTTTTGATTGGTGAATTGAGACCATTACCATTGATGATTATAGCTGATAAGTATTGACTTATCATTGTCATGGCTTTTTCTTTTTGTTGGATTCGCCCCCTTTGCATTTAATGTCTTGTCATGCCCAATGGATTCATTCTGCTGTTTATCCTGGGGTTGTGGTCCTTTGCCTTTTACTAGGATATTGTCTAAAATTTTTGGAGTGCAGGTTTTGTATTCATGTAGTTCCTAAGGTTCTCTTTGTCATGAAAGTTTCTTATTTCTCCATCAATTTTGAAGGATAGTTTTGCAAGGTACATCAATCTGGGTTGGGGGCTGTTTTCCTTTAGGGCTTGCAATACTTCACTCCAAGGTCTTCTTGCCTTGAGGGTTTGGGTTGAGAAGACTGCTGTGATTCTGATGGGCTTTCATTTGTATGTGATTTGTTTTTTTTTTTTTCTCTAATTGCTTGTAGAATTTTCTTCTCTTTTGGATTTCTGGAATCTTTATTACTATAGGCCTATGTGTATATATTTTTTTAATCAATGCTAGTTGGAGTCCTATATGCCTCACTTATCTATATGTCAAGTTCTTTTCTCCTGCTTGGGATTTTTCTGCCATTGCTTCTATGAACAGTTTTTTTATGTAGTCTGCACTTTCTCCTGTTTCTTCATTGTCTCTGATCAGTCTTATGTTTTTCTTCTTTGCATCATCTAGCAGCTGCTGTATTGATTTCTCATGGTTCATTGCAATTTTAAAGCAATTTTTCTTTTCCTGGTCACTAATTGCAATCTTATTTTCTATATCTGAAATCACATTGGCTCATTCTGCTGTGTAGACTTTCAGTGGAGTTTTTAATCTCCTGGAAATCTGTTTGTATCTGTTTTATGGATTCCATTTGTTTCCTATGCTGGTATTCCATAATGTTCCTCAGCTCCTCTACTTTTTATCTGTGTCCTCTCTATATTTATTAATCATATCTTGCACTATGAGCACAATCTCTGCTCTTATCTCAGAAATTATTTCTGATTTAATTTTTTCCAAATCCTCTTTTGTTACCAGTTCAGGGTGTCCAGGTGGTTGAGTATCACAATTTTCCATCTTGTTTCCCTTTGGGGTTGCTGTAGGTGATCTGGAAGTCTGATTTTGAGGCTTGTTTACATGTCTTCTCATTTCAGTGCTGGGGAGGAGTTTTGGGGTGGTGATGCTGGTGCCTGTGTGGCTCACCTCCTGTAACCCAGAGCAGTGGTATGGCCCCCAGAAGCCTCCTCCTCTGCACTGGGAAGGGTTGTAGCTGTCTTAAACTGTTTTAGATTAGTTGACCCATTAAATATGTGAACAGACCTTAGGGTAAAGTCACTCATCTTAAAAGCAATACTTCATACATAAGTCTCAGGCTATGTAGATACAAGACACAAACATGTACCCACACACACACACACATCTTTACCAGCCTTTGAGGAAGGATTTCATGATCACAATGCTTTACTTGCTAAGTACAAGGCATTCCAAATAATTTACTTATATCAATTTACACAACTCTCCTAACATCACTCCCTTCGTCATCATTCCCTTGGAACAGATGAAAAAATTAAAACTCAGAGCAGTTAAGTAACTTTCTCAAGGTCAAACTCAACTGCTAAGTGACAGAACTGGGGTTTAAATGCAGGCAGGCTGGGTCCAGAGTTTTTAGTATTAAATATTATGCTATAATTCTACAATCCCTTTGATAATTTAATGTTTTTATAGATTTTATATATTTCTTGCCCTTTCACCTTTTTTACCTTAGAAAAGAATGTTCTCAATACTCTCATTTTGCAATTCAGGCTCTTATCTGTTATGTGAGTTATTTTTATTATTAAACTAAATAATCTCTGTGCTGCAGAAAACACCAAGATATAGACAGATCTCCCCACTGAGAGGCTCATAATACCGACAAATGTAGAATTTCTGTAGATCCATATGTAGTTTGTAAATTTGAGGATTATTTGAGCTCCAAAGGCTCATTTTTAAATATCAAGGATAAATTAAATAATAAAACATGACCTGACATGAATTACAGTATCTGAATTCATTTTCCAACTAGTGTGTTTGTGGACCCAAGGTTGAAAGCAATTAGGTGTGAATTATTACACCATCTTCCATGCCCTGGACAGTTTTATGATGATTATAAAATTTTATTATTAATGGTTCACTGTTTTTGGAGGAGTTGTTAATTTAAACATATATATTTATATTGTTAATTAATGAATAGAACAAAATTAGTTGGGCAAAATCTTTCAAGGCACCAGAAACCACTAGGGAGTGAAGAGGAGCTTACAGATAGCAGGTGCAGACTAACACCCAGCCTTGAAGAGCAACTGCACACTGCTGCCCATCAAGAGCATCTGGGCTACCAGAGCAGCAAGGAGGCTTCTAGGCTATCTTATTTAATTTCTTTGTTTTAAAGATTGAGAAAGATAAGGAACTTTCCCAGGATCATACCATTAGTACCAGAGCCAGATCAGCTCTGTCAAAGACTTTTGACTCCTGGATCCAAGCTCTCATTTTCAATAATTGAGGAATATTTGACCAAGGACCTGGAAAGGCATAGAAGAAATTGTTAGAATCAGGAAGAAAAGAAAAATTATAAAAATAAAAGCAAGAACTTTGGTTTAATTTGAGATAATCTGAAGGCAAAAATAATGCTTGGTTGTGGGGACAGATTGAGAAGTGCTGAAAGAGAAAAAGGGACCCGAAAGATGCACTCAAGTTCACTGTTGACCAGGTGGGCAGAGTCTGCCAGGGCTGCAACACTGAGATCATCTACATGCCCAGGGGACACTGAACACTTTCCTAAAGATGCACTGTCCAAGAGTTGAAACACAACTGGGCCAAGCAGCTTCCCCAGACCCCTGCAGGTGAAGGCTTGCATGGGCCCAAGTAATGGACACATGATTTCCACCATAAGTCTCCTCTTGCCATGCATTCATTCTTCCATCCCTCATTCTAAAAATCTTTCTTTCTTCTGCTCACTGAAGGGTAGAGATATTTTCTTGGACAAATTCAGTCATGAAGCAGCAATTGAAAACCGATTGAATTTTTCTATGGGTTAGGCAAGAGAAAGGAAATGTAGCCCTTGGTAACTAAGTTTGTTATTAAATAAACTGGTGATGGAAGCAGCCAGGCAGAACTGCTGGTACAGGGAACAGAAGTCTATCTTTCTACACAGAAAAGCAGAGTCTCATTCCTGTTGGAATTCTCCTGGGGGTCTTAGGCAAGTGGTCAAAGAGAATCTGACTTTGAGATCAGAGGAATACATGTGTCTATTTTTTTCCTTCTCTTAGAGTTCCAAATGCTTGCCAGGCAAAGCCATGCCAAAAGCCATTACCAACTGTGATGGCGCAGTGATTGACAGTACCCTCTCAGCTCAGTCTTACCTATTTCTGATTGAGTTGTTGCCTTGCCTGGGTCCTCCCAGGTTTCCTTTCTAGTCTCTTGATCAGAGACAGAAACAGGTCATCAGAGGAGGAAAATCTTTTCTAGAAATGAACTTGAATGTACTTCAAGTTCAGCTCTGCACCTTGTTGCTTCAGGACTTAAATTCATTCACTTGGACCATGGTATCATCTAACTCTCTTCTTCCAAGGTGGTAAACCTCTGGCTCATCCTAACCTAAAATAATGTCATTTTCATACTGCCAGTTTTCCACTCCAAATTCTGCAAAGATCACAAATAATAAGAAAACTCAGTTAATTGATCTATTAGGCAATGGACTACTTCATATAATTCTATGGAAGAGACAATGTTCTGTGATATTTCTCTCTCTTCACCCTAAGGACCCATCTTTGTGCAGACTTTTGCCTATAGTATAGGGAAAGACTATCTACTGAATTCCATTTGAGTTTCAAAATCTGAAACCCTAATATCATGTCTAATGTGTAATGAAATGTATATCATATCACTGTTGGTAACCGAGTGTTTCTTTAAAGGTAAGTATGCCTTTCCTTTTGGGGGGAAAAGGACATAACTTTTGTCTAGATGCTTATTATCCCAGATGCTTATCATAAATGAACATATTTTGATGCTGAACATGTTTTGTTACTATATTCATAAAATTAATCTTTATCCATCACAATAACCTGGACAGACAGCTAACATGATCTACATGTACTGCAAATTTTAGACCAGTGCAACATCCAGGGACTGCAATATTGAGTGGACAAAGACAGGAATTTAACTTAAATTAAGCTGCTCAAAATTCAGATGAAATCTGTGTACCTCTCATGATTTACCATAATAAACACACATCTCTATGATCAAAGAAATTCCAGAGACTAGGACTTCATGAATCATCAAAAACGCCTAATGAGAACAGGATTTCTTGATTTTTTTCCAAATTCTTATCTTCTTTTTCATAATGTGTACTTTCAAAGAGAAAGAGAACATTACATTCCCTTTATGTCTTTGCTGACACCATCCTTTGGCGGAGAAGCTATTTTTTATTTTCTTTCTCCTCGGAAAAGAGAAGGATGCATGGTTTGTCCTAGCTGAATCTCAGCTTGCCCTTCCATTCAGTGAGTGTGAGTCAGTCAGCAACGACAGCAACAAGAAAGTATCACAGACTATGGACTTAAACTGCAGAAATATATTTTGTCTGAATTCTAAAGGCTTGAAGTCCATGATCAAGGTGTCAGCAGGGTTGATTCCCTCTGAGGTCTTTCTCCTTGCCTTGTAAATGGCCTTCATTCACATTGTCTTCCCTCTGTGTGTGTGTGTTCTAATCTCTTCTTCCCCTCTTCCTCCTCCTTCTATTCCTCCTCCTTATGTTTCTTTTCCTCTTCTTCCTCCTCCTCTTTCTGCTTCTCCTCTTCCCACTCCACCTCTTCCTCCTCCTCTTCTCCTTTCTTCTCTCTCTCTCTCTCTCTCTCTCTCTCTCTCTCTCTGTTACTTGTCTCTCATTGCTGAGACAAAACACTCAACAACCGAAGTTAAAGGAGGAAAAGTGTAATTGGCTTACAGTTCATACAAGTTTTAGTCCATAGGACTCACACCTTTAATCCTAGTGCCCTCAGGCCTAGCCTCAGCATAAATCAATCACACTCTAGATCCAGCCACCTCTGAAGAAGCATGAAGCTTTGGGGGGACATCTGAACATAAGCCATAACACTCTCTATAGCATGCTGTCTTTTCTTTGTATTGCTGGAGATGAAACCAGATTCTTACATATGCTAGGTAAGCACTCTACCACTGAACTCCACCCCCAGTCTAATCTCTTCTTATAAAAACACCAATTATATTGGATTAGGACTTACCCTAATTATCTCATTATGACTGATAATACAGTATCTGAACCATCTGTTTGTCTGGATTGTCTATTTTTTCTATTGATTCTTGCTTATATTTACTTATCCCTTTGGTTGCTTAATTATCCTTGATTGTGAGCCAATCATTGGATTTTTTAAATTGCTAACACAAATACCTCAAGGTCTAGGACAATGCTAACTTCTTAAAAGGAGGATTGTCATTCTTTCAAGGCACAAGTGAGCATTAACAACCTAAACTCAGACAAATCCAATTTCAGGTACTGAGATTTCTTTCTGAGCCAACAGGATAACTGGCTCTGAGTCATGCACCATGTGAATGTTGGCTTCCTTCTGGTTCCACCCTACTATTTAGATCCAGTCATTCAAGTCTCAGTCCAAAGGATAGGGTTTTCCTGGACCCCCACCCTTCTTAGCCATATATTTCATGTGTTGTGCTCCAAATTTCAAGGTTGCTAAAGGCTGTCTCTCTCTTAGCGATTTTTATTAGATTAGAAATCACCTGCATGGGAAAGCTACCCCCAAATCAAAGCTCTCTGGTTTAAATACTGGTCTCCTGGATTTCAGATCAGTCATTCTTTACTACCACATCAGTGCTTTAATGCCTTCACCAAAATCTTATCTACTTTGTCTATATGTCCTCATTGGAAGAGTTGGTGCACATGATCTAGATACCACTACACTTTAGGGTTTTTAAATTTTCTGTATTTCCCATTTTCCAATAATGAACATGAATTACTTGTATAATCAGTCCATAAAAAGTATTGTGCAGGGCCGGAGATTTAGCTCAGTGGTTCTGCTGCCTGCCTCGCAAGTACAAGGGCCTGAGTTCAATCTCCAGTACCAAAAAAAAAAAAAGTATTGTGCATTCATTTGTTATCTTTAAGTAGTGTGTGCCTTCATGTGATAGTAATCTAAAAATATTTGCTTGCTCATTTTTAGGGTAGAAACCATGCTTCTCATACTGAGTAATATAACACAAACAAGGAAAAAGTATGCGATGTTGAATCTTGTTATAAGAAACTTTCATCTGTTGCTCTTCTCTATATTTTCCTATTCCTCCAAAGTATGAAATGTTGAAAATTACTAGGAATTAAAGAACCATTCAATGTCTACTCTGATCTATTCTTTATACCTCTGTCAGAGTAAATGTTCTAAAATAAAAATCACAAAGGTTTCTTGCCTTGCTTGAAATTCTACACAGGCTTCCTTTTTCATCACTGTCAATGAAAAATACAAATCCTTGAGCAGAGCATATGTGTTACCTCTTCTCTTGCCTCCCACTCTGTGTCAAGCATACAGAAGTACTGAACATGACAACTTGCTCTTGCCTTGTTTGCCTCTGGCCTTCTCCATGTTTGCACTAGCAGGGAGGCAGGCAGCAGAAGGAGCAGAAAATAGTGCTTGCTGAGAACAGACAAGTCTAAGCCTCTTACCTGCAGATTTTCATGGAGATGAATCCACTCTAGCCTAGTTAAATCACTGTATTTGAAATCTTAGCCTAAACCCTAACTTATGTTAATTTCCCCTGCAACCTTCTTCCCCAGGTCTCCAACAAGATGCTCTTTCCTCTGGGAACATTTCCCTGTTTTCTAATACAGGGTCTGGCACTCTTCTTCACTACCTCCACCCCAGACTTAGCACTGGTACTGAAATCACTTGCTTATTTGTTTTTCTGCAACATGAAGCTGAAGCCTCTGAGGTTAGAGGTTGTCCTTTATTCATGTTTGTACCCCAGCACCAAACACTGAGTCTGGCACATAGTAAAGACACTCAATAAATGTTTTGAATTGATGCTAGATAAGAATACTTCACAAAATCTAACTCCACATTATAAAAAGTCTGTGAGAAGTAATTGTAAGATGAGCACCCTTGAAAATTCCCATTTTTATTCATAAACAAAAATGTGTGGTGTTTGAGAGATAATTATAACTTGCTTGATCATCAGTTAAAAATTGGATGTATATATAATAAAGTACACAGTTGTGTACACAGTAGGATTTCATTTCTCTTTTCTCCCTCTATCACATCCCCAAATATCTCACCCTCTGAAACCAACTGAGACTTTCCAACACTACATTCATTTCTTGGTGCTAGGACAGGGTTGCTCTGAAAAGTCACATTACTACAGCTATATCTGCAGTGTCTCTGAAGGCCCATGAACTAAGGAGTGCTGGACTGTGGTGCTACTGGGAGGTGCTGTCATCATCCGAGGTAAAAACTAATCCAAAGAAGTTAGGTCACTGGGGTGTGGCCTTGAAGGAAATATTGGGATGATAGCCTCCCACCACCACCACCACTTCGCTTCCAAGCCACCATGAGGTGAGCAACCTCACTACCATGCACTCCTGCCATGATGTACTATGTTGCCACAGGCCCAGAGAAATGCCCAAACAGCATGGACTGAAATCTCTAAAACTCTAAGCCAAAATAAGCCTTTCCTCCTTTGAACTGTTTGTGTTAGGTACCTTTCCCAGTGATGGAAAGCTGACTAACACAAGACGCACCCAAACCATTAGCACCATGTTGCATCTTCATAGTGATTAAACTGTCAGAATACCTGGACGATATGGAAGCCCTGAGGAAATGAGACGGAGAATTGGACAAAGTTGATAAGAAGAAGAGATTGGGAAAAACGACATCTGAAGAGGAAAAATCCACATCAAAGTTTTGAACAGAGCACAGAGCATCAGGTAACACTCACGCTTAAGGAACCAATCAAGTGCCTAGAGGACAACTTGAGTGTGAAGAACAACCTGCTACATGGAATTCTTTGCTCCCATAGGTTACAAGACATATGTAAGTTTCGGCTGCTGTTTCCCTTGGTTAGCATTGCCCAAGAGGCAATGGTTGGATGTACAGCTAGCATCCCACTGCTTCTTGTAAGAAATATTTGTCTTAAAATAGAATCTTCATTTTTATGTTTAAAAATATACTATAGTAGCCTGCTGTGATCAAAGGAAGAAATCACTCAAGTTCTCAGATGAAGAGAGCAAACTAAGTGCATGTTATCTATCCAGGGAATTCTCAGGGGTCTTCTACAGATTTCACTTCCCTGTGATGACACTTTCAACAAGATCAGAAACTCATGGCAAACTTAATGCATTTTTATGACCAGAATTGAAACAAGAGTGGCAAATGTCCCTCATTCTTTAATACTGGGTCATGACTGTAATCTCATGGCCCTGCTCACATGTCAACCTTCTGACCAGAAGGGCAGGTAGATGATACAAGAGTTCATTCTTGTTCCATCTCCAATTTGTTCACTGCAAAGTGAAGACAGTTGTCTCCATCATAAAATAAGGCATGCAACTTTCATTTTGCATTTGACTCCTAGAGTGTGCAATAAAGTGAATGAGGTTGATCTCCCCGTACATTAATCTCACTGTCAAGTTATTTCCAGCACTTTGGGTCCAGTGGTGTGTATGCACACACACAAACACACATGCATGCACATGCACAGATATTCACAACAGTCACAAGTGTATTCTTCCAACTCTCCTGAGAGTTAAAGTAAACTCTATTTCCAAATCCTGGTTTGTATGTACCCTAATTTGAAAAGTTATCCTGAACAATTAAATGGAGAAACATTTACCTAAATAAATTTATTATAGGTGCCAGACATAATGCCACACCTGATTTTTCTGAAAACAAGGGATATGGAAGTCTATAGAGTTGGCTAACAGACCTTTATTTCATGTAAATTGACCCAGATGTATTCTTTTTATTGGGGTAGCAGGATGCAGGGCTGACATTCTTAACCCTTCACTGTCTCAAGACCACTTTAGAGTCATACATACATCCATATATATATATATATATATATATATATATATATATATATATATCTCCAAACAGTTCATATTAGTATAGCAAGGGCTTTACTGACACAAATAGTATCCATTCTATTATTAACTATATACTTTCCAAAGATTATGATATCATTCTCAGTAAAATCTTAACAATGACTTTAAAATTTAGTTTGAGTTATTTCTTTTATCTGAGATTTTACTGCCCTGAACATTTTTTGAAAAGGTACAGAAACAACTATTTTCATGATATAAAGGTGCTTGGCACATAATTGTGAATGGATAAATAGATGGATGGATGAATGTGTGACTATACAATTTTAATCTATATTATTTGTTAACACACTGGTGCCTTAGTATAAATGTAACTATGAGAAGCATAACCAATTTCTTCAAGTATGTTTTTGTGTTCTGAGTCAATAAGTTTCTTACAGAGTGCTCAGAAAATTGCTAGAAGCTTTTCCTCAGATGTTCAGATCCATTTTGTTAGAAACAGTTTAGACACCTGGGCTCTAGTGCAAGGGTCTTCTATCACATGGCTCATGTACTTTTGGGGACCACAATCTAGAGAGTGACTATGCACTGCTAGACCCAAGGACCTGACATTCATTGTTCAGACCTGAAAGTCTTATTAAGAAACATAAGACAGAAATAGGTGCTGTCACACAATGAGCAAAAGGTCATTGTGCTCTCAAGATTGCTGAAAACAAAAACACTACTTACCAAGCTCTCTGGGCCTCCTTCCTCATTTGTGAGACAAAGATTACAGAGCCCCTCTTCAGCATATGCTCCTATACTAGGCTCTCCACAGCTCACTGTCTTGCAGATCCAAGCAGAATTCGCTAGTGAGCCCAGTCTGGTTGGCATCAAATGGGAATTATAACCAAGTGAATTCTCCATATTGTAACCCTATTTTCTCTCTCTCCCTCCATCTATCTCTCCTGGGCTGTGAGTGGTTGGGCCTTATGGAAAGTTATCATTTGAATGCAAAGCAATTATCCTAAAACAGTTAGCCAGAGTGGTCTGGACACACAGATTTATCTTCCCTCTCCTTCAGTGAAGAACATCTATCTTCCATGACCTCTTGATTACTGAAGCTTTCAGAATATATTCTTTGGTCTGTGACACTGTGCACAGTGCTGGGCTGAGCATTAAATATCACCCTGTATGATTAATTGGAAGTTAATTAAATCTATCACTGAAACAATGGGAAGGCAATGAGCTATGTAATCATTGCAATAGTAAATGAAATGATGTACAGGTCTCTCCATCTCGCTTATTGACAATGATGGAGGGGTGGCAGGCCTCAGATGCCTGGCCAGCCTTGCTGCTGACCTGGCAGGCTGACTCCCACTTTCCAAAGAGCCCAGGGACAAGGTGACAAGAAGCCTGCTCTGACCACTGCAGCTGAGTGAGGGAACTCTGGTGTGTCCTTTTCAAGGTTTTTCTGTCTTGAATCATCAGCTAGAAAAGGTATGAGTGTGGCTGAATCAACTGCTCCAGTGCTGATTGTTGCTGTCTCCACACAGCTCTAGGGAAGCCCTCACTTCCAACTTCTCTCCATGAGCAGAGTGTGTGTCTGTTGACTGCTTAACATTTTTGCCTTTGTTTAAAACATCAGCATTTTCATAATGTTTTCCCACATAGCAGAGCCTCCTCTTTTCATAAACCCACAGTCCTATCAAATTGGGGTTTTGTCTTCATGGCTTCTTTTAATCTTGATTATCCCCCTAAAGAGCCTGATTCCAGATACAGGGACAAGCACTTGTACATATAAATTTGGGAGTAGGGATTCAAAAATGAATTTTTTTAAATTATCACTCAGTAAGAATTATAAATTAAGATAACCTCTTTAAACTCAGGTCAACCAATATTCTAAGTTTCCATTCTTCCCAGATGTCATTAAGTAGAAAAACACTTTCAGTCATCAGAATTAACTTGAGACCTACCCTCCCCCTCTTTGCTTTCTGTATTCCAAGTTCAAATGACAGCTTCTGTTTTTAAGAGGCTTGGTCCTGCCAGGAACCCGTCTTGCTTTTTCAGATATTCACTGGACAGATGTGTGTCCTGGATATCAAGGGAGAGAAGGGAGTTACATGCTGTGGGTCTTCATAGTCTCAGGGGACCCTCAAAAAGATGAAAGCACTATTTGGGGATCAATTATAAACAAATTAATTAAATAAAACTTGCTTATCTAAGTATTGAAGTTTAATATTGTTTAGTAGCAAGCCAGTCTGGCAAACTTCTTATCACTGGTAGATGAAGAGATATCTATTCCCTAAGGCATTTGTCTTCTCTTCCTCTCCCTCCTGACACATAATCAGACCCATCTGCCCAATATCATCTACCTTAGTATCAAGGGCTTTCAAAAGAGCACATTGGATCTGATTCCAAAATGTTCTGCTCCAGGTCTTCCCTAGAGATCACCAGCTCCTCCCCAGTTGGTGGCTGTGAAGCACTGGAACACCAAATCAGAGTCTGTCCCTACAGAGGTTATGGAGAAGTGACAGCTGAGCACACTTGCCCAGGGCCTTTGCATATCTTCCCTTTGCTCAGGACACTCTCTTCCTAAGTTCCTGTGTGCCAGCGTCCCCATCTCCTTCAGGTCATGGATCAAATGCCCTTGATCAAATTAGGCTGTCTCTGACCCTATCAAAATGGGGCCTCCTCTCAGTCCATCACTTTCCAACATCTTACTCTACTTTCTTTCTAAAATATTAATCGTAACTTAAGTAAGTACATTGCTTACTTATTTCTCATCTTCCACCACTACTCTGTCAATTTCATGAAGTTGGGGGACTGAATATAGTGCCTGTGTTTGTCTGTATCACTGAGCTTAGCACACCAGATGGCACATTTTGGGTGCTTTGATGAGTGGATGAATGAATAAATGAATGAGCAGATTTAAGAGGCAATGGCAAGCAAACAAATGGGTCAATATCACAAGCCCAAGTAAGCAATGGAAGCAGAGGACTTGACGGAAGAATCTGAGTATACATCAGACAGCCAAGCTCACCTCCCTGAGCCACAGTGACTTCTCCATAGTAAATAAGGTTTGAAAGACCTCTTTCCTCCCAGCTCTGTGAATGTCTATGAGCTGCGGTATGAATGCTTTCAGTTTGAAGATGATAATGTAAAGTGCTGTCAATTGCAGGAGTCCTGTTTCTGAGTGACTAGAAGAGGCCAGGCAGAGTTAGTTGTAGGAGATGTATCCTCTCTTTTAAGTTGCAGATTTCTCAAAGTTGAAGGGCCGACTTGAAATTATCCCAACTCCCTCACTACAGTGGTGGCTAAAATTTGATGCTGTTATCTTTATTCTGAGTCTGGTCCTGTGATTTCTCCAGATATTCACATTTTTGGTCTTTTGTAAGAACAAAACAATTATTTCACCATCAAGTAAGGAAATAAATAAGTTGAATCTAAAATCCATTTGTAAAAATGAACAAGATTAAAAAGAGAAAAGAAAATCAAAAAAGAACTTCCTTGGAAATATTTTACATGCTGAAAGGATAAGTCAGGAGTGGTCAATTTTAGCTCAAAGAATGTCTTGAGCTAATATAAGAGTATAATTATGTTGCTGATGTCACTTCCAGCCACAATGACTTGGAGTATTGTAGCCAAGAGAATGGTATTAAAATTATTGGAGAGATTTTGTTTACTTATTTAAACCTATTGACTTAAAGACTCTGGGCAAATGTACAAAACGCTTATTTGAATTTCAAATTGAATCCATCAGCTAAAGTTACATATTTTTAAGTCAAATTTGGAATCCCAAGCCATTAATTCATAAACAATCTTCTGCAGAGTATATGAATTAGCCTATCACAAAGATAAAATAACGTTATTGAACAACATAAAATAATAATTTCCTTTTATTTTCCCATAATGTCTGAGTTACAGGTTTCATGGCTCTTTCTTAATGCCTGATGGTGCCACAGGGCAAGTACGTGTGAATTGCGGCTCCAATATGAAAAGTGACTCCGGGAAAGGAGCGTTGGGGCTTTCAAGCTGATTCCCTGTCAATAGCCTCTACATCAAACTGCCTTGGTGTCTAGGTCAAGCAGTGCCTTTCATAGATGCCTGCACTGTCAAGTCAACACAAGATCAGGACACTGACCTGTGTGTATTCTGTCTCTTACATCAGCCCCAATGATGATAATCTTCTGGGGATGATGGGTGTTGGCAAGAGGGGCCTGATCTGATTTTACTTTATCATGAATGTGTAGGAGGCTGACTGCTTTTCTCAGAAAGGTGAAACTTATGTGGATGGATTCTAGGACTGGCCTATCTATCTACATAGGAAATGACATTTCCAGTCTACCCAACCTCTCAGTTCTATAATGAGAGACTCAGAAAGTTTGAGCTGACAAAAGCAGATGGGGTTAGAGAAGTGATTATGTGAGAGAGCATGGCTGCTTCAAAGATAACAAGAAGGAACACAGAAACATTTGCCTGTTTCCAAAGGAAATCTTGCAACCCTGCCAGGGACAGCAGACTGTCACTGTCACCATCCTCGATTCACTTAGAACAAAATTGTCAAGCTAGCTAACATCAAGTAGCCTCTGAATTAAACTAAGAGGAGAGGATTATCTTTTTCACTTTCAGTAGCATAAATAAAGCATGGTACTTGCATAGAGTAGGAATCCAAGACAATCTGAATCATTTGTTTTACAATGTATTTGTTCTGTGATCTAGATCCTTTGTCTAGTGCTGTGTTCTTTATGCCAGATAACCAAATGCCAAGTGGAAGTTAGGGTTAATCAATGCTTTTTATCCGTTTGATGCCAAACAGTGTGCCTGGATAACTGACTGAGCTGACCCAGGTATTTAATGTCATATTGACATAGCCACTATAGTGGATCTATCACTTAGGAAAATAAAGACAATAAATGATGTTCAAGCTTTTACTCAGCTATGTGACATCTATGAGCCCAGCAATCACTTTCCACTTTCAGCCCTCGATCTTTCCAAGGGCATTCATTGTCTCATATAAGGAAAAGCAAGGGAAGGTAGTTAAGAGAAAGGGCAATGAAGTTAGTCATGTGTGAGTTCAGGTCCTGACTCTCACACTAGTTAGATATTTAGCCTTGAGCAAGCTAGTCCTGCCCTGGAGCCTCGGTTTCCTTGTCACTTATATGGGATGAGGGTAGAGCAGTATCATGGGTGCTGTGAGAAAGAGATGAGAAAATGCACCTACAGAACTTAGCATAGTCCTAGAGCATAATAAATGCTCAATAAATGACTATTTCGATTAAAGAGCCTCAAGTAACAAAATAAAAATCAAAAGTATCATCATCGAGTATTAATCATTAGCTATATTTCAATTCAGGAAGAGAAATCATGTTCAGAGAAATTTGCAGTGAATAAGTACCTAGATTGTCACAGAACATTACCAGTTTCATGAAGGGAAAGAATGAAGTCAATACAGTTTTCCTTCTAGGATAACATCAGAAAGTTTCCTTAGCCTATGATACTTCGCTCTCAGTTAGTAAAGATCTTAAATCCCCAGCTATGGCAAGCATTAAAGGGATGCATCTCTTTATTCCCAGGGAAGTTAACAAAGAGCATTGAAGTTACTTCCTAAGGTCCCGCCCTCTCCCTAGCTTCTAGCACAGCACTCCTAGGTCCTGCAGCCAGGCATGTCGGCCACACTGAGCAACTCAAAGATCGTGAGGGACCCTTCTTGTTTTATGTTATGTGGTTTTGTTTCATTTTAATTAATTTTATTTTGTTGGCATAATATTTGTACATATTACGAGGTACAACATAATGTTTTGATCCATGTATGTAATGGGTAATGCTGACAGAGCAATTAACATATTCATCATCTTGAATTTTTATCATTTCTTTATGGGGAGCACATTCAAAATCTCATTATTTTGAGATACACAGAACATTATTGGTAATTATGCTCACCCTGTTATACCACAGAACAGCAGAATTTATTTTTCCTATATGTTGGCCAACCTCTGCCCTTCTTTCCTCCCTTACTCTCTGTTTTGTTTTATTTTGTTTTTCTTTCTAGTGTGATAAGAAAACTCTGATTGAATATGATCCCGTCTTAGGTGTCACTTCCAAGCGGGCTCCAGGGTGGCTGTGGGCCACCTGGTTTCCCCATCTGTGTCAGTAGCCATGCAAGGTGGCTGGCAGGCATGCTCAGAGGCAGGCAGCAGAGCGAGTCCTGGCTGGACACCCACACAGTGACTCCTCCCACAAGTGTTTTCTGTGGTGTTTAGAATTAACAAGCAGGATGTGTGATTTGACAAACTACTGTATGGGGTGATGTATTTGAAAAACTCTACACCTCTCACTTTGCTTTCTACATAAAGCAGTCAAATTATAATAGTGGTTTTTCTTGCATCTTGAAGTACACAGTTGGAGTTGGAAGTCTTAGGTTCAAATCCTGGCTCAGGCTATTATTTACACTGGGGATCTCTCTCTCTCTCTGTCTCTCTCTCTCTCTCTCCCTGAGCCTCTCAATTCCTCAGATAATACATATAAAGTGCTTAATAAAGTGCATGGATATAGCAAACCTTGAAGAAATGTTTGTTTCTACTACCATCACTACTACTATTATTCCACAAGGATAGTGTCAAGCTTTCATATGGCTTAGTATTTTTCTGAGGTTGGCTTTAATTGAAATGGTTCTTGTCTTATAGAAGGTGCTCAGAGACCGGTCTAAGGGAGAACCACAGAGACTTACTCTGAAATACATCTTTGTAGCTTCATCACTATAATACCTAGGTGTTCATGTAGACAACATCATTTCGTCATAAATGAGAAGGTTATGCTATTGAACTGTAATCCATCCATTGATTTATGGGCCCAAGTTTCTCCAAGGATTTGCATAAACTCCTGCTACATTTCCTAGTGCTGGACTTTGCATTTGGATCTGTGATTTAGATGACAGATGTGTGAAATCATATGTCGCCAGACAAATCCCTGGTGATAGCACATTTGAGGGGACTCAAACAGTGATGGATTAAGTCCCAATCAACCAGATCACCTAATCTGAACCCATTTCAGGGACACTGGCCCTGATGTTTTAAAGGATCACCCCAAATAAATTACTTTCCAGGAATAATACTTCCTGTTTCGCATCCCACCCTGTGCTGCTTCCTTCTCCACAGTAAGCCTCAGAAGCCATGGGACAGGCCTTCCCTATTTTGGAAAGTAGAATTCAATAGCTGAGATTAAGCATTTGCAGCAACTGACTGGCTAACTTTACTTTTAAACTCTCCTATCCCAACTCATCATTGGATTATTTACATGGTCAGCTTGCCTGGCAACAACCAGTTTTGAAAGTCTGACAAGGTAGAAGGACTTGAATGGCTTCTTAGATGGTAAAGAGTTTATTTCAAAGAAAGCCAGCAATTCACAACCAGCAGGTCAGGCCTTCTCTCTGGAAGAAAGTGAGGTATGAGCTAGGCCCTGAAGCCTCGCCGTAGAGTGAAGATTGCAACACCATGGGTAGGCTTACTGCCAGAATCAATCATTCGCATACGTTTTTATGGAAATAAGAACGATGTGAGAAAAAGCACAACTTGGTGTGGGAATGAAGGAGTATAACACAAAATGAAGAGCTATGCCAGGAAAAAAAAAAAACAAAAAACAAAGAAGCAGTGTCCTGTGCTCTCCCACACTGCAGGGAGCTATGGAACTCCTGCTCACCTCGCAGGTGATCCCTTTGAATTTCAAAAAGGGCAGGCTTGACTGCCTCCCTATTCTGTCTGCATGCATGGGATAAACAAGAAATTGCTTGGAAGGATCTGGTATTCACTGTGCACTGTAAGCTTGAGAAGCAAATAAATAAGAGTATGGTTGTATCTGTGATTTGTTCTTCCTCTTGTCTTCTTTTCTTACCTGACATGTCAGTCTGTTTTCTGCCACTGTGACAAAATACCTGAGATGAAGAACCAGAAGAAGGAAAGGTTTCTTTTGGCTCACATCCATGGCCCTTTGTCCCTCTGTTTATGGGCCTGGTGCGAGGCAGAAACAACCTGGCAGGAAACATGTGAGTGAGAAGGAAAGGAAGGGGCTGGGGTCCCAAGGTCACCTTCAAAGTCCCACCAGGCGTAGCCCCTACAAGGCCCACCCCTCGCAACAGCCCACAGGCTGGAGCCCAACCCTATGGCACAGGGACTTTGGGCCCATTTAATATGGAAACCTTAACACCTGGCTTTCTCTTCTACCCTGAGCCTCTTTATACTATTGTTCTTAAAACAATCTTTACACTGACCCTCTTTGCAATGCAGTACTATAGTAGTTCCCCAACCTTAACTCCCTTTAAAAACAACCCTGCTTGGCTGTGGGGAAAGAGGAACCCTGCTCCACTGCTGGTGGGAGTGTAGACTGGTGAAACCTCTATGGAAATCAGTATGGAGATACCTCAAAGAACTAGGACTGGAAGTCCCATTTGACCCTGCTATTCCACTGCTGGGGATCTTCCCCAAAGAATTAAAAGAATCATACCACAGTGATATATGTGCACCCATGTTCATAGCTGCACAGTTTGTGATAGCTAAAACTTGGAAACAGCCCAAATGCCCATCAACTGGAGACTGGATAAAGAAAATGTGGGTTTTTTTATAAAATACAGTACTACTCAGCCATAAAAAATGAGAAATTAGAGACATTTATAGCTAAGTGGATGCACATTGAGGCAATACTCTTAGGTGAAATAAATAGGACACACATGTGTAAATATCGAATAGTTTCTCTGGTGTGAGAAACTGAAAGCGTAAATAAGGATTAAATGTATAATAGGTAATGTGAAATAGGAAGAAAAGGGGCAAACAGGAAGGAAGTGGGAGGGCTAGGGGAAAGGATAGAAGGGAATGGGATTAATATGAGAAAATGGAAAAATAGGAACAAAGTCTTTGTAAATAGGGAGGACTGGAGGGGTTGAAGGGAGGGCTGGGCAAGGGTGAAAAATAAGAACCAAGAGAGACTATGTAAAGGTGCAAATTTCCAATGATGAATGTCATTATATTGTATACCTAAAATGTACCAATGATTAGAATGAATAGTCGATAATGTAAAATAGGAAGAAAAGGTCCAAAGGGGTAGGGGTAGTGGGAGGGGCAGGGGAAAGGAAAGAAGGGAAAGGAAAAAATGATGAGAAATGAAAAAAATGGAAATAAAGTCTTTGTAAATAGGGATGGGTGGAGAGGGTGAAGGGAGGGCTAGGAATGGGGAAAAAATAAGAACCAAGATGTATTATGTAAAGGTACAATTCCCATTGAGAAATGTAATTGTGTTGTATACCTACAATGTACCAATAAAAGAATTTAATACAAAAATAAAACACCCCGCTTTATAGTGAATGATTTCCTTTGCCGAATAGCACCAAGGCAAGCTTTTTACAGGTTATTTCAGACAGCAGCACCTAACCTCAACAACTACCTATGTTGTACCACACTTCCCTTATCCCGTTTCTGGAACCAGAAATGAAAACAGTCAATAGTATAGCTACAAAATGGAATGCTGACTCATGCATCCCAAATCATTCAGAGTGAGCTGAACAGGAAATAAGCAGGGACAAGGGAAATGCAATGCACTGTTTCTCACTTCTCTTTGTCAAAATTGTTTTTATTTGCAGAAACCTCTCTGGACTTCCCTTAGTTTGTATGAAGGCAATAGATGTCCATATTCTAATAACAAGGCAATATTAAGAAGAATAAAGCACTGACTCGGAACAAGCAGAAAAATATGAAAGGAAAAGGGTAAAATTCAAAAATAAAATTGCATTATTTCACATTACCTTTTTTAGATAATACTCTTTAATCCACAGGATGGCAAACCATAGCCTCAGGATCAATCTAGTCTATGACCACTGATTTACTTACTGCCTGTGGGTGCATTTGTCCTACAATTGCAAACTTGAACAGTTGTGACAGAGACAATATGACCCATGAAGGCTGATGATTGTGCTATGTGGCAGTTTGCAAAAACATTTTGTCAACCTCATATTTAATCTTCAGGAGAGAACTCATAGTATAAAGAAATTAGATCACACATACACACTCAATACCCTTATGATATCAATATTTGGATATGTGTGTATGTGTGTGTGTGTGTGTGTGTGTGTTACTGGGGCTTAAACCCAGGGCCTTCACATTCAGCTATATGTCCAGCCCCTTTTTTATTCTTTATTTTGAGACAGGGTCTCACTAAATTGCCCAGGTTGGCTTGAACTTGCAACCTCCTGCCTCAGCCTCCCAGAGTGCTGGTATTATAGGTGTGCACCACCATGCCCAACCCCCTCCAATCTTTTAACAATTTCATCAGAAACTCACCTTCCTATGTTTTAAATAGAAATGAATTGTGTGTATGCGTGCTTGCATGTGTGCCTGCTCACAAATTTTGAGGGTATCCTAAAATGACATGTAAAACATATTTGCTATGAAAACTTCTTTAGTAATCAGAGAGTTAGCATATGCAGGAGTCAACTGAGGCAAAATACTGGAAAGATTCCATTTGAAGCCAAGAGACAGAAGGTAGATTCCTGTTGTGCTATTTCGCCTCCATTTCCTCACCTTCAGAATCAGAATCAGGACCTGACACCTCCCTCTCAAGACTGTGTGCCTCACGTGAAACTATCTAGAGCACTTGCAAATCCCTTGTCAAGCTGCTGCTGTTGGACAGTGCCCAGGATGCATCTTCTGGAAGGCTGTCCCTGGCCACTGACACCAGTGGTTGCAGTCCCCCCACTCTGCCCTGAGCTGGAGCAGAATGTGTCATTGCACGTGAAGAATTCTGGAGACCAAGGATCCGCACATAAGGTGCTGTGCCAGGCCCACAGAGGGAGCAATTGCAAAATTGCCTTCATAGAAGTTTGCCATTTTCTCCCTCCTAGCATTTGTGGCTCATCTCCTGGTATTTCCCCACCTGACATTTCCTCCCCTAGCTCTTCGTTTATACCTGTCACACCTGTTCTCTCTTCCTTTCTCTCTCTCTTCCTCTCTCTTTCCCACTCTTTCCTTTCACCCACACCCCACTCCCCTTTGATCTTTCGCTCATTTCTAATTCTGAAGGCCCTTGAGAAAGGGGGAGGGGAGGAAAACAAAAGGTTAATTTTCTCCAGCCTGCCCAGGCCGACTTAATGTAACAGAAGGCAGCAAATTGTATTGATTTAGTGACATGCAACTGTCCAGAAAGAGCTATTTATACATTATTCAGGACAAACACTGTCATAATGGACAAACAGCAGCAGCATCTGGGATGTTAATGTCTACAAATAAGATTATTCTTTGAAAGGATTAGGAAGGAGCATTTTGTGTAATTAGATTTCTCCGTTTCAGGAATGAATTGCCTTTTAGCAGTAAAAGCTGTCACTGAGAGAGCCATTAGCTCCTTATAACTGAATTAAATGCATAATTAGTGACATGATCACATTAGGATTTGTTTCATTTTTAACTAATCTGAGGGGGAGGGGCAGAGGGGGCGGTGCCATTTCCAGGTCACTGCGGCCCTGCTTGGCTGGGGCCAGGCCTCAGCTGGCGAGCTGAAGTTGGTAAAAGTCAGGCGTGTGTGAATCAGAGCCTGGGCCTCGCCACGGCGACGGCCAGGCTATTCATCACTGGGTGGTGGGTGACAGTGACTGATGGGCTAGCCCTGGGCCTGGCACTTCACCAGTGCAAGAATCATACGAGCCAGGGAGCAGAATGACAGCTGGAGCGCCGTGTCAAGTGGTAGAGAGACCAGAGCTATTAATAATGTGTGCCACATGATCTGGGCTGCGAGAAAACAATGATTTAGACATTGGGAAGAATAAAGATTTTACATTTAGTCCGGGGTGGCTCTTCTCCTTGGCACTTGTAGAATAAATCGCTGTGCAATCAGCATGTATGAAAATCAGGTGATGCATACATTAGAACCCAGCCCGTGAGGGCGGAGACATGAGAAGTGACTGAAGCCCTTGCTCTGCAGGCTACGCCTGCTGGTGATCCCTGGCATTTCTGCAAATGCCCTGAGGACGCAGGGAGAAGAACCAGGGGGTGCCCTGCTGTGGACTTGCTCACCTGGTCTCTGTGGGACAGCTTCCCCTTTCAGCACCTCTGAGTTGCCCTAAGAGGAGAAAAGAGGCAAAGGACATCGACTTTACCCTCAGGGAGCTCATTGGAGAGAAAGCGGCTGGGCATGTTGTTGGGCTGCAAAGACATTTTCTTTACTGTGAGGGACCTTTCATCTTGTTTCTTCATCTGAAAGTTAGGTGAAGCAGAAACAGGAGCAGTGAGGAAGAAGCAGAAAAGGGAACTAGGCAAGCCTACTTCCTTTCAAATTGCTTGAGGCTATCCAAGGCCTCTGCGAGCAGTAGAGAATGAGACCTCATCTGTGCACAAAGAGCTCTGCCCAGCTTGGCCTAAGCAGTCTAATGCCATAGGAACTGGCAGTGGTTGGGCACTAGATTTCACATGGTTTCGAGTTTCTACCTATAGTGATTTGGCCTTCTCCAAAGAACAGATGAATGAAGGGCAACTCAGAAGTCCCTCAAAGATTCATCCTGTCCTCTCCATCCTGGAGCCTGCAGAATAATTTCATTTAGAGATTCATGATGACCAGGGTTGACTGGCCCAGGGTCATCTTTTGATAGAGTGCACCCTAAAGTCAGAAAATAAGTTAAAAGCTAATGATTAGATGGATACCTTCATGAACTTAAAAATCTCAGAACCATATGATCAAGATGTGTTGCAGCACAGAGAAAGACTGTGGGTCACAATGGACAAGACAGTCATGACAACGGAGGGTCACTGGGAACCACAATGACTGAGTGAGACATTCTCTGTGCCCTCCTAAGGGATGGCTGGAGCTCTGTTAAACTCGTGTTAACCTTTGCCGTCCCACAATCAAGCCACATCAAATCTGCTTAACAAAATGCTCAGCAAAAGTCAAGGTCAAGGAGAGAGTAGAAATTCTTATTCTTTAAAGTTCCCATTTGTATGAAACCTAAACTTTTAAAATGGACTTTTGTGCATTATTTAAGAAAACAGAGAGCTTTCATAATGTTATGCCAGGAAAATGTATGTAAAAATTCACATATAACCTTTATATATTGGTGAGCATTAAGATTTCCTGTTCTTTGAAGCAAATATTGACCTTGACTTCACCTCGGTCAATATTTACCTCTCAGGTCAATAGATCTTGATGTTCACCTCAACAGAAGTCAATATCTACTTATTATCTCATTTCTATCTGCCAGGTACCAGTGTGTAATCAGTAATGTGAATTTTCTTCCCTTATGCATTTCCCGAGGTTAAGATGGGATTAATTTGGGACCTTATGCTTTCCATTTGTTAAATATCTTCTCCCCACAGGAGCTAATGGCAGTTCCATGCAGAATATTAACTACTCATTTTTCACCTTTTTCCATCGTCTCCACATTCCAAATTAAGGTACCAGGTAGATAGCAGAAAATATTTTAAAATGAAAGCACCATTCATTTATTCAGCAAGTACATATTGTCTGCCATATATCTGGCACAAGGCTATATCCTGGGGTAAACATGGTCTCTGCCCTCAGGAAGCTTCCTGTTTGAATTATTTTTCCACTTTGTGGAAAGGATAGTATCACTAGAGAGTGGATAGTATCACTCTCTGTGCATCCTGGAATAGTATCACTAAAAGAGTATTCTGGGTTGGGGATTTGGTTTGGTTGAGGGGAAAGGTTATTTTTTGTGCTGTTTTGTTCTGTTTTGTTGTGTTGTGTTGTGTTGGTTGGTTGGTTGGTTTGAAGTGGAGGATGTAATTTTTACAACATACCAAATGCTGTGCTGCTGAGCAGGCTCTTAGGGAAGGGGGCCCTGGTTTTTTGTGTTTGCTGCCTTCTGTGGTGTAAATTCTCCCCTCCACAGCCAAGTTGAAACCACCAATGTGAAGTCACTGGCATGGCAATGGAAAGAGATGTGCAGAACCACAAGCCCATCCATGCCAGCTCTAGCACAGCGCTGCTACCCTTCACCTAGGTTACTGCTGGTAGCATTTTACCTCTTTTGATTTATTTGTGCTTCATTTCATTTGTGCTTCATTCCTTCTCCTTCACTTCTCCTCATTTTCTCTTCCTCTTCCTCTTCTTTATCCTTCTTCTCCTTCTTCTCCGCCTGCCCCACCTTCTTTTACTTCTCTTCCTCCTCCTTCTCTTTCTATCTCTCTCTTCTTTCTGCACATTTTTTGTGTGAACTTTTTAAGCATTCCTATTCCAAAGCCCCAGATGATTAGACATGAAGTGAGAATCAGAATATGTTAAAGACTCCACAAGTGATACTATTAATGCATGGCAGGCTAAAGAGTGCTGGCTTAGTCTCACAGACCTCATATTATATTACTTAAGAAATTTTAGAATTCAGAGCCTCATAGATTCTACCTGAACCTATACCTAAGGAGGAATCAGATGGACTCCCCTGGAATCTTCCATCAGTGCTGTGGCACCCCAGCTTTCTACTGCACCTGGTTTTAATGTTTGGCTTTTCATGACTACACCTGGTCATTGTCTATAAAATCTGATTTGAACTTTTCTCTCTTCATTCTGTCCATGAAGAAAAGTCTTCGTTCCTATTCACAGTGACAAGAGTCTAACCATAAATCACAACAGTACATAACAGGATAAGATATTATGTCATTTAAATGATGAATGAGTATCTTTTAAGTAATTGATTAAGAGCTCTAGATGGACTCTTGACATTTTGAATATGTGGCCATTTACTCCTGGTATAGCTTTTGTAATTTCTAGATAAATTTCAACTGTTAACTCCATCTTAATTTATATAGTCTCAGTGACATGTGTGTTTACAAGACAACGCAGACTACAACTTTTGGGAAAAGTGCATTGTAGACTTTCTGCGTGAGAGCACTCAACAATATCTCAGTGCTGTACACACCATTGTAATGAAGCCTCTGGGACATGGGTCAGTGGTGACATGTAGAGCTTTACCCCGATAAGTAGATATATCCTTTAAATGCCATCCTTTACACTGCCTTATAGGTACATCTGGGAGCCATGCAATACTGAGGAAGAGCAGAGATGTATTACTCTAAAAGACATGAACTGGGAATCTATTTACTACCATATGACCTCAAACAAGTTATTTCATCTCTTGGAGCCTCCATTTCTTCATCAATAAAATAGGAATAATAATATATACTTTATAATGACAATTAATTGAGATACCATAAACAAATCACCTAAGAATCTGATGGTTAAAAGGAACACAGTAGATAGTATTTCCCTTCCCTCTGCCAATCACAACTAAAATCAACAAATATATAAGGCTCACAGTGATGGCAGTATTTAAAATATATTTTAATGCATGAACATATATGCGTATACACGAACACATACACATTCACAAATACAGAAATATCTTTTTTAAGTAGGTATTCAAAAATTGAGTGTGATGAAGAAATGACAGTGATAAATGAGGACAATGTAAAGGAGGAAAGGGAAGGGTCTGAATAGAGAGGAGCTGCAGCAGTTAAATAATAGCTTACGATAGGCAAAACAGGCTCATCACTTGAATAAAATGTATTGAAAAGTTAATCTAATGGATTATCATTGAGATACTATAGAAAATCGAACTCATTTTTGAGAAAAAGTTAATTCTATTTTTTTCACTTTTAAAAACCAAGCAGATAATTATTTTCTCCAGATAAAGACTGAAGAATTTTCTCTAGAAAATGCTTTAAGAAAATTTATATCTCTAGGAAACAATCCAAGAAAAAAAAGAGATTTCTCAAGTGTCTAGACCAGGAATGGCCAATTGTGATCACCTACCTATTGAAGAGATACTGAGTCTTTTTCACTCTAGTTTTTCCTAAAAAGCAAGGGCTCATCTAATATAATTTCTATGAATGAAATCTAGGTTCATTTTAGTACATCATAATATTAATTACACTTCCCAGAAATAGTGTCCTATGTGTGTGGATTCAAATGTACAGGTTTATGTTCAATATTATGATTGCTTCAGTTCAATTCTGTCAAGAACCTCCCGAAAGCCCACAAATCTGAGAGATACTATGTGCTTACATATCCTGAGAAAGCTCTGTCTTTTCATAAACCCTCAACAACTGGAGAATTTGAGATATGTACAAAAATTATTCCAGCCTTATAGACTGCTCATGGTTTAGGTGAATTGTTTTTACCCAGAGAAGCCTGGTGTTGAAGTCTATCTGCAAACCAGTGCTCAGTCACCATAGAATTTCCCAGCTGCTTTTCACTGTCTTATTACTTTATTTTCCATCTCAGATGTACAATATAGAATTCGGTCAAAAGAAAAACAGCTTCCAGTAGCTATGATACTTATTTCCAATGACTCTGTTTGGTCTGACACAGTTAAAATGGCGATCATTTCAGTTTTAAAGTGACTGTGACGAAAATCAATAGATCTCTTTCACCTCTGAAAAACTGGGTTCAGATCTGAATTTGCTCTCAAGTGAAATCAATTTGGTGGCCTCTTAACCCAGTGTCTGGGAACCACTGGTGCCCATCACACAATCACCCTGTTGCTTTTACTCAGCCCGGTTGCCTTTCCTCTGGAGAGATGAAGGATCAGAGGAGAGGGAAAAGCCAAGATGAGTTGAGAATGAAAGTTCACTTAAGAGAACTCTGACACCACCAGCCAGGTGATAGTAGCTCCCTACCAGGTGGGGCATTTTAGTGGGAGAGAAGGAAGAGCAATGAGGTCCATTGTCAGTGTCAGAACCCATCTTGGCAGGAGGCGTTTCCTTTCATGGCTACGTCTGGATATGTTACCCATTACCTTTGTCTTTTGAAACTAAAATAAAGTTTACACTTAAAATTCACAATAAAAGGAAAACTAGGCATTGAAAATCAAATATTTCCAACATCTATTATTATTATATATACCAATGTTAATTCTTAACCAAAAACTTAACCAGTTCTTCAAGGAACAAAAAACTTTTGACTTGATTTTTTGCTTTTGTGTTACTGATGTGCTGAGTATTTTTCTTAAAAAAGGGAATGTGACATATATGGAGAGAGACAGAGAGAGAGAGAGAGAGAGAGAGAGAGAGATCTTTTGACAATAACTAATCACTATCATCAATGTAGATATGTACAACAAGTAAATATTTTCAATTTGGGCCATTCTTCAAAATTTTTGATTCCTGCTCCTTTTCAAAATTTGGAAATTCAGTTTTCAGTACAATAAATAGCTTAACTTTATGTATGAAAATTGTGCTTTGGATCCATTGTCAACAATAAAACCAATACAAATCATTTTTCTCTTTAAAAACAATAAAATACAAGTTGGAACTTATACTTTTAATTTCACTTTTTTGAATTCATATTCAATGAAATGAAATGTGATTTCTTTTCATTTTTAGAATTAAAAAAATACAATAATCCTGAAGTATGAGCTCCAGGATTTTATTTGTGAGATGTCTAATATATTTTTAAAAGGTTTTTTAAGCAAATTTGCTTACTGTACTTTGCAATCATGTTTGTTTTTTCATTGTACAATAAAAATTAAATATTTATAGAAGCTACTCATCGGTATTGAACCTCTGTATTCCTAACCTGACATCCAAAACCGCCTACTCTTTTACACTTTCTCAGTATTCCTGGCACTTGGCCTTCACTGATGGAGAATCTCTTTTTCTGCTTCAAACTCTCCAGAGTACTTTCTCCACACACAGCCTTTGCACATGCTGTTCTATAGGGCTGTGCATCCTTCCCTTTCCATATCTCTACCCAACCAAAGCTTATTTATTCCTTTTGTCTTTTTAGTGTATAATTTAATATGATTTAGCAAATTTCTAAAATTGGGCAACCATCACCAAAATCCAAGGTTAGAACATTTTGATCATTCCACAGGTATTCTCATTTCACTTTGCAGTTCATCCCTATTCCCACTCCCAGCATCAGACAACCAACAATCTACTTTGCTTGCCCTTTTCTGGGCATTTCACAGAAATAGTATCATATAATATGTGCTCTTCTTTATGTCTGACCTTTCCTACTAAATACTTCTGAAGTTTATCCATTTTGAAGCATGCATCAATAGTGGGTTCCTTTAAATTGCTAAATGAAATACCTGTTGTGTGTTTCATTTTCTTCCATGTAGCCAACAGTTGTTGGGGTACTTGGATTGTTACCAAATGGGCTATTATCAATAATGATGCTATGAATATTATAGAAAGGCTTTATATGGATATATGTTCTTATTTCTCTTTAGTATCTATGAGTAGAATTAGAGACTGTAGGATAAACATCTTTTCACATGCCTAGTATTCATTTGTATACCCTGTTTAATGAAATAACTCTTCAAATATTTCACTATTTTCTATTTATTTATTTTTTCATAATTATTGAATTATAAGAGTAATTTATAGGTTGGGGATTTAGCTCAGTGGTTCCGGCACCTGCCTTGCAAGCACAAGGTCCCAAGTTCAAACACCAGTACCAAAAAAAAAAAAAAAAGTAATTTATATGTTCTATATTTGGGTGTTCCTTGACAATTATAGGCTTTGAAAAAAATCTCCTTCATGTCTGTGTGGGCTTTGCATTTCTTAATGCCTTCTTTTTAAAGCACAAAATGTTTTAATCATGATAAAAACCGATGTTTGAAATTACTTTTATGAGTTATATTTTGATGCTATATCTAAGAACTTTTTGTCTAACTCAAAGTCAAGAAAACATTCTCCTATGTTTTCATTCAATATTTTGTAGTTTATTTATTACCTTTAGGTCTATGATCCAGTTGGAGGCCTTGTTTGTCTGTTATTGTTTTCTGATATGGTACATTAAAGGCAAGATTCTAAATTCATCTTCTTGCACATGAATATCCAGTGGTTTCATAGTCATTTGTTGAAAAGCTGCCCCTTTTCCCACTAAACTGGCCTGATACTGTGTCAGAAGTCAGTTGAGCATAAATGTTAAAGGTTTACTTCTGGATTTCCATATCACTTCAATTGATCTATCTGTATATGCTTATATGAAACCCATGCTGTTTTGTTTGATTGGTTGGTTAGTTTTAGTTTTTGTTTGTTTTATGATGCTCAGAATTAAACCCAGGGCCTCTACCACTAAGCTACACTGCAACCTTTACCACACAGTTTTGATTACTGTATAAAAAGCCTTGGAATGTTTGTGTAAGTCTTCCCAGCTTTGTTCTTTTTCAAAACTACTTTGGCTACTCTGAACTGTTGCATTTCTATATAAATATTAGGGTCAGCTTGCCATTTCTGAAAAAAAAATTGGGCTGGGATTTTGATAAATATTACACTAAATTTTTAGACCAATATGGAGAAAATTGCCATCTTAACTAACCATAAGTAAGTCTTTCAATCCATGAACATGGAATATCTCATTATTTTTTCAGATACTTTTTAAATTTGTCTAAGTAATGTTTTAGAGTTTTCAGTGTGCACATCTTGACCTTATCTGGTTTGATAGCAGTGAATGGGTTAGGAAGTGTTTCTCGCCTTCTACTTACTGGAAGAGTTTGTAAAGGATTGGCATTATGTACTCTTTATACATTTCATAAAATTTATCTGTGAAGGGCTAGGGGTGTAACTCAGTGACGGAATGCTTGCACAGCATGTGAGAGGCCCTGGGATTGATTCCTGGCAACACTGGGGAAGAAAATCATCTGTGAAAACATCTGGACCTGTACTTTTCTTTGTAGGAATATTTTTAATCTAACTCAATTTCTTTTTATTTTGTAGGTCTATTCAAATTTTCTATTATTTTCTTGAGTCAGTTTTAGACATGTATACCCATCCAGGAATTTGTTCACTTAACCTAAAAAGACTGGTATACTAGCATAAGACTCAATAGATTCCCTCTTAATCCTTTCCAATTTTCCAAGGACATTAGTAATCTTCCCTCTTGATTTCTCATTCCGTGGGTCTTCTTTTTTTTTAATTGTCTTGTTTCTTTTTTTCCTGTTAATCTAGATCAAGCTTGGCTTTTTTTTATCATTTCAAAGGACCAACTTTTGGTGTCACTGGTTTCTTCTATTACTTTTCTGTTTTCTATTTTATTGATACATGTTCTATTTCTACACTTGATCTTAGCCAAAAGACTGAGAAACGATACATGTTCTATTTCTTTCCTTCAACTTTCTTTGAATTTAGTTGGCTCACTTAGTTCTAGTTCCTTAAATTTGCAACTAACATTATTTGTGACCTTTTTCTTTACTAAATATAGTTGTTTAAAGATATAAATTTTGGGGCCAAGGATCTAGCTCAGTGGTTCCACCACCTACCTCACAAGCGCAAGGTCCTGAGTTTGATCCCGGGTACCAGAAAAAGATATAAATTTCCCTCTGAGCAATCCTTTAGCTATATTGCATAAATTTTAGTATCCTATATTTCAATATTCATTCAATTCAAATTATTTTCTAATTACCCTTATGATTTCTTCTCTAATCTTAGGGTTATTTATGTGTTTTTAAATTCACTCCATGGGCTCATAGACTTGTAAATTTTCTTTCTCTTGAGAATTTCTAATTTCATTTCATTATGATCAGAGAACATGCTTCATGTGATTTCAACCCTTCCAGCCTTATAATTCCTTTTGAATATATTGAGAGCTATATTCTTACCCAGTACATACTCTGTCCTTGACAATGATCTATATGCACTCGAAAAGAATGTACTTTACTACTGTTGAGTACAGTGTTGTCTAGATGTCAGTTAAGACAAATTGTATGAAAGCTTTAAGTCTTCAATATCTTTGCTGATTTTCTTTCTACTCATTCTTCCCATACTTAAAAGTGTGATTAAAGCTTCCAGATGTTATTGTCATATGACCTACTTCTCTCTTCAACTTTATCGGTTTTTGTTTCATGTATATTTTGAGCTTTGCAGTTAGGTGTTATATAATTATTATATCTTCTTGAAGAATCAAAAATTTTATCATGGCAAATGTCTTCTTTGTCCCTGGTAGCATTTTTCTTTCTCAGATGGGAAGGGGATCAAGAAATGGAGAAATCAGTGAGGGAGGGGAGGGAAAAGTGATGTAAAAAGGAATGAAGATGTGTTATGTCCATGTATCAACTCCACAGAAGGAATGTAAACATTATATACTGCAAATATGTGCTAATTAACTGAACTAGAATAAAATAAAATATATGTGATTTTTCTGATATTAATATATTCAATTTCACTCATGTTTTCTGTTTACATATAATATTTCCCATCCTTCTACCTTATATCTATTCTGTATTTAAGCCTAAAGTACATCTCTGCAAATAGCATGTAGTTGGATCTTGTTTTTCTTATCTAGTCTGGTAATTCTACTTTTTGACTAGTGTTTAATCCTTTTATATTCAATAAAACTGTTGATATGGTCGGGTTTACGTCTGTCATTATTCTATTTGTTTTCCACATTTCTCGTGTGCTTTTGTTTTTGTGACTGTTATGCTGTTCCTCTTCCAGTCTTCTTTTGTTTGAAGTATGTATTTTCTATGGTACCATTTTAATTCTTTTGTTGTTTCTCTTAATTATATTTTTAGGTATTTTCTTAGTTGTTGCCCAAGGGAATACCATATAATTTATCACAATCTACTTCCAATTAATACTAACACAACTCCAGGAAAATACAGAAATTTTGCTCCAGTGCAGTTTCATTTTCTCTCCCCTCTTTAGTGCTACTATTGATATATCAATTGAATCTTTACCTGTTATAATCTCACCAATACAAATATAGTTGTACTTATGCAGTTATACTTTAAATCAAGTGAGAGAAGAGAAAAAAATCTATGATATGCTGTCTCTTTATCAACTGCATTACCTTTCCTAGTTCTTTTTTATTCATATGGTTTCAAGTTGCTAGATACAGAATCTTAGCTGATAGGTTTTTCCTCTTTCCTTCAACACTTTTAATATGTCTCACAGCTCTGTTGTTTCATATGAGAAGTCAGTTGTGTATTGTAGTTCTCTGATACAGGATGTGTTGCTTTTTCTTTAGCTGCTTTCAAAACGTGCCTGTTTTTTCTATGGCTCTTGACAGTTTGTGTTGTATCTGAGTGTGTATCTCTGTGTTAACCTTACAGAATTCACAAGCCACTTGGTGATATAAATTAATGTTTTCATTGAAATTTTATGAAATATGATTTCTGCCCCCTTTCTCTTTCTCCTCCAAGTGTTCTCATTGCATGTATGTGTTTGATGTTGTCCTGCAAGTCTTTAAGGATCTTTCTATTTTTCTCAGTATTCTCTTTTCCTTTATTTTCTGCAGATCATATAGTTTTTATTGATCTAGCTTAAAGTTTTATGATTCTTCTGCCAATGCAAATAAATTTATCATTTTTATTACTATATTAATTTCAAGTTTTCCACTTGCTTAATGTACACCCTTTTACTGATATTCTTTATGTGATGAATCATTGTGTTCATGCTTTCCTTTAAATCTTTAAACATGACTTTCTTTACTTCTTTGAGCACATTTACAAGGGATAAAATGAGGACTTTGTTTACTAAGTTCAATACATGGGCTTTCTCAAAAACAATTTCTTTTTTCCACTTTTTCCTCCATCTATAGTCATACTTTCCTGATCCTGTATCATTTCCTATTTTGATTGAAAACTAGTCATGTCAGATTATGTAATAACTCTAGGTTCTGATTCCCCCCAAGAAGTTATTGTTTATTTAGTGACTTAACTAATACAGTAGATTCTGCCTTTCTTACTGTGTGTGGCTCCTGATGTATTTGCTTTGTCTGTTGTTGTTATTCTTGTTCTTGCTGTTATTCTTTTTATACTTAAGACTATCTCTCTTGGAGTGTTTATGAATCAATCTTAGTCACCAAAGTTGTGCTTAAATATCTAGAGCCAGTCTGGTTTTATTCTTTGGTAATGGTGCAATTTATGGGCCAGGAAATGTATTCAAAGCTCAGAAAGTGTTAGTATCTGTCCTGCTCTTGATTTTTGCTAGGTCTTCTCATGCCTCCTCTGACCATGTTCTATGCCTTACATTCATCCAGAAACAAGTATATAACTGACCCTCTCCAGTCTCTCGAGAACATTATGCATCTTTCAAAATGATGCATCTTTCTAAACCACCCAGGATATGTGGGAGCTCCTCCAAGCTCAGTACTGCTACCTCACTTCCTTGGATCTCTCTGTTAAATTTCTTTCTACTCTGCTAGTCTGTTGTTTCCCCCATCCCTATGACAATCTCAAGCAGCTGTGAAGCTGGTCTTTTCTAGTTGTTTGCCTCTGGGATTGCTACTGTTTACTCAGTAACAATCTGATTGTTACTTTAAATGTGCATTTGGTCCAAATCAAGGCATTCTTTTCAATTAGTTCTTTCATCTTGCCCTACCCTGGTAGAGCTTCTGTACCAAAAGAACAAATTGACTACAGTGACAGAGAGTCCCACCATCATTTGAAACTCAGTTGTGTTTTGTTGAATAAATGTTTCTGTTTTATGACTTTGGTCCTAGAATCCTTAAAGCTTTTACTTCTAGAATCCTTAAAGCTTTGTTCAGTTCCATCATTAAGTTTTAAGGGGAGGATTTAGCTAGCCCTTCACTGCGTTATTCCAGAATTTCTTTTCAAATCTACCATTTTTGTCTTTTATCCAACACCACTTTCTTTAGATATAACTTCCTAAGCCTGACAAATTTTTCTTTGAGGTTTTGATGTAGCATCATGTGCTGTTGGTTTCAAATGATTTTTCACATTTCTATAAATAACTTGTCTTCTTATCTGGCTCCCTCACTAAGGTATAAACACACAGAGTACTGAATGCTATGTCTTTTCTCTTCCCTGCTAGGGCAAATTTGATATATGATAGACAGTCAATGAAAAAGGTGAATCCACTTTAATTATTTAAATTAAATATAAATTCATGCAGTGTTTTATGCACAAGAGCAATTGTGGTTGCCAACATGGAAGCAGAATTGAGGTCATTTGACAGATTCCAGTCGTAGTCTTTGACTCATGTCAGTTACACAAAATGTGAGTTGTAAGTCAATGAATGTTGCTGTGGAAAAGCTATTGTTCAAAACTTAGACAATGCATTGTATTTTTCAATGGAAGGGTTTCATGGATCATCAGCAAAATGGCAAAATAGCTTGTACTTACCCCCACTTAATTCATGAAACATGGTATTATTAACTTATTTGGACTGACATCTGTTAATATAGCTCTAAACATTAGGAAGCCAAAATACAGTGGAGATAAATGTTAACATACACATAAAAGTACTGCCCTAAATTATGTAAATGCCTAGATCTGAATATTTCATAATGATGGGAAATAGGACCTGTCAGAGATTTTTAGCCTTGCATTTAGTTTTTACATTGAGAGCAAAAAAATAAATAAATACCAGTGCCATCCTTATTTTAGAGCCCAAAGACATGCCGTCTGTCGATCAGAAAGAAATGGAGCCAGCTTCAGGAAGAGACAGAATTCTGTTGGTTACTACATGGATATACACAGGGAGGGCTCAGTGAATAGTCTTGGAACATTTATTGAACACTGTAAATTTTATGGCACTGATTTTCAAACTGTGTTTCATGGGTCCCCATAGAAACCCTTAAGGTTATATGGCTAAAGACTGGGAGAGACCAAGTAACAGGTTTCTGACCCTGTATTGTTTTTATTCTCACTTTTATATGTTTTGTATATTGGTGTTAATCATATTCTAAATGTATCTATGACAAAAAAAATAAACTACTGGCCTAGTATGTGTGTGATAGACAGTTGCTTAAACAAAAGACACATGATACGAGGAAACACAGAGGTAAAACTTTTGGTAAGAGGAACATCGGTGGATGGAGAGAGACAGGGGAGGGGGAAGAAGGGAAAGTAAAGAGGATTATGTATATGTACCAACTCCCCATGAACAATGGACTCATAATGTATTGCAAACATGTACTAATAAAAACGTTTTGGTTCATAATAACAAAAGCTTGGAAACAGCCCAAGTGCCCATTAATGGGAAACTGGATAAGGAAGACCTGATTTTTTTATAAATGACTTTTTTTTTTTTTGGTACCGGGAATCAAACTCGGGACCTTGCACTTGCGAGGCAGGTGCTGGAACCACTGAGCTAAATCCCTGGCAAAGATGTGATTTTTTTATAAAATGGAATATTACTCAGCCATAAAGAATGAGAAACTAGAGACATTTTTAGCTAAATGGATACATATTGAGGCCATCCTCTTAAGTGAAATAAATAGGACACATGTGTAAATACTGAGTGGTTTCTCTAGTGTGAGAAACTGAAAGTGTAAATAAGGATACATATGGATGAAATTGCCTAATAACATATTTCTTGGATTGTGTTTCCATCGCGTGTCATATGACTGTATTGATATTTAAATTAGGGAGAAGCTTGGCTTATGTAGAGTCTGCTAGCTAACTGGAGTTTTTTTCCAGACCACTATTTGTTCAGTGTTGGTTTTGAGGATCTTTCTGAAACAAATCACATCCTCTGGTGTCTTGTTGGTGCTTGAGATGCTTTTTTAAGTTATATGGAAAAATGTTTAAGTGCTTTTCAGTTTTGTTTTGATTGAGTTCTACTGTATTTGAATATTATTGTAGTTTTTTTCCCTTGCATTGTTCTTCATTGAATGGTTTCAATTTTGTATGTGTGTGTGTTTCATAATAAAGTTATTTTTTAAAGTTCTAAAAGTAAAGTTCTGTGAAAAGTAAAAAAGACAACTGCTTGATCTATTGATCTATTAATAAAATAACATTTCTCACTAGATTACTGTAAGTGTTAACTGAAATGATGCACTTAAAAATACTTTTCTGTCTCAGCCCACCTAGACTGCTATAAAAAAATGCCATAAACTAAGTACATTATAAATAACAGAAATTTACTTCTTACAGCTCTGGAGACTGAGAAGCCCACAATTAATGTGCCAGCAGATTTGGTGCCTGGAGCGGACTCACTTTCTGGCTCCTTCTCACTGTGCTCTTTGATAGTAGAAGGAGTTAGTTTGTTCTCTGGGGTTTCTTTTATAAGAGCACTCATCCCAGTCTTAAGGGTTTCCCTCTCTTGACCTAGTTACCTCCATAAGGCCTCTCCGTTTAGTACTATCACTCTGGATGGAAGAATTCAACATGTGAGCACAGAAGGGGTAAACATTCAGTTTGCAAATTTAAAAGTGCTTATTTTTTGGATGTTATACATGGTTGCTGCCCTTTATTTTAGAAAGCTATGGCAAAAGTTATACTAACACAAAAAGTATATTTATACCACTATCCAGCCCCAGCTCATTGACATTTATCTTTACAAAAAAATTTTTTATCTTAGAGGTGCTTATAGAATCCAAGGAAGTTGGCTCATTATTGGTGCAGAAAGTAATCTGCTTCACTTCCTAAATCTCTCAGTTCCCTAGTAAACCAAACCCCAGGGATGGAGTTCTGTAGCCTGAGATGTTATCACAAAACAACCCCTCCATAAAAGACAATGTTGAAGTTTTTTAATTAAAGTATCATGATTTCCTTCAGCCTTTCATGTTGCAAAGACACAAGTTATGGAGGGGTGATATCCTGTTTAAACCTGGTTTCATTTCGCTCCTCAGAGCCTTAAGAGAAGAAAAATAAGCATCCCTGATCTTTATTATTCTGATAATAAAGAATGTTCTCTTAATTTCCTATTGTTGTGTACAAGATTTAGTGCTTACCCTTTAATTTCAGTGTCAGAATGTGAGCTGTAATTAATTTTCATAAAATGGAAAGCAATAAAGTCAGATATATTAAATGCTGGCTGTAGAGGTTGAGATTGTATAATTTACAATTAGGAGTGGTGGGGGGAGGATCAGCCCACACATTAAATAAGTGATAACTCATCTTGGCTTCAGCATTGGAGATTATGAAAGTGGTCAGCAAAACTGCTCACGCAAAAACCCCAAGTCTGAGGGGTATTCAGAGCCCTCTCAAGAAGGTTCATCAAACCTGGTGTCACTTCTCCCTATACTCACATTTGGATCGGTTTTATTATCATTAGTTAACAATAATAATATGCATAAACCTAAATTACCACCTAATGAATCACCTAAAACATTTCCTAGGCATTATTTGAAACAAACTATAGATAATAGACCACAATTCTATATCAACCATAAAATAAGCCAGCTGCCTACTGATTAAATAGGCAAATGCCCTTCATCTTACTTTCAGAATATCCATAGAGAAGGTATGTTTAAAATCATGGAATATTTGAACAGTGATTATGAGTTTTAGATCACATATTAAAAGTAGACTATGGGCAAAGGAGGTGAAACTTCTAGGCCATTGTACCATAGGTCCCAGTGCCTAGAAGCAGAGCTGTCCCCAGCCCAGAGGAGGTGAACTTTCCAGGCAATCGTGACACCACCCCACCACCGAGGAGGTGAGCCATGTGGGTACCAGCAGCACACATACTCACCCCACTGTTGAAATGACAAGACACACAAACAAGTCTCAAAACCAGACTCCCAGATCACCTAAAGAAAACCCAAAGGGAAACTAGATGGAACAATTTGACCTAGACTCACTGAACTAGCAACAAAAGAGGATCTGGAAAAAATGAAATCAGAAATAATTTCTTAGATAACACCAGAAATTGTGCCTGTAGTCCAAGACATGATTAATAAATCTAGAGAGGACATATATTAAAAAAAATGGAGGAGCTGAGGAACATGATAGAATCCCAACATAGGAAACAAATGGAATCTATAAAACAGATGCAAACAGATTTCTGGGAGACTAAAAACTCCATTGAAAGTCTATGCAGCAGAATGAGCCAAGGTGAGGATAGAATTTCAGATATAGAAGATAAGATTGCAATTAGTGACCAGGAAAAGAAAAATTGCTTTAAAAAAGTAAGGGGCCACGAGAACTCAATCCAGCAGTTTCTAGATGATGCAAGAAGAAAAATATAAGACTGATCAGAGTCAATGAAGAAAGAGGAGAGTCCAGATGACAAAAAAAATCTGTTCACAGAAGTGATGGCAGAAAACTTCCCAAGCAGGGGAAAAGAATTTGACATACAGATAAGGGAGGCATGTAGGACTCCAAATAGCCTTGATCAAAAAAAAAAAAATCTACGCATAGGCATATAACTGTTAAGATTCCAGAAACCCAACAGAAGAACAAAATTCTATAAGGAGTTAGAGAAAGGAAACAAATCACATACAAAGGAAAGCCCATCAGAACCACAGCAAACTTCTGAACACAAACACTCAAGGCAGGAACAGCTTGGAGTGACATATTCCAAGCCCTAAAGGAAAACAGCCTCCAACCCAGATTGATGTACCCTGCAAAACTATCCTTCAAAAGTGATGGAAAAATAAGATACTTTCATGACAAAGAACACCTTAGGAACTTCATGAATACCAAACCAGCACTCCAAAAAATTTTAGACAATATCATAGGAAAAGACAACAAGGACCACAAAATCCCAAGAAGCCCAGCAGAATGAATCCACCAGGTATGACAAGAAATTAAATGCAAAGGGGGAGAATCCAACAAAAAGAAAAAGTCATGACAATGATAAGTCAATATTATCAGTTATAACCATTAATGTTAATGGTCTCAATTCACCAATCAAAAGAAATAGACTAGCACAGTGGGTCAAGAAGCAAGATCCAGCAATAGGCTGCATAAAAGAAACACATGTAATTCAAAAAGAAACTCATAGACTGAAAGATTATGGGTGGAAAGCAATACTCCATGTGACAGGAACCTGAAAAACAGCAGGAGTAGTTATACTCTTTGCAGATCAAGTGGATTTCAAACCAACACTGATTAAGGCAAAGAAGGCTGCTGCTACATCCTTTTAAAGGGAATAATCCAAGAGGAAAAGATGGCAAGCATCAATACATATGTACCAAACACTAGAGCACCCAACTACATAAAACAAATACTAACAGACATGAAAAATCATATAAGCACTAATATAATAGTAGTGGGGGACCTCAATACCCCACTGTCACAAATGGATAGATCAACTAGACAAAATCAAGCAATGAAATACTAGAACTCCATCAAACTCTTGAACAAATGAACTTAACAGATGTTTCAGAGTGTTCCATCCCACAAAATCAGAATGCACATGCTTTTCAGCTACACACAGGCTGTTCTCCAAAACAGACCACATGCTCACTCATAGAACATGTTTAAGTAAGTGCAAAGGAATTGAAGCTATCAGACCATAGTGCAATGAAATTGGAGATCAATCGCAAAATAAACCGCAAGAATTTCATAAACACATGAAAATTGAACAGCACACTTCTGAATAACCAACGGATCACAAAGGAAATTAAAGAAGAAATCAGACAGTTCCTTCAATTAAATGACAATGACAACACAACGTATCAGAATCTATGCAACACAATGAAAGCAGTCTTGGGAAGGAAATTCATAGCAGTGAATACTCATATTAGGAAAACAGAATGAGCCCAGTTAAACAACCTGATGCTGAGCCTCAAGCTTCGAGGAAAAGAAGAGCAGGGCAAACCCAATGTTCATACAAGGGAGGAAATTATAAAGAACATGGCAAAAATCAATGCAATGGAGACTAAGAGAACAATACAAAAAAATCAATGAAGCTAAGAGTTCATTCTTTGAAAGAAAAAGCGAAATTGACAAACCCTTAGCCAACCTTATGAGGAAAAGAAAGGAAAAGGCCCAAATTGATGCAATTAGGAATGAAAAGGATGAAATTACAATGGAGCCAGCAGAAATCCAGAGGATCATCAATACATACTTCGAGAACCTATATACCAATAAGATGGAAAACATAGAAGAAATGAACAGATTCCTAGACACATATGAATTACCAGAGTTGAAGGAAGAAGACCTAAAAATTCTGAACAACCCAATATCAATGAAACTGAAAATGTAATTAAAAACTTACCAACTAAGAAAAGCCCAGGTCCTGATGGCTTCCCTGCTGAATTCTACAAGACATTTAGAGGAACTACTGCCATTACTGTTTAAACTCTTCAATGAAATTGAAAGGGAAGCAATACTTCTGAATTAATTCCAGGAAGCAAGCATCACCTTGATCCCCAAAGCAGAGAAAGACCCAAACCAAAAAGAGAACTATAGGCCAATCTCACTACATAGATGCAAAAATCCTTAATAAGATACTGGTAAATAGAATGCAGAAGATCATCATGAAGATCACACATCCTGACTAAGTGGGATTCATCCCAGGGATGCAGGGATGGCTCAACATATGCAAAGCAATAAAGGTAATATACTGTATCAATAGAGCCAAGGACAAAAACCATATGGTCATCTCAGTAGATGCAGAAAAACCATTTGACACAATCCAACATGAATTCATGATAAAAGAAAACCGTACAAAAAATTGGAATAGATAGTCTCTACCTCAATCTGATAAAAGCCATCTATGAAAAACCAACAGCCAATATCATACTAAATGGTCAAAAACTGAAATCCTTCACACTCAAATCAGGAACAAGACAAGGATGACCACTATCACCACTCTTGTTCAATAAAGTTCTGGAAACATTAGCCAAGGCAATTAGACAAGAGAAAGAAATAAAAGGAATAAACATAGGAAAGGAAGAAGTCAAATTGTCATTATTTGCAGATCACATGATACTCTATATAGAAGACCCCAAGAACTCCACCAAAAGTCTTCTAGACTTAATAACCAGGTCAACTCACAAAAATCAATAGTTTTCCTCTACACAAACATAGACTCACTGAGACAGAAATAGGGCAAAGAAATCCTTTCACAATAACATCCAAAAAACTAAAATACTTAGGAATCAAACTAACAAAAGAAATCAAAACCCTCTTCCCTGAAAACTATAGCAACTCTGAAAAGAGAGATTGAAGACGATATCAGAAAATGGAAAAACATCCCTTGCTCTTGGGTAAGAAGAATCAACATAGTGAAAATGGCCATACTTTCAAAACAATTCAGTGCAATCCCAATTGAAATTCCAGCAGCATGGACCTTGAGACAACAATGTAATAGTTCATTTGGAACAAGACAAGACCTAAAATAGTGCAACCACTGTGGAAATCAGTATGGAGATACCTCAAAGAACTAGGACTGGAAGTCCCATTTGACCCCGCTATTTCACTGCTGGGGATCTTCCCCAAAGAATTTTAAAAATCATACCACAGTGATATATGCACACCCATGTTCATAGCAACACAGTTTGTAATAGCTAAAACTTGGAAGCAGCCCAAATGCCCATCAACTAGAGACTGGATAAAGAAAATGTGGGGTTTTTTCTAAAATGGAGTACTAGTCAGCCATAAAAATGAGAAATTAGAGACATTTATTGCTAAATGGATCCACATTGAGGTGATACTCTTAGGTGAAATAAATAGGACACACATGTGTAAATACCTAATAGTTTCTCTAGTGTGAGAAACTGAAAGTGTAAATAAGGACTAAAAGGTATAATAGATAATTTGAAATAGGAAGACAAGGGGCAAATGGGAAGGGGAAGTGGGAGAGGAAGGGGAAAGGAAAGAAGGAAATGGAATTAATATGAGAAAATGGAAAAATGGAAACAAAGTCTTTGTAAATAGGGAGGGATGGAGGGGTTGAAGGGAGGGCAGGGGAAGGGGGAAAAATAAAAACTAAGAGAGATTCTGTAAAGGTGCAAATTTCCAATGATGAATGTCATTACATTGTATACCTAAAATGTACCCATAAAATTAATTAAAGAAATAAATAAAAGGAGCCTATGTATGAAATTATATACAAAACTTTGTCACATAAAAAGTCTACTTATGTCAGAGGCACTAGAAGCTACACTCCTTTGTTGTCTTATTTTGTTTAGGACGTGCTCCCTCGAGAATGATATTTTTGAAATGGTCATTAAATGAGCAAAGAGAAGCAGTGATTTTTTTTTCAGCTAAATGGAAGTTTATCTTAGAAATTAGTGGCACAAACTTTGCCATGTTCCTTATCTCAATGTAATTTCACAGTATCCCTAAAGGGACATCAGAGTGAATTCTGCTATCTTGTGCTTCACAGTGGACCCTGAGAGATGAAGTGGTCTGTTCATGTTCACACCATCAGTAAATGACTGAGCCAGAAACTGTATCTAAGATTAGAACCCTCTGAATTCAGTTCTGGGGCCAACGCTGAGAACACAGCTGTTAAAATCAAGAGAGAGTTTATTAATTGATGTGGACCATGCTCACAGAGCTGGACTACTGAAGTGTTCTTGCACTGCACCTGAAGGAAGACAGGTCCCCAGGCATGAAGACCGGAACAAGTACAGCAACCTCAGGCATCACCTGAGAGAATAAGGAAGACCATTCAGAGAAGGGAGCAATAACCAAATATCCAACCTGTGAGACAGGTAGATACAAGCAGAATAACACTCAAACTAGGTAGTCGTTAGCCTTAGGTTCAGTTCATGACCCACATTCCTTTGGCTCCATGGAGAGGAACACACGTGGGACATGTTCAGTCCTCTGCAGATCCCACTGCTCAGCATTAGAACAGAGGGGATCAGTCATCTGGAGGTTACCATGGAGATAGGAAAGTGCCCCACCTTGGAGCAGTGAAAGATGATAAAATCATGACTATTTTATATACACATAGAAAGATTGTTGCATGCATGAGAAAAAAATATAAGAGAAAATTAAATCATACTGTAAATTTCAAATTTGCTCTTGAAAGACAGATTTATAGAAAACAAACACATTTTTAACTTTATATTTCTGTATGACTTGATTATTTTTACAATGAACAGGTATCACTTTTATATTTTAAAAACTAAACAGAAAGATTACATTTTATAAAAACCTAAGTTGTGGTCTCAACCTTAACTCATTGCCTGAAATGTGTTGATCAAGATGTCATCATTCTTGAGATCAAGTGTCCCCAAATCATGGTCCAGACTCAGGTCTCAGCTGAAGCCTCCCCTGGCTTCCACAGCTCATCACCACCCTCTAAATGAGCTTCAGCACATACACTCTCCTCATCCTCTTTTCTTCCTTCACAGCACTTCTCATGGCTGTAACTACATGTCCACATAAGGTGATTGGCAACCACACCTAAACCCAATCCAGAGGGCCTTTGTCCTTGGTCCCTTGTTTCCAAGGATCATGCATGTTCCAAACATCAAAATGCATGTGTAGCCGGGGATTTAGCTCAGTGGTTCTGGCACCTGCCTCGAAAGAACAAGGTCCTGAGTTTGATCCCTGGTACAAAAAAAAAAATGCATGTGTAGAGCCAGGGACTTAGCCCAGTGCTTAGAGCACTTGCCTAGTTTGCAGCACTACAAAAAGCAAGGGAAATTTAAAAAAAGGAAGGAAACAAGGAAGGGAGGGAGGGAGGAGCACATAAATTTTTTCTTCACTTGTTGGATTCTGCATTGAAAACTGAGCAATGGAGGGCTGAGACAGCATGCACTGTGTCAGGAAGAACACAAACCCAGCCTCCACCCTAGGAAATGCATGGAAGCTGCTTCCATGTGAAGTTGTCTGTCCCAAACCCCTGAAGCAAACGAGATTGGCCAGCCAGCCCTCCATCTCTCTCTTCTCTCTCTGATGAGAAGCACCTGATTAGAACTTCCTGAAAAGGAGTGTAAACAAGGTAACCAGAATGAACCTCCCTGTCCCAGTCTCCTGAGCACAGAGACATGTCCAGTCCTCGCTGGTTTGGGTGAGTTCCTTTGCCCAGGACTCCTGAGCCCATCTCACTCCTGCCCTGCCTTGTACCACCAGCTCCTTACTGCCATTCAGGGTCATGGTTGGCAGGGCCAAGCTGGGAGGCAGCATGGCTCCTTCAGCCTCCAGATCAAAGAGGTGATGCCCAGTGTGTGGATTCCAAAGCTGCAGGGGAACCAAACTCAGCCAAGGCATGGCTTTAAGGGCCACCATTAAACCTCTGAAGATTTAGTGTGTGGCTTTCATTTACACTCTTGCCTCAAGACCCTCCAAGTGTTCGAGGTGAACTTGATTTTTTTGTTTGTGCTCCTTGCTAGTGGTCCACAAAGCAAAAGATTGTATTTCTTTTATTTCAAATTCCACCCTCTCACCACTGACACTTGCACAGGACTCAAATAGGTTAGGCGCACAATGTGTGCAGAATGAGCAAATAGCCACACACAAAGTGAGGGTGCACAACATAGCCACCGCGTGCCTACCTCTGAAAGCACTTGTGATGGGAGGAGACAGCTCCATGAAAATTGCGAGGAAGGCACCTCCGTGCCAGGCAGGCACCCAGTGCTGGCAGCCTTCGACAATATAAGTCAATGTATCAGCAACTGGCACCAGCAGTCCCCATACCACCAACACAGCCCGAGAAGTTTCCTATCAAGAATTCATAAGAATTTCTTATGAATAGTTACAAGTTGAAGAATCTTATACAAAAAAACTAGACACTCCCACTCTTCTCCCCAGAAAGAACTCTCATCTCCACCTCTACCTCACACTTCAGTTCTTTGTAATTTTATTCTATTTTTTCAAAGTTTATATTCTTTTTAAGTGGGAAAAATATAGGCCCAGGAAATGGAATAAAACTATCTTTGGATAAGCTGCATTATTTTTCCTATGAATTTATGGTTTAAGTGAAAAGTACAGATACATATTTAAAAGCAAGTAGAATACAATGTGCATTGACCCTTTAATTGCACCTGGTAATCCCTATATTCTACATCAGGAATGGCATTTATTATATGTGCTCATCAGCCCCTATCAGCCTAAATGGTACTTAATAACTATAACATGGTCATTTTAGTCTTCAAGAGCTGACCTAAGGTAGGTCACTTATATGTTGCTTTCCATTGATCTGCAAATGAATATCTCAGAAGCAAGTATTTATTAATGAATATTTCCTTTCCATAATCTAGTTCTGAGGCAGTACTATGTTTCATGTGTAGGAGCTATGATATAAGAAAGGAGAAAAACATTAGCAATGCATAGAAGGGGGAAGATGTAAGTGAGTCATGGAAAGAAAATATGTAAGAGAAACAACTGGTTTATCATCTTTAGTCCTATGTTAAGGCTTTGGAAGAATACTTTAAAACATTATTAAAACATCTCCAGAACACTAACAACCTTTTAGAAATTAGAAAAATGGAAAAAAATATTAGAAATAGTCTGACTCTAACTCCATTATTCTAGACTATTTTATAGTTTACAAAAAGCATTGACGCTATTGTCCCATTTGATTTCATAATAATCCCTGTGGTCATATATTGTCCTGTTTAATGATGACAAAACTGAACTCGATTTTAACTAGAATATTGTTTTCTACGTAATATCCATTCCCTCTCTCCTCCTCCCCCAAACAACTCTGATTTTGTCTACACCTCTGCCTCTCCCTTGTTGCTTTACATATGGTAGGTGATTGGCTCAGTCCCTATCCAGGGAATGTTCTGAGTAAGCCAAGCCAACCATGATGATCACTTTTCTCTGGCCAATGCCTGGCTTGGGCACTGTCATGTGACTCAATTCTCACCAATGAGATAAATCTCATAAAACTTTCTCTCTCCCTTAATTTGTACCAGTCTTGCCTGTCTCATTAACTGATACCACTACTCATGCCAAATTCAAATCTATTAACAAGTTCTCCAACTCTCATTCCAAAAATTGCCCAAGGTTTGTCCCTTTCTATATAATTCCACTGTTACTATCTATAACCAAGTCCAGTGTTTCTTGCCTACAGGCTCGCAACTCCCTTCTGTTTTACCCCTCTTCAAAATCTAGTCTTCATGTAATAGCCATAGCCAACTTTGAAAAAGTATAACACATAATGTCTCTCCTGGCGGAAAATCCTCTATTGGCTTCTCATGCCATTCAGAATAAAATACAGACCCTTTAGCACAGTGTCTGTGGCCCTGTGAAACCTTAACCTCCCTATTCAGTGAATACACCAAGCTCATTGCTGCATGGAGACTGCACACACAACTTCCTCTGGGTGGTACATACACCCTCTTGCCAGATCTTTGTGTAGCCAACTTCATCTCAACAGGTTTCAGCTCAAACATTATCTTTTCAAAAGAACCTGCCAATCAGATGCAGCTCCCATACACGCAGTCTCTATCACATGACCAGTTGTAGTCTCTTCATAGTGCATAGTTCATAGTCCGAAATGGTCTCATGTATTGATATTATGTTATCATTTCTCTCCCCCACTATAATACAAATTCCATGAAAATAGGAACATTTTCGGTGTTGTTTGTTAGCTTTTGCCAGGGGCTAAAACAATGGTAACACAAAATTAGCACTCAATAAATATCTGTGAATGAGTTAATAAAGGAAGACACTTTGCTAAATGCTTGAAATATAAGAGCAAACATAGCTAATCCTTTCTATGAACTTTCTGTTCAATTATTCATTTTAGAATTTTGCTAGAGATATTAAGCCCAAAATCTAAACAGGAAAATAGGAAATCTACCCAATAAGGAACATTTACATTAAAGCATTGTGTGAATAAAAAATAATATCATATTATTTTAATATACTGAAATGTGGGAGTTGCCAATGTTTATACTGATAATACAGAAATACTCAGGGCTTTTACAGTAGTTGATCCATCCTGCATATGAGAGAAAAGGAATGAGTACAGGGAAGGAGAGGAAGGCCCGAGGGAAGGGCTTGAGGTAAGAGGAAATGGCCATGCTCAGCAATGGGAGATGGTGACTAGAGAAACGAAAAGTACACGACTGAGTAGAGGTGACCAGACTTCTGAAATTAATAGGTGACCGAAAGTCTTGTCTTGCACAAGGTTATAATACATGTGTAGCTATGCATCAATCCCCTTTGTCTAGATTTCTCTATAAATTAAAAGAATTCTGTATAAATTAATTTTACATGAGTATTTTTTGCAACTATATAAACTTGTCTTAGTGAACTGTGCAATAATCTCATGCATCTTTCATTCAGTTCATTTGAGAAAGTCAGACAAAATCTGCCCAATATTATATTTTATCAGCATATTTTCTTGAAAATTAAGTATGTAGATTTTCTACTCGTGCCTGCACAATATCTCTTGATATTAAAAGTATGTATTTCTTTTGATATTTTCAGTCCAACATATTATCTTAAGGAGGTTGTTTGAATCTACCCATTTTATCAGCTATTTCTCTCAATTTGTGAACATCCATAAATTTACTAAACTTATCTCTGCGTATTTGGTCTATTGATTAAAACATTAAATGTGGTCATTAAGAACACCTGTCCAAGTGGAAACTTGTATCTTTACCACTTCTGATAAACTCACTGGACAATATTCTTGTGCGTCTTCATTTTGCTTCCATGTACACAAGGACATCACAAGCACTATCAGACAGTTTACTGAATATGGGACATCTGATGCCTACAGCACATTTTCCCCAAGTTTGTTCCATAAAACACTAATCCTGAGCAAATAATTATGAAGGAAAATAAACAATAAATTATTTAAGTCATAAAGTACATTATTATACAGTTTGGGTGCTCTGATTCTTTTAATCTTACAATAAAAAATCATCAACTTTTCAAATATAATTGAATGTGGAATTCTTATTTTTTTCAGCATAAACTATTGCCTTCCCATTGAATTGCTGTGATTTGAAAGTGGTATGCATAACATTGTGGGTGGATTGAATGTTGGGTATGGGCAGAGTCAAAAAATCCAAAATTTGGAGCCTGAAAAAGTAGACAATGTGACTCTTCTGTTGAGATGTGTAAGGCTGAAGAAGCAGTGTGGGGAAGAAAGTGTGGTGACCCTGACTTTGGAGTTACACATGTTAACTTTCAGATGACTTTTAGACATCCAAGTAGAAACAGCAAGTACCAGGCCTCTTTATAACATCCTGTACCATTTACACAGCCAAACTATTAGCAAAATGAGTCCATAGTTTGTTATGTGCTCAACTTTTAACAGTTTAATTCATCCATCTTTACTGTATTCTTCCTCTGTGTCAAGAAAGCATGGTCTAATTTACCCATGACTAAGCAGTCTAGGGTAACTTCTAACAGCATTGGTAAATCTTTTTATCTCTTTCTACTTTTACACAGGTGTGCTTCACCTTGAAGTGTGTGGATTTCCCCCATTTGATTACATACGCCTTCCCAGTTACCTATTGCTATATGGAACCAACCCCTACAAATCTCAGAAGCTTAAAACATCTTTGGTGGTGGTTTTGTGGTGGCGCTGTCATCACTGTCATTGTTTTTAGTATCTTACACTGGGAATAGCTAGAAGGCTGAGCTCAGCTGGGATCTTATGTGGAGCACTTATGTGAGGCCTCACCAGCATGGAAGTCTCAGAGTAGTCCAGATTCTTACATGGCAGCTAAAGCATCCTAAAGAGACAGGAGGTAAAAGCTGCCAATCTTTAAACCCTCAGCCTAAATACTATCATGATAGCACTTCTGTCATATTCAACTGATCCAAGCAGTCACAGAGCCCACCATGATTCAAGGGAGGGGAGCTACCTCTAAATGAGAAATTTCAAAAATTTTACATTGTAGTAATAGTCAAGAAATTCTGCCCTAAAACCAGTGTTCCAATCCAGGCTCTTGATCTCTTGCCTGTTGTATGATTAGTTATTTACCCTTTTTCTGTCTGTGTTTCCTTGTCTACAAAATGGAGATGATAACCATGTCCAGTCAACAAGTATGCATTGGGAATGTTGAGTGCAGCACGTGGCTGAGACCAGAATAAGGAATAAGATGATCTGTGCTCACAGGTAGCATATAGTCTACGCTAATGAAAGAAAATATGTGTGTTCACAAATTCTTTCAATGAATAAGTGTTTGCAAAGTACCAGGAAAAGCATTTGTGAAAATCTCTGCTATATTACAGAACGGAGTTGAAATTATGGAAATAGGTTCTTCTCAAAGTGTGTTTTGACTAAAAGGATCTTAAAATCATCTATTCTCTGGCCAAGGATTTAGCTCAGTGGCACTGCCTCTACCTCACAAGCACAAGCTCCTGAGTTTGATCCCTGGTACTGAAAAAAAAAAATCATCTATTCTCATGTTTTGGTTAGTGAATGTAGAGGCTTGATGTGGATGTTCTTCTTTTGACTGACACTTAGACAAGAGCACTGGTTTATTTTCATATCCTCTCATCTTTGTGGCAGTTAAGAATTATAACACAACCCACACAGACACTTAACAAAAATAGTAGGAAACTCCATTTCTGTTTTCTTCACAGAAACCTAAAGTGATATTGTCTTTGAAGCTGCATCCTGTTTACATGAATGTGAATGTCAGATGAGCACCAGAATCACAAGGGAGCTTGGTGGGAACTTGGCGGGAGTGTTGTGTGCATCCTGAATTCTCCCTGTTCCACTGCCAGTCCCTTTATTAACGTAGAGTCAGTGTGTTAGTCAGCCTTTTGTCACTGTAACAAAACACCTGAGATAAACTACTTATGAAGGAAGGACGTTTATTTAGCTCACAGTTTTGGAAACAGAAAGTCCATGTGGCATCACAGAGGCTCTGTGGTGAAGGCCGCCTCTGACTCTATCATCTCATGTCCCCTGGTGCTGAGCAGTGAGAGGGAATGTGGGAAACAAGCAAGTGATCACAAGCAAGCCAGATGGAGGCTGGGATCCCAGGATCTCTTTAGGGGCCACCTCAAAGGGTCCAAAGACCTCCCACCAGACCACACTTCCCAACAGTGCAAGCCCAGAGATCAAGCATTTAGCATGCACACATCGGAAGGCAACAGGAGCCCAGGTCCAAACCACAGCACCCAGGTTGGAGCTTCATGACAGAGTCCACCCAGAAGATTTCAGCACTGGTTTAACTTTGGCATTTCAACCACTAATAACCTTTCTTCTAAACTTTTCTGAACAGTTCTTAAAAGAATAACCAAACAATAAAATACACTTGTGTGTCTTGTTGAAGCAGATAGGAAACACATTTTCAGCCTCCTGAAATGACTGTGAGGCTGCTCGGAAGACAGGAGTAACTGGAGCTAGTGTACAGAGGTCCCTGTGTGTGCATCTCTCATTGTCTGGGGCTCACTTACACACTGACACAACAATGAAGGTTTGCTCACCTGTCTTTCACCACAGGGCCTTCCTTGATTGAAATCTTGTCTGTGATTTTACATGCTTTGTTTTTTTTAACAAAGAGATCAATAAATAAATTTTAAACAAATACATACACTCTTATTTACATGTCACGCAGGATTAAACAGCATAATAAAATGACAAGTACAGCTTTGAAGTTGGACCTGGTTGAGTTTATATTCAAGTGCTACCACTTACTAAAAGATTAGGAGTTTCTTAAAGGAGGGCTGCTCTGCTATAAAGAAGGATAGATTTGGGTCATTTGTAGGAAATGGATGCACCTTGAGACCATAACGTTAAGTGAAATAAATCAGACACACAGGCTTAAATATCATACGGATTCTCTTATATGAGAAACCCAAAGCTTAAATAAATAAAAGAGCAAAATAAAAGACAAAAAAGGGGAAACAGGGAGATAAATCTTTTGTGAATGGTAAGAGGACTAAGAAATGGAGGGTGGGTAGAGGGGAGGAAGCAAAAATAACCAAGACATGTTAGGTACATATACCCACTCCCCACAATGAGTGTAAGCATTATGTATCTCAAACAGATACTAATAAAAAAAACTCTCCAAGCTCAGGCTTCATGTTTGAAATGAGAGTACGAGTAGAAACCTCATAAAAGTGGCTGGAGGAATTTAATGATCATTGAAAGGATCTGATCATTTAAAGTTAAAGGAGTATTTAACCCAGTGCTTTGACATTGTATGTTCCCATAAGTGACCACTGTAATTTTGTCATTGTCATGGTTACTTTTGTGATGATGGTTTTATTTAGGAATGACATTTAAGCATGCACAAAATATCCCAGTATTCCTTTTTTTTTTTTTGCTTAAATTCTTTTATTGGTACATTTTAGGTATACAATATGTTTACATTTATCATTGGGTGCTTGTACCTGTACATGATGTATCTTAGTTCTTATCTTTTCCCCATTACCTGTGCACCCTTCATCCCTCCACTCTTCCCTATTTACATACTTCATTTATTTTTTTTTCTCATAATTTTTCCTTTCCATTCTTCCCTTTCCTCATCTCCTCCCACCACCTCTACCCCTTTGGACCTCTTCGTATTTCAAAGTATCAATTCTTAGTTATTAATCCTTTTAATCCTTATTTACACTCTCAGTTTTTCACACTAGAGAAACTATTCGTTATTTACACATGTGTCTTATTTATTTCACTTAACAATATGTCCTCAATATGCATCCATTTAGCTATAAATGACTCTAGTTTCTCTTTCTTTATGGCTGAGTAGTACTCCATTTTAGAAAAAAACCCACATCTTCTATACCCAGTTTTCAGTTGATGGGCACTTGGGTTGTTTCCAAGCTTTTGCTATAACAAACTGTGCCACTATAAACATGGGTACACATATATTGCTGTGGTATGATTCTTTTAATTGTTTGGGAAAATACCTAGCAAGGGAATAGCTGGATCAAATGGGACCTCCAGCCCTAGTTCTTTGAGGTATCTCCATACTGATTTCCACAGTGGTTGCACCAGTCTGCACTCCCACCGACAATAGAGAAGTGTTCCTTTCTCTCCACACCCCTGCCAGCATTTGTTATTGGTTGATTTCTTGATAGTAGTCACTCTTTCTGGGGTGAGGTGGAACCTCAGCATTGTTTTCATCAGAAAAGACCAATGACGTTGAACATTTTTTCACATGTTTACTTGTTATTTTTACTTCTTTGTCTGAGAAATGTCTGTTCATTTCAGATGCCCATTTTTGAATTGGGTCTTTGAATTTAGGGGGTCTGACTTTTTTCGGTTCTTTATAGATTCGAGTCTGAGTTACAGCTGCTAAAAGTTACTTCCCACAATGTAGGTTGTCTGTTAGCTCTGCTGGTGGTTTCTCTTGCAGTGCAGAAGCTTTTTAATGTGATGAAATCCCAGTTGTTGATTCTTTCTGCTAGTTCTCATGCTACTGAGGTTTTGTTCATAAAGTCTTTTCCTATGCCAATATCTTCAAAAGTTCTACCTAATTTATCTTCCAGCAAATTTAGTGTTTCTGGCTTAATATTTAGATCTTTAATCCACTTCAATCTCAGTTTAGTGCATGGTGATAGATATGGGTCTAGTTTTAATCTCTGACAGGTTGAAATCCAATTTTTCCAACACCATTTATTAAATAGGCTATCTTTCCTCCAATGAGGGAGGTTGGTTCCTTTGTCAAAGATGAGGTGGCTGAGTATGTCTGAAGTTGTTTCTGCATCTTCTAATCTATTCCACTGATCTTCGGGTCTGTTTCTTTGCCAGTATCATGCTGTTTTTATCACAGTAGCTTTGTAGCATAGTTTCAAGTTGGGTATTGTGATATCCCCTGCCATGTCTCTGTTGCCCAGAATTGCTTTTGCTATTCTAAGTCTCTTCTGGTTCCAAATGAATTTTTGGATTGTTTCCTCCAGTTCTGTGAAGTATATTGTTGGAATTTCAATCAGCATTGCATTAAATCTATAAAGCAGTTTTGGAAGAATGGCCATTTTCACTATATTGATTCTTCCTACCCAGGAACAAGGGATGTCTTTCCATTTTCTTATATCCTCCTGGATCTCCTCTTTCAGGGTGCCGTAGTTTTCAGTGTAGAGGTCTTTTGTTTCCTTTGATAGAATGATTCCTAGATATTTCTTTTTTCTTTTTTTTGGATGCTATTGTAAAAGGAATTGTTTCCTTAATTTCTCTCTCAGTGAGTCTGCTATTTATGTATAAGAAGGCTATTGTTTTCTAAGTGTTGACCTTATATCCAGCTACTCTACTGAATCTGTCAATTAAGTCTAGAAGTCTTTTGGTAGAGTTTTTTGGGTCTTCTATGTAAAGCATCATACCATCAGCAAATAATGACAGTTTAACTTCTTCCTTTCCTATCTTTATTCCTTTTGTTTCTTTCTCTTTTCTATTTGCTGTGGCTAATGTTTCCAGAAATATGTTGAACAGGAGTGGTGATAGTGGGCATTCTTGTCTTGTTCCTGATTTTAGCATGAAAGTTTTCAGTTTTTGACCATTTAATTTGATGTTGGCTGTTGGTTTTTCAGGTTGAGATAAAGACCTTCTATTTCAATTTTCTGTAGGGTTTTTATCATGAATGGGTGTTGGATTTTGTTGAATGCCTTTTCTGCATCTATTGAGATGATCATATGGTTTTAGTCCTTGACTCTGTTAATACAGTGTATTACATTTATTGATTTGTGAATGTTGAACCATCCTTGCATCCCTGGGATAAATCCAACTTGGTCAGGGTGTGTGATCTTCTTGATGACACTCTGTATTCTGTTTGCCAGTATCTTGTTGAGGATTTTTGCATCTATGTTCATTAGGGAGATTGGCCTGTAGTTCTCTTTTTGGGTTGGGTCTTTCCCTGGTTTTGGAATCAAAGTAACACTTGCTTCCAGAAATGAGTTTGGAAGCCTTGCTTCCCTTTCAATGTCCCTGATGAGTTTAAAGAGTAATGGAAACAGTTCTTCTTTAAATGTCTTGTAGAATTCAGAAGTGAAGCATCAGGACCTGGGCTTTTCTTTGTTGGTAAATATTTTATGACATTTTCAATTTCACTCATTGTAATTGGGGTGTTTAGAATTTCTATATCTTCTTCATTTAACTTTGGCAATTCATATGTATCTAGGAATCTGTCCATTTCTTCTGTGTTTTCCATTTTATTAGAGTACAGGTTCTCAAAGTAGGTATTGATGATCCTCTGGATTTCTCCTGGATCTGTCATGACTTCACCTTTCTTGTTCTTAATTGTATGGATTTGAGCCTTTTCTTTCCTTTTTTTGATAAGGTTGGCTAAAGGTTTATCAATCTTATTTATTCTTTCAAAAAAACAACTCTTTGATTCATTAATTTTTTCTGTTGTTCTCTTAGTCTCCATTGCAGTGATTTCTGCTCTGATCTTTATAATTTCCTCTCTTGTGTGAGCTTTGGGTTTGTTTTTCTCTTCTTTTTCTCCAAGTTTGAGGTTCTGCATTAGGTTATTTACCTGAGTTGTCTCTGATTTCCTAATATGGGCATTCACTGCTATGAATTTCCCACATAGAACTGCTTTCGTTTTGTCCCATAGATTCCTGTATGTTGTACTGCCATTATCATTTACTTGTAGAAACTGTGTAATTTCTTCTTTAATTTCCTCTGTGACTCATTGGTTGTTCAGGATGGTGTTATTCAATTTCCAGGTGTTTGTGGGAGTTTTGCAGTTTTTCATGTTATTGATCTGCAATTTTATTTCACTATGGTCTGGTAATATACAGGGCGTAATTTCAACTCTTTTACATTGACTTAGACATGTCCTCTGAGCTAGCATGTGGTCTATTTTGGAGAATGACAAGTGTGCAGCTGAAAAGGATGTATATCCTGATTTCGTGGGGTGGAACACTCTGTAGATATCTATTAAGTCCATTTATTTGTTCAATAGCTTGATTCAGTTCTTGAATTTCATTGTTAATTTTTTGTCTAGATGACCTGTCTATTTGTGATAGTGGGGTATTGAGGTCCTCCATTACAATTGTATTAGTTCTTATTTGGTTTTTCATGTCCATTAATGTTTGTTTTGTATAGTTGGGGGCATTCATATTTGGTGCATATATATTTAGGATTGTCATCTCTTCCTCTTGGATTGTTCCCTTTACAAGGATGTAGTGACCATCTTTGTCTCTCTTAATTAGTTTTGGTTTGAAATCTACTTTGTCTGCAAATAAGATTTCTACCCCTGCTTTTTTCTGGGTTCCAGTCATGTGGAAAGCCATTTTCCATCCTTTTACTTTCAGTCTATGAATTTCTTTTTGAGTTAGGTGTGTTTCTTGTATACAGCATATTGCTGGATTTTGCTTCTTAATCCATTCTACTTCTTTTGATTGGTGAATTGAGGCCATTAACACTGATAGTTATAATTGATAGATATTGACTCATCCTTGTCATGATGTTTTACTGTTGTTGGCTCTTATTTCTTTTTTCTCCTTTCCCTTTAGTTTCTTACCTTGCCTGGTGGCTTCCCTCTGTTGAGCTTCATGGAGTTGTGACCTTCATTGCCTTTGTCTAGGATATTGCTTAGAATTGTTTCGAGTGCTGCTTTGGTGTTCATGAAATTTCTCAAGTGTTCTTTGTCATGGAAGTATCTAATTTCCACATCAATTTTGAAAGATAATTTTGCAGGATACAACAGTCTAGATTGGAAGTTATTTTCTTTTAGGGCTCGAAATACTTCACTCCAAGCTCTCCTTGATTTGAGGGTTTGTGTTGAGAAGTCTGCTGTGATTCTGATGGGCTTTCCTTTGTAGGTGATTTGTTTCTTTTCTCTAATTGCCTGTAGGATTTTGTTGTTCTGTTGGGTTTCTGGGATCTTGACTATTATATGTCTAGGTGTAGATTTTTTTTTATCATGGCTGGGTGGAGTTCTATATGCCTTACTTACCTGTATGCCCATTTCTCCACCTCTGTCTGGGAAGTTTTCTACTATTACTTCTGTAAACAGTTTTTTATGTCAATTGTACTGTCTCCTCTTTTTTCATGGACTCCTATCAGTCTTATATTATTCTTCTTTGCATCATCTAGCAGCTGCTGAATTGATTTCTCATGGTCCCTTACTATTTTTAAGAAATCTCTGTTTTCATGGTCCTTAACCATAATCCTGTCTTCTATATCTGATATTCTGTCTTCAGATTCTTTTCTTTTTTGGTACCAGAGATTGAACTCGTGTCCTTGCGCTTGCTCAGCAGGCGGCGAAACCACTGAGCTAAATCCCCGGCCCCAGATTCTCTTAATCTGCTCTGCATGCTTTCAGTGGAGTTTTTAATCTCCTGAATATCTGTTTGAATCTGTTTCATGGATTCCATTTCTTTCTTATGTTGGACAATCATGGATTTCATTTCTTTCTTATGCTGGGCATTCATGGCTTCCAGCATGTTTCTGAGCTCATGTTTTTTTTATCAGTTTCTGTTCTAGAGCCTCTAATCATGTGTCTCACTCTGCTCACCATCTCTGTAGTTATTTGGGAGATTATTTCTGCTTTGAATTTTTCTAGATCCTCATTCATCTGTTTTATTACTTCCTGCACTATCAGTTCAGGGTGTCTGGGTGGTTGATTATCAGACTTTTCCACCTCATTTCCCCCAGAAATTGCCTTTTGTGGGGTGGAATTCTAGGTTTGTGACTTGCTTAAGTGTCTTCTCATTTTTGTTTTTAGTACTGTCCTTGGTTTAGTTCCTGTGTTGATATTTTGAAGTTGTTTATTGTAAGTATCTTTGTTGTCATGTGTAAATACCGAATAGTTTCTTTGGTGTGAGAAACTGAAAGTGTAAATAAGGACTAAATGTATAATAGGTAATGTGAAATAGGAAGAAAAGGGGCGAAAGGGAAGGAAGTGGGAGGGCTAGGGGAAAGGATAGAAGGGAATGGGATTAATATGAGAAAATGGAAAAATAGGAACAAAATCTTTGTAAATAGGGAGGACTGAGGGGTTGAAGGGAGGGCTGGGCAAGGGTGGAAAATAAGAACCAAGAGAGACTATGTAAAGGTGCAAATTTCCAATGATGAATATCATTATATTGTATACCTAAAATGTACCAATGATTAGAACGAATAATCGATAATGTAAAATAGAAAGAAAAGGTCCAAAGGGGTAGGGGTAGTGGGAGGGGCAGGGGAAAGGAAAGAAGGGAAAGGAAAAATGATGAGAAATGGAAAAAATGGAAATAAGGTCTTTGTAAATAGGGAAGGGTGGAGGGCGTGAAGAGAGGGCTAGGAATGGGGAAAAAATAAGAACCAAGATGCGTTATGTAAAGGTACAATTCCCAATGAGAAATGTAATTGTGTTGTATACCTACAATGTACCAATAAAAGAATTTAATACAAAAAAAAAAAGTATCTTTGTTGATGTATTTGAAACCCTTATGGAATGATTGCTTCTCAGAGGTATCTTCCAGATATAGCTGATCTTTAAGTTTTGAGTCTCTAATGACTCTGAGGCTATCTCATTTTCATTATACCAGGAAGGACAACTGTTTAGATCAATCACAACACCTTAGCCCAAGTGATACAATCAGCAACACCATAGCATCAAATACATCTCAGAGAATGACAGTTTGTAGTAGGTATTAATCTATCACCTTTAAAAATGAAAGGCCTCCTTCAGGGTATGTCTCTGCTACCACAGTAGACAACATGGGCAGCAGTGTGCAGTTATAAGTCAATGAGTCTCAGTAACTAGTCCCAGACCCATGAGATTCAGGCAGATTCCAGGTTCTGATGAGAGCTGATGATAAGTTGAGCTCCCTGTCCCTCCGACTTACCAATCACAGTGATCTGGTGTGCCTTTATTGCAGAGATTCCCTTCACTTTTCCAGTGGGCTTGTTTTCATCAGGGAGCCTGAGGCAGGCCCTCTCTCTGTTGTTCACTTCTGCCACTCAGGACAATGGCTTTTATGTCCCCCCTGTGTCTCTGCAGTGTGTAACCAAGTAGCCTGTCTTGGTTGCAAGCTGGTGGAGCTAGCCAGAGGAAGCAGGTCCCAGTCAGCCTGCAACTGCTCTGCCCCACTCGGCCCCATCCGGCTCTGCTCAGCCGAGCCTCAGCTGGTGGGCCTGCCCAGAGGGTCCTCCTCACCCTGTCCTGGTGGCAAGCTGGTGGAGCCTGTCCTGGATATCCCAGTATTCTTGTCCCTTGTGTGTGCCTCTAGCCCTTGTGTCATGTTCTTTTGTGATATCTGATCTGAATCACAGCAAGGGAAGAAGGGAAAGAATGAAATATTTCTCAGACTCCAAGACCCTTGAGGACAAGGCTCTGTCCTGTGACTCTGTCCTGTGCAGGTATCTCCACATGTGAAATAGTCACTAAATATTTTTCATAACTAAGATTGACTTATTTGATTTTTCACATCAACGTATGTAAAAGCTTTTAAATGGAAAACTGCTAATTTTAGGCAAAAGCAAACTAATACTTTTCAAAATTCTTACAGAAGAGGACTTCAGCATATTCCTTGGAAACAAAGCACCAAACTATTTCCCTCACAATTTCTTAATTTGGTGACTTTTCGGTCCAATCTTTTCAAAGAGGTCTTTGCTTTATGAAGGGCCCTTGATGTTCTGGCTGAGCCTGACCTTCTACAGTCCTGTGACCAGAGCCACTTGAGGGAAAGCTCCTACCCCTGAAGAACTATGTCTCAGAACGAGGCAAACATAAGGCCCCTTGAAACGGGCTTTGTTAAGTTAGGAATAAAGTAGTTGAAAATGGAGAATAAAACATTGCTTCGTGAGAATCATCAGGCAGAAGGTGGGTAAAGAGCCGAGTGGAAACCTGTGCTCCCATTTTAAGCAACTTGCATCTCACAAATCAAAAAGGATGAAATCCCCATGCCCCACTCAGCCCATGGCCTTTCTTTTGCCCTGGGATTTGCACTTGCAACTCAGGCTAGAAACAGAAGCCCTGCTTCCTTATGGAGTTACTCCTCCAGTTGCTATTCCCTGTGAGTGGCAAGGGACACACACTTCTTCCAAAGCAGAACACTCTCTCTTCCTCTGCAGGTGTTCTTTCACCTCTGAACACACCCATCAGGGAACTTCCGGAGGAACAAGGCCAAAGAGCAGGAAGGGTTCTAAACCACAGTGCTGATGCATCCCCCTGACAGTCTCTAGCCAGTGCCCAGTGATGGACACTCCCTGGCACCAGGACAAGAACTTCAGGAGCAGGGACTGTGTGGAAACAGCTTCAAAATCTGCTGGACAAGGCAGCGACAAGTAAAATTTCAGAGAAGTTTATGATCACATTTCCCATTCAGGCCCACTAGCTCATCCCTCTGTCAAGGAAGTTTGGTTTGAGAATGTGGCTGGGAGCCCCAGCCCTGTCAGCTTCCTGTGATTGACAGCTCTTCCCCAGTGTCTTGGCTCCCAGAGCTGGGACAGAGGTAACTCGAGCAGCAAGGGGAAGGAGGGCACTTCAGAAGGCAACTTCTGGCAGCCTTCTTTCCTCTGAATGGCACAGATCTCTGTAACAGTTAGCCTGGTCCTCCTCAATAAAACCAGTCACCTCTGACATGCCAGCAGCTCTGTGTGAAGCTGGCATCAAAACACTTAACCTGCTGGATCGCCTTTCTCCAGACACCTGGCCAGGCCACAGACTAAACAAACAGGGATTCTCTACTGCGCAAAAGTTGGCTTTTTTCACTAGGTCTCCCATCTGTTAAAAAGCCATTGTCTAAGAAAGTGTTCGGCTAGCCGGGCAGAGAGAGTGATTGCACACTAAACTGCCCCTTTTCCTCCATAAAAAGTCCTCTTTAGCATTTTCTTTTCTCCCTGGTTTTCACTGCCTGATTTATTCATTGGTTTCACCTCTTCTCCCCTCCCCCTTGGTCGGGAGGAGAGCCTCCTTGTCTTCAGTTTCTCAGAGGTCATGTCTTTTCAGTCACCAGGACAATGCACGCTGCTGGCATCTGCTTCCAGATCCAATCAGCCATATTGTGAACACATCCTGCCAGAGAATTGTTCCTCCTTTTGCTCGGCTTTGTTGCCAATTTCATGCCATGTATCGCCCCATGTTTTGTGCTTCATGAAGCTGTCACCGGCATAAAAGTGCCCTGACCAGGGTCGTAGTAAAAGGGGTGGGAATGAAACATCCACCAAAATGTCGAGCAGGCCACCCACAGTCCACACACAACACACACACACATGCACATGCACACTTGCAGCCTCCACACTCAGACCCAGCCCATACACACACTCACCCACAGTCCCCAGCTCACACCCAGCACACTCACACTGTCGGCACAAGCGCAAAATACCCCACATGGACACACAACACACACACTACAAGTTCCATTCTCACATGCACACACAAACAGTTCTCTATATATGACAAAGGCAAACTCATGTGCATTTGGGGCCCTCACATATTTTTGTTTCTGTCTCCAAGATTTAATTGGCACCCTGGTAAGATACTTTATGTTTCTCCAGAGTGGGAATGGTTTATAAGGGGTCACAGAGTTTGATGCACTTAGTAATGATAATGGGGGTGGGGGTAGGGAAGGGCTGCAAAAGTTTCAAAAAGAGTTTTTCCCTTCCTACTTACAGGCAAAATATTAATACCCTTTGATGCACCATCTTAAAAGTACACCAGATAGTATTTTAAAAGCCGAATCAAACTATTCCAGGTTAGAATACCATGACAGGAAGCATGTTAATTGATTCTCCTTTTCTGACATTAATCTTTCACAAAGAACAATAATGTGTACATGGAGAAAAACATGTGAACAAACACATAAAAATTAACTTCTTGATTTGGCAGAAGGTGTCCATGAGCCTAGTCCTCTCCAAATGATGATTCTTGAGTGCAAGAAAATCATGACTTTCCAAGAGGCTCTTTGTAAAGCACGGATTAGCCTGCAGAGCACAAAAGACTGAATCCAAACTGCAAAGCATTTCTGAAACAGCTTCCAGGAGGACAAGGGCTGGGTTACTCATCCCATCATGTGGGGACCACGAAAAGACCGTGCCTTCTCCAGAAGGTAATCAGCTAGGGGAAGATGGGGAAAGAGAACCCAAACTCACTGTCATGTGAATTTACCACAGTTTCCTCCTCATTTTATTTAGATATTATTTCTTTGCGTATTTATTTTTTAAACTTCTAGACATTCACAATATAGCACACTTCTTTATAGTCCATCTACACTTATATTTCCCCATGTTTCTATACTTGCACTGTGAAGTGCCTTTTCTATCAGAGTGATATTGGTGGATTTTGGCTGGTTGGAGATTGCCAAATAACAGGGCCACACAGATCCACAGAGATGGTGGCTACCCACAAGTCAAGAGAACTTTATAACAAACCCATCATGTCAACATCTTGATCTTCAACATCCATCCTCTGAGCTACAAGAAATAAACTTCCCTTGAAGCCACCAGTCCTTGGGTTTTGTTGTGGCAGCTGAAGCTGACTAAGAGCCATCCTGAGGTGCTTGAGTGAACCTAACCTGAAAGGTTTGAGAGAGAAAGGACAAAACATCTGAGCACTGCATGCCACTGTCAAAAACAATATGTCCCTTCACAGACAACTCTGGGATAAGACTGACTGAGGGTGGGACTGGCCTCCACCCCACATACTGAGGTCCTTGTTGACTGTGATTTCCACTCCTGAAAAGTAATTCATCAGGGTTTTGTAGGAAATAGTGCACATTACTGCCTAAAAGTTACATGCAAAATCAAGGTGGACGAAGTCTAGCTGAAGGAAATTACTGGAAGTTTGCATTCACCCACCCTCCCCAAAAGTACCCTTTCACCCTCAGGGCCCCCAAACATTAGTTGAGCTTCTAATCCATGTCAGATGCTAGATAGAGCCCAAACATGAGCAGGCCACAGCGTCTGAAACTCAAAGGGCTTTGAATCTCATGGGGGAGACAGGCATTAACATGGGAGTTCACAATTCAGTACTTGCTATCATGTAAATATTGATCTACAAAAGTAGAGTGGAGAGTGAGCCATTTCCCAGGAAAAGCACTTTGCTTCTGCAAAAGTGGAAGGAATGAAAAGGACCCAGCATGGTAAATGAAGGGGAGATTTTGATAGAGTGGAAAGAAAAGATTCAGAAAACTTTACAAGTGGGAGTGGTGGAGAGAGGTCCAAAATACAAAGCAGATAAGGGACACGGCCCAGAGACACAATAATACTTTGGCGATATCAATTCAGAAAGAAAAGAAGATGATCTCCAGTGCTCAATTTCCTAACCTAACCCCCAAACACACCAGCCCTTGGCTTTTCTCCTGACTTCATTATTTCTAACTTTTTCACAGAGCTTTTGAAATTCTAAATGCCACCAGTGTGGCCACAGTTCAACATGTGCTTTCTTTTTTTGTTGCTATTTCATGAATTTTTCTTTCTTTCCTAGCCCTATACTTTTTATTTTTGTTTAATAAGGACATTGAGCCAGCAAGACTCGTAAGAGGGCTGGAACCAGCTTCGTGCTCTGTGTGAGCATGTATGTGTGTGTTAAACAATTTCACGGACATCTGTTGTGCACAGTTAACTTTGCATCGCTGCATTTTAAGTGGTGGGCCCAGGCTTGGCCGGCAGTGATAAAGTGGCTGGCAGTTTTGAAAAAGCCACAGGATAACAGAGCATGAATCATAAAACACACTACTGTGTAGCAATATCCAAGTTCATTCAACGCAATGAAACCATGCAGAGGCCCTTTATTCCCAGCTAATTATGTGGAAACGGCTAAGACAATAAAGCATCTGGTGGTCTTTCTTCTCCATTTCAATTTTTCTCAATATTGTGACAGGGGAAAGTATTGTGCCTTTCCCAGGATAGTAGCAGTGAAGAGGAGTAAAAGCAAGGGTCAGGGAAGAGCAAATAGATGAATTTATAACGTTCTTTTTATTTATTCCTTCCCCATTGTTTCTCTGGAAGTCTTCCTTCAGGGCTGTATTTTGGGATCACCATTCTCATTGCATCCTGCTTGAATCTCCTTTTCTCCCCTTAACAAAATACCACCCAAACTGCCAGACCTTCTCTGAGTCCCTGTTGCTGGCGAGGCTTTCTCCCCCTCATTGGAGTCCAGGAATATAAGTATAAAATGTAGCCTCACTCTCCAGACACAGGTGAAAGGGAGGCTTCCTCCTTCCAGGGTGAAACTCAATATCTGTAAAGAGAGGAGGAGAACAGTCACTGTGACTAAGGCTTTTTCCCAAAGAGGATTCCCCATAATTGCCCTGTACATGGTTCTTGCCATTCTCTTGAAAACATACACAAATGCTGTGTGCTGCACTCCTGGGGGCTTTTGCTGAAAGCCCTTTATAGGCATGCACTATGCAGTGAGACCCCGGCCAGAAGCTGATGAGGTGACTAATTGGTACCACTAGCTTAAAAAGCTAATAAGATAATTAGATTAACTTTGTTCATGTTTGCACAGGGCTTTGAAGAGGAAAACACCACAGGAGCCCTGAGCTTCTCTGAATCGGACTTGATGCCATTCCACACTGGGAAAAGCTTTCCCTGGAGCTACATGAGCCTACTGTGATAAGATTCTAATTTTTTTTTCCATTTTTTGATTTCACAGCCACCTCCCAGTTTATCTCAAAGGCCAAATTAACGGGACATAATATGCCTTCAGTATGTTCTAATGCAACATTTTTTGCTATAAATCTTAATTCCACTTCAAATGAGTATGGAATGTTTTTATTTTTCCACTTTCTCTGAATTCCATTGTGTTATAATATCCAAACCACTTTAATGCTAACATAAGAATCAAGCCAGATTCTCTACTATCAAAGATAAAAATAATTGCAAGATCACCTGAGTGGTATTAGCATTCTCTTTGGATCACTTAATTTTCCCACACCATGAAGATGCAGTGTCACAGTATAACTGTTTTGTAGAATTTGGGCACTAAGTAAATTTTGCATGCATTTCCCTCCATCTCTCTACCTATCTGTCTATCTATCCATCACACATATTTGGCAAACATGGACCAAACACTAAAGTGATGCTCAGGAGATACAAAGATGATGAAGAGGAAGCCCACCCCCCAAGGAAGTTTTAACTTAGGACACATAGTATCCCCTCTGGATGAAGATCTTCAGAACAAAGAGACAAGGAATGGAGCTGGGGGACTCAGAGAAGGTTTCAAGGACAAGGTGGACTTGGAGTGAATCTGAGCTTTGACAAGCGATGAGGAGGAAAGGACTTGTCCTGGGAGAAGGAGACACCAGAACCAACGCTTCTGACAAAGGAAAGAGTGCACAGTACCTCCAGCCACAAAACATTGCCCAGTGTGGTTGAGGTGCACACAGTAGGATGCAGGGACAGGGCTGAACAGGCAGGGTGGGTCAGGACATGAGGACCTTTGTCAGGCTTTCAGTGTGTGTTTTGTTTCTTTGTCTGAGCAGAGGAGGACCATGAAAGGAATCAGGCAAGGAAAGCATCAGGAACTACAGTGGAGGCATTGTGAATTTGTCTTTTAAATGAGAGTAGAGGTCTAAACAAAGTGGTGGCAAATGGTGATAAAAATGAAAAAAAATACATACCAAATATTCATAAGTTTTCTAAGTGAAAAACAAACATAACCAGATGACAATGAAAACATGTAGAATAATCACGTACACTGGCCATTTTTATTTATAGAGTTTTATCATCTCTAAGTAGTAGTTTAAAAGTACTTGCTGAGGACTTTTATGGCTCATTTTTCTCATTTGTAAAATAAAGATTTTTTTTTTGGTACTGGGGATCAAACTTGGGTCCTTGAGCTTGTGCTGCAGGTGGCAAAACCACTGAGCTAAATCCCTGGCCCTAAAACAAAGATTGTTTTTAGAAGTGTGGAGACTCAGGGTGGGTGGTGGAGGAAAGTGCACAGGAGTTAAAGGTGAGACTTGGAGCTTTCATTTCAGCTTCATGATAAAATGATACACAATTCTGGGCATGTTATTCAACTTCTCCAACCCTCAGTTTTCCCATCTACAAAATGGAGTAATAATACCTGCCTTACAAGATCCTGGCTTGGACTGAGATAATTTATGCAAAGTACCTGACATATAATAGATGATAAATACCACTCTCCTTTCCCTCACTACCAAGTCAGAAGCTGGAAGACTGCACACATGACAGCACAGAGAGAGATCATCAGGGCACAACTTCTCATTCTTCATTCGACTGGCCTTGGAACCCAGACTGTGCCCAGAAAAGGGACAGTAACAGCCAGCCTCTCCTGTTTTACAGGCATGCTGCATCACCCCTCCATGAAGTCTTCTCCTTCTCTTCAGCCACCCAGCGTGACATTCCCTGCTGCACCTTCCACTGGACATAGGTATGGAAAGACACATTCTTTCCCTCAAGCTTCCTGAGTTCATTTCCAAGGGCTGCTATGACAAAGTACCATCAACTTGCTGGCTTGAAAAACAGAAGTACATTCTTTCACAGTTCCAGAAGCCAGGGACTAAAACCAAGGCTTTCTACACAATGCTCCCCAAGAAGGCTCTAGGAGAAAATCTATTCTTACCTCTTCCAGCTTCTGGTAGCTCCTAGTGTTCCTTGGCTTGTGGCAGCATAACTTTCATCTCTATGTGTCCTATTCTCCGAGACTCTGTGTGTCTTTTCCTGTCTTTTTTAAGTGTACTTTCACTAGATATGGGCCCATCTAATCCTGCTATCTCAATTCTTATTTGAATTGCACCTGCAAAGACTTGGTCACATTCTGTGGTTCTAGGTAGATATGATTTTGGGGAAGAGGGGATACTAATCAATCCACTACACTATTGCAAATCAAATTGGTTTCTCCATCAGCTGAGAAGGTCTGAAAGAATCACACCCCTGTAGCAAGGACCATATCTGGTGACAATATCTTAGTACCTAATACCATTCTTCAACTAAGGGAACTAGAAATACTTGGAGAAATTGCTGATTCTAGAACTGAAGCCCAGGAACCAACTGAGAGAGCTGTTAATAGCTAAAAATAGAATGATTTGAGGAATAAAACAAATACAGTAGAGTTTAATTATAACCCAAAGTATACAATAATCATGAGCCCATACAAGTATAAATAAATGATTGACTAAAGTAATAAATGAGAGAAAAGAGACAAATTTCCATAGCAGAGTCCCAAATAATTTATTTAGATATTCCTCTTTGAGGAATAGAAGTTTGACACACACCCCCTAAGTGCATGGTGGCTTCCTTCCAAAGTGTACAGTGTGGAAAGGGGGAAGGGTAATTTTGGAGTGAAGAAACTGACAACCATGACATCCGCAAGGTGACTAGGGCCAACATCAGCTGTCATAAATCACATTGATGGTACACGCTCTGGATAGGATGTAAAAAAGGAGTACTTGGCCTCTGTGAGCTTCCTCCCAATAACATAGAATGCCAGTTTTATCCTAAGAAAAACATCAGACAACTTCCCATAGTGAAGTATCCTACAAATTACCTGAGCAGTGCCCCTCAGAACTGTAATGGTCATCAAAACCAGGGAAAGTCTGAGAAGGAGACATGGTGACTGACAGTAGTGTGGTGGCCTGGACCAGAAGAGGCACATTAGGGAAAAACTAAAGAAATGTAAATAAACTGTGAGTGTTCATTAGTAATATATCAATACTGAATCACTGAAATAAGTATAAAATACTAATATAACATGTTAAGATGGGGGAAAGAGAGGAAACGTGTGTAGGAACTTCCTGAACTATCTTTGGAATTTTTCTGTAAGTGAAAGTGTTTTAGAAGATAAACCTATTTCAGTATTTATTTGTCACTAAAAACATCCAGTGGGGCTTTTTGCCCAGATACACTGGAACAAATTCAAAGTCAGCTGATGTAACCTGAGAGCTGCGAGCATACCATGGCATACAGAAGGCACACTGCAAACACTCAGGGAATGAACTGAAGCCTTAATGAGTGAAAACCTTAAGGGGCAAATGCTTCCTATTAGAATCTGAACTTTCGTTTTCTCAGCTTGTTTGTTCTGTCTGTCCTTCCTATCCCGCTCTCCATCAGGGAAAGAAACTTCCTTGAGGAAGATCTTTGAAAATTGTCCATGTCCTTCAACTAGTTTATGAACTGCTGACTCTGAGCTGAATACTCCTATGGTGTAGACCCACCTCTTTCCCTCCCCCGCGCATCCACAGGCATCACTCTGCACAGGATCGTGTTAGAGTCATGTCAGGTCCGAGTTGGCCAAGCCTTGCCAGGGGACAAACAACGCAGCCCTGAGCTTTCTCTACTTAATGCCAAATACTGTAGCAGATGATTCAGCGAGCCACCTGGATACTCAAAAATCACTAAAAGTAGATGATTACAATTTTTAATCTTTCCATTGTTGGTAGCCTCCTTAGTAGCTAGCAATTTTCTATTGAAAATACCACATGCCTTGCTGGTATATTTAAAGGTGAATAAAGCCTTATATTCTTATTTTTTTAATCTAAGTTTTTTAAAACTTAGGGCAAAAGGGAAACTGCCCTTTCAAGGTTCCAGCTAAGTAAACGCATCCTTTTGATTGAGATGCTGAGGAAGTTTAAACATAAGCATCTAAAAAACACAGTGGTAAGCAAACAAGTCTAGAAGAAAAGTCTAGCACACAAGACTTCAAAAACGTTCCTAGCTTGTCAGTGTGTGAGCCAACTGGGACCCTGGGCTATGGTGCTGTAAGAAACCATGCAGTTCTTCAAGTCACAGAGAAAGAAGAGTAGTTGGCTGGGGATTTAGCTCAGTGGTTCCGGCACCTGCCTCGCAAGCAGAAGGACCTAAGTTCGATCCCCGGTACCAAAAAAAAAAAAAAAAGGTATGTGGTGTATTTTGGGGCTGGAGATTTAACTCAGTGGTTCTGCCACCTGTCTCGAAAGCACAAGGACCTGAGTTTGATCCCCAGTACAAAAAAAAAAAAAAAAAGAAGAGTAAACTGAGTGACCACTGACTGCCTACCTTGGCGGGCATCTATGACTTGAAAGGAGATCAAAGCACCCTGAAATGTTAGGAGGAGCTTCATGATTTTATCCTGGGCAGATGAGGAGCCAGTCCCGCTATGATCAGTAACAGCCCCAGTATACCACCTTAGCAGCAGAGCAGGCAGGGGAGGCCCACAATCTTGAAGTGCCATTTCCACCTCACAGCTTCACAAGTCACAGTCTACTAAGGTTACTTATTGAGCACAGGTTAGAATTGGGACAAACACATTCTCTTTTCAAGTTTGCTTCTCTATCTTTTCTAAATTGATCTTTTTAAAAGTAATCTTGCCACTGTGCACTTTTGAACATTAGGAGTGAGAGCACCCATGGACATGTCTGTGTGCACATGTGAACACATCCATGCATAAATGATGTGGGAGAAGGCTTTGCTTACCACCTCTGCTTCTAAATAATCCTCCAAGCTCTGCCTCCCTTGCACTGTTCCACACTCTCTGGGGTCACTACTAACCTCCTGGGTGACAAATCTGCCAGGCTTTTCTCCATCCACATTCTCCTTGACTCTTGTAGTGCCTTTGTCTCCTCCTCTTTTTTCAAACTCCTGGTTTGTGGTCATTATGACCTTAAATCCTCTAGGCTCTTTTATATACCTTCTGCAGTCTTTCTCTTTCTCCAGTACTTCCTCTTTTCCTCCATTCTTTAAATATTCCAACCTCAACTTCTACAACAATATCTCATCTTCCTACTGGACATTCTAAGCAGCAGCCCCTCCAAGCTTACAATCAACATGCTGCACCATTATTTTTCCTTTCTCCCCCTCATTAACAAAAACTATATTTTTCTTAAGACTTCCCTAAAATACTATTTAGCTAGTCATTTATTGAAACCACAGACCTGATTTGTATCCCAACAGCATGGACATTTGTTATGTGCTGCTGGAACACCAAGAAGGATGTCTATAGTAGTGTTTGAATGAAAGCTTAGGAAGCATTTTCTCTGCTTTAGAATTCTGCTTTTGCATGATTATTCCTCAGCTTCCTCACATGTATGGTGACTATAACAGAAGTTATCTCCTATAGCATAGTGAGAGTCACATGAATTAATACATCAAACAAACATAGACCAGTATCTAAAACGTACTTATTTCTCAAAAGATGTTAACTACAAGAGTCACTGTAGGACATTAATATACTATATTAACATTTTTTATTTACTTGTCTAACCATGGCACGGCATTAAGTACAACCTTCCAATGTTGGCTAAAAGTCAGATGGTTAACCAGCTATTTCAAAGATACCCAGCAAGTTAGTGTCAAGATAAAGAGCCTAATAAAGGCCTTTGATCTCCAGCTGGGTGATCGTTTGCCATGCTGCCTTTACAAAATGCTTATTATGCTTTGCAAATAAGGAACAAAGAAAAGAAACTGTTTACATCTTTTCTTCTTCTTTCTACTTACTTTTTAGCCAGTCTATCATCCTTTATGAAAATACAGTGCTCTTCCTTTCTCAATTGGTCTGTCATAAATGCTTGCTTTCCATGGGTAAGGCAGCTTTTCAATGTTTCCATGGTTATTGGACAAAGACTTCACATATTTTGCTATCAAGTGGACATTAACCTTGACAGGAACTCACAAAGCTCCAACAGCAGCGCCGGGATGTGGGGAGGGGGGTGGCTGTTCCTCTTAGTTTCACACTGGCAAAGCCTGCACAGCCCAAGTGGGGGCAAGGAAGGACTGCATGGTAATCTGACAAACGCAGGTGGTGTAAATCCTCAACCACACAACTTCAACCTCTGAGCATAGAAAAACATTTTCCCTGCCTGTGCCAAGCTCTCTCCTCCTATTTGAAAATTGCTGCAGGACCTAGACCCATGGGAGTTCAGTAGCCCAATCTGGTGTTGCCGAGTTAGCAAGGAATTACGTGAGGTCTCTGCTCAGTAGCAAAGTGGGCTCCACTTTCCCCACACTCCACCCTGCCTTGGACCTTCATAGTACTAACAGCAGAGTATTTAGGAAGGAGAACTCGCCTGTGCAGACAATAGGGACCTGTTCAGGCCATGTATTGGTAGTGCAGTGCCTGGAGTCTGGTGAAGGGAACCTCGCTGCACAGGGTCCAGATGCTATGGCAAAAGGTGATTTAGCAAAGTATGGTTCTCTACAATGCTGTAGTTACTACCTCCTGTTTTGGCTTCAGTTATTGACTGGTTCTAACCAGTGCTGATAGAAGAAGATATTTCTCATCAGTAAGTCATTGAATTGCCTTTTCTAAGAATCTGGGTCTAGACTTCTAAATTAAAACAGAAGAATGATTTTCAATATTTGTTCCATATAAAAGGACCTGGGACATCAGGTATTATGGTATCTTTTCCCTATGCTGTGTCACAGCTAATAGATATTAACTCCTCCAAGCCAGGGAGAAACATGGATGCTCAGAATCAGTTATTTAAAACACTTATTTCTTGAGTTTTCTTGGTCTTCCTATACCCTACTACAGCTGTCCTACCTGGTACACAGCAGTTTTATCAGGGACATGGCCCATTTTCAGCCGGACTAAATCCAGGACTGATATCATATGGGCCTGCTGACATCTAGCCCTAAGAGTAGGTTATACCCAAATATTCATTCTCATCCTCCTTTTTTATTTGCCTGCCTGCATAGATAAATAAATAAATAAATAGCAATAGTAGAGGGAAGCTAGGAAATTCTGCTTCTCCACCAGGCTGACACAAGCCCCCATCTGACTGATAATGCATTCAGCAGCCACGTAGTCGGCAATGCAAAATGGTCTCCGGGTTCAAGGCTCTGATACATTAGAATATAATTTGGCTGGAGCTTCTCTCTCTATTATGGAGAACAAATGCATTTTTGAATGACTTGAAGAAGAGGTCGTGCTATTACTTATGATGAGGAAACTCGAAGAGGATCAGAAAGGAAACATAGTTCAGATAAGCCCTTCGAAAGGATATGTGCTCTTTGGAACCTAATCTCATTTTTTAGGTCTCTCTCTTCACTTTCAGGGCAGGGAACTTGGCTGCCACCTGGGCCCTATTTCCAACGTGTTGTGAAAATTTCAGACACTTGGACAATCTCTTGTGGCCCTAGACCCTCCATCTACGCCACCTACCCCAGGATAGCGGGTACTCTGAGTAGAGGATGTTGCTTTTGCTGCTGTCGTTGTGCTGGTGATGGGTTATGTCTCAAGAGACTAATCTGGCCAGTTTCCTAGTTCTGAGACAGCAAGGCAGCAGTGGGCTTTCTTCCTAACCATGCCTTGCTAAAAAGAGGCCTGTGTGCTTAAACCCTGTCATCTTCTCAGTCGTCCCCCACCTCTGCCTGTTTTATATACAGGTTTATATGAGTCAACAGGAGAACCAATTTAAGTTCTTTACTGATGAGCTCAAGTTCCTGCTCCTCACAACCAATCAAGCAGTGCATTTAAAGAGAGGGCAAATATGCCTTAGATATTGTTAACCAAACCCTACAAAGGAAATTGCTCAGCACTGCATTCTATTTGCAGTCTTCCCTGTCCTAATTAAACTGGGTGAAAGGAGCATTGGGAAAATTGTATAACTACATGAAAAATCAATTTCCCTTATTTTTACAGGCTTTGAATAAATTGCAAGAAATCATGAATAAAAGGGAACTTTTTTCTCTCCTTCCTGTGTTCATATACATTGTATATGTGCTATAGGGTCAGCCACTTTCCAGATCCAGGTCCTCACCACCCTCACTGGTGTGTGTGGCAGAAACTTGAGATGCTCTGCAAAAGTGAGCTCAGCCCTCTGCAAAGCCTCACAGTCCTCAGATCCAGTCTTAGCTCCACACACTCAGCCTGCACCCAGCCTTTTACTGGAGAAATGGTCACAGCCCATCTGCTATGCAAATACACAAGCACACAACCATCACCGTTTCCATCAGGAATTCGTCCCCACTAGCAAACAGCAGCCCTTTCACCTTGGAGAGGCGAAATGAATGTGGTCCTTGTAGGTCAGGCCCCTGAATGAGGCCCTTCCTGGGCAACAAATGGTGTCCGGGAAGTAATTGGACCACCAGTGCCCTGGCAAGTTCTGGACCCAGTGCAGAAACAAAAAGGCCAACTCTCTGCCTCCTTTCCCCGTATCCTTGGCTACATTTCTTCTGTGACATTGGACACCCCCATTGAGTAACAAGCATGGAGACTTGAGGAGAGATCACGAATCACTTCCAAACACCCCTCCCATCCATCCCAGTGCACAGCTCCAGATTGTTCCAGTGCTTCTTCCCCACGGCTACTGTTTGCACTTCCAGTCTGCGTGTAGTAAACTTCCTAAGCAGTCAGGCAGAGCTTGTACATTCCCTAACTTTTTTTAACTAATGGTCAGGTACTATATCTGTAATTAGGGAGGAGGGAAATTGAATATTCTAAAATTTTGTGTGTCTTTCCCTCAGGCTTTGCCATGACTGAAGAGACCAAAGCTTAAAACCTGAACTTCATGTATATGCATAAGATATTTCTGGAGGGAGCTAATAACCCTGTAACCATAGGTGTCTCTCAGAAGAGAACCGGATGCTAGGGGAAAGCTTCCAGCTAAAACTTCCACCATCCATGGTGAAGAGGAGGAGAGGAATCAGTTACTGTCATATAGTCAGAGAGACTCCCTTTTATCTTAGATGGGGAAGAAAAGAAACAGCACCTCTACTTTCAAGCATAGACAAAGCTTCCCTGTTTGGGTTCTTTTGAAAGTCAATCTCCACAGAGATGGATATTGGGAAAATAATTCTAATAGTCTAGAATGCACACTTTTAAATGTCTCTTCAGACTACTTTATTTTCTTCTTTTACACGGTCCTTAAAATGTCCTCTTTCTCTGTTGGGTGAATCTGTAGAAAACACACAGATCCCATATTTACAGTTGGTGACCACATATGATTCGTTCTTCCTTTGCTCTCATCACTCAGTACATATTCTTTCATGTAACTCGCTCAGTCCTTCTTAGGGTTTCCATTCACTTCATTTATCTACCTTTACTTTCCTCCCTACTAACATTTACTGAGTACTTACTCATATATTCTCTGTTGCTGTGTGGAGTGACACTGTCCACAGTGCATCATGTGTAATAGCTCATTTAATCTTAAGAACAATCATGAAAAGTACCGTCCTTGTCTCTGTTCTGCAAATTAAAAAAAAAAAAAAAAGCCAAATATTAGCAAAGGGAATAACTTGTCTAAGGTTGCACAGCTAAGGAAAGCCCACACCCCACGGAGAGCCTGCATGTTCACATCCTAATGGCCTAGTCTTACCTCACTCCTGGATATTTTTTAATTATTTTCATTTTCCTCAAATTCCTGCTCATTATCTAATACCCTTATATTACTGACCTCTTCCTCTTTTTTCCAATATTCCATTGTCTCTACTTCCCCATGGTGCCAATTTTTTGTTTTCTTTGCTTAGGCCCAAGATACAAGTAGGGAATATTTTTAGGACCTCCCTTCCTACCGCTCAGCATCATACAGAGGTCACAAGCATGGGAGAAAGGCCCTTAGGCTGTGTGTTTAGAAGGGAGATGATTTCCTATATACTTCCAGCTGTGGCAACTTGGTCAACCTTGTCTGTGGCTGAAAAAGGTGCTTGTCCCAAAAGACCAGTGAACTGTTATCAAGTATCTTTATAAGATAATGGGAAGGGAAAGATTGTATTTAACTACATGTTAGTGTCCAGCTATGTTGGTAAATTAATAGGGAAAAAATATATATCTGTATAGCAGTACTGGAAATCACAGCCAAGTACACTTTATCACTAAGCACACCCTCAGCCTCTTCTTGTTTGTTTATTGAGATAGGATCTTGTTAAAGTGCCCAAACTGGCCATCCCCTGCCTCAGCCTCCTAAGTAGCTGAGATCGCAAGTATCCACCAGCACACCCAGCTGGAATACATAGTGTTTTTCTATGGAGTGTAACTTTTATACTTGAGGGAAATGCAAATGATACCACCTTATGAACAAATGCTTTTATTCCTAGCTCCAAAAACAGCAAACTTTGCAAAACTGTCAAACATAAAACAGCAACATGTCAAGCTGTTCTTTTTCTATTGACATCACTATCTTTTTGAGTGTTCTTACCATCATCGTAGTGATGGCTGTTGTTATTATTAAATAATCAGTGGAGGGTGCTTGCAGGAAGAATATCAAGTTTCCAAAAATAAAACCTTTATGTAAATCTTGCTTTCCCCCCAACTATAAACTAAGAAAAAAAATGGTTGGTCCTAGAACAAGAGAAAAGTATGTCATTAAAAGGCATATTTAAAAGGCTAAACTTCAAGGGGGAAAATACCTCTGCCTAAAAATAAATATGCATGTGGACACTGACACACACACAGACACACTCACACACACACACACACACACACACACACACACACGCCCCCTTTGCGTCAGAAGCCTTGGCCTGGGAGCCTGCAGCCACTGCTCCTGTGACATCAGCTATGTGGTAATGAATTCACTGCCTGGGATCTCTGACCAGAAATTCATCCCTCCTGGCCCCTGCCCCTGTTCCCCAAGGCCAACCAAGTTTGTGTGCCTCTGCCTGCTCAGCCTGTGTGCTTAATGCATTCATTAAACAGAGAGGCTGGGGACGGTTTCCTATGTTTCTCATTATTTAAAAGAACAAGTTAATCTCCCCTTTGGGGGGCAGCAGGGGAACTGAAAACCACACTCGATCCTCTTAAATAGTCCTCTGCCCGCTCCCCCTTGTTGACAGGTCTGCTTTCATAATTTTATTGTCGTGGCTCTGGAGCAAATTTTAGAGGGGTAGAGCAAGTTGATGGAAGGGTGGGAATGAGGAGGAGGAGGAAGCTGGGAGCCAACCGGAGGGGGAGGGAAGGAAATCAAACCAGCCGAGGTATGGGAGCCTTTTATCAGATAGATCTCCTTTCCCTGTAGAGCGCCCATCACATCACGCAAACTGCTCCTGAAGAGCCCGCCATTTAGCCTCTCCCCTAATTAAATGTGCACTTCATTAATGTAAATTGGGGGTTTAATGCTCTTGTTGAAATTCTGAAGAAAGTGCTATGGCCTTGCGAAATGCTTAAGCATCATTGCAAATTAGATTAGGGACCAAGAAAGGCAGTAAAATTAGAATGATAATGGCTGGTGTGGCTTCCTGACAGGCATGACTATTCAGGGATCAATGGAACGGAGAGCGGTTTCCCGGGCCCAAAGCGAAAGGCAGGGACAAACGTCAGCCTACAGATGTGGCTTTTGGAAGCACTTTCAATTAGTTTAATTTGGTAAATGGTGGGGATTTAGAGGCTCTCCGCCAGTCATACAAGACAAGAATACATTGAAATGTTTTTCAACTTTTTAACATAAAATAGGATTGGCTTTCGATTTGCATTTCTCGAACAAGGAGATGGAGTGGGGTGGGGTGGGGAGGGGACAGTGGCGCAGGGAAAGTTTCCAAAGTGTTTGACCAACTCTGCTTTTGAAAATGGAAATGACTTTTATAAGCTTGGACTGAAACCTTCTAAAGAGTGGGAAAGAGCAGAGGAAAGCCGCCCCTCCCGGTTCTCAGGGAGGCCTTAAGCCGTGGGCCGCCAGGAGCCTAGTGTGCGGGCAGCCACTTGGGGGCGCGGGCGGGGACCCCAGGCCTGTCCGGCCCCGCTTAGCCAAGCACGCTTGCACCTCTCAAACGACGTTAGTTCTCAGCTACCGCCCTCTTCATGCTCCCGGCTCTCAAAAGAAACATTTTAAATCACATTTCAAAGGTATCGCAGGACGAGCTTAGTCCTCTGCAGCCGCGCGGGGCGTCGCCAAGCGTCGGGGCGCACGGGGCACACAGGGGACACTCCCGCGGGTCTCGGGGCCCGGCCTGCAGCCAGCTGGCTGGTTTGGTGCGTGCTTTTTCCTTCTCGTCCCTCCTGGTAACGCTACCCCATCCCAGACCACAGGTGCCTTCGCTAGCAAGTCACTTGGCTGGACTGGTGACGGGCGCTTGCAGGCTGGACAGCTCCGCGAATAAAGCCCTCCTTCAGATTTGCTCCGCGAAAGCGTTAGCTCGCCGTGAACATTCTCCCCGAGGCGTCTGCCTCTCCGTGAGTGGGGAGAAAGCAGATGGTGTGTCGGATGCCACAGTAAATATTACCCGCCCCAGGTTCCTCTCCAATCCCGCGGCTCCCAGCCTCGCCCCTCACACCGCTGCCATGAGCTCCGCCAGGCAGCAGCGCGAGTGGAAACGGACAATCCCCACGCCGCGAGGACAGGCTCACGTGCTCTGAACAGACACCAGGGATCTCCATGAGCAGGGAAAATAAGCCAGAGCGAAGGTGAGCTAGGGAAGTGGCCTGCCCTGCGAGTGACTTGGTGGCTGAGAGTTCTCGGTTACATCTGGAGGGGGGAACAGATCAGGGCTGCCATAAGCAGAACCGAGATTGAAGGTCTTCGCGAGGCCGCGTTTCATAAAGCTTCTGTCTTTCCACAAAACATTCGAATGAGGAGAGAAAATTGAAAGTAAATGGTTTCAGTTACGTTATTAAAAATAACAACAGTAATATTTAATATTTGTCTAGTATTTTGCTGTGTTCCAAAAACAGAATTTCAATAACTCATTTGCTCTGCGGCAAACCTTTATAGGTAGAAAAGAAATGAATATTTTCTTTTATAAATAGGGAAAAGTTTTATGAATAGGGAAAATAAAGTTCAGCAGCATCCAGTTACTTTTTCAAATACCAAGAGGAATACACTGTACAGGCTGAATTAAAATAAAAGTCTTGTTTTTCTAATAACATTATATGACTGCAAAATTAATAAATAGTTGTGAATTTTTAAAATATATACACAAGAAAGTGTGCAACAATAATTACCAGAAATATTTTGCAAATATCCTTTCCTATATCCTTCTTTGCACATAGATCGATAAAAATAATAAATTGATGACACTAACACATACTGTGTTCTTACCACGTGAAAAAAGTCTTGGACATTGCATGTACTTCTTAGAACAATCTTGACAAGTAAATGCAGCTCACAAATGAGGAAAGTAACGGACGGAGAGGTGCAATATAACTTTTTTCAACAATATGATCAAAGTGATTATATAAGTAGGTATCTTGCTTTTTCGCAATATAATCTTTTATAATACTATCTTTCTACCTTGTTGAGTTTTATGGCTGTGTACATTTCATTGCATATAAGTACTGTAATCTAATTAGTAAATCTGCTATCGAGAGACTGTTAGTACTTTTAATTTTTTCTTTTGTAAACAGTGCCCTGACGGAAATCATGAGCACACTCTTCCATCCTGAGCTGATCATCTCCTCACAGTTGCCTCTAGACAGAAGACCTCAAGCAATGGTGTTTGCAGTTTCATTGCCTGGACTTTGGACAACATGTAAATTCAGTAGCTGATGGACTGATGATCTGGAGGCTTCCAGATTTTTCATAGACAGCTTGCAAGATATATTTCCAGTTTGTGATCATGGCTTCAAGGAAACTGATATCTAGCCTTTTTCTGCTTCTCTAGATACACTGAGAACTGCCTGTAGCTGTGCTCCAAGTCCCCAGGCTGCTTCTTTCCTTCCTGTCATTCCACAAACATTTGGCTAGACAGGAGGGGAACAAGTCTAGCAAGTTTGACTTTATGCCCTCAGGAAGCACACAGACCTATGTGTGAGACAGAAGAGAGGCAACAACAAAAGACTGTGAGACCTGCTGCGGTGGAAATCATCACATGATTCTTATGTGTCCAAGCACACTCTGTGCTCACCAGCCTGATGAACTGGTGCAGCCTTGGCAGAGAGGCCTCCCCGGGACCCCAAAGGCCAACCTGGAGTTGCTCAGGTGGGTAGGGGCAGCTGCAGGCCACAATTCTCATCGGGAGGCCTCTCTGTACAGCTGTCTTCTCCAGGTCCTGTCTCCTCTCCTCCTTCTTGCCGCCACAGGCCAGAGGATAAGTGATTACACCTCCCCACCTACTGAACTCAGGATACTAGGCCATTCCCTTTTGTATTTTCAAAAATTGTGTCCAGCTCTTTGTCCATGTAGGCCATTATTAAACTCTCTTCCTATTACCCAGTTTGAGTCTGGGGCCTGTTACCTGCCAGGACGTTGGCTGACTCAACACCTCCAGACATAAAAGACACACACACGCAGGTCTACAGCTCACACAGCCCTCCCTGCCTTTACCCCTACCCGAGGCCACCTGAGGAGGCAAGAGCACAACCTTCTCCAGCAGAAGCACTCCACACTCCAGCCTGGCTCCAGCCCCTCTTTGGCACAGTGATCTCAATGGGACATTTCTCTTCTGGCACCCATTAGAAATGTTCAATTCCATTTCACTTTAATTTGCAATAAATGTGCCTAATTTTATTTTTAATTTCCTAAATAGATTGATTTGGCAAAGCTACTTCACCAGCTCAAAGGTTACGTTCCTGATTGAAAATGCTAATATCGAATTCATTTTCTCAAATGCTGCTTCTCTAATTTTGTGAAATTGCTCTTTTATAAATAAGAATCAGAGAGCTGTAGAGATGGGAGATTTGTTCAACATGAGCCCAGTAGCCTAGACAAGGTTAAGAGTCTTACTCAACAAGACACCGCTAGCCAATAACAACTTTCCACTCCATGAGAATCTGAAATTTCTGAATCCAGGCAGCTGTCACCTGGCCTAGAAAAGTATTGTTTCTCAAGAATGATTCTTCATCTTTTGTGAGACTCTAAATTTTTTGACACTCAAACTACTTTCAAATGTCTTCCCAGTTTTGGTAGCTATGTCCTAGAAGGAGGATAAAATAAAGAAAGAAATTAGTAATAGTAGCAGTTGCTTGCTAGGAGGAGAAATGAATGACCCAGAGAAGAGAATGAGAAGGAGAATTACTTCTCACAAGTTAATTTGTACCCATGACAATTATTACATTTGAGTCTATTAATTATTTGGGAAATAAATCAGTTGATTTGAAAAATAGGGGGAACAAGCATCATTTGAATTCTGTGCAGCAAAGAGACATTGCCTAGCTACTGCTTGTTCTAGGATATCCCAGGCATGGTAGGGGATATAAGGACATTGTTTCAGACTTCAAAGAGTTTCTTGCCTCATGGAGAAGACAGAAATGTGCAGAAACAGTGGTAATCCATCAAAGAATGTATGGAGCTGCAGAATAAAGGGTAATGGCAGAACTGAGATGTAGGGATAGTCCCAACAACTTGGTGTGTCCGAGTGGCTTATAGTAGATTGTTGGAATTGGGGGAAGGATGTGCCAAGCAGAGAGAACTATCTCAGACAGGCTTGGGGGACTAAGGAGGATACGAGCAGTTTGCTTCTGCTTACACAGTGCTTGGTCCCTCCCAGCACCAGCCCTGAGGCTGCCCTACATGTTTCACAACAGCCCCAATGGTCATAATTATGCCTACATGTGTGGTCATTTTAGTTTTTAACAATTCTCTTCAAATAAGCTATTTTCTTTGGCTTTACAATAACATATCCCACTGTTATAGGTGAAGAAGCTAGCTAAACAAGAACAGCTGACTTGAATGGGGGTTTAAAAGGAATGATCATTTTACAGAGAAAGAAAACGAGGCCCATAGAGATATGAGACATTTCCATAGGAAGAGAGCAGAGCACAGAGCCTAGGGTCTCACATACAAGAGAACAAAACCAAACCTGTCTTCGGGTCATATGTTGACCCCATCAGAATAAAATAATTCAGAGGGCACAATAAATCACCACTTGAGTTGTGTGCACTTATTTTCTGCCTGTGCATGCCATTTGAAAGTCCATATGCTAGCCCTTTTCTGAGAATGTGTTGGAAGAGAAAAGGATGCTTTTATGACTATCACTCACCTTACCAAGTTGAGTTTTGTTTGTCGGTTTGCATGTCATCATGTATCTACTGGCTCTGACCCAAAAGCTCGCACCTGCAAGTGAGGCTGTAGCCTGAATAGGAGACAGGCAACTCCAGCCATGGGACATCGGGAGGTTTCCGTAATCACTGCCAGCCAGAGAACGCTGATGAAGGGGCTAATAAATATTTGCAGGTACTGTTTTTAAGAGAAAAATCAGGTACATACTGAGTAATAGTTAGTGCCATAAAGCTGTAAAGGTCTAGGGCAGGCATGGCTGCCGTATCAGCAAGTGATCAGCAAAACAGATGGGAAGGAAAGGACATCTGGACATTTCGCCTTGAGTTTCCTGTAGGAAAGATGCAAGGAACTTCATCTTTCCCCCTGCAGTGCTCCCCACTAAACAAGTGCCCAGCTCCCCCCAGCCCACCCTTCACACTCGTACTCAGCACCTCTGCCCCAAAGTCCCAGCTGGACCTGCGTGATTAGGTGTGGCCCTGTAGCTGGGTCTCACTTATTCAGCTGTTAAAGCAGCTTAAACTCTCATAAGAACATTAACATTTGGGTGCCAATAACAGATTGACCTTTATTCATACAGTGCAAATAGTTGGAAGTTGAACAGATTGGTTGCCAGCGATTGCCTTTTATGTGCAGTTTAAGGCTTTGATTTCTCTCCCCTTTCTTCCTTTAATCTGACATTGCTGGCTTGAATAGGGTTTGCAGTCTAAGTAAACAGGGCCAAGGGAGGCCTCTGCTTTTGTAGTGCAGTTTGCTTGTGTAGAGGGAAGGAGATGGGAGCATGACTTTAAAAGATTTGCCTTTGGAATTAAACAATTTAAGAATGGACTGGAAACCCTCAAATTGAATGGACCTGTTGGAAGAGCTCCGAACTAGACTGGAACAGAGTCTTTTGCATGCAGGCTATTTATCCAGAATCGATCATGTAGATGGTAAATGAGAACTTAAGGATTTATATTAACTCTTCAGAAAGTTTACTCCATGTCATACACAAAAGGGAAGCTCAGAAGCCCATGGAACCTATGGATTTGCCATGGGAATCCACTTGCTGCCTTCTGCTAGCCGGTTGTGAGCATTTCCACATGTGGCTTGTGGAGGGTGCTGAGGCCTTTTAAACATGTCTTTAAAAGTGTTTCTTTACAGCATTCCAAGGAAAAATCTCAGAAGCACAGGCTCCTTAAGATACTTTCCAACAGTGTTCAGTTCTGGATTTTTTCCCCGATTTACCTTTGTTTTTTTGGTACCAGGGATAGAACTCATGACCTTGCACATGTGAGGCAGGTGTGATGGTGCCACTGAGCTAAATCCCCAGGCCTTCTCTCTGATTTACCTTGACAGTGCTTTACTTTCAACACCACAACCTGTGCTTCATAGCAAACAGATAGTCCCAGTAGTTCTCATAGCTGGTGCACCTAAACAAGGGTCTTCTAGCGACTACTGTGCCCACAGAGAAGCACAATGCCTTGGGAGTCAACAGACAACCCAGAGCTGCAGGTCCAATGCTTGTCCATGAATAAAATGCCACTGGATGTGAATCTGGGGACTTGGGGTTCACCTTTATAAAAATGTCAGATGAGGGCTGGGGATTTAGCTCAGTAGTTCTGCCGCCTGCCTCACAAGCAGGAGATCCCAAGTTCGATCCCCAGTACCAAAAAAAATATGTCAGATGTCTGTATGTTAGGAATAAGTATAGGGATTTTCCTTCTTGATCCAGACAATTAGCACTGTATTACATAATCACAAGTTTGTCTTTGGAGCCAAGCAGGCCTAGGGCTGTGTCCCAGTTCCTCACGGAGACTTACTTACTGTGCCCCTTAGATAAGGAACCTGTCTCAAAGTCTCCCTTCCTCTTTTGTAATTTATGCATTATTCTCTGGCAATCTCAGGTGCACCTCTCAGGCAAACTTAGTTATGATTATTTTATTAATTCTTTTCATTTTTGTTTGTTTGTTGGGGCATTTTGTTTTGTTTTTTGAGAAGGGTCTCACGATGTAGCCCAAGCTGATCTAAAACTCTCAATCCTCCTTCCCTGCCTCGTCCTCCTAACTGTTGGGGTTATAGTCATGCACTATCACACCTGGACTTGGATTTTAATTTTAGATCATGTTGCTGTCATAGGTCTATGTGGTGAATATGACAAATGAATAGAAAGTCCTCCAGAATGGACTCATCCCATATTCTCCTCAGTACACAGAGACTGCTGTGATTATTTTCATTATTACTGTATGCTTCCTCGTGCACAGATTGTTTCACTGTCCCAGCTACACGACCTTGTCTTGTGACAGAAAGCAGATCATCCCTGCCTTCTTCTACACTCCCTGACACTTTGAACACAATATTAAATGCACCATGGGTGCTCAGCAAGTCGCTGGTTGGTAACTCTTCCCCGTACAGGAAGCTACCTGCTACACAGGGAAAATCATAGATGTCGCCTTTTACTCCAGTCCCTTCATTCAAACTATTACTGAGCCCATTTAATTTTTTTTTAAATACTAACTCTCCTGTCCTCCACTCATCTTGTCACTGGGCTCATTCAGGTCTCCAGAAGCCTCCCATGGGGAGCCTTCAGCCCTGGTCTCCCCAGCCTCAGCTCCCCTCCCATGCACACCAATGTTGGCGAACAACCCCCAGGCTTCCTTTGTGTTCCCAGCTCTTGACACCCTGGCCTCCCTCTTCTTCCAGACTCTCCTTAATGTGGCAGTGGAAGGTGCATGGATAGGAAGAAGTCAAGAAAATAGTAACAACACTACCTACAATGCTTTGACTTGGGAGCTTTTTCTGAACTCAGAACACCTGAAGTAGGACACATCTGCTAACTGGGTATCCCTGGTTTCAGTTTATGGGATTGATAGATTTAAAGCCACGTTGGGGATAAGCTGCAACTAAGGGGAGAAGAAAACTCTGTAAACCTCCTCAGCTACCTTTTAAGATTATCAATAAGAAACTGTATTTTTTTTCTTCTAGGTGTTGAGGATGGAGTCCAAGGCCTTGCGTATGCTAGCAAGTGCTCAAGAGCTGAGCCACATCACCAGCCCTCAAAATCAAACTAGAACAATAACTTCAGAACTTTGTTTTAGAATACCAAGACAAAGGAGAGAAAACAAAGGAAAAGTTTTTTAAAAAATTAGACCCAAGCACAAAAAACATGTATAAAAACAGTTAAACAAAAATGAGAAAAATAAAAGTAAATTAAGAGGTTCAATTTCAGATTCCCAGGACAAGTCCCTGCCTTTGTAAATCCTGGGAGGACTCCAAAGAAAGGACAAAAGGCAAGGATGTGAAAACCCAGTCTCTCTCCCAGGTCTCAGGCTCTGCGTCCCCGAATCCATGACTCCCTCCTAGCCAGGCCAGTGTTCCTCCCAAGTGACCCACTTGTCTCTGTTTAATTGTTTTTTCTCACAGTGTTTCCTTCCAAACCAGAGACTCTGGTGCCAGCTAGCTCATAAGCCAAGTCATTTGAATGAGGGAAAGATTTCAAAAAGATTATGGATGGGATTTTAAATGTCTACTGAAATACACACAGAAAACTCTTCATTGTAAAGAAGGAAATACTCTAAAACTATCTTTAAATAAATCATCAATAACAGGCTTGGCAGACCCTGGGCCACTCCCCAGCCACCTCAGGGAGAGTGGGCTTTTTGTGAGTTCTAATCTAAGTGTGATTGCCCACAGGAGCCCCTAATCTACAGCATTGTTCAGGACTCAGGAGAGTCTCATTAATTAGTAGCTGATGATGTACAAAAGGAGTAAATTTTGTTTCAATTTAACAATGACCTTCATTTTAATTCCATTTCCTTTGTGAAAACCTGGAAACTATGTGACAATTCCCAACAGTAGAGCATTTGAAAGTACTATAATTTCTTGCCCATTTCCTGAATGCAGAGGCACAGTGAACCTAAAGTATGAATCATACTAAGAATATGATTAGTGAATCTACATTAGACATACATTTTTTAAAAAAGAAGAGCTTAAGAAAACAGTGGAAACCATGAATTCCCAACATATGAAAGAAATGGAATCCATGAAGCAGATTCAGTCAGGTATCCAGGAGATTAAAAATTCTATTGAAAGTATGCATGGCAAAATGAGCCAATCTGAGGACAAAATATCAGATCTAGAAGACAAGATTGTGGTTAGTAATTATGAAAAGAAAGATTTCTTAAAAATAGCAAGGGATCACGAAAAATCAATCCAATCCAACAGCTGCTAGATAATGCAAAGAAGAATAACATAAGATTGATCAGTCAATGAAAAGGCAGGAGATAACACAAACAACATAAAAAAGTCTTCAAAAAAGTGATACCAGAAAATTTCCCAAGCATGGAAAAAGAATTTGACAAACAGATAAGTGAGGCATATAAAACTCCAATTACATAATCAAAAAATAATCTTCCCCAAGGCATATAAAAATCAAGATTACAGAAATTCAACACAAGAACAGAATATTAAAAACTGTTAGAGAAAAGAAATAAATCACCTATAAAGGAAAGCCCATCAGAATCACAGCAGATTTCCCAGTACAAACCCTGAAGTCAAGAAGAGCTTGGAGTAAAGCATTTCAAACCCTAAAAGAAAACAACCTCCAACCAAGATTGATGTATTTCACAAAACTATCTTTCAAAATTGATGGAGAAATAAGATACTTCCATGACAAAGAACACCTAAAGAAATTCATGACCACCAAACCAGCACTGAAAAATGTTCTGAAGGACAATCTAGTAAGAAATAATGAAGACTACAATTCCATGAACTCTAACAGAATTAATCCACCAGGCAAGGCAAGTAATTAAACAGAGGGGAAAGAAAGGGAACCAATAACATGAAAATAACATAACAAGGATAAATCAATACCTATCAGCTATGGCCATCAATGTAAATGTTTCACCAATCAAAAGAAACAAACTGGCAGAACAGATCAAGAAATAAGATCCAACAATGTTCTGCATACAAGAAACAAATTTAACTCAAAAAGAAATTCATAGATTGAAAGTCAAAAGACAGAAAACAATATTACATTTGACAGGAACCTGGAAAAAAAGCAGGAGTAGCTACTGTATTTGCAGACAAAGTGGATTTCAAGCCAAAACTGATCAAGAGAGACAAAGAAGGTCACTATACCAATTTTAAGGGAATAATCCAAGAGATACATATAAATAAATATATATGCACCAAATACCAGCACACCCAACTACATAAAACAAATATTAATGGACAAGAAAAATCAAACAAATACTAATACAGTTGTAATGGGGGACCTCAATACCCCTCTGTCACAAATAGACTGATCAACTAGATGTAAAAAATCAACAAAGAAATATCAGAACTGAACCAAACTTGAAGGACTGGACTTAGTAAATATCTATACAGTATTCTACCCACATCAGAATACATATTCTCCTCAGCTGCACACAAGATGTTCTCCAAAATAAGCCACATACTAGCTCATAGAAAATGCTTAAGTAAATGCAAAGGAATTCAAATTATCCTATGCATATTATCAGACCTGAGTGCAATGAATTTGGAAGTCAATGCCAAAAGAAACTAGAAAAACTTTGCATGCATAATGAAAATTTAGGACATGCCACAGCTCCCAGTGCAGAGGAGGCTTCCTGGTCAATGTGCTACAGCTACCAGTGCAGAGTTAGAGGCTTCCTGGCCAGCCTATATGCACTCCCAGCACAGAGGAGGCTTTGAGGTCGATGTGCTACAGCTCCCAGTGCAGAGGAGGCTTCCAGGTCAATGTGTCACAGCTCCCAATGCAGAGTAGGGGGCTTCCGGGCCAACCTATCCACTCTCTCAGAACAGAGGAGGGGAGCCACGCGGGCACCAGCAGCACCCGCCAAACCTGGTGGAATGAGAAGACAAGTAAACAAGCCTCAGAACCAGACTTCTACATCACCTACAGCAACGCCAAAAGGAAATGAGATGGAAAACTCAGATACTCAACCACCTGGACACCCTGAAGTAGCAACAAAAAGGATCTGGAAAAAGGGAAAGAAATAATTTCTCACATATCAGTAGAGATTGTGCACATAGTGCATGACATGATTAATAAATCTAGAGAAGACACAGATAAAAAAAATAGAGGAGCTAAGGAACATGATGTAATCCCAACATAGGAAACAAATGGAATCCATAAAACAGATACAAACAGATTTCCAGGAGATTAAAAATTCCACTGAAAGTCTACACAGCAGAAGGAGCCAATGTGAGGACAGAATTTCAGATATAGAAGATAAGATTGCAAATAGTGATCAAGAAAAGAAAACTTGCTTTAAAATTGTAAGGGAGCATGAGAAATCAATGCAGCAGCTGCTAGATGACTCAAAGAAGAATAACATAAGACTGATTGGAGTCAATGAAGAAACAGGAGAGAGAGCAGATGACATAAAAAAAACTGTTCACAGAAGTGCTAGCAGAAAACATCCCAAGCAGGAGAAAAGAACTTGACATACAGATAAGTGAGACACATAGGATTCCAACTAGCCTTGACCAAAAAAAATGTACACATAGGCAAATAATTGTTAAGATTCCAGAAACCCAACATAAGAACAAAGTTCTACAAACAGTTAGAGAAAAGAGATAAATCACATAAAAAGGAAAGCCCATCAGAATCACAGCAGACTTCTCAAAACAAACCTTCAAGGCAAGAAGAGCTTGGAGTGAAGTACTACAAGCCCTAAAGGAAAACAGCCTCCAACCCAGACTGATGTATCCTGGAAAATTATCTTTCAAAATTCATGGAGAAATAAGATACTTTCGTGACAAAGAGTACCTTAGGAACTTCATGAATACTGAACCAGTATGCCAAAAAACTTTAGACAAAATCCTAGGAAAAGACAATGAGGACCACAATTCCAGGAAGACCAGCAGAATGAATCCACCAGGACAACAAGAAATTAAAAGCAAAGGCAGAGAATCCAACAAAAAGAAAAAGTCATGACAATGATAAATCAATACGTATCAGTTATAACCATCAATGTTAATGGTCTCAACTCACCAATCATAAGAAATAGATGGGCACAATGGGTCAAGAAGCAATATCCAACAATAGGCTGTGAATGAGATACATACTTAATTCAAAAAGAAACTCATAGACTAAAAGTTAAAGGGTGGAAAACAATGCTCCATGTAACAGGAACCTGAAAAAAAGCAGGAGTAGTTCTCCTCTTTGCAGATCAGGTGGATTTCAACCTAACACTCATTAAGACAAACAAAGAATGACACTACATCCTTGTAAAGGGAGTAATCCAAGAGAAAGGGATGACAATCATAAATATCTACACACCAAACACTACACACCAAACACCAACTACATAAAACAAATAGTAATGGACATGAAAAATCATATAAGCACTAATACAATAGTAGTGGGGGACCTCAATACCCCACTGTCACCAACAGATAGATCAACTAGACAAAAAATTAGCAACAAAATACTAGAACTCAATCAAACTCTTGAACAAATGGACTTAACAAATGTTTACAGAGAGTTCCACCTGACAAAATCTGAATATACATTCTTTTCAGCTACACACGAATTGCTCTCCAAAATAGACCATGTACTCACTCATAGAACATATTTAGGTAAGTGCAAAGAAATTAAAGCAATCCCCTGTATATTATCAGACCATAGTGTGATGAAATTGGAGATCAAAAGTAAAAGAAACTGCAAATATTTCATAAACACATGGAAATTGAACAACACATTTCTCAATAACCAATGGGTCACAGAGGAAATTAAAGAAGCAATCAGACAGTTCCTATGATTAAATGACAATGACAATACAACATATTGGAATCTATGGGACACAATGAAAGCAGTCTTATGAGGAAAATTCATAGCAGTGAATACTCATATTAGGAAAACAGAGCAAGCCCAGTTAACCTGATGCTGAACCTAAAGCTTCTAGAAAAAGAAGACCAGGACAACCCCAGAGCTCATACAAGGAGGAAATTATTAAGATTAGAGCAGAAATCAATGCAATGGAGACTAAGAGAATGATACAAAAAAAATCAATGAAGCCAAGAGTTGGTTCTTTGAAAGAATAAACAAACTTGACAAATCCTTACTCAAACTAACAAGGAAAAGGAAGGAAAAGGCCCAAATCCATGCAATTAGGAATGAAAAGGATGAAATTACAATGGAGCCAGCAGAAATCCAAAGGATCATCAATACCTACTTCCAGAACCTACATGCCATTAAGGTGGAAAACACAGAAGAAATGGACAGATTCCTAGGCACGTATGAATTACCAGAGTTGAAGGAGGAAGACCTAAAAATTCTAAACAACCAAATATCAATGAAATTGAAAACATAATTAAAAACTTACCAACTAAGAAAAGCCCAGGTCCTGATGGTTTCACTGCTGAATTCTACAAGATATTTAGAGAGGAAATACTGCCACTGCTGTTGAAACTCTTCAATGAAATTGAAAGGGAAGCAATATTCCCGAATTCATTCCTAGAAGCAAGCATCACCTTGATCCCCAAAGCAGAGAAAGACCCAACTGAAAAAGAGAACTATAGAACAATCTCACTAATGAACATAGATGCAAAAATCCTTAATAAGATATTGGCAAATAGAATGCAGAAGATCATCAAGAAAATCATACACCCTGACCAGGTGGGATTTCTCCCAGGGATTCAAGGATGGTTCAACATATGCAAATCAATCAATGTAATACACTATATCAATAGAGCCAAGGACAAAAACCATATGATCATCTCAATTGATGCAGAAAAAGCATTTGACCAAATCCAGTATGCATTTTTGATAAAAACCCTACAAAAAATTGGAATAGATGGTCTCTACCTCAATCTGATAAAAGCCATCTATGAAAACCCAACAGCCAATATCATACTAAATGGTCAAAACCTGAAATCCTTCACACTAAAATCAGGAACAAGAAAAGAATGTGCACTATCACCACTCCTGTTCAATATAGTTTTGGAAACATTAGCCAAGGCAATTAGACAAGAGAAAGAAATAAAAGGAATAAAAATAGGAAATGAAGAAGTCAAATTGTTGTTATTTGCAAATCACATGATACTCTATAGAGAAGACCCCAAGAATGCCACCAAAAGTCTTCTAAACTTTATAACTAAATTCAGTAAAGTAGCTGGATACAAGGTCAATGCACAAAAATCAATAGCTTTCCTCTACACAAACAACAGACTCACTGAGACAGAAATAGGGCAAACAATTCCTTTCACAATAGGATCCAAAAAACTGAAATACCTGGAAATCAACCTAATAAAAGAAATCAAAGACCTCTTCTCTGAAAATTATAGCACTCTGAAAAGAGAGATCAAAGATGATAACAAGAAATGGAAAGACATCCCTTGCTCCTGGGTAGGAAAGATCAACATAGTGAAAATGGCCATACTTCCACAATTGCTATATAGATTCAATGCAATTCCAATTGAAATCCCAGCAGCATACTTCATGGACCTTGAGAAAACAATCCAAAAATTCATTTGGAACAAGAAGAGACCCAGAATAGCAACAGCAATTCTAGGTAACAGAGACATGAAGAGGGTATCACAACCACCAACTTGAAACTATAATACAAAGCTAGTGTGACAAAAACATCATGGTACTGCTGAAGAAACAGACCTGAGGACCAGTGGAACAGATTAGAAGGTGCAGAAACAACAGCAGACACACTCAGCCACATCATCTTCATCAAAGTAGCCAAACACCCTCACTGGAAGAAAGGTAGCCTCTTTAATAAATGGTGCTGGATAGCTACAAGGTCAACACACAAAAATCAATAGCTTTCCTCTACATGAACAACAGACTCACTGAGAGAGAAATAGAGCAAACAATTCCTTTCACAATAGCATCTAAAAAACTGAAATACCTAGGAATCAACCTAACAAAAGAAATAAAACACCTCTTCTCGGAAAACTATAGCACTCTGAAAAGAGAGATCAAAGATGATATCAGAAAATGGAATGACATTCCTTGCTTCTGGGTAGGAAAGATCAACATAGTGAAAATGGCCATACTTCCACAATTGCTATATAGATTCAATGCAATTCCAATTGAAATCACAGCAGCATACTTCACAGACCCTGAGGAAACAATCCAAAAATTCATCTGTAACAGGAAGAGACCCAGAGTGGCAAAAGCAATTCTAGGTAACAGAGACACGGCAGGGGGTATTACAACCCCCAACTTGAAACTATACTACAAAGCTAGTGTGATAAAAACAGCATGGTACTGCTGAAGAAATGGACTTGAGGACCAGTGGAACAGATTAGAAGATGCAGAAACAACTCCAGACACACTCAGCCATCTCATCTTTGACAAAGGAGCCAAACACCCTCACTGGAGGAACGATAGTCTCTTTAATAAATGGTGCTGGAGAAAGTGGGTTTGAACTTGCCAAAGACTAAAACTAGACCTGTATCTCTCGTCATGCACTAAACTAAAATCAAAATGGATTAAAGATCTAAGTATAAAAGCAGAAACGCTGAACCAGCTGGAAAAGAGGTTAGGTAGAACACTTGAAGACATTAGAGTAGGAAAAGACTGTGAACAAAACCTCAATTGCCTGTGAACTAACACAAACAATTAACAAGTGGGATCTCTTTTTACTAAAAAGCTTCTGCACAGCAAGAGAAACCACCAGCAGTGTGAAGAGACAACCCACAATGTGGGAAAAAATTTTCACGAGTGGTCCCTCAGACAAAGGTCTACTATCTCGAATCTATAAAAAACTTTAAAAAATCAGACCTCCCCAATTGAAAGACCCAATCCAAAAACAGGCATCTGAAATGAACAGATATTTCTCACACAAAGAAGTAGAAATGGCAAATTAACACATGAAAAAATGTTCAACATCACTGGTCATTCGAGAGATACAAATGAAAACAACACTGAGAGTCCACCTCACTCCAGAAAGAGTGGCTGCTATCATGAAATGAATCAACAACAAATGCTGGCGGGGCTGTGGGGAAAAAGGAACCCTGCTCCACTGCTGGTGGAAGTGTAGACTGGTAGAACCACTGTGGAAATCAGTATGGAGACACCTCAAAGAACTAGGACTGGAAGTCCCATTTGACCTAGCTATTCTCCTGCTGGGTATCTTCCCCAAAGAATTAAAAGAATCATACCACAGTAATATATGTGAACCCATGTTCATAGCAGCACAGTTTATAATAGCTAAAACTTGGAAACAGCCCAAATACCCATCAACTGGAGACTGGATAAAGAAAATATGGGGGTTTTTTTAATAAAATGGAGTACTACTCAGCCATAAAAAATGAGAAATTAGAGACATTTGTAGCCAAATGGATTCACATTGAGGTGATACTCTTAAGTGAAATAAATAGAACATCCATGTGTAAATACCGAATAGTTTCTCTAGTGTGAGAAACTGAAAGTGTAAATAAGGACTAAAAGGTATAATAGATAGTGTGAAATAGGAAGAAAAAGGGCAAAGGGGAGGGGGAAGTAGGAGGGGGAGGGGAAAAGAAAGAAGGAAATGGAATTAATATGAGAAAGTGGAAAAATGGAAACAAAGTCTTTGTAAATAGGGAGGAATGGAGGGGTTGAGGGGAGGGCAGGGGAAGAGGGAAAAAATAGGAACCAAGAGGAATTATGTAAAGGTGCAAATTTCCATTGATGAATGCCATTATATAGTATACCTAAAATGTATCAATAAATAAAATTTTAAAAAAAGAGAATTTAAAAACACCTATTGAACAACCAATGGATCACAGATGAAATTAAAGAAGAAATGAGACAGTTTCTACAATTAAACAATAATGCCAATAGAACATACCAGAACTTATGGAATCCAATGAAAGCAGCCTTATGAGGGAAATATATAGCAGTAAATTTCCACATCAGAAAAACAGAATGAGCTCAAATAAATAACCTAATGTGGAACTTCAAGCTTCTAGAAAAAGAAGAGCAAATCAGTCTTAAATGAGGGAGGAAATTATAAAGAATAGAGCAAAAATTAATGCAGCCAAGACTAAGAAAACAATATAAAGAATCAATTAATCAAAGCATTGGTTCTTTGACAGACTAAATAAGACTGACAAACCCTTAGCAAATCTTATTCCAACAAGGAAAGAAAAGATTCAAATCCATGCAATTAGGAATGAAAAGGGTGAAATCACAACAGATCGTGCAGAAATCTAAAAGTTCATTGACACCTACTTCAAAAACCTATATACTAGTAAGATGGAAAACACAGAAGAAATGAACAGATTCCTAGATATATATGAATTACCAAAGCTGAATCAAGAAGATATAAAAATTCTAAATAACCCAATAAGAGTCAATGAAATTGAAGATGCAATTAAAAGCCTATCAATAAAAAAAAACCCAGGTCCTGATGGATTCTCTGCTGAATTCAACAAGAAATTTACAGAGGACCTAATGCTGCTACTTCTCAAACTCCTTAATGAAATTGAAAGGGAAGTAATACTCCAAAATTCATTCCTGGAAGTAAGGACTACCCTGATAACAAAACCAAAGAAAGATCCAACCAAAAAGGAGAACTATAAGCCAATCTCCCTAATGAACATACATGCAAAAATTCTCAATAAGATACTGGCAAACAGAATGCAGCAAATCATTAAGAAAATTAGGGGCCGGGGATTTAGCTCAGTGGTTCTGCCACCTGCCTCGCAAGCGCAAGGTCCCAAATTCAATCCCTGGTACCAAAAAAAAAAAAAAAAAGGAGAGAGAGATGATTATACACCATGACCGAGAAGGTTCATCCCAGGGATGCAGGTATGGCTCAACATATGCAAACCAATAAATGTAATACATCATATTTACAGAGCCAACAACAAAAACAACATGATCATCTCAATAGATGCAGAAAAAGCATTTGAGAAAGTACTGCACCAAGTCATGAAAAAAAGAAGCTACAGAAAAGTGGAATACATTGTCTGTATCTCCATCTGATAAAAGCCATCAATGACAAACCAATAACCAACATCATACTAAGTGGACAAAAACTGAAAGCTTTCATTCTAAAATCAGGAACAAGACAAGGATATCCACTATCACCACTCCTATTCAATATAGTTCTGGAACCATTCTCCAGAGCAATTAGACAAGAGAAAGAAATAAAAGGAGTAAGGATGGGAAAGGAAGAAGTTAAATTATCATTATTTGCAGATAACATGACACTCTACATGGAAGACCACAAAATCTCCACCAAAAGACTTCTAGATTTAATAATCAAATTCAGTAGCATAGCTGGACACAAAGTCAACACTAAAATCAATAGCATTCTTGTACACAAATAAACTCTCTGATAGAGATATTAGGGATACCACACCACAATAGCATTCAAAAAATTAAATACTTAGGAATTAATCTAACAAAGGAAGTAAAAGACTGTACCTGGAAAACTAAGTATTCTGAAAAAGAAAATCAAAGAGGATATCAGAAAATGGGAAGCTATCCTTTGTTCTTGGGAAGACAGAACCAATGTAGTGAAAGTGGCCATGCTTCCTAAATTGTTATACAGATTTAATAAAATCCCAATCAAAATACCAATAGCTTATCTCACAGAATTAGAGAAAATCATAAAATTCATTTGAAACCAGAAGAGACCTAGAATAACAAAAGCAATTCTGGACAAAAGCAAGGCAGGGCCATCACAATCCCTGAATTGAAAAACAGCATGGTACTAGTAAAAACAAAACAAAAACAGATCTGAAGATCATTGGAATAGATTAGAAGATGCAAAAACAATTCCAAACACACTTATCTTTGACAAAGGGACCAAACACCTTCACTGGAAAAAAGATAACCTCTTTAATAAATTGTGCTGGAAAAACTGTCTTTCCACATGCCAAAGATTAAAACTAAACCCATATCTCTCGCTATACAGTAAACTGAAATTGAAATGGATCAAAGACCCAAATGTTAAAACAGAAACACTAAATCTGCTGGAAGTATAGAATAGGTAAAACTCTTGAAGAGATAGTATAGGCAGACTTTATAAACAAAACCCCAATCACATAGGAAATATCACAGAGAATCAACAACTTAGATCTCATCTTATTAAAAAGCTTTTCACTAGCACAGTGAAAAGACAACCCACAGAGTGGGAAAAAAATTTGCTAGCTGTTCCTCAACAAAGGACTACTATCTAGAATATATAAAGAACTCAAAAAAAAATCAGTCCCCCCAGTTTAAAGACCCAGTCCAAAAATGGGCATCTGAAATGAATAGATACTTCTCAGATGAAGAAAGTGAAATGGTAAATAAATATATTTAAAAATATTCAACATCACTGATTATTAGAGAGATGCAAATTAAAACAATGCTGAGATTCCATCTCACTCCAGAAAGAATGGCTATCATCAAGACATTGACTGACAACCAATGTTGGAGGGGCTGTGGGGAAAAAGGAACCCTTTTCCACTGTTGGTGGGAGTGTAGACTTGTGCAACCACTCTGGGAATCAGTATAAATACCTCAAAAAACTAAAACTAGAGGTTCCATTTGACCCAGCTATTCCCCTTCTTGGTATCTCCTGGAAAGAATTAAAAGCATCATATCATGGCTATATATGCACACCCATGTTTATAGCGGGACAGTTTGTAATAGTTAAATCTTGGCAGCAACCCAAATGCTCATCAATGGAGGAATGGATAAAGATGTGGGGTTTTTTATACAATGGAGTACTACTTTGCCATAAGGGATGAGTTTCAGACCATACTCTTAAGTGAGATAAATCAGACACACATGATTAAATACCATATGGTTTCTCTGGTATGAAAAACTGGAAGAGTAAATAAGGATCAAAATGTATAACAGGTATTGTGAAGTAGGAAGGATATGTTCAAATGAAAAGAGGGTCTAGGGAGGGGGAGGAGGAAAGGATGGAAGGGAAAAGAGAAAAGAGAATAGAAAGAAAAATGGAAACAAAGCTTTTGTAAATAAGGAGGGGAAGAGTGGTCGAAGTAAAGGGAGGAAAATGGGAAAAAAAGAAGAAGCAAGATATATCATGTACAGGTACAAATTCCCAATGATGAATGCAATCATTATATGTGTCTAAAATGTACCAATAAAATTAATTTTTTAAAAAGAGAATAATGAAAAATATAATGTATATAGCAGTTACACTTAAAAAATGTTTCAAATCATTTTGCCACCATCTACCAACCTATCTTTTATGTTTTTTTGATTCCTTTAAGAAGAATGAAAAGAATAAAAAAAAAGCAATTGAATGCTTTCTAAGAAAAAAAAATCTCTCAAAGACCTCAGATCCAGAACTTAGAGGCTCCAGCCTTACCAGCTCTCCGGGAGGTGCCGCTTTAGACACAGGCTCTTAGGGTGGTGGTGCAGGACGGAGATGGTGGACACCTCTCCACTGCACCTCTGGGAATAGCAGCTATGACCCTACCTTTCTCCCATTCCAGTCTCTGCCTCACTCTTAATAATGCATTCAGAACCCCTCTAGGGGCTCTCAGGACAGATCGCTCTTCTACCCAGTTACCTTCCAGTTCTGGAAAAACTTAAAAGAATCTACTGATGTCATCTTCCCTCTCAGGACCAGCTTTACAAATAAAAAGAAATAAAAACAAAGGAACTCAAGATGGGATTTAAGAAAAGTACTGCATCTTTTCCCTACTGCCTGGCTCAGTTCATTTGCATTAACAAGTAAACATCACTGGCAAAAGTGATGGAAGTCTATCAAGCATTCACACTCTAGTGGAAATAACTAAAATCCAATTGCTTTTTCTCCCTAATATCTATCTGAAACTTCTGGGGGGAAATTTCCCGTGGATGACCATATGTACACACTTGTATGGCTATGCCCAGTAAACAGTAATCTGTGTATAGAGATTATACAGAGCCTACACAGTAAGTTTAAGAAAAACTGTACTTGTTAGTGCTGTAGAAGACTGGGAATAATAACATAAACATACATAATATTTTTATAGACTCTCCTCTTACCTCATTGCATTTAATTTTGAGATAATTCTGTAAGGTAGTATTACCACCCTATTTTATAATTGAGAGAAACAAAGTAAAGTTTGAGTCATAATTTATCAAATTTACTGATTTACAAATAAAATAACTTTTTGACTTTATATAAAGTTCACATCATATGTCCAGGATCCATGGCCTTGGTCGACCAGCATTTACTTTGTCGTTGAAGCAGCATTTTAAAGGATATTCATTTTGTTAAGTCCCAAAATCTAATGGCAGGTCATCTCCTTAGTATGATATTTAATATTCAGAAAAGTATATTTTTCAGGCACCACATGTGGGATTCACTGTGGGACTCATTGCATTTTTCCTGATCTCTTTCCACCTGTTTCCTGATCATTTCACTGCCTCCTGCCCAGCCTTCCTGAAGATCCTGTCTTTGAGGGAAGTTTTTACCTCTGCTCACACCCCTTTGTTCTCACACTTAAGATCTGTGCCATTCACACTGATGGCCATGAGCCATGTGTACCTATCTAAATTTAAGTCAACTAAAATTAAACACAGTGTCCATGGCACAGCCATGTTTTGAGCCTGCCTGGCTCCTGTGCCTGCCTTCCCCCTGGGAATCTGTCTGTCTGTCTATCTGTCTGTCTGTCTGCCTGCCTGTCTGCCTGTCTGCTTTGGGTTCCCTCCACATGGTGCCTCCCCACATTGAGTAGTCAGACTCCACCTCCACGCCTCTATCTGCTCTCATTGCCCAGGCCCTACCTTCCAGGAAGGGAGCTTAGAAAGCAACCTCATTCTGGGACATCATTAGAATCCTGTCCATTTTCCAGCCCATGGATCGGACGAGTTGTTCTAATAGGTTAAGGGCCCTTGCACAAAAAAAAAATTCTAACAAATAACTTGTTTCAACCCACACAAATAAATACTATCTTATTCTGTAATGTTCTGCTTCCTCGAACTCCACTGCCCTTTGTATGTGTGTGTGTGTGTGTGTGTGTGTGTATGTGTGTGTGTAAAAGTGAAAGAGAGAGACCCACTTGTCAGCAAACTCTTTACTGAAAATATTAATTCCACTAAGAGCATCAAAGGGGCTTCTTTCCCTTAGAATGAAACATTCAGCCACCTAGCAAATGGAAGGCTTGAATGGGCCTGTCACAGCAATTAGCTGAATTGCCTAAGGAAATCCCTCAAGGAGGGTAAGTGCTGTTTTGATGTTAGAGAGCCTTAGAATGTTACCCACAAGAAGAAATTTCTCCACAAAATCTCCTTTTGTTTAATAAAGTGATTTGTTCCGGTAACACTGATAATAAAATTGCTGAATTGAAACAGGATTGTTCAATGAAGACCTAAATCCAATTTGCTGGGCTCGTATGATTACACTTTGATCTCTGTGTTTACTCATTTGTAGGATTGCCCCCACTCTTTTGATACAAAATTAATAGGATTAATGGTTTTGGGACCAGCAGGCAGGAGCAGGAAACAGAACCTGCCATCCAGGGCACAACAACCTGGTTAAACCTGGGCACCTTGCTGGCTTGTGCAACAGGATGGCAGGTTGACTGCTTTTCCTGTCCTGCAAAAGATTTGTTTCCAGTGAAAATTACTTTAAGAAATTCCCTCAATGTTAATTTAGAGCTCCTGCTGGGGTCTTAAGACTCAAGAAAAATAGATACACACTGGAATAAAAGCAATAATTTTCTAAAATGTCATTTCTAAAATGATCGAGCTTCCCCTATTCTAATCCTGTACAAATAATTCTTATTAACTTTATTAATGACTTTATAACAGAATGAAAAAAAATTTTTGTTAAATTCTTTTATTGGTACATTTTAGGTATACAACACAATTACATTTCTCATTGGGAACTTGTACCTTTACATGATGCATCTAGGAATGGGGAAAAAAATAAGAACCAGAATGAAAAATTTTGACAGGGCATTCACTGCCTGGAACTTTTGGAAGACTTGTAGTGATATTATTTTTGTAATAGATATTTTTGCAATAATTTACATGTGCTGATAGTTTTTCTAATCAACCTTGCCTTGCAGATGGTGCCATCTTAAACTCTTGAAAGGGATTGGTAGAACTATATAATACACCAAGTAACATCTATTAAATACATGCTGTATTGCGTGTGTGTGTGTTGTTGTTGTTGTTGTTTTGTCATTTGTTCAGTTCTGGTTCAGCTGGCTTTTTGTTTTAAACAGACTAAGGAACTTGTGAAATATAACTTGTGAAAACATAAGCTACTGCCTTATGGGCTACCAGTGTAGTTTAAGACCAGTTGTTGATCCCTTTCAGAAACACTAGGATGGTTGCCTGTGTTCCTAGAAAAGAGAGCACAAGGCAAATCTTAGTGTTCTTACTTTACTGAGGAAATCTTGGGGGAGTAAATATGAGAGAGAGAAAATGGATCTGGACAAAGAGGGGGGAAGACGTAGCTCATGTAGTACGTTACCAAGTGGACTCCACATCACTGTAGCTTAGTCCTGCTGGCCGTTTCCAGAGTGACAACATAGAATCACTGTGCCCTGATACAGCTAGTGAGAGGAAAGAGGAGCCAGCAAATGGCCACTGACTCCTTTCTGTTTCTTGCCTTTCTTTGGTGAAAGTTCCTTCATTGCCAGTGTTTTCTGTTCCCCACATTCACCACATTTTCTGGTCCCTCAAGGATGGTTGCAAGAGTCCCCATGTCTCTGGTTGGGCCAGAATATGGACCAACTTTGCTACTCTATTTCTCCACCAATTTGTGGAGACCACGCTGCAGCCCAGCCCATATCCATGGGAAAGCTGAAGCAGCCACTGGCAGGAGAAAACAAAGCTGTAGCAACTAAACTCCCCCAGGCACAGGGACAGTGTAAGCTGTCTTTGGGGCTACCATGGCTAGGAAAAGGGAGAAATGGGCAGGGACTGAGGAAAGGGACAGACAGGTGAGGCCAGGGCTGTCTAGAGCAATAAACCAGGGCTACCACAATCAGCTAGTTGAATATATTCAGATGCACTCTTTCCACAAAATAAATTGGAACATTTTCCCCAGGATTTGGTCAAGAGTAAAAATTATCAAAGAATTTGTTGGATGTTCCAATGTGGCATCTAAACAACCCTGGAGTATTTCTATAATTGCAGCTGGCATGATCCATGTGGTCAAGACACTCTCCCAAGACAAAAGAGATACTTGAGCAATTACTGTGACCACAAGTATAGGCACCTTATATGGTAGTAAGTGTTGGTTGGAACCACTGGTTGAATAGAGGATGGAATAGTTGGCCAATTAGCTCAGGACATCAAGTGTGGCTGCCATTCCCTCCTCCCAGCTCTGCCTGGGCTTACAGCATCTGAGCAAGACACTATCCATGTAGCTTTGCCCTACAAGGAATATTAGAATCCAGAGTGGCATTTCTATTCTCACATTTTAGTGAAGTTTAAAGCTGAGTATTTTCCTACATTCCAGTTCCCTCCCTAGCCCCTCAGCAAGTCCATTTTTAATTGCCTTATCCTAAATAGTAATTTTGGTATCAGAATATTACCAGAATAATACTTTTGATATAGTATGTATCTTTCTACAGAGTTACTATAGTGACAAGTATCTAACATTCATCAACCACTGAATAATTTCAAAACTCTTTTTCAGGATTTTCTCAATGTGTTCTCCAGTTGGTGAAGTCCTTCACTAGAGCTCTGCATAGGAAATGTAACAGATATTGATCATAGCTTTCCATTCAACTTGGTGATGCCTGGAAATTTTAATTACATGGACACATTTTTTATGCTGGCAGTCTTCACTTTGCATGATAGTTTGAAACCATTAAAAAGATCTTACAAGCTGAAACCATGCAGAATAATCTTAAAAATCAAGGAGAAAAATTATGATGGTCCTATGACATCAAATTTTTGTCAAATGTTTAAAACTCTCTTAATATAAGTTATAAATGAGTAATAAAATTAAAAGTAGCAACAACCAATATTTATTTCAAACACTAATTTAAACTAGCTAGAATACTAACATATTTGATTACTTTGTTTACAAAAAAAAATACTCAATTGGAATAGTATAGGCAGTATTGCCTAGGTCCCTTCATACATGCATGACCATCTTTTTTACATTTTAGCAATCCTCATACTCTTCCTAGTAGAAAGCAGCTCCTAACACTTCTGAAGGAGAGGTTTCTACATTTTGTGATGTCAATGTTGTGAAATATCTACAGAGGTTCTTTAAATGTGAAATTTTTGCTGTCATTTCTTCTGGAACATATTCATCCTCTTCACCACAACCACTTTCCTCCTTCATGCCTGTGAGTTTCCCTCCTTTAAGTTCCTCTGGATGCTCACTGAGATTCTCTGGAACAGTGAAAGGGTCAGTATCCTCTCAGGCAGTTATTTCTTCTGTAGCTCCATTTGTATAACCTCTATAACTTCAGATTCCACTGCCAGGATTTGCACATTTTGTTTCTTTGCTGGAATTGTGGGATACAAATAGAAAAGAAATTAAATTATTTTTATTTCCACATGATATGATCCTTACTCACAATATCCTAAAGACTCTGTAGAATTAATAAATGAATTCAGCAATGTAGTAGGATATAAAATCAACATTTAAAAAGTCAGCAATTTTACTATACACCAATAATGGACAAGATGAAAAAGAAATCAGGAAAACAAATCTATTTACAATAATTTTAAATAAAATACAAAGGCATCAATCTAAAATTCCTCTATAATAAAATCTTCAGAATACTGAAGAAAGAAATTGAAGAAGACATCAGAAGATGGAAAGACTTCCCATGTTCATGGATTGGCAGACTTAATATTGTCAAAGGGGTCATATTGCCAAAAGTGGTCTACAGATTCAATACAATCTTCATCAAGATACTGACCACATTCTTCACAGAACTATAAAAAAAAATCCTAAACTTTATATGGATGCACAAAAGGCCCAAGATTGCCAAAGTAATCCTAAGGAAAAAGAGCAAGGCTGAAGGCATCATAATACCCAATTTCAAAGTACACTATGGGAGCGTGTTAGTTAGGCCAGGGGAGCTGAGAAGTGGGGAGGTCTTTGTTGTTGTTAGTGAACCTGTGGCGAGCATGTGGGACCACAGCCTTAAAGATTAGCCACAATAGCTGAAAATGGTGATAATGAAAAACTAGCTGCTCTGGAGGCCAAAATCCATCATCAAATTGAGTATTATTTTGGAAACTTCAATTTGCCAAGGAACAAATTTTTAAAGGAACAGATCAAATTGGAGGAACGCTGGGTACCCTTGGAAATAATGATAAAATTCAACAGGCTCAATCGCCTAACAGACTTTAATGTAATAGTTGAAGCATTGAGCAAATCTAAGCAGAACTCGTGGAAATCAGTGAAGATAAAACTAAAATCAGAAGATATCCAAACAAACCCTTCCCTGAAGTGACTGATGAGTATAAAAATGATGTAAAAAACAGATCTGTTTATATTAAAGGGTTCCCAATGGATGCAACCCTTGATGATATCAAAGAATGGTTAGAAGATAAAAGTCAAGTATTAAATATCCAGATGAGAAGAACATTACACAAAGCATTTAAGGGATCAATATTTGCTGTGTTTGATAACATTGAATCTGCCAAAAAGTTTGTAGAAACTCTGGGCCAGAAGTATAAAGACACAGACTTGCTAATACTTTTTAAGGAAGGTTATTTTGCAAAGAAAAATGAAGAAAGAAAGCAAAATAAAGTGGAAGCTAAATTAGGAGCTAAACAAGAGCAAGAAGAAAAACAGAAGTTAGCAGAAGATGCTGAAATGAAATCTCTAGAAGAAAAGATTAGATGCTTGCTGAAGTTCCCGAGTGACTTAGATGATCAGACCTGTGGAGAAGATTTGCACATCCTTTCCTCAAATCATGGTGAAGTAAAATGGATAGACTTTGTCAGAGGAGCAAAAGAGGAAGTAATTCTATTTAAAGAAAAAGCCAAGGAAGCACTGGATAAAGCCAAAGATGCAAACAATGGTACCCTACAATTAAGGAATAAAGAAATACTGGAAGGAGAGGTGGAGAAAGAAGCTTTGAAAAAAAATCATAAATCAACAAGAATCCCTAAACAAATGGAAATCAAAAGGTCACAGATTTAAAGGGAAAGGAAAAGGAAATAAAGTTCCCCCGCCTGGATCAGCTAAAGGAAAAGTACAGTTTCAGAGCAAGAAAACAGACTTTGATAGTGATGAAGGACATGATGAAAATGGTGCAGCTAAATGAGTGAAAAGAGCAAGAGAAGAAACAGACAAGGAAGAACCTGCATCAAAGCAACAGAAACAGAAAACGGTGCTGGAGACCAGTAGTTTAGTAACCAATATTTTTTATTCATCTTAGATTTTAAGGCACTTTTTGTCTCTGGAGGCTTTTAAAAAGAAAACTGAATTAGGTCCACTTCAATGTCCACCTGTGAAAAAGGACAATCATTTTGTTTTTGTTTTAACTTATCTTTTTGTTGTTGTTATCCACACACATTTTTTTTAAAAAATGTATAGTTCTGTTTGTGTTCACATGACTCAAATATCAAAAGGAAGATTCTTCCACTAAATTGCCTTTGTGATATGAGAATGTATTAGTATAAATAACAAAACATAAACTATATAAAAAGTTTTTTAAAAAGTATACTACAAAGGTATAGTAACAAAAACAATGTGGTCCTGACAAGTAGGAATGAACAGAATAGAGGAAACAGATACACATCCATACAGCTACAGTTGTCTGATTCTGATTCTGATATATGAACCAGAATATAGAAACAAAAATATATCCTGGAGATAAAAAAAAAAAACCTTTAACCATCTAGTATTGAAAAGCCCAAATATTCACTTGTAGAAGATTGAAACTAAGTCTCTAGCTCTTACTCTGAAAAAAAAAAATCCACTGAAAATGGGTCAAAGACCTAGGTATAAGCCTGAAACTCTGAAACTGCTAGAAGAAAAAAAAAGGGAAGCATTTGAAGCCATAGGTACAGGTAGAGACTTCCCTACTAGGACTCCAATAACACAAGAAATAATAAAAAGAATCAATAAAAGTGACTACATAAAATTAAGTTTCTGCATACCATGGGAAGCCACTATCAGCATGTCAGCATATTCATATCATTGAAGAGACAGCAGGCAAAATGGGAGAAAATTGTTGCAAAATACTCTTCTGAAAAAGGATTAATAGCTACAATATATAAAGAGCTCAGAAAAGTAACACCAAAATATCAGATCACTCAACCAATAATTGAGCAGATGAAAAGAGAAAAACTCTTCTCAAAAGAAGTACAAATGACCAATAATTATATGACAAAAATTTTCAACATTTTTAGACATTAGGGAAATGTAAATCAAAACTACATTGAAATTCCATCTCACCCCAGTAAGAGCTATCATCAAAAATACAAAAAAAAAAATCTGGCAAGGATGCAGGGAAAAAAGAATCCTTATATATGCTGATAGAAATGTAAATTAATGCAGCCATTATGGAAACCAGTGTGGAGGATCTTTAGAAAACTAAAAGTAGAGCTACCATTTGATCCAGCTATACCTAACTCCTTGGTATACATTTGAAAAAATTAAAATCAGCACACTTTAGGGATACCCCACGCACATGTTTATATGGCACAATTCACAACAGCCAGGATGTTGAACTGGCCTAGATGCCCAACAATTATGAGTGGACAAAGAAAAGTGTGATATATTTACACAATGCAGTATTATTCAACTCTAAGGAAGAATGAAATTCTGTCATTTGCAGAAAAATGGGTGGCTCTAGAATCATCATGTTGAGTGACATAAGCCATAATCAGAAAGACAAATTCTGCATGTCCTCCCAAATATGTGGAATTTCAAAAAGATGACAAGAAAGCAAAAGAGAGACTATCACTAGACAAGAGAAGGGAATGAGAGAGAGGGAGTAGAGACATAAGAGCAGGTAATAGGAAGGATGAATATGAGCAAAATATATTATATGCTTTGAAACTCCCATAAAACAATGTGCAATAGGGGCAGGGAGGCAAGGGGAGTAATGGAAAGGTGACGATGATCACAGTATGTTATGCGCTTGCGTGAATCCACCAAAATGAGACCCATTAATCTGTATAATGAATAGAAAGGGTGAGGAAATGAATAAACTTGGAAAAAATCTTTCAAGAAAAGAGCTAATAGCAAAATTTGTGTTTTATGCATTTAATCACAGTTAATGTATCATAGTAACTGAAATTTGAACATGTTGTTGGGGATACTGGTATTGTTAGGTATACCATGGTAACTGAAACATCGTCATACCAGAATCTTCCAAAGTAAGAGCTGCCTGTATTTGATATCCAGTGCTTTCTAGACTTATAGTCAAATCTATAATGTTATTGTGACTGCCCACACATTCGTTATAGCCTGTTATCACCTTTTCTAGAGTTATACCTATTACATAAGAGAATCTAGCTAAACAACACAAGAGGAGGGAACTCTGTCACCATCTTGGCCAAGAGACACCCAAAGGCATGAAAGCATATATGCAATTTCTTATCCATATATTGTGTACACACAGCCCCTAGGGACTACACCTAAACTCATGAAGTGGTTAAGTCTGTATGTTTTGGAACCTGACAAAACTAAGCTCACATGTCATTGATAGTTCACAAACATATTTTCCTCACATATAAAAATCTATCTCAACTGCAGTGAGGATAAAGTGAGATCATACGTGTAATGTTTTTCATGTAGTGCTGAGCTCATAGTGGGGTTATTAAGTGGTGTCGACGTAGAAGTGATGATGGTTGTCATGCCCTGGTATGTGATGTTGGGTACCTGAAAGAGAAATGAAGTACAGAATTTTTAAAAGGAATAAAATTGAAGTACTAAATTGGAATTCTTGAGCTTCCCAGTAGGTTATTATAGTACAATTTTATAATGAACTCACAGAACACTGACTCTGAACATCTAGAACTTTAAAATAGGTTAAATGTCTCCAGTTCAGGAAAAAAATGAGCAAATAAGCTCATTCATCCATGCCAATCTGTGGTGCCAAAAAGCAATTGTGTCTCTGTTGTGAGCTTTATCCAACATCCATTTACCAGTTCCTGGTTTGCAAATCCAATTGCTCTACAATAGGAATTTGAACAGCAAAATTGGCAATACTTAAACTTGATAAATTGGAGCTGCCAGAATGATAGCACAATTGTTAGCAAAGAGTTCGACTTGCCCATTACAAGAGCTTGCTGTGAATTTACCTTTTAGCATACTGACTTTCATTAACCATCTCAATACTGTACACATTTGGGAAATTAGAACTGTACCCTAATTAGGACAGGTTAAATTTACTTAAAGTAAATTACAAAAAAGACTAGCATTATTCAAATAATTGCAAAGTCTTTGACCTTTACAACTGTGTTTCCTAAACTGTGTTCCTTGGGACAAGAGTATTCCTTGTAATAGTACATATATTCCTCACAAAAAAAGGGGAAGAAGATAAAAGCCACAATGAACATTTGCATTCTAAAGACTCAGAATCTGGGTAATTTTTTTAAAAAGACTCTTCAAATTAGGTGAATCACATTTCTCAAATATATTGAGCCAGATGCTTTAAAAAATTATTATAAGTATTATTTCTCACTGGATGCAGTGTAACAGTTTTGAAAAACCTCACAAAAAGTATAAATGAATTTGAAGTTCACACTATTACATGCTTTACATCTTGAGACACAGATGAGATTTCAATAATATTTCTGCAGTAAATTCTTGAACAGCCACATGTTTTGGAAATAAAGTTTAGGTAGCTTTCAACAATTGGCAAAATGATCCACAGGTTTGTCTAAAATGGTTCATTCCTGACAGCAGTTCTCCCTCCTGCCCTCCATGGTCCATTATTCACACTGAAACATGTTCTCCTCCTGAAAAATCATCTTCCTCCTTGGGTACAGCTTCTGATTCAGTCATCCTGACTGTTGCCCTAATTCAACTCATCAACAAGAAAACATTTCTCAGCTCCTCTCATGAACTCCTGGCTGTGTGCTGAGAAGAACACAGAGGACAGATAAGGCCTGTACTTGACCTCAATAGTCTTACAACTTAGCAGAAGCAACTCAAAAATAACTCCAGACTAACAATCACAGGAGTTTTCTAACAGAAGAAAGACTCACATGGACTGAGGTTTCTGGAAAAGCCTTGGTGAAGGAGATGGACTTGAGCGTATGAATGGGATTTAGAAAAATGTAGAAGGGAGATTTCAAAGGAGAAAGTGTGTCCAAGGAATTGGTAGACCAACTATTGGGGATGGGGGGGGGGTACCTGATCACCTGACTGAGGGTACAGCAGAGGGTGAAAGAATAATATACAAAGAACAAAGAATAAAGAATGAATAATAGTTTATTACTTGGGAGGCCAGGATCTGATCTTAGCTCTCTCCTGGCTAAGACCATGATCTCCAGACTTGTCAATATTTACTGTTTACACAACATAGCAGGGTGCATAAAAGCAAATGTAAGGAATAGCAGGACTTAAGGCACTAATGAGCCAGGCTGTAAAAGGGAGGAACAATTGCATTTTTGCAAAGGGCAGGTCACAGTTAACAAGCCACCTGTGTTATTTTTAGCTAATGTTTGATCTGGGAGAAGGGCTGCTCAGTCATAATTCTTCAGCTATAGTGTCATCTTGCTATTAGAGATGTCACAATCTCATTGATCATTGAGCTCTCAATTGTGACCGTTGGCATAGGGAATTCTGTCTCTATATGCCAGCTGAAGGCTCATTTAGCAGGTCGCACATAGGCCTTAGATTGACTCATAATTTTAATCAATAGCCAAATTATAAACCAATAATATTTTAAAGTGTACTCAGTGCAGTTTTAAGCTGGTCTCCTACAAAAGTGGCCAACAGCAAAGGGCAAGTCAAAGTTTCTGGACTTGGGAGGATGTGGAGAAAACAAGTATAGAGCCCTAACTGGAGTGAAATATTCGGTGAACATGGAAAGAAATCAGATAGACAAGTACAGTAGACTATACAGTGACAGATTCTGCCCACCATGGTAAGGAGTTAAATTTGTTTTGTTAAGTAGGAGAGAGACATATTTATTAAGGACAAGGTCATAAATTTGTGCCTGGTCATAAAATAAGTCTAGAAAGATTAGTCTTGGATCTTACATGGAAAGGTTAGAGAAAGAAGGCATCCAAAGGCCGAGACTGGACTCACAATACAGTGGTGATAAACCTACGGCACATGTCCTTAATGGGCTGTTTGTATCATTGAAAGTTCTGTTATTGTGTTTTTCTTTTAAGACAAAAGATTATTTTTCTAACCTAGAACCTCACTATTTAGGTTTAATTGCAGTGTTGGCACCTTGCGATAAATAAGTGGGTTTTGAGTTGCAGTTTGAGTAATCAATCTCCAAAAGGTTTTCCATCACTGAGCAATACTGTTAAAGTAACCTGTGTGGAATAAAATGGGAGTAAGAAAGAAAATGTGAATCCAAAACTTTGAAGGCAAAAACGAGGAGATTTAATGCGAGAAAGGAGTAGAATCTAATGTAATTCTGGTATGGTTTGGATCAAAATGTCCCCCGAAAGTCTCATGTGATAAGCGTTGAGTCTGTGGGGAGGTGGTTGGATCATGTGGCACTGTACTCACTAGTGTGGACTGACCCATTGATGAGTTCAGAGCTGGATGTGCTGTTAGGAGGTGAGTCTGGTTGGAGGACATGGGTCACGGGGGGCACAACCTGGGAGGGTGTATTCTTGGCCCTGGCCCCTCCCTCTCTGTCTGGTTCTTCCTCACTCTCTCTTTTCCTGGCTGCATAAGATGAGCAACTTTCCTCCACCATGTCCAAAACTTCTGAAACCATAAGCTGAAATAAATCTTTTCTCTTTTAAGTTGTGCATGTCAGGTATTTTGGTCACAACAATGAAAAAGTGATTAATACAAATCTCAAAGTTTCTAGTTTAGGAACATGAGCAATTCTAAGACCCAAGTTTTGGAGAAGAAAAATAAACATTTACTAAGTGAGAAATGAAAAAACATTATATGGCTTTCCCATCTACTGGTTCATAATTTAATTCCAACCTACATATTTACATTATTTACCACTACCTAGTCATTAATTCAACAATTTTTCATAAGCACTTATTGTGTGCCAAGAAATACTCTAGGCAGAGCGGCCAGGATTTAGCTCAGTGGTGCTGGGCCTGAGTTTGATTCCCAGTACCGAAAAAAAAAAAGAGTTTGAAATATTCTAGGCACTGGGGGAGAGTGTGTAGTACAGTTTGAGGGAAAGTGAGAGATGGATGATGGCTATGTAAACTACTAATTATAGAATGTGAAATTTTTCAGTGTACTCACCATTTTCAGATTACAGGGGATAAGTGTGAATATTAATTGAATTTTTATTGTGTACCAGGCCTTTTGGATCCCTGAAATTTAATTTCTACATCAACATAAAGGAGAAGATACTGTTATTTCTATTTTTCTTGGTTAAAATCACCATCTCTTAGGTCCCCAGCATATGGAACCTCAGAGGACACCCACAATAGGAAAGAACCCAACATCTGGTAAACACTGCTTCTCTTGACACAGACAACAGGGGCTCCTGAGTGAATGGGTGACAGGGACCTTTCACTAGGAGAACAAGACTTGTCATGGCCCTATAAGACTCAATGTTTCTACCCCAAGACCAAGTCCAGCTGACCAGGTTTCTTGGATTTTAAGATGCTTACATTTTAACATCTTTAAGTTAAGGTGCCTCTTACAAACACATGTCCAATTGCTGTGGTAAAGAAGGGTCTCTTGCATTCATGCAGGTGTTCCTGCTGTATGTGTCTAAAGAGAAAACAATGTCTTGCTTCATGGAAAAACATTAATTTAATCCTGCAGTTTTTGAGAATTTTCCCATCATGGAGGTAGCAATCCATCCAAACAGTAGTCCTAATGATTTCAATTTTAAAAAGACAGCTATAAAATTGCATTGGAGAATTTAGTTTCTAACCCACATTTTATCATCTTTAATTTATTGCATACCAGCAAGAAAATATGTCTCTAAGTAAGAAGTAAGAAGTAAGTGTTTACATTTTGAAAATGTAAACACTACTTTTGGAAAAGTATTAAAATTATTGTATCATCAGTTTCTTACTAGTTTTTCAGGTCTTTCTTTACCATGGTTTGTTCTTAAGTTAGTGAAAGGCAGATTTCTGTAATCAGGCCTTCTATTTGTTTGTAAGAAAAATTTGGGACATTGTGGGCCAAACTGGTATAACGAAAATTTTATTTCGCAAAAAATAAGAACTAAATATTAGCACTCTAGGAAGTATCAAGCTGAAAAGAACCTAGGAGTATAGACACAGCCTGGCATGGGTGCATTTTCCTGCACAGGTAGCCAGTAGCCAGCTCAGCTCTTTAGGCACTGGCACTCTGCCAGTGTTTTCACTTGGCATGACTTCAAGGGCCTCATGTGTCCAGCCCAAGGCAGCCCTTCAGGATCCAGGAGCCAAGCTCACTGCATGCAAACCAGGCTGGGTCTTGGAATCAGTTTACATGGGCATGTTGTCAGAGAAAGATGTTTATGTGTGTGAGCTTCTTAAAGGGCTGAATAGAAAGATCAGAAGCAAGGTTAAGCAGAATGGGGCTGGGAAGAATTCCACATGTCCTTAGAGGACAGGCAGAGGATAAAAGAAGGTACAGTAGGGAGACAGAAACAGAAGTGCATTCTTCACCGTCTGGCTGGCCAGCCCCGCAACCATGCCAGTCTTCAAATAAAACCTCCCTGGCCTCAGAGCCTCCGCTGGGCATGCCAGCTCCATTGATTTACACAAAACCCCCAGGACTTTGATCAGCGACCAAAATGCAAACATTTTAAGCGATGCCCTGAAGAAGCTTGTTTGAAAAACAGTTGATGTAAGGGTTTAAAACAGTCCATTAACAATCTCATGTAGAAATGTGTATACATATATGCCACCCGTGCACGCTTCCATGCACGAGAACACTTTACACAGTCTATTAACAATACCATGTACTTATGACATACACTCACTTCATGTCCAAGGAAATGTTCTTTATTAGCAAGTATAAAGTAAAAAATATAAAATTAAACTCTTTTCTCACTGAACCTCAAACCCAGAGTGAAAGGGAGGAAAAGGAAACCATGCTATATCCACCCACCAGACACAAAAAGGGTGATTCACAGTTGGGTCTGTTAAGCCCATAAATTCGTACACAGAGTAGAAGAATTTTAAGATGTGAATTAATCACATAATTTTAGAGGCTGCAAATATCCAAATGGTCATTTCTAACTTTCATTTCTTGTTTTGTTGAGTGTCCCAACACTCTGTCACTCTGATAAATATCCTGGGTATTATGACAAAAGCCTGCTAAAAATAATGCCCCGTTACACATATTAAAAGCCAGCCTCCATGGGCTTGGAGCACTTACGCAGCCTCAAGCACTAACTCAGGGCACCAGCTTTAGAGCTCAGCTGGCAGGATTTCTAAGGATGAAACAGGCAGCCAGGTTTCATGGTGTGGGCCCTGTACTTCAAAAAAATTATGAAATAATATTTGTCTGCCTTGAGTCATTTGGCCGCTATTTCTAGATATGGTGAGTGCAGAGAGCTCCGTTTTGTAAAAATATGCACTTCATTCATTCTAATAGAATAATCACACCCTGGCTCCAAATTATTCCTTTAGAAAAAATGGACTCCAGGGGTTGAAGGGAGGGCAGGGGAAGGGGGAAAAATAAGAACCAAGAGAGATTACGTAAAGGTGCAAATTTCCAATGATGAATGTCATCATATTGTATACATAAAATGTACCAATAGAATAATATTTTTTAAAAAAGAAAAGAAAAAATGGACTCCTGGGTCCAAGGATGAGGTTTCTCCTAGCAAAGTCATTACAAATAAGCTGGTATAGGGCAGCACTCTAGAGCGAGCAAAGCAGTCCACCCAACTTTTAGCTGAAGCTTCTTCCAGCAGGAGAGGCAGAAAATAGAAAACCATTTTTCTAATTCTACATGATGTGCTGACCTGCGGGGTGAGGCCGGGAAAGAGACAGCAGACTCCCAGTACCTGAGTCATCAAAAGGAGTATCCAAACCCCTGCTCTATCTGGGTAACTACCAGTCCTTCAGTTCCAGGTGATCTGGTCCCAGTGTGTTCTGCACTGGTGTTCCAAGCTCAAGAAACACTAAGAAGTTTTCACCCACACATCACTCTGAGCCTCAAAAAGTGCAGGCCTTTTCCAAATTGTTTCTAGAATTAGCCAAACCCTCTCTGAAACAGCAGGAGGAGAAGTATCTTCCAGATTAACAAACACCAGGGTCACCATGGCCGCCCCTTTGTGGGTTCACACTTTCCTAACCTGAGTTGCCAGCAAGACTTTCATTGTCTCTTCCTCCAGCTGAGTAAATGCTCCCAAAGCCCCCCTTTCCTGGGTTGTCCTTTCTTATGGTATTACCCATGCTTAGGGGAACATCAGAGTGATAAAGCCCTCCCATTGTAGCATTTCCAAAGCCTCCTCCCACTAAATTTAAATAAAGTATTGTGCATCTCTATTTAATTAGCAAAGTAACCCTTCAAAACTCTGTGAACAGAGAGGAGCAGTGTGGTAAGTTGGTTTAAAGATGCCACCTCTGAAGTCAGGCGATCTGGGTTTACCATCCCGCTCAGCTCCCACCAGCTGGGTGGCTGTAGATGAGCACTGCATCTGCTTAAGCTCCTGCCTTCATCTGCAAAATGTGGCTGGTGGAATGAAATGCTGTGTAAAGAGTGCATTGAGCACACTGTCCTTCTCATGGTTATGGAACAAAGACACAGTGATGGTTGCTCTGAACTTGCCTCAGGTCGACAAGCGTGCACTAGATTCTAGATGGAAGTGTTCAGTTGGATTGCCTGGGTTGGGATCCTTGCTCTGTCACTTAGAATCTGCAGACTCTTCCTGTGCCTCCTTCATTTCTCAAAGGGCATTCATATGAGCACCTACCTCACAAAGGATGAGGAGATGCTGAGGGAATGAAGTAAGAGACTTGGAAAAATGCTCACTGACACAAGAGAACAGCAGCAGACCAGGAGCAAGAGCCCAGAGCCTTACCAGGCCCCAAAGTGTACACAACCTCACAAAAGGGTGCTGGAAAGGAGAAGCTGCTGGGTGCGGAGAGCTGTGCAGCACTGTCAGCCCCAGGGAGCCAGAGTTCCCCTCCCTTCCAGCAGACTCCTTTCCTTTTGTAGATTATGTCAGCCATGCACATGGAGTGGCTTAAAAAATACCAGCTGAGCCTCTTTGCTGTTTTCTCCCATGGATATTCACTCTTGTCACTTGGTTTCCCAATAGATTTTTAAAGTAATTGTAGATGAAAGTGAAATTCATCGTCATATTTTTAGAAAGTGTATCTAAGTCCTACACTGGTGCAGCCAAGTCTGCAAATGAGTGGGGCTACAGGAAAGAATCGTGTCCCCTCCTGCTCCGGCCACACACCACAGTCCTGAGCACAGGGACCCCATGCCCTAACTCTTGCAGTTTTGTATAAGCCTAGTAAGTGCTTTTATTACAATGGCATCTAAGTGATACAAAATAACATATATTTTGACATTTTAAAAGTGCCCCCAAGTCTGCAGAATGAGCTTATCTCTCATTTGTAATCTGTACTGAGTACTGGGACCTTAGGCAAGTCTTTCCGTCTCTCTGAACATTAGTTTTCTCCTACAAAAAAAGAAAAAAAAAGACTTTCAGATCCAAGCTCTAAAATGCTATTTTCCATAATTCCCTTCTCCATAACCCTCTCAGCCAAGAAAGAAGGCAGATATTTCTGGCATGGGTTTGACCTGCCTGTGTTCGGCCCAGTCTTAAAGAGGCAATGGGTGAGGTGGTTAGACCCCGGGGGAGTCCAGAGCCAGGCCGCCTGATTTGAACGTGAGTCCTGCCGCCCCTCCTTCCCAACCGGAGGCTAAGGTACAGGCACAGCAGCAGCCACTGGGCCTGGGAGTGGTCAGGGCAAGGGGTGGGGGCAGGTGTGTCCATCCAGCCACAGTTGTGCTGCAGGCTTCTGCAGCTGGTGTGAGAACCAGGTAAGTTAATACACAACAGGGAGTAGAGTAGTCAGTGCCTGGCACAGGGTGAGAACTGCCTGGGCTTTAGCTGTAATCATTGGGGTACATCAAAGACACTCAGTAAATGTTTGCTGTGCCTAAATGGGCATCAGCGATCAGCCAAGAAAAGATTTATGTTTTCCACTTAGTTCTCACAGCAACCTTGAGGAGATGAAACTGTTATCCTCATTCTAGACAAAAAAAAGAAAGAGAAAATAGGATCTGGGTGGTATAACACACTGAAGAGGCAAAATAAACCAGCATTTGATGCCTAAATCCATGCCTAACTGCAGTTATGTAATATGACAATATATATTAAATAATATTTTTGTGTTTAGGGAAAATCAGCTCTGATTTCCATTTGTACTGTAATACTGGGCATCACTGCAGGGAATTTGAGTAAAGCCATTTACCTTTTTGTCTGTGAACTTGGAAGTCCCCAAGAACACTCTCAATGAACCTATTAGAGATAGGAATCTAAGCTACTATGATCTCTTTAATGGCATCACACATAACAGAGTCCAGTCAACTTTATTCTATTGTAATCAGAGTTTTTTAGGTTAAAGTAATGGAAACATTAAACTTGTGTATGAGGGGGAAAAAGGTTTGGTTAGAAAGAAATAGCCCTTAAAGAGGGGAGGGAGGCACCCTGGTCTTGGGGTGAGCACACTGCAGAGCAGACGCTGCAGAACAGGGCAAGTCCTGGGAGTTGCAAAGCCACCAAGAGGAAGCAGTTGCCCTGGCCTCTCTCCCTTGGCTTTTGTGGCTGCCCAGCCCCACTGATCAACTTTCTCTACTTCTCTAAGCACATCAACAACCACAGCAACTTACTGAGAGCATTCAAGCAATGGATCCATGCTGAGACTAGCATCTCTCAGTCTCAATGCAGATTCTCAAAAGTGATCACATAAAGTCTTTGTAAATAGGAAGGGGTGGAGGGGTTGAAGGGAGGGCAGGGGAATAGGGGAAAAGATAAGAATCAAAATATATTATGTAAAGGTACAGATCTCCAATGATGAATGTCACTATATTGTATACCTAAAATGTACCAATAAAATTAATTTTAAAAAACTGAAACGTTAAAAAAAAAAGAATAGGAATCCCAAGGCCAAACCCACACATACACACACACACACACACACACACACACACACACACACACGCATGCACACGCATGCACTAACCTAGACAGCTACATAAACCTCTAACAAAATAAATCACTGTTATTTGGACACACCTCTATCCATCCTGCCACCAGGATGCTCAGGAAATTCTGAGGGTCCTTGAGCAGAGTCTAATTCTCAGGCACACACAGCCAAAAGGAAAATGGGGGAGAGATTTTGAAACTGGACACATTTGAGCTGCCAGGAAATTGTCTGGAAGCAGCAGCTGAGCAGCAGCTGCACATGGCCTTTATGTGAAGCTTCGTCAGATGGGGAAGTGGGAGGGGCCCACCAGTCAGGGAAGCAGCCAGCCCCCCACACCCCAAGAGCCCCGGGAATAGGCAACAGTCTGCGGCAGGATCCTCTCACAATGGCCTGGCAGAAATGGATGGTCCACACAGGGAAGGATCAATTGTAAAAAGCAGAATTAGTCATTCTAAATCATGCAGCTGTGGTCGAAGGGAGCTCTTCTAAAAATCATTAAACAATCATGTATTCCTATTGATTTATTCAAAATACCTTGAGGGAAAGCAGATTAAACACAAGGTAAAAGTAAGCTAATGCAGATTAAATGGATGAAGGATGGGCTGAGAGTTCCCTAGGTAGTTTTTGTACTAATGAGAGGAAAATTATATGTACACTATTACCAGGATAAAAGGGTCTATTAGAGGTCTTTTGCTTGACATATTTATGTATTTCAAATACTAAGTAGCATAGTGAATTAGGTTTACTCTGGACATTTGTTATTTTTATTGCATCTCCAAAGTGATAAACAGAGTTCTCCGTCAAGGGCAGCATGCCGCTCACTCAGAAGCCCTTCCTGGTAGACAAATCTCAATGCCAGGGCTCATTCCTGGGTGTCATTTATCAACAAGCCCAGGGCTATCTGACTGCAAGGACCAGGCCTCTACATCCAAGAGTAGCATGGACACCTGAGGTGAGATGAGGTGAGGTTCATATGATATGACATCTTTCTCTGGGCCACAGTCAGAGATGTCCTAGCTTCCTCTAGTGGAATCTGTCCGAATGCAAATGCCTTATCTCTTCAGAAACCGGAAATGAGATGTGTATATTACACATTGTGCTCATGAGTGGGAGAGACACAGCAGGTGTCATGATCCTCAGTGGAAGAGATGGAAGCAGTAATACCATGACTAAGAAGCCAAGGACATGCATCCAGTGAGGCTCAGAATGAAGACCTCATGTGTTTCCCCCAGTTCAGGGTTTTGCTGCCATATTGTGTAATGGTGAAAATTGTATTCATGGGCCACTATTTTTAAAGTGGTATTATTCTCACTATATTTGTTGGATGTTTGAAACCAAATTCACTGTCCTCCCTTAGCCACTTCATCCCCTACATTCCTTATTCCAATTACCAACCCATTAGTCAATCAGGAAGTTACATCATTCTCCACCATCTCTCTAGACTTCAGTCTTGACACTTTATGAAACAGTTCTGGAAGTCCCTTTTGCGAGTGTCTTTAGGAGGTATAGTTTTTTTAAATACAGTTAATGCTACTGTCCAGTAACATACAAAGGAAAAACAAACTCATAAAAATATTACAGCATGCCCTCATCCACCTTACTCACTGGATCTGGCACAGTGTGACTCCTGGCTCTTTCCCAAAGTCAAAATGACCATGAATGGTAAACATTTGAATTGATTTAGAACATCAAGGCAGCCCCAACAGCAAAATTAAAGACCCTCCCTCATGAAAGAGGACTTCCAGAACTGCTTCAGAAAGTGGCAAGAATGATGGGATAAGTGTGTTCAAAGGGACAGGGAGTATTTTTGAGGAGAATAAGTGGCAACATGTCTTTTACTGCAACAAATTTTTTAAATTCACTGTATTGCTGTATTTTTCATGCACATCTCATACATAATATAATGCATGTAAGTAATAAAAAGTCCTTTTAAAATAATTTTTTTAACCTTAAAAACACAAAGAGCCCAAGTTTAGTAATTAAATAAGAAAACTTACATGTTTGTTTAGTAACAATCACCTGTCCTCATGGGCATACACAGGCGGCTGAAACACTATTATTGGTCCTCACTGTTTTTCTCGCCATGTCGCACAGTCCATGCCATTTCTGATATTCTCGGGTTTTGATGCCACTGACTGTTTGGGGGGCGCAGAAGTGGAAATGAGCACTGCACTGCCTTGCACAACACAGCCTTCTCTTGTCACATACACGGTTTGTGTTCCAGCACCACACAACAGAATAATGGAAAATATCGCAGCCTGCAGGCTGCAGGTTACACAGCCTACTCTAGACCCCAGTGAAGCAATTCTAGCCGGGGTCGTGGCCTTCACTCTTTCCTCTCTCAAAGCTGTTCCACACCCCACCGCCATCTTAATCTTTCTAAAATGGAGCTTTCATTCTCCCACACCCTGTTCATAAAATCCAAGAAGTAGGGTGGCAGCATCCACATTTCTGTTTCTCTTCTTCCTGGAGTAGAAAGGGATCATGGAAGTTGAGGCTGAGCTTGGCTGTGAGACAGCTCACTTAGAAAGGAGGCGTTTCTAGTAGAAAGGCCCTATGATGACCTTAGTCAGGCGAGGCTGGTTCAAAAGCAAAATCAAGAAGGCTCTGTGGCTCGAGCCAAAGCCAAAACTCAGGAGGCAGGGAGGGAAGCCGCAAAGCTAAAGAGAATACAGCAGTGCAACCTCAGGACTCTTAAAGAGTCATGTGGTATGGTCACATCACGGGCAAATCCATTTCTATCTGTTTCACAGATATAAACAGAAACCTTACCACATTCCACAGTAATGACCTTGACTAGTAACTAGGGAGACATGGCAGCCGTTCTCAACTCCACAATACCCATTCCCCACTCAGACCTTTTAGATCTACTATCTCATCTTCAGGAGAGGGACCCACAAGTATGTGACTGCAAAAAATTACCTATACTTTAATGCACAATCAGTTTACGAACATCTTTAGGTTGCATTAGACTCCTTCCATCAGCCACCTATATTTATAGATATTGGTGTAATAGTTTTCAGAATCCAGTATTTCATCCAAATCATTTTTCCCCTGTAGTGACTCTTTTCATCTACAGAACAGATATAACCATATGCATGGTCTGACCAGAAAATTAAAGAAACATTCTGTCCTTGTTATAAGAATAAAATCTCTCACTATTTCTTGCCATCTAGCTGTGTTCTTTACATCCTAGAGCTTAAAAATGATAGCTATCATTTGAAGCAATAATGGCATCTTGCATTTTCATGCTACTTAAATTGTAAAATACATCGGTTCATTTAGCCATTGCTTCAGTCTATGGGAGCAGCAATGAGTTGTTATTATTTCTAATTTGCAAATTTTTTCCAATTTTCTTGTGGGAAAACAGATTCAGCAATGCTGAAAGCTTTACTCAAAGTCATCTGAGTCATTGCTTACAGAACTAGGGGCTAGAGCTCTTTCTTCAGAATTTAGTCATGTTGTACCAATTTGGGGGTGTAGCTCAGCAAAAGGGTATGTGTTCTGCATGCAAAAACCCTAGGTTCAATCTCCAGCACCAGATAATAATAATAACAGCTACAACAACAACTTAGCCATCTTATGTTCTTCATTATTGCTTTGTCACTGCTTAATAAATTAGACATAAGTCCTGGGGAAAGTATCCTTATCTAAGCAATGATGAATATTTTAAAATATTTACATCTAGACTTCATCAAAAATATTTAAAAAATTGTTACAGATTAACAGCAATAGAATTTACTCCTCAATAGAACATTTTAGCCAAGTATTACAATAAGTTAAAAATCACAAGAAGCATATATGTACTGAGAACTGATAGTGTTTTTACTTCATTCACTCCCATCATTATTCTGTACTCTGTCAGATGTCAGCAGTGCACACACCTCCTCGTGCACATGCACACACATGCACACAAGCACACAAGCACAGTGGCCACTGACTGTCTTTAGCTATCATGGACAAATGCAAATAGTAGAAGCAAAGGTCTAAGATATGTCTCTGTAGTTCAAGTTGCATGAATACCATGGAACTCACAGAAAGGCAAAGCAGCTGTCCTTGTACAAATCACCAATGTGCAAAACACAAACCATTTTGACCTGACTTGGAAAATATCCAGTTTCCAAAATCACCAGATCATAGTCTAGATTGCACTCTAATTAAAATGGTAAGGAACACAGCTTTGTCTTCCATTCTGCAATTAGGATGAGCTTTCTAAGAAGGAGCATCAGAGAAGAACTTCTTAGCTCCAGGGGCCCCACCCAGTTGACTGTGTCTTCCGTCCTCCTTTACGGGAGGGCTGTCACTATGGCTGTGCAACTCTGGGGCAGGAAAGGCCTTTCTGTTTCCTGAAAATGAGCTCTATTCACAACCATGCTTTTCCAGGATTTAGCTGTTCACATTTTCTTGGATGCTGTTAGAGTTATAAAATAAACACTTCCAAGATTGTTTTCTTAAAAGTCAGTCCAACATAAAATAAAATGAAAAGAGCCATTCTGAGCCTTCAGTTCAACATTTAACCAGGGTGCATTTAACCAGGAACATACCTTTTTCTTCCTCTCTTTGAACTTTTTCAGCCTGAAGTTTGGTTTTCAAAGTTTCAATGCTGGCTCGTTCCACTAGAGACTTCTGTTTGATTACTGGCTCCATCCTAAACTCCAAGACAACATTTGGACATCAGTTATTTATTTAAAACCTGAATTTGGGCAACTATTGAGACAGGTGTTTAGGAACCTGAGCAGTGGTTGAATAATTATAGATTTTAAACTTAGGACATAGGGTTATAGGAAAATTAAATGTGTTTATATTTAGGAGGTATTTCAAACAACTTGATTATCTTTCCCTTTATCAGAGAAATTGCTTATGAAAATCGATACAATGCACATGCTCATTCATTAATGTATTCATCCTACAAACTTTAATGTGCACATACTAGGCACTAGGGATAGAGTATAATGAAGGCAGACTCAAGTCTGTGCCTTTCTGGAGCTCTCAGAGAGCAATCTTTATTCCATCTAAAATGAAAAAAACCTGACTACCTCTGTCTTATTTTTTTAATGTCATTCTAAATGGACTTCCTTATTAAGATTTCTTTAGTGGAAGGCACTAATTGCATATAAAGTACCCAGTAGATCCCTCCCCACTTCAAAATGACTCTTCATAACTGTGCGTGAGACAGCTCTGCAGGGAATGCGCTGTGTGCAATTATTTCTTAGTTAATCCCTTTAGAGATGAGAGGTCTTGTTAAGTGTTGGGACAGAGTGCCTAACACGGGAAGGAAAGCCTCTGCTTGCATGGGTTCGCGTGTTTCATATTGCCTAGTGAGTCTCTGCTCTTCATTTTCATTTCAGGAAAGTGTCATTGAAGAGACATCTTTGTGTCGTCTAACATGTGTTTAGCTATTATTTTATCTGTAAGTGGTGAAGATCACACTAAACAACTGCTCCCTCTGTCTAGTTAAAGCTGACAGGGTTGTCACTACTTCAGTGATGATTCAACATCCCAGCTTCTTTTCAGGAGTACGTCTTATTCTATATCAGGGAAATACAGACAGTTTGAGAGTGGATTTAGCCAGCAGCGCACAATGGATTCAATCTCAAATTTGTAGAGTTGTTACTGAGAAAGGAAGGTTTATTTAAGATGTGTCTTTCCTCTATCGCATACCCCAGACCTTGTTCAGTGCTTTCAGTGCTGAAATGGTTAGTCTGATCACCTATTTAATGCTCTCTTCTTGAAGATGTGTTCTCCCAAGATGATTGTACTGTTTCTTCCTAACTCCTCTCTTCCTGATAACAGATAGATATTCCAGCTGTGGTATCTAGGATAAATATTCCTGCCTTAGTGAGCAAGAATGATTCTGCTGGTGGGAATTCCTAGCCAGAAAAGATAACAAATCTAGTCATGGAGAAAATTATTTGGGCTGAAAGAATTCCTTAAGTAACAAGTAAATATAGACAGAACTACTAATAAAAATAGCAAAGGAAATGCTTGGAGAATATTTGAAAGATATATTGTTTTTATTCTACCTATTTCTTGTTTGGAATTAGTTGAAATCTGAGTATTGCTCCTCAAAATCATTTTAATTATTGCATTTTAAGGTAAGGTCAGTGCTCAATTTCCATTATAAGCTAACTTAATACATGGTTTCTTTTGGTTGATTAAAGGATAACTCCAGATACTGGCATTCATTAACTTTGATTTTTTCTCAGCTAAATTTTAATTTTTTATTCATATATGTTTGTGATACACAGCAATTATATTCATCTTGGAGAATTAGCACATACACATATTGTATTTTGGTCATTTTAATTTTTAAGTTCTTACCTTGAAAAATTACTGACAGGCTAGCATAATGCACATAATAAGATCTTGGCAAAGAAATGTACTAGAAAAATCCAGGGCCTCAGCAAAAGCATGTACCTGGTGCTCAGAAGGGAAAGAGACAGGAAGTTGCTGAAGCAGTTGGAATAGGGAATAGGAATGGTCAGCCATCCACTCAGCAATGAACGATGAAAAGGTCAGGCCACTTTTACACATTACCACGTCTTTCACAGGCTAAAGCGAGCATTGAAATTCTAAAGTCCTGCTTGACTCTCAAAGTTGAGCGAGAACAGAAAACGGCGCCTCGTCCAGACTGTAACGATATTTAGAAATGGTTTGAACATCTGGGGCTAAATATGAGGTCACCCTTGGAGCCCCGCCGTGGGCCTGGTCTCCCTCTCCTCCTCACAGCGCCCCTCCGCACCCCTGTCCTTACCGGCTCACCCCATGCATATCCATGGGGCAGCTGCCTGGTAAATCAGACAGAATTCTTCAAAAGGCCCCCGGGGGGCTGATAATCACAATAAATATTACCAGTTTGTCCTCCCACAGACCTCTCTTCAGAAGGCTTCTAGGCGAGCCGGTATCGTTGTTATGATGGCTCTGTTTTTCCTCCTAGGAGATTGATGGCATTTGGTGGCTTCCCCCGGGTCACGCAGCAGGACGGTCCCCCAGCAGAAGTTTCCACCCGGCCCGAGAATCGGTCATGTTGCAGAAGGAGCTCCACAGCCGCCAACACAAATATGTCGGTGGATTTTACAAAGGACTTTTTAATAAAACGGCAAACCCCTTTTCTGTATCCGGGCAATTCAGCGGGCCGCGCTTAAGGTTATTTCAGGGGACTCTACCTACACCGAAATCAACCAAATGTGGAACTCAGTTTTGTGGTATTTGGTAGTGCGGATAATTGCCAGCGAGGATTTCATTTTAGACACTGAATTTGTAAGACAAGATTCACTTTACCATTTACGCTCTTTTTGAGCCATTAAACATAAACACACATTCGGCTAACAGTGGGCGATTTGCCAAATACCAGAGGGCATTTGAGGATGTCCAAAGACATTTTGAGAATAGGGACTGGGGTGGTGTGGAGGTGCTTGCTACTTGAACTAGCACGTAAGGGTCTTGATGGCTGGTAAACATTGTACAGTGCTCGCCACGCTCCCCTCAATAAAGAATGAATTCCCTGTGGTCCATAGTGCCAAGATTCAATACCTAAGCCTGGGACCAGAGGTGCCAACTGGCACAGAAATAAGAGACTAGTTGAAAGTCATCTGTGCAGTCTTTGGACCTCCAGGTTTCCTCCCCAAACCTGCCAGTACTTCCACCACCCACAGCCACTCTCACCTTTGCAGTAAACTCATTACACCTACCTGTATTTTTAAAGCCCAGGTACATGTATTGGGAGGGCTTGTTTTAGGTAGTGATAAAAAGGGCATTATGTTTGTCTTACTTTCTCATTGCTGGGACACAATACCTGACACCCAGGAGTTAAAGGAGGAAAGGTTTATTTTGGCTCACAGTTTGAGGCTGCAGTCCGTGGTTGGCTGGCTCCAATGCAGGACAGTGTGACAGAGGGGTGTAGTGGAGGAGAAATGGCTCATGGTGTGTGTGGCAGGCAGGAAGAAGCAGAATGGGATCAAGGGAGGAGAAGGGGTATATATATATATATATATATATATATATATATATATATACACTCACCCAGACCACGCCCACATGACCCAGCTCCCACCAGGCTTCTCCTCTCAACATCACATTCAACTATAAATTTATGAACAGACTAATCTAGCATCACACACCCATGATCCAGTCACTCCCAAAAGCCCCACCTCTGAGTACATGAGGTAGTAGGGGCAGCAACATCCACATATAAACCATACCAATGCTGTATATAATCACTGGAGCTTAAACATCTTGGTCCAAATTATAGTTCATTCTTTTTTACTGTTCTATAATATTCCATCACCTCAATAAACTATGAATTCATTTTGATAGATATTCAGATCATCTGCAGGTACTTGTATCATGAACAGCACTCCTATAAACATTTTATATAATAATCATAGTGTGTTTCTTTATATATGTAAAGATAAAATGTATAAAAATAAATATATGCAATATCTCCTATATTGCATGTAAAATGATGAAATCAAATACACCCAGGCATTAACAATGATCATTTCTCTATTGTGAGATTTTATTGATTTTCTTTTCTTCTTTATATTTTCTATTTTTCTACAATGAATATGTATCATTTTTGTAAGAAGAAAAATGTTTTCTATAAAGCTAGGACATTGACATCATCCTAAATTATAAAAATACTCAAATGTACACAAATATCTATAAATTCTATGTACGATGTTAACCTCATTAAGCTTAGTTTACAGCAATCCACAGACTACTCATGAATTTGTTTTACTAAACTTAAAGCTAGATGTTAACCAAAAGAAATGGCTGCTTCTAGGTAAACTCTATTTCTGAATTTGCCTACACAATATATAAAGTCAGAAGCAGAATTGCATTGTACACAAACTACAACCTAATAGGCATAAATAAGATTGAGAAGCCAAATAAGAGCTACCCCTTCTTGTTAGTGTCCTCATACATAACTAAAAGACTAGGACACCTTGAGAGTCAACTGGAAACCGCATAGTTTGTACCTTAATGTATTCTAGCTAAATTAGAGATGAACTACAGACAGTAAAATTATAAAGACTGGGGAACTAGAGGAAAAACTGAACTTTTACTTATCCCCAAATCCCTGCTGGAAACAGTTCATACTGAGAAGGTTTGCAGCCTGACCTTTCATGACCATCAGTCATGATCTCTGGCAGCCCATGGGGACAAGGACAGCTCTGTGGTCGGGTGATACACTGGGGTGGTGCAGCCACCCTGTGGGGTGTGATATGGGAGGGGCCTGTCCTACCCTGTGGCTTCGTCCTCCTTACAGCAAGGGCAGCAGTTGACCTCAGGAGAGGATAACTGAGCCACCAGGGCAATATAGCAACAGCTCCAGGGGTGCCTTCTCTCTCCTTGCTCCCATAAAACAAAACAACCTTTTTCAAGTCTGTCTGAGAAAATACTGCAAAGCCTTGAGTTAATAGTGTTTGTTTCCTTTAACTGTACACCTCATTTTTCCTGAGAGAAAAGACTTGCAAGCTCCCCTCTGGATGCCGAAACATTTTCCACTGTGTTACAGAGCAAGCATCGCCTGCTGTGAAGAGTGGTGGGAAGTGTGCATCTGCAGGTTAAGCAAGATAGGTCAGATAATAAAAGGCAGCAAGAGAGGACAAGGAGAATGACAGCACCCCAAATGGGACAATACTTCATCTCTGCATTCAACAAGCTCCTCCTTCAAAGGAAATGCAGGCCCACTGGACTCAGGATTGACAGCACTCCTTTCTGCCAGGATAGATGAAAGCCCACAGGTGGCAGGGACCCCCCCCCCCACGCATGTGCACAGAGCAGCAGACAGCCACGCACACAGAGACACAGCCACGGCAGCAAAGACACCGCAGAGCCAGCTCCGTGTTTGCCAGAGGTCTTAAGGGGATCTTTCATTTCATTCCGTAGTAATGCCCTTTTTGTTGACAAAAGTAAATTGATGATAGTCAAGAGGGAAGCATTTGGTGGAAAAATTCTGTTGACCCTTCTCAGATTGAATTTGACCACAGAATGGGATACCAGCAGTTGCAGAAATGATAGATTATTGTAATGACTGCCAGGATGGCCTTTTGGCATGTTTAAATGGCAATAAATTTCACCAGGAGGAAGGCAATTTTACTACTTTGGAGCAGTAAGGAAACATGGTGTTTAAGGTGCAAATAAATTGTGAGTCGTTAACAGCAAACATATTATTTCCACGGTGTGATTTTCCATCAGTGGCTATTCATATTTAATTTAATTATATGGATTTACCTAGCTAATTATGCTTGTTTGTTCCAGGTCACAGAATTCTCAGGCCAACGATTTTGTTCTCTTCCTGCCCCCTTACGTGTATAAACAAACCTTCTCTCTCTTTTTTTCCTCCACAGGTACATAAACACAATGGGGTAGTCAGATTACACTAGCCCACTGAATAGCCTACTGAGGTGATTACTTTAGAGACTGAGGAGCCAGGGATTTAGCTCAGTCGTTCCACTGCCTGCCTCAAAAGCAAAAGGTCCTAAGTTCAATCCCTGGTACCAAAAAAAAAATTAGAGACTGAGCCACTACATACTTTTCCTCAGCTGCCAAGGCCCCTCTAGGGAACAATCCTTCCCTCAACTCTCTCATTGAAGGAGGAGGCAGAAGGGAGAGGTGTGTGATGGAGTTCACACCTCCTCGAGAATGATTGTGTTAAGACCCACTTGCATTTATAGTCCCATTTCATTGGAAAATGCCTTGCTCGAATGGGTATAAGTGGTGCACCTGAAACTCCACTTAGAAGATCATTTAAAAACACACTTTAAGGTGACAATTAACAAGTCCCATTATTAACCACCTGTTCATGGGCAGCTTAAACATGCTGGGGTGTCTCCGATCAGAGGAGAAAAAGAAGACGGACTTCAACTCAAGCAGGTCGACAACACGCTTTACTGCACCCTTGTTGATCTTGGGTTGGCCAAGCAAGCACAGTTTCTCCAAAGGCCTAACTCTCATTCTGTGCTCAGCACACTGTAGACGGATCTTTCCAATAAGATGGAAAGGAGGGCCTGAGTGATTGGTCCCCAGTCTCACAAAATCCAAGCACATGTGTTTCTTTCTGCTTTCTTTGTGATCCCTGGAATGTTTTTTCTGAGACCACATTGGAAAGGTTTTCTGTTCCGATAATTTTGTAAAGTGCTGGAGAAGGTTCAACCAACTCTGGGCCAAGAACATCATCTCATTGGTCTCCAATTAACCCTTGGAACTACTGACACTCGGCGAGCTAGTGGGACACCCAGAGGATCTGGAGTGCTCAGCACAGTGAATTTCTGGCTATCCTAGAAGTAATCTCCTTGGCATCCCAGGTAGAGGTGCAGGAGAGACCATAAGGAGGTACTGAGTAAAGAAAGCCGTCAGAGGAAGTCTAATGAGGGTGAAAAGTGAGGAATTGGGTTGAAAAATATGGAGCACTTAGACCAAGAGAGAAGAATTGTAGGAGCTGGAAAATTTGAAAAAAATGGTCTATAGCTGGCGGTACAGCTCATAGTAGACTGCTCGCCTAGCATGCTCAAGGACTGGATTCAATCCCCAGCACCAAGAGAGAAGGAGGGCGGGAAGGAGGAAGACAAAGATGAAGAGAGGGGCTACAAAAGGAAGGACTAGAGGGAAAGAGGGAGGGAGGGAGATCTTTTGTAAATAGGAAGGGAAACAACAGATGGAGACAAGGGGGTGGGAGGGGAAGGGATGACAAAAGAGCTAAGATGTGTTATCCACATGCACCAAGTCCCCACAATGAGTGTAATCATTGTGTACTGCAAACATGTACTGATACAAATTTAAAAAGAAAGAAAACAATACAGATTGTGTCCTTTTATGGAAAGGGAAGTGGAAACACAAAAATCTGAGGGAGCTTCTCAAGGCCAACAGACTTTAATGACAAATTGGCCTAGAAAAGGAGGGACTTCTTGCTCTTGCTGCCACAAGAGTGTCCCAGTAGGGTCACCCCACAACTGCCCTGAGAAGACCCAGGTGAGCCCATCTCACCCGCACCGAGGAGGCCCTGAGCTGGGTTAGTGGCTCCTGAGAACCAAGGTCAAGTTCTCAGCTTTCAGGGCTGGGAAGGCCCAGTTTTCTGATTCTGCACATCCTTCCCCAGACCCAGCTCATCCCTACACCCAAAGAGTTAGCAAGGACTCTGAGGGGAGCAGGGTATTTTTACACTCCAGGGCAAGATTGTCCAGCTCTGGCTGAGATGAGTGCTGAGGGTCAGAGCCTGGCCAGTTTCCCTCGCAGTCAGTCTGGTTGTGAGGAAGCTGGAATTTCCATGGCAGCTGTGGACATCTAGAAGCACATCGTCACAGGTGTCTGGCTCAAGCTCCTATGCCGTTAGTGAATCCAGGCCTCCCAGCCTCCCTCCTCCACTGATGAGAATGCTCATCTCTCAGCTCTGTCAGCTGTCCACCAGGTCTCCCCAGGCCTGTGCCCAAGCCCAAAGCTGCCTGGGCTGCTGCTACTTTGTTTACATCTCTTGCTGGGCTAATTTTTGTTGAGCAAAAGTGTCCCTTGCTGCGGTCACAGGGTGCCAGGGAAGGGATTGGTGTGGCCATATAATCACAGTGCTGATGCCAGCAGATGGGGACAGCCTGCCTTACTTACTGATGACTGCTAATTCTTAAAACAGATCACCACAGATAGGCTATAATGAAGGAACTTGAGTCAATAAGCGACTGTTGACTTCTCATCTTGAGTAAACAGGGTAGTCTCGTGGTCAGCCCCCCTCCCCAAAAAATTTCATTTTCTTTCTGTCTGATTTCTACTCGACTGACTTTATGATTTGCTTATTTTGTCAGGTTGATCAGATACAATTAGCATGTCTTCATAATAAAGATTAATAACTGCTCAGATCAACAAAGGGCAATTAGATGGGGGTGTGTTTCACACCAATGCAGTGTAAGGGAGGCTTATTTATTTGTTTTGGGGCTGTTAGTCATATGCATGGCATCACAGGCTCCTTGTACACCACAGCAGAGAAGGGGAGAAACCAGTTCATTGAAGCATAAGAAAGAGGCTTTAGTTGAGAGCTAATTGCCCTCATACAGTGCTTCCGCCAAAGGGTTTATGTTGAACGGTCTCCTGGAAGATCACTTCCGCTGAGGAAGTAATAAAAGCCAGGCGTGCTGCTGAGTGTTTCTATGCATTTTAAATTTAGTCCCTGTACTAGGCCCAAGAAAGGAGACCAGGAGGAACTCTTTCTTGTTCACCAAATATCTACTCTCCCTTTTTTCCTCAGCAGTAGAACCCTCCTTTCTTCACAGAGATAATACAGTTAGTTAAAAAAGACTACAAGCTGGACATGGTGGCACACACCTGTAATCCCAGCCACTTGAGAGGCTGAGGCAGGAGGACTGCAATTTCCAGACCAGTCTAGGCAAGTTAGGGAGGTCCTATCTTGAAATTATAAATAAATAAATAAATAAATAAATAAATAAATAAATAAATATAAATAAATAAATAAATAAATAAATAAGGAGGGCTAGGTGTGTAGCTCAGAGCTCCCTTGGTACAATTCCTAGTACTGGAAAAAGAAAGGGAAAGACTAAATTTGCACTAGGAGTGTAACTCAGACATAGAGCTTTTGCTTAGGATGTGCAAGGCGCTGCGTTTAATCCCCAATACTGTCAGGAAAAAATATCAAAAGACAGCAATAAAAGACTACATTTCTCAGCTTCCTTTCTAACTTGAATAGTTTCTAAGCAAAGATATTAAAGTGGAAGTGTTGTCTGGGATTCAGAGACATCTCCTTAAAGGAAGTTATTGCTGCTTTGCCCCTTTTCACTTTTTCCTTCGTTCAGCTTGAGAAGTAAATGTGATGGCTGGGACTCCATTACAAAAGCTGAGCCATAACACCAGAAATGTTAAAAGAAGTCCTATAGACAGAAAGAAATGATGGTTAAAAATATGGTACTAGGCAAAAGAATAAAGAGCACTGTGTATTACCTACATGTATAAATATATAAAACTTTTATAGAAATTTCTTTAAAAGATAATTGTTTAAAAATATTATAATAATAACAACAACATGTCATGGAATTTATGACATATATAAGTAAAAGGTCTGACAACAATAGCATAAAGGAGAGGAGAAATTGAAGTATAATTGCAAAGAATTTTTTCAGCATGTAAAGTGGTTATAGTATCACTTGAAGGTGGACCAAAATAAATTAATGATATATGTTGTGAATGCTAAAGCAAACACTAAAATAACAAAGCAAAGAATTACATCCATAAGCCAAACACAAAAAGATAAAATGGAATCTTTAAAAAGTTACTTAATCCCAAGGTGTCAGAGCAAATAGAAGCAAAGAGCAAGATACAGAAAACAAATAATAAAATGACAGACAAACCTAATTATGTTAATAATCACATTAAATACAAATATCCCAAACAGAGATTATCAAATTGTTTTTTAAAAAAATTGTAAGACCCAACCAAATTCTGCCTATCAAAAACACATTTTAAAGATACAAATAGGTTAAAAGAAAAAGATATGTTGCACTTACTCTAATCAAAAGAAAGCTGATTAATATCAGACTGATTAACATCAGACTAATATTAAGCTAAATTTCAATGGAAGTAATATTGGTGTAAACAAATAGTTATTTTATAATGATAAATAAGTCAATTCTTCAAGAGGACATAACAATCCTAAATGTTCATGCACCTAATAACATACATTCAAAATACATGAAGCAAAAACTGACAAAGCTACAAGAGAAATAGGCCAATCCATAATTACAGTTGGAAATTTCAGTACCCCATCTCAATAACTGATCAAACAAGTTGGGAGAAAATTAGTAAGGAGGGCTGGGGATTTAGCTCAATGGTTCCACCACCTGCCTTGAAAGCAGAAGGTCCTGAGTTCGATCCCTGGTACCAAAAAAAAAAAGAAAAGAAAGAAAGAAAAGAAAAGAAGTAAGGATATGGAACACCTGCACAACACCATCAACCAACTTAAACTAATCAACAGTTACATAACAATCCACCCAATGGCCAAATAGCATGATGCACTCCAGCCTATCCAAATGCTCAAAAAAGATTTGCCAATGTAAGGGGTATAGGGATAGAGAGATTTCAAAGCACAAGGAAGCCTCTGAATACACTGGGTATTATCAGTGGCTGTGCATATATATCAAATATGTTAAATTATAAATTTAAAATATGCTCAGTTCACATTAACTCAATAAATCCACTTTTAAATATACATATGGGTTTTCACTAGGGTGGTCCTCAGTTAATCCAGGCAAGATTAACCTTTGCAACTCTAAACTGATCACTATATGGAATTCCCTGGTTAGCCAAGATTTCATGAACAATTATATAACCTACTTTCTTACTAACAGCCCCCATATAATTTTTCCAAAAAATATTTCTTACAAATCTCCATTAGCAGATATGTTCTATATCTTCAATTTTAACCCAGCCCTGCACTAGAGTAGTAGAGTACTGTTCCTAAAAATCCTTTAATAATGTCTTTTAATTTTTAGATCTATTCAAACTATTAAACAAAGCACATCATTGTTATCATAATTATTATTGGTTAATCATTAAAGATGAGCAATTTTCTTAATCATTACTGCTATGTTATGTTAAGTAATTCCTCAAAATCATCCTCTCAACTCAAAACTCTTATTATTCTTATTTTATAAATAAGAAAACTGGGACATAAGAGGAAACTTTGCCCCAGGACACAATGCAAGAGACTGGTAGTGGTAAGATTTGAACCCATGCAGTTGCCCCTGAGCACACACTCAGAACAGACACCTATCATTCACTCATCTGTGCATGAAACAAATAAATAAATATGCATTGGGTATCTTCCATGTGCTGAAATCTATGCTAGGCTCCCCAGTACAAGCTCAGGGAGCAGGTGGACAGGAGGGAGAGCACACCCTGAAAAGCATGAGGAAGAGGCAGAAGAGGGAGACCACTGGAGTGTGTAGAAGTCTATCTTTGCTTATCTCAAAGGTTTACTTGTGACAAAACCTGTACCTCCTCCCTCTCTCTACCCTTCAACATTTGGCTTCTGCTTTTGCCATCTGTCTTGTTTCTTTGGAAGTCTCCTCTGGATGTGAATTCTGGAGCCTGTTCGTCTAACTGAAGCCTAGCTCCATCGCTTCAAACCCAAGGCGAGCATCCATTAACCTTGCTGCACTTCCCTTCCAAAAGAGATGTGAGCCCGAACACCCTGCCAATCCAATTGCTGGGGGAAAATTAAATATATGAGTTAATGCAAATAGAGCACTGGAACTTTTCTATTTTTCCCCAAACAGCGTCTTCCAGAAAATTTGGCACTGATGGCCATTTTGGTTAATAATCTGAAAGGCTTCTCCCAATCAGGCCAATCCCAAGATTGAAGAAAAGACTTTTCCCCTCTTGCCTTCTCCCTGAGAATAGGGGATAATGTGCAACTCCCAAAAGACTTCTTAAAGACAGATAAAAAAAAGTATTTGAGCAGGGGATGATCCTTTTAAAAATGGAAACATCTGGTCCCCCTGGTCTAAAAACCCATTCTTGGGCCAAACACTTTCCCTGGGCAGCTATTGGAATTACAGTAATAGTTGTCTTTGGTTGGCTGAGCTGAGGAGCCAGGAGCTGTGAACACATTCATTTAAAATTAAAAGGAAATAAAAACCCAAAATCCTCACTGAACTACTGGTTCCGAGAGACTTCTTAAACTCGAAATCCAGCTCAATTACATTTCATATCTAGTTCCATTCCACCTCAGCCCTAAACTTGTGCTGTATTTATCTATTATTTATACCAATAGTTATTTTTATATTCACTATTTTTATTTCTATTTGTTGTTTATTTATAGCTCACTCATCATGTAATATTAACCAGGCCACAGCACAGCCCCTGAGGGGGAGAGGCCCCTTTTTCATTTCCCTTTATAAATATTGCAAACTGGTAGCCAGAATGCACAACTCCCCCATTTCTGTGTAAGCCCTTGATGTGCTGAATGATAAAGTACTGTGAAGTCTCTCCTGGGGGCCCCAAAAGAAGGGTTTGTTTTGACTCTTCCCAAACTTCTCTACATTCAAGATGTCCTACATAGAAATGATACATCACTGGTCACCCTGCCACCCAGAACAGGCCTGGACCTGGCATGCTGGAGGACCTAGGCTGGCAGGTTGCCACCGAGTCAGGGACCAAACAGAAAAAGTGACTGCAGTGCTCATTTCGAAATTGCTCTTTAAATATGTCTGGCTCCAAGTCTGGTTCAACAGTACAGGCCATCCAAGCACTATTCAGTACCTCCAGAGAGATGACAAATACAATTTACTTCAGAAACAAATGATTCCAGAACATGAGATTGCACTTCATAAGTTTTTGGAAAATATCTGTTTGTACATTTGTCTCCACTCATAGACTGTAAAGGGTTTTTTTTAACTCATAGAATATGCAGTTTTTAGATGAATGAATCTGACAGTTAACCAGAGACCTAATCATTAACAGTAGATTTGTATGGGTGGAAAAAAAAAATATCTTGGTGGTGGAGCAGAGCTATGCAAAAGTTTGTTCTACTCAAAACTACAAAACCCTAAACAATCAAGCCATCCTCCATTGGCCACTCTGTGATGACCATATCCCACATCTCTGCCTCCTGCTACAGTGCGTGGCAGCCTATGCCCAGCGGCGCTGCTCTTCCACATACAGGTGACCATCTCTGGGACATAATGTTTTCCTCTGCTCTTCACAGAAGGAAATTGCGTCTTGCTTCTCAAGTGTTAGAGTTCACTAAAAAATTTGTTGTCTTCAATAAAAAACATATATATGAAAGACACCTCAAAATTGTAAAGAATTTGTTTAAGTCACGCGTGCCTTGTACTCTGAAGAAATTACAAAACAGTGCTTGTAATCTTGGTGTATGGAGTTCTTGGAGGTAAGACTTCCACGCTGCATTGTTTTTGGTCTGTGAACAATGGGGAACACTTATTCTGTTTTTTAGATCTCATTTCTAACTAGCTCCTTACCCAACACCCGACTCTTGACCTTCTTTGCCTTTTTTATTAGAAAAGAGACAGATGAATGAGAAAAATCGAGCCCCACCACTACCCTCTTCAGATATTTTCTCCAAGTTTCTGTTTGTCTCACATTCCTGTTGAACTTCTTGGAACATGCATGGTTCATTTTGACACCGAAAAATTTCACCCTAGCTGGATAACTACAATTGTATAGTATGCTGTTTGCTTAAAATTCTGTTTGCTTAAAAACACCTATCTGCAATTTAACCAGGAGTGAAGAAAGGAAGCTCTAATAACAACTATGAATTTATGATTATTCTGGGTAACCAGTACCTAGCACAGTACCTGGCGTAAGCAGGCACTCAGTAAATATTTTTTGAATGAATGAATATTCTATTACCTATGACTCTAAATATTCCCTACTAAGACAGTCTTCCTTTAGGCAGCTAGGCAGGAGATAAATTCTAATCACATCCCTATTCCATGGTCCTTGAAGGAGCGAATATATCTGAACAGCCAAAAAGGATGCCACTACTCAAAAAGAGAGAAGCAAATGCCCTTCTAGGCCCATGGTGCCATCCTAGGGTGCATGTTCACAGCATCACAATGGCTCACCCTTTGGGAGGAGAACAGAGAAAAGAGGGCAGGAAAAGTGTTTCCTGTTTCATGAATAGGTGATTGAGTAAATTCTCTCTCTCTCTCTCTCTCTCTCTCTCTCTCTCTCCCTTTCTTTCTTTATTTGTCTTCTTATTGCAAATCCCTGTGGACAGCAGTAATGAAAAAGGTCATTGGACAAAAGCTTTCAGAGGGGACATTAAAATTAGCTATGAGGAACAAACATTTCTGACCCTTGCATATTATCTGACCCAAAGCAATGCTTGCTCCAGGGTGACAGACATCTATAAACTTACAGTGAAACTAAGTCTTGACACTAAGGACAAGGACATGTATAGAATCTTATCCTGCATTTATTCTTAATGCTGCCCCTTAAAATTAGTACTTCAAATTACTTTAAATAAACTGTGGCATGATGCCTTTACTTCAAGCTGCCAGTTAATAATTGGCCTTGCCTACCTTCACCAAATGTGAAGTAGATCAGGAAGCATTATTTTCTTTGCATTGCACCCAAGTAGCTAGAGTATATTCAGTCACAAATAAAACATTTCAGAGAGAAAATTTCACTTCTAAGTTTTTTTTTAAATACCCATGTACATCTATAAACACTGACTTATTCTCTTCTTTCTGGTGACAAAAGCTAAGTTAGTCCAAAAATTATGAGTATTGCATTTGTAGAGTAGGCCTGTGATATAACTACCCCACCTCTTTAATCAACTTGCCATTGCAAAGTGGAAAATGATTTAGGAAAAGCTGTCAAACAGAAAGGAAAAGCCAATCTGGATAAGCTACTCAGAAATCTGCTTCATGAATCTTCAACATTTGAACCATCCAAAGTGTCCACAGAGATCGAGAGATGCAGAGGATGTAAAGTGGGGAGAGGACAGAGCTCGGGAAAGGAGTGGGGACTAAAAAGAGAAACTGGATGTGGCCAGAGGCACTGTCCAAGTTGAAAGAATGGGGGTTCCCTTTTGAGGAAGAGAGAGAAAAAGAAACAGAGACAGGTGGCAAAAGGAACAAGTCAGAGACACAGGCATGAATGCAGGGAAAGCACAAGGAGGGACATGAAGGGTGGGGGAAGTGACAGTAGGGAGTAGGTCCTGAAGGGGGGCGGGGGGGGGGGGAGAGCGAGAGAGACCCTGCAGGAAGAATGAAAAGAAAAGAAACAGAAAAAGAGCCGCTCCTCCCTGGTCAGTGCTTCCTTCTTTTTTTTCAGATGGCACCCTGACAGAAGATTAATTCAAGTCAGCTGCTGAAAATAATTATTGCATTATGGGAGCAGCAATCATTATTTAGAACATGATTAAATATGTCTGCACCTATTGACTCTGCCTATGATTTATGTATTTGTTTAGTCAATAGTCTGATGTAAATGATGTAATTAATTATAGATGGTGGTGTCAGGTCATTGGTGAAAACAATCTGAGGAGAACAAGGGCTCTGTTTTTTTCCTGACAGATGCAGAGGAGGGGGTGGGGGAGTTGAGGGAATTCCAGGGCAACTTTTTCACGTGTGAATGGCGGCTGGAGCTCCATTTGCATGTTGTCTTTCTCTTGTTCAGCTTTCGTTTAGAAATTGAAATAACTTGTTAAGCAAAGGGGAAGGGAGCCCATGATTGTCAAGAGGACGCCTGGGACCTGGGCGGGTGAGGAGGTAAAGAGCCAGCTGCTCCCTAACACAGGGGAGCGTGGCACCATCATTTACTGCTTCATAAAATTAAATGTTTTCCAAATTAAATCAGCAGGCCGTGGGCAGGAGGCCTACTATCTCTAATAACAATTTTTCAATCAATATCAGGGGCCTTGCCCAGTAGGAAACCGGAGCTGACGAAGCTAGGCCGGTCTGGGGAGGGCCAGGATGAGAAGCTGAAGCGAAATCAGTCCTGAGCCTTTCCATCAAATCCAAGGTTTAAAAATATAGATATATATGCATGGGGGATTCGCCCTCGCTGCGAGTCTATTCCCCGTAGATTTTTCTCTTAACTGATAATTCGGTCAGTCACATTCCTCAGAGGGAGGTCACAGGTCACCCCAGCCCCTGTCAGGCCTCAGAGAAACCATTTCCATTTTAATGCCACAGCTATAATCTATCAAAGATGTGATGTACAAGATACAATGAATTTAAGTGGTCTTCATATATCACTGAGCTTTCATGCCTTCACCTGGGTAATAGTCTGAATTACTCTCCCTACCTCACAATCTGTCACCCCCAGTAAAATAACTGCCATTCTGGTGTTAATGGCAGATTTGTCCAAATTGGGGCCACAGTAGCCAAAGTCATTCTACATCATAAACTTTAGCATTCAGTGCTTAGCTTGGAAAGGGCCCATAGCTTAAAATTCTTCTGTAAATAATTCTGTGGAGAGACTCTACTCATGTTTTTATTTATAAGAGCTAAAATAAATCTAGCTGGGGCAACACAGAGCTGCCTTCTCCATTTCTCTGTATCTGTATCTAGTCTCCTCTCTCTCTCTCTCTCTCTCTCTCTCTCTCTCTCTCCCTCCCTCTCTCTCTTTTTCTCCCCCCATCCAATCTGGCCTGTCACTTTCCCCTGAAATGTGTCTAATAGACTCAGTTCTCTTCCTTAGACAATAAACATAGCAGAGTTCAGAAGACTTAGCTTAGAGTTAGTGACCTCTCTAACTCAGTGATTAACCCTTCTTGTTTTACCAGAAGGCTGTAAAAGTTCTCTTTGCCAACATAATATATATATATATATATATATATATATATATATATATATATATATACACACACACACATACATACACATACACCATCTCAGGCTGTGAGACTTGTGCACTGCAAAACTTCCAGGGCAATAGATCTCAGGCACCCTCCTATTCAAGTGGGCTTGTGCCTTCCTCTGTTTCCAGACCTTGCGCCAGGTTAGCTATCACCAACAGCCACTGTACTATCTTATTCACCAACTGTAGATGAAGAGGTCAAAGCTCTCTTTGAGCAGAGTCTGAGATTAAAAGACTGTTATCGGTATTACAGAGGGATGTTATCTGTTCAAACCCAGGCTGCATTTGCCATACTAACAATGGCTGATCCGCAGGTGAGAAAAGATTGTATAATAGCTGATCACTTAAGTGATCACATCAGACCCCTCATATCAGACCAGGAATGATTCAGACAGCAGATCGGCAGCTACAGTCACTGCACCAAAGCTCCTGTATAAATACCTTACAAGGGCCCATGGCCCATGCCTAAGAAACTTGAAGTATTTAGGCAGTGTCAAGAGAGAGAGTTTGGTTTCTGTCCATCAATGTAACATGATAATGAAATCTCATAATTTGTTTCAAATCTTCAGGGAATGAGCGCGTTTATTTGTTCACAGGTCCCCCAGCGACAGAGCCACACAATCTCATAACTGATAATCACAGGCTAACATATGAAGAGTGTTAGTTTCTCTGAAGAGTCTGAGCTTTGAAGTTGTTTGTAGTTCTCAGTACCTCACCCTTCATCTACAAAAACTGAGTCCAGTAGGATGTCACCTTAACCTTCATGGCTATGCTAAGGATTAATGAAGTAAGGTTTATAAAACATCCCAGACCACTCACTCTTCCCATAGCCATGGATTTCTAGAAATGGAGGCAAAGCTGTCTAGAAAGCTGATAGCTTTGTTAAAAGGCCAAAAAAGTCAATAAAATAGAAATTATTTGGGAAAAGTCCAGACAGAACACTGAGCACCAATGATTCCCTTCAGTTTCAGACCACTTAGGTTCGGCAATAACAAAGGGTCCAGTCCTCCTCATTCTGATAACGCTTTCATTAAAGTAAACAGTGTATTATTAATGCTGAGGGCTTCCCCAGCAGGCTCTGTTTGCTTCCACTTTATCTGGACTTCTTTGCAATGAATTGTAAACTCAGGAGATATAAATGAGAAATATGCTCCCAGCCAGTCAGAATCAATGGAAGTCTTTACCTTCCTGTGGAAGAAGCTGTACTAAAATGAGTTGAAAGAAAGAATGTTCTTCTATCAGTGATCACAGCCCACCATGGAGGGACTTCACTGGACCCTCCCATTAGTTCACAAACACTCCCATTGTGTTTTTTACCAGATGCTTGTATATGGGCTGTGAAAAGATGGTCTCATGTCTACATAGGCATGTCTCAGCAGCCCACTGGACACAGAGCACATCTCGTGGGCATAGGTAACCCAGGGCATCACTTTTTCATAATTCTGCATGTCAGTCAGGCTGATGATCCTTTGTGCTATTGATATAAAATTAATTAACCAGATCCTCCCCTTCAAGAAACTAGAACATCCACAAAGAAGTCTCAAAAGCTTTCCTCACAAAGGCACAGCCTGAATTTACCAAGTAGTTAATTTCACTTCTCTAAAATGCATAGAACTGAACAAAGAAATAGCAAAGTATGTAGCCCAATATTTAGAAATCCATTATAGTTTCAAAAAAAGGCAATGAAACTGTCTACCTAGGAAGTGCCTGTCTGTACCTCTCCTTCATCTCCCCTCCTAAAAGATAAGCTTTGAAAAGATAATTGTGTGTGTCTTGATAACACTCAAAAGTTGTTTTTCCTGTGGGAAAACAGGTACCTTGTAAAGGGTAGAACAATACTTTCCTGACTCTGTTTGTACACTTGGGCAGTTTACAAAGCTCTTTCTGATCATTCCAAGTCAGGTCAACAAAAATCTTGCCAGCCGTTATTGCCAAAAAGTTTTTAGCAGGGACAGAGCTTTGCACTAGTTCAGAATGCTGGGAAATATTCTATAATTCAGTGTTTCTTAAACTCCAATGTATACAAAACAGGATTGGCAGCCAGACATGGTGGTGCATGCCTGTAATCCCAGCACTCAGAAGGCTGAAGCTGGAAGATTACAATGAGTTCGAGGACAACCTGAGTTACATAGTGAGTTCAAGGCCAGCCTGGACTGCATAGTGAGATCCTGTCTCAAAATTTTATATATATATGACTACTGTCACATAAAAGGCAGGATTCTCAGTCCAATTTGAATTTCAGGTAAACACAAAACAGGGTTTTTTTAGTATAAATATGTTCAAATATTTTGTGCAGTATACTTAAATATTGAAGTTCAATTTTAACTGGTTGGTTTGCTTTGGATGTATGTGTTTTGGTTTGTTTGCTAAATCTGGCCACTGTAGAATCATAATTACCTGAGTTATTTACTTTACAATGTACAGTCCCAGTCCTCAAGCCCTGTAAATTTTAGACCTGATAGTTCTATTTGGGAGTCACAAAATCTTGGTTTTTTAAAAGTAAGTACCCTGGAAGATTTCAGTGCAGGGAGACTTGAAACTACTTTGAGAAATACTTACGTGGCTGAATGTCCCCTAATGTACCTTCATACATCAGCAACAAAATGTTTTGAATTTAAAGGTACCAGTTATTGTAGCTTTGAATGGGAAGTCTAATATGTTTGCCTGTGCTTCTAAAATCCCAAAGATAGATAGAGTCCTTGATCACCCATAGGGGATAAGAACAAACAATCTGAATTTCTGTCAAGGGATAAATGGACCCTATTACCTCTTACTTGTAATTTTCCTTTCTTCACATGTGGAATAAACTGATCTCTGTTGCTGCATTTCTTTTGCAACTTCGGTATTATTTGCAATAAATTGAATCCTTTCCATGCTTGACATATTGCACTGATCTATGACTTTGCTTTCATTTTGTCCTGTTAACTAGAAACCCACTTCATCATGAAATATGTTCCTCACACTTTTCTCCATAGTGAGTAAAAACATTGATAAAGCATCATAAATTGTAGGTCATTTCTCAAATGCTTCCTGTTACAGTGAGGATTGGAAGAAGAAAAAGTAACTACTGATCAATGGCCACTTGATAAAATTTATGCTGAATGTATAGACAGAAAAGCAAAGGATGTATCAGAGCCACATTGGAAGACAGCTGCCTCCCAGCCAGACTCTATTCTTGACTCCACAATACAAAGTAATTTAGCTTTCCCTCTAGTAAATCAGCTTACCCTGAAATAAATTAATGTAAACTTCCAATGGCAATATTCCCTAAGTCACATACATAATTGAAATAGAAGTAATAAGCCTAAGCTAGCATGTAAATCTTAAGTACATACAATTATTTAAAGCCTATTTTAGACCAGTTTGTCAAAACAGCAAAAACAAGAAACACTGATCCTAATACACATAGTATCACCAATATAACTAGATTTGCCAATTTACCTTGTGCCAACAAGTCTACTAGGTATTTTACAAACATTTCTGGACAGAATGTCTCAGTAGCCTTTTACAAATGAGGAATGAATGGTAGGGCTCAGCCCATAATGTAAGGGATAGGGGAAGTAAAAGGCAGGGAAAGTGAAAGGAGGGGAAGAAAATGCCGATGTCCTTTAAAACCTGCTTCAGCTAGGCCTTTTCCCAGTGTTCTTTCTTCAAAACCCCCTGTATAGCATCAAATACCTGGAACCCCCAAACAGTCCAAGGAACTGATGCCTTTCCCCACCTTTCACCTTACTCCATATCCATTTTGTCAGCTGTGCCTTATGACAATTAAAATATTCTTTAGAAGTAAATTCAGCTATGAAAATAAGCACTTGCCAATATACCCCAATAACATGTAGCTGAGAATCTATGCCCCCTGCAGTATTTAGGATTGAAGCATCCCCCTGGCAAGATGCTAAACATCCCTCTGCCAAGTCTTTTCAGCCACTTATTGAGGAAAATAAACCTGCCGCTCAGGATTGGTATGAGGAATAGCTTATAAAAATGAGTGCGAAACCCTGTGCAAATACCAAATGCTGTATGAATGCTAAGTAATAATAAAGATGTGTATGAATGCAGCAAAGCAGCCCAACTTACAGGTGCTTTTTTCAAGCTGGACACCAACCATTTAAGATTCATCCATCATTCATCTTCGGGCATTCCTTTCTTTATGGAAAAATAGCAGGGGCTGTCTGCATTGAACAGAAATGGGAAAATTGAATTTCAAAGCATATAAGCCCTGACACTGGTCAGTTCTTTTTGTTTAGTTAACGAAAATAATATTCATGAAGTAAAGAGACAAAATATCAATTACCATTTGGCTTTGTTTTCTTCTCAGAGCCAAAAGATCCTAGCTGCAAGTAGGTTTTGAAGGTATTGTAAAGACACATGGCACTCAGCAATGTAATAGGGTAAGTGGAGTCACTGTGTCTACCCTCCAGGAAGTCATGTGCAGTAATTCCCAAGCACTGTCTGTCTCTGTGTTGGAAGACCAAGAGACGGGAGAAATGCAGTGCTCATGAGCAATATGAAAACGATGACTGCCACCCTGCAGCAAGGATAGGAAGAGATAGAGAAAGAAAAAAAACTCTTCAGCAAACCATTTCTTCCAAAGACATGATTCACTAACATTTGATTTGACAAGTTGTAGACACTCCTAACATTATTTTTTCCCCTTTGCTGTTCATTTGGGGAGCAAAGATTTATTGCCTCTTCTGAAAAGGACAAGGAATGACTAGAAATAAGAATTAATAGGGTTTTTGCCTATTGCCCATCCTTATAGAAAAGAAGCACTTCTTGGCTAGATTCTTAGCTCTTTGGGTTGCACAGTACAGTGAATCCATCTGTACAATATTAAGTAAAATCAAAAGACAGCAGCAAACAGTGGTCATCTGGGCGCGGGCAATGAGAGGCCATCCATTTAAAAGTCAAATGCTTTCCCCATGTGAAGTTTCCTTTCCCCATAGAGTCAGTAGCTCCTGACATTGCTTTACCCTCTTCTTTAAATGTAGTGTGCCTAAATCTGCCACACATATGAGCCATGATGTATATGAGTTCCCACTGAATGTACACAAAAAAACAATGCCTACAATTTCATTCTTAAAATGCCAAGAAATTATTGTCTAATGAAACAAAGGAAAACAGAGACGGTCTTTGTTCTGGTCTGCACAGACACTGCTAGGTATCCAATGAAGTGCTGTATGAAACAAAAATAAGACAGGACAAGGGGAACAACACTGGATTGAATTTTATTGTTGGGCAAAAGAAAGAAAACAGTGTTCTATTTGTTTTCTTCCTGGTGTTTAGTGGGTCTAAAGAGAGAGTCAGAGGGGAACAGATAAAGTTTGATCAACATCCAATGTATGAAATTAATTTTTATGAGGGCTATCATGTTTTATCATTAAGATAAATGTACCCCCCTAAGCTATGCATATCATATGCACATACATACTTTTAAAGCAGTCCCAGCTCTGGCTGTTCAAATGGCAGAAAGCCCCTCAGGATTTCCATTATAGAACCTGATTCTCAGGGATTTATAACTAAACTGAAGATTTCCTTCAGAGTAAAGCAAGAATCACCAGGTCTCAGCTCAAAGCACAATTTTGCTTTCAGTTTCCTGAGAAGTTTAGGTTTGTTAGTTATCAAGTTATGAAAATCCAAAAATAAGTCAAAGCTTATAGGGATCTGGCTTCTTTCCTCTTTTATTTTTAAGTCCTCAAGAAGGTCTCAGATAGCTTGGACATCTAAAATGACATTTAGTCCAAAATATGGATTTCTTTCTTAAAACAGATGCAACTTTGACATTTAAAAATTGGTTATTACACATGCATAGAAGCTGCTTGTCCAAAAGATACTTGGCAGTCCTTTGCAATATGGTGTGTACCATGCATACTTAATGCCCACGTGCCAAATGACCTTCTTCCATTGCTGGGCTGAGGAAATAGCTTTCAAGAGAAGTGACAAATATATTACCAGTTCAATTATTGCTTTATTATATTGCACTCATTAAAAATTGCTTGAAGAGGAGCATAGATTGCTCAAAAATTACTTAATTTCATCCATCATTCTAAAAGGCATTATTTACTTCCAAGTTAACATTGGCTGAAAGATCTGGTACTGAAGACTTCAAAACCAACATGGTAATTCTTACAGGGTGTAAGGGAATAAAAGAAAATAATATCAGGATAAATTTTTTTGATGTTTTGTTTTTTGTAGTGCTGGCAATGGAGCCAGAACCTTGTTCCTCCTGGGCAAGCACTCTACCATTGAGTCCCAGACCCCAGACCTCAGAAGAGTGTTTAACAGGCATTCACAGAATGCACCATTATAGTTTCACCCAAAAAAGCAATAATACTCAGATGTTCCAAAATGTATTTGCTAATGCACAGATTTCAATCAAATGTAAGTTCATTGAAAAAAATAAAATATTGTCGCTCTCACCTGCATAGTATTTCTTTCCCTTGATAAAAATACTTGTGTAATACACTTGTAAAAACACATATCTGATATATGTATTTACATACACATAAGCTGTGATCAAAAAGGTTTTGTGCAATAATTTGAAAATCATCACTCTAACAAATCCAAATCCTCTCGGGAACAGACAAACTCATCGAAACAAAGACATCACCAGTCAAGATTTATGAATGAAACTACCATAGGCTGAGACTGTAGAGTTGTTTTTGTTTTGTTTTCTCCTGTGACCCTTAAGCCCAAGCTGAAAGCAACATAGGAGTAGAGAAAAATGTTTTGTGCCATTGGAAGTCTGATTGAAATGAGTGACAGTTTTTGATTCCTGAGACAAATATTCATCATATACCTATTCCAGGCCAGACACCATGCTGGGTAATGCTGTCACAATGACACCAGGAATGCTCTCAAAGTTCTTATGGTCTAAAAGGAATAAATGTTTGTTTTAAATTGATATTCAACAATAATCACAGTATGTCTACTATTAATATTTACAAATGAAACTGTAAAAGTAAGAGACAAAAACCATTTCACTGTTACTGTCACTATTTTGTCATGAGATTTTCTTTTATTTTTTCATAAAATAGAAAATATTCAGTTCTTGTCTCAACAAACAACTGAATGATTGAGTGAGTCTTGACAGGGAGGAATAAAGGGGGAAATGTCTAATATCTATCCATGATCAGTCAAGATACTACATGCTCTAAACTCCTTAGGAAAAAAATGTTCATTGCAAGAGTCTGCTCAGCTGCTTGATCACAGCATAGTTGATTTTAAAAGACCAATAATTCTGAAAATGTTTTTATTTATAATATATTTCCCAGATGTTTCATAATTGTGATCTTCACATTAACACTTTCTTTTTAAGGCTGAATAATACTATATCATATCCACATTTTGTTTATCCATTCACCTGTAAATAGACAATTCAGTCTTTTGGCTACTGGGAATATTCTGCTGTGAAAATAGATGTATACAAATATCTATTTAAATCATTTTCAATTTTTTTCAATGTTACCCAGGAGTAGAATTACTGGATAATATGATAATTCCATTTTTAACATTTAACCCTGCACAGTAACATGCAGGGTGCATGTATTTATCCTTATTTTTTAGATAAATAAGCTAAAATTTGAAGAAATTAGCCAGATGTGAGAAAAGATATCTTTGATACCAGTCAGGAATATAGAAACTATTTAGAATAATAATAATGAATCTTTAGAAGCACATTTTTTGAAGTTTTAGATTGACAAAAGATTTATTTTTACAATTCCACCAAATTTCTATTTTTTTTCCCCATTCATTAGCTGAGATTGTTGTTTCCCTGCCACAATTACATCAGCCAAAGCTTGCTGCAGTCCATACTTAGGATGATCTGTGATGCCAGCAGAGCAATAATCATTTTAACTTCACTTGAGACTGCTTGGGCATTACCACAACAAAACATGCATCAACCTTGCCACCATCTGACTTTTCCTGCTATCAAAGTAAATTTAGACCAAGACATTTGCCATTGAGGAAAAGAAAATGTTTGAATTCTTGCCTCAGGCAGAGAGCTAGCTGTACAGGAATGAAAAATGCTGTGGATAATATGTCAAATCTCCATTTGACTGGGCCCATGTCCATCGTCACTAAATTGTTCAACACAATCTAATCAACACAGTAAGTGCAATGAGCTAAAATAATGAAAATGATCCATCTGTCTTTGCCTTTTCTTGGTTTTGCTCTCTAACATCCTGGAATAAATGCAGCTCACTTATCTCCCCAGGAAGGACACCTGGTTGCATAACACATTTTACACGCAGAAGCAGAATGAACACAGATATTCAAAGAGTGCAGTTTACAAGACAGAATGCAGAGCCCTGAGAAGAACAGCAGACTTACAGCCAAATCCTGGGCTCCAGTTCTCCATCCACCACTTGCTGTGTGACCTTCATCAAATCGTCTCTCAGCTTTGGTTTCCCCATGCGGGAAAATAAAATGTGAATAATCATAACATCCTGCTATCTCACAGGCACAACAAAAGTGAAAGCACTTTGCAAAGTATGCAAAGAAGTGTACATATGTATCATTTTACAGTGTTATTATTATTTTCATGACTGCAGGGGATTTTTGTATTTTATTGTAAATGTAGGTTTTTAAATGCGTGAGAAAATGGGGTGGTTACAGAACCATGACTTTAAACAAACTTTATTTGGGCGCATGACTGACTGGCAATTGTGTGCAATCATTTTAGCTGTCACAGACCCAGAGAAATGTGGGAGAGCTCTTCCATGAAATGTTTATATTTCATAAACAAAATGATGTGCTTAACAGTCAGAGCGATGGGAGGGTTCCGGCTAATGCATTTTCCAATGTGTGAGGCAGATTATTAATGCGCTCCAGTAGCTGTTAATTTCAGTTTGCCGGAATGATTTATGGGGAGGTAAAGGAGAGAGACATAATCTAATTGAGATCAGAATCACTGTTCTAGCAGCAAAGCACCAGCACGGGCCCTGGGCACAGCAGAATGATTAATATCTAATAAGCAAATAATCCGTTAAATTATTATAAACATTACTTTTGACAACTCTTTTGTTGGCAAATGAAAGAGGGGAAAAAAGAAACATAAGATGTAAAAATCTCCACTTTCTCTAATGAAAGTATAAAAGTAGACTTTTGTCAGAGCAAAGCTGATGGATGCCATGAGGGGTTTGAATGTTGTGATCAATTTTAAGTACACTGGGGAGGCATTTTTAGCATAATATGAATGACAATTGCATCCCCAGAGCAAGATCACCCTTGAGACACAAAACTGTATAACTCTAGTTCTCAAAGGGCAGCTCCTATCCCCAAGCCCTAGCATCACCCCTGTGGTAACTAGAATGCCCCTGCATCTGACGGCCATCGAGTGCTCAGACTATAACAGAGAGATAGACACCCCCTCTTCCACCAGCTGCTTTGAGTTTCCACTTCTCCTTTTTTGATTGTTTTATGTTTTTAATGAGGTAAAATGCTCAGAACTTTAAGTTACCATTTTATCCATTTTTCATTGGCATTAAGTCCATTCACACTCTTGTGGCACTCCTACCATCTCCAGAACTCTTTCACCCTCCCCAAATAAAATTGTACTATTAAATGACTCCCCATTCCTCAACTCCCAACTCCTGGAAACCACTATTTTGTTTTCCATCCCTAGGAAGTTGACTCCTCGGGGTAACTCATATAAGTGGAATCATAGACTGTCCATTTGTGACTGGCTTATTTCTCTTAATAGAATCTTCAAGGTTCATCCATGTCACAAAGGAGTCACAACATACTTTCTTTTTAAGGCTGAATAACATATATCATATCCATATTTTGTTTATCCATTCACCTGCCAATGAAGGGTTAAGTGGTTTCCACCTTTTTGCTACTGAGAATATTCTGCTGGGAAGATGGATGTATACATATATCTATTTAGATCCCACCTTCAATTATTTTGAGTGTTACCCAGGAATATTCCATTTTTAACTTTTTAAGACATTGCTGTAGTTTTGTCCATGGGGGCAGAAACATTTCGCCTTCCCACCAGCAGGGCACAGGGGTTCCCATTGCTCTACCAACACTGTTATTTTCTGTTTCTAATCCTGCTGTATTCCCTCCAAAGGATCCAATAAAAGTTACATTAGCCTTGTGCCTGCTCAGGGTCTTTTGTCTATAGATTTGAACATCCATTTGGCATCTACATTATGAAGAGCCTAGACCCAGGTGGATAGGTGCCTAGTGGCTAATAAGGAAAAAACTTACAGGAATGAGTGAAGGGTAATAAAAAAGAGGTCATGAGTTAGCCCCAAAAATTCATGTGAGTAATGCATTCAAATGAAGCTTCTTGGCCTCCGACCGAGGAGTGGACTGGTGAGGAGCTGAGCTGTGCACCACCATTGGCACTGCCCACCCCACCCTGGACATCCAAGTGAGGAGCCGACCACCCCAGAGTGCCACCCCACCCTGCCCTCCTGGCTGCCCCGGCACCTGGATCCACACCTCAGAGGCACAGGGGGTCATAAAGGCCATTGTCCTGAGCTCCAGAAGATAGAGCAGAAGTGAACAACAGAAAGAGGGTCTCTCTCAGGCTCCCTGATGAAAATTGAAGCCCACTGGAAAAGTGAAGAGAATCTCTGCAGTAAAGGCACACCAGACCACCGTACCTGGTAAGTTGAAGGGATCATTACCTCCCATAGAAACCTGGACTATCTTCAGGGGAAAGGAAGCTGGAACCTGCAGTAGAACCTTGCAGAGTTCAACCCTGTAGGAGGTCAGGGACCTCAACTTGGGCCTTGCAGCCAGAAATCAACCTGAATCTCAGGGGTCAGCTGCTGGCTTGCTGAGACTCATTGACTTAGATCTGAACACTATTGCCCACGTTGTCTATTGTGACAGCAGAGACATAACCTGAAGGAGCCCCTTTATTTTTATTTTTTATTTTCAATTTATTTCTCTTATTTTTAATTTTTAGTTTTTAGTTTTTCTACTCTATTCAAATTTTTCTTGTTTTCTTTCTGCTTTTTCTTTTCTCTCTCACTCTCGCTCTCTCTCCCACATTGTTCTTCATCTCCCTTTTTGTTCCTGTTCCTGCCCTAATTCAGATTTCTTCTTTCTTTTTCTTTTCTTCTCTTTTTTTATTTCTCTTGATTGTTATTAGTTTCAAAGGAAAGTACATACAGTTTCTAGCTTCCCTATTGCTGTTAGGTTGTTCTGTTCTTGTCTTTGTTCTTTCCATCTGTCTTTTCCTCTTATCTTCAACAGTTTCCTAGAGTTTGTGTGGTCTTCCTGTGTCCTCTGGCCTCACTTCTAACCTTTCCCTATCCTATCTATCTATCTCTTCCTCTCCAACTCCTTCTAAGTCCCCATCCCGAAGGTTAAAGTTGCTATATTGAAGAGTTTATTCACAATAAACACATTTTGGGCTGGTCCTCAATTTTGATTTAATTCACATGGTTAAAGATGATAGATTAATGACTACCACAAATTGTCATTTTCTAAGCTATGCTTGATGCTATTGTTGTTGCTGATTGTATCACTTGGGCTAAGGTATTGTGATTGATCTAATCAGTTGTCCTTCCTGGTATAATGAAAATGAGATAGCCTCAGAGGCATTAGAGACTCAAAATCTAAAGACCAGCTATATCTGGAAGATACCTCTGAGAAGCAATCATTCCATAAGGGATCTAAATACAAGCAACAAAGATACTTACAACAAGCAATATTGAAATATCAACCCAGGAATTAAATGAAGAACAGTACCAACAACAAAAATAGAAATGAGAAGACACCTAACCAAGGCAGAAAACCAGACTACCAGCTCACCAAAGGCAAATTCTGGGGGAAACGAGGTGGAAAAATCTGATAATCAGTCACCTGGACACCCTGAACTGATGGCACAGGAAGTAACAAAAACAAATGAATGAGGCTCTAGAAAAATTCAAAACAGAAGTAATTTCCCAGATAAACACAGAGATGGTGAGCAGAATGAAAGACATGATTAGAGACTCTACAACAGAAACAGACAAAAAATAGATGAGCTCAGGACCATAATGGAAGACATGAATGCCCAGCATAGGAAAGAAATGGAAACCATGAAAGATTCAAAGAGAATCCTGGACATCTCCAGGATAGGAGATTAAAAATTCTATTGAAAATATTTACAGCAGAATGAGTGAACGTGAAGACAGAATATCAGGTATAGAAGATAGGACGGCAGTCAGTGACCATGAAAAGAGAGATCTCTTAAAAATAGTAAGGGACCATGAGAAATCAATCCAACATCTCCTAGATGATACAAAAAAGAATAATATAAGTCTGGTAGGAGTCCATGAAAAAGCAGGAGAAAGTACAAATGACATAAAAAAAAACTGTTCGCAGAATTAATGACAGAAAATCTCCCAAACAGAGCAAAAGAATTTGACATACAGGTAAGTGGGCCATATAAGACTCCAACTAGCCATGATCAAAAAAATCTACACCTAGACATATAATAATGAACATCCCAGAAGCCCAACAGAAGAACAAAATATTACAAGCAGTTAGAGAAAAGAAATAAATCAAATGAAGCTTCTTTCACTGCAACCCAGAAATCTCAAAACTCTTATGAGAACAAATCATATGTACCCCTCAAGCCTGACTTCAGCTTCCTCCACTTCTTTAACAATTCTCCTTAGAACTCCTGTCTCCAAGACTGAACGTAACTGCTAGAGAGTGATTGCCCTTCAATCTCCTGTCACTCACTGCTTCCCTTGCTGCTGCTGCTGCTGGTGCTGTCATTGTTATTACTATTATCAATCCCTGCAAGAATTTGTTCCTGTGTTGAACAAAAAAATTCACAAATCAAAGTCAATAGTCTGCTGTCATTGTTACTTTCTTTCATTGTGGAGACAAAATACCTGACACCCAAAGTTAAAGGAGGGAAGGTTTACTTTGGCTCACTTTGTAGAGGTTTCAGTTCATAGTTGGCTGGCTCCAAGACAAGGTGGCATGACACAGGGACAACACAGATGAGAAGCAGTGCATGGCAGAGCAGGAAGGAGGCAGCAGCAGCAAACTTCCCTTTCTCTTTTATCCATCCAGGCTACAAGCCTTTGTGTGGTGCCACCCACACCTAGTGTGGGGCTTCCCATTATTTATACCAAGAACTATGCTAAACCAATCAGTGGATTAATCCAGTACCACACAAATTTAATCCTGGTGTCACACACCCATGATCCAGCCACCTCTGTAAAGCCCTACCTATGAGCACATAAGGAGGACACATAGATACAAGCCGTAACATCTGCCATGGTAAAGTGATTGATTCCTCATTACATGAGTGAAAAATGTCTAATAGGAGTGACATAACCACCCAAGATTCAGGTGGCTCTAACTTCTTGTCCCTAATACTATTTTTAGCATTCTCTGGGGCATGCACAAAGTCATACTCGAAGAGAATTAAGAAATGAATTAGGTTAAAATCTAATCTGAAATCTGTAGCCTATCATGAGATTTTAAAACATCCCTAGTTGACATTATATAGCTAATTTTAGTAATCTAAGAATTTATTGGCTCAGGGAAAGTATAATTAGAAACAAGATAATGGAAGATGAGCAAAGAATGGACAACTAAGTATTTGGGACTTGCTTTTGTATATTCTACTAATCCTTTCCCCATTATCATAAAGTCATGATAAAGTGTCTAGTTAGGTAATACTACCACAGGAGTACGTGGAATTCTTTACCATTAATTCCATTTGTCTTTATTAACTTAGATTTGCAGCACAGAAATCTCCAAGCATTCCTACAGTCTTACTTTGTTGTGCCCACTGGAGATATTCTCAGAATACTATGATAATAGAGTTCAACTTCTTTTCCTGGAATTCATGTGTAAGTTGCACCTCTCCCAAGAATGCCAGAAGAGGGTGTGTCTTCTCCCCAATCAAATTTCACATTATGCAAACAAAAATGATTCTCAATTCTTCCCAGGAGTTTGATCATAAGAAATTTGTTCAGAATATTCTAGATGTACACTTACAAAGCCAGGCAAAATGACAGCCAAACTTTGAGACAATCCCCACTTTCGATTTAGAATATATAACTCACACTGCTCAGATCCAGAGGACTTCAGGAAGACAACCCTTTCTTGCAATCCTTAAAGGACTGAAGTTGGAAATAATGTCTGGAAATTCCTAATCCTACCCTTAGCATTATACTTCTTGATTCTTAAGGAAAAGACTTTATCCAAAGACTATGGACTGGCTGACAAATTCTAAGGGCATCTATTTTGCAAAAGCCCAGGAGCATCTCACATCAGATAGGTCTCCTGCAAGGTCTCTAAAGAATTCTATAAATATCAGGGCCTGAAAATAGCTCAAAATTATTTTGCAGAGGCAAGTAGTATTGCTCAGAGGGGTCACAAAGATTATCAGTAATGAAAGTCAAGACTAGAAACATGATCTCCTGAGCCTTCGCCCTCATGTCATTCCACTCTGCCAACTGCTTCCTTACAACTCTAGCTAAGTGTCTCTTGCTATTTCTTTTAGCTGCTCATCCAATAAAGCTTGCTGATGAAATGGAACATATTTTAACTCATTCATTCATTAAGCATTTATTACATGCCTCACATTTTGCTAAGCATTCAGGACAACACCATGAGTTGGACAGGGGACTTCCTGTCCTTGTGAGTTTACATTTCAATAGAGGAGCAAAAAATTCATAAGTAAATAAAATCTGCTTACAAACCATGATTAAGTGCTATGAAGAACACAATGATGAGACTAGAAAAAGCCAGTTCACACTTAGTCAGAGAAAACCTCTCCAAATAGCCATCATTTCTGCTAAAAGAGAAGTATGAAGATGAGCAAACCCCATAAGAGCCAGGGAAGACCTTTGCAGGCTGGGAGAAAAGTGCATAAGGGGGCTTGGTGGGTCAGAGGACAAGAGAGGAGGCTGTGGCAGCTGGGAAGCAATGGGAATGGCAGAAGAAGTATAAAATGTAGTTACAGGGGAACTGGAGCAGGTGATCTGGGACATTGAAGACATTTTACACAGGGTTTCGTTTTATTTGGAGAGAGATGAAAATCACTGAAGGTTTTAAGTAGGAGGATAATATGATCTGCTTGATGTTTTTAATGGATCTTTCCCAAGAACAGCTATGCAGAGAACAGATTGTAAGAGAATGGATGTAGAATCTGGAAGACAAAAAAGAAAGCTACAGCAGTGTCCAGGTGAAAAACAATGGCATATTGGACTAGGTGGTAACAGTGAAATAGAAAAAGGTTGATGGAATCCAGGCATGTTTTGGAAGTAGAGGGGATTAGAGTTGGTGATGCATAATATAGGGAGAGTGTGGAAAGTGAAGAGACTGCAGACTGACTCCTGAGATAGTGGCACTGCTGTTTAACAAGGTGAGGAGTTCGCCTGTCACTTCCTTCTGTCACCTGGCTCAGAGTAAAGCCTACAGGGATATACTGCTTTGTAAAGCCAAGGGCATACTCACCTAGAAATTAGAAATATCTATGATATCTCCAAAATAACCAACTAAAGATGTTCATCCATCTCTCCATGTGCTAAGCATGATCCCCCATCAATACTAAAAGGAAAGAAGGAACGTGTCCCTGCATTAATTACAAAGTATTGATTACAATCAGCTTCACTTTGGTGATTACACACCCCTTTGCTCCAGAGCTCTCCACTTGCCTGCAAAATAGCTAGCGTTTCACTCGCTAAGACCTTCAGGGAGCCTAAAGTCTTAGTAGAATCATTAGAAGGAAAAGGTGAGAGAAAGATTTCTGAAGAGAGTAAGCACTTTTGAACATTATCATATAATATACTGACTATCTTTTAACACTTTGAACAAAATTTCTAAATTTCACTGTTTATTTCACACACAAAACTGACAATGTGCTTTTTCTTCCACATTATCCAACTACATCTAACCTCCAAAAGGTTTTCCATGGTACTCCTGAGAACAACACAGACTTGAACACACACACACACACACACACACACACACACACACCAAAAAAAAATTTTGCAAAATTCACTTTTGAGAAAAATAAAAATTATGAAATCTATAACTGGGCCAGGGATTTAGCTCAGTGGTTCTGCCACCTGCTTCCCAAGCACAAGGTCCTGAGTTCTATCCCTGGTACCAAAAAAAAAGAAAAAGAAAAAGAAAAAGAAATCCATAACTTAAATAAAAAGAGAAAAAATGTTGACAAGAAAGACTTTTATGCAACTACTGGAATACCAATGAAACTAAAGAAAACAGGAAGAAAAGTAAATCTCTCTTCTTTGTTCAAGCTGGCTACAGTTACAGTCTATTATCAGGCCTCGGCTCCTTCACAATTTTTAGTATATATGGAATAAAAACTATTTTTAACCTCTATACCTTGACTTCTACTTCTAGTTCTGAAATCAGTTTATATAGCAGAATGCCAACTTCAATTCTCATTAGGAAACTGAATAACCTGCTTTTTTCCCTTGAGACACACAATATGCCTAAATTATTGCAAATAAGCATCTGAAGAGGGAAACAGCCTAGATTCCACCATGGAGGTAACCTAATCATCTACAGAAAGGAATAAAGGATGGGTAGTCAACCTCCATCTTTTGGTTCCTATATCTCTGCATAAGTGTTCTACATCACTGTATATCCAAAGAATGAGCGGTAAGCTTTGGAAATACAAATGGCAACCCTAGTTTCAAACTAGTGATAGATACTCACCATTTAAACAAGTGTTGAGGAACCACCCTGGAAGGAGCCATTGGCACTGTGATTGGGAAATTATAAGACTGCAGAAACTGTATCAGCAAAACACAACCTGTGATGATGAGGCATCTCCTCTCCAAATGCCCAATAGTTTGTCCCATCTTCTGTATTTCCAAAGCCTACATTTTGTGTTACGTTAAATATTTCTTGTAGAAATATAAAAGTATAATTTCCCTATGCTTTTCATAGTTCCCTTCAGTCCACTGTTCAAAAGCCATTTAGATTGATTTTTACACTAAATTCATTCATGCATCACTTGACAACTAGACCCTGAAAATACCAAGAAAAACAAAAGAAATAGAGTCCTACATTCCTGGAATGTGCTGTTCAGATTGAGGCAATGATTAAAAAGTGAAGTCTTAAAAATACTAAAAGAAAATGTGAACAAATATTTTTATAATATCAAGATTAAGAGAGGTTTTTACATATATTTCATGAGAGCTAAAAATTGAAAAATGATATATTCATCATAAAAATAAGGGAAGACTGATAGATTTAAGAAAACATACTGTGAACAATGTAATAGATGTAAGAAAATATATTATGATGTATTGTAAACAATGGTTATTTCTGTAAAACTTTCAAATTACAGAGGCTAATTACTCTTTATTTTTAAATCTGATTTATTTGTTGCATGCACATTTTACATTTGCAACTAAATAATAAAGGAGAACACCCCAGGGCTTAATAGTTATTTGCTTATCAGTTATTTTCAAAATATACTTTCTGTCTTTTCAAAGTCTGTTATTACATTTCCAAGACTAACTACATTACCTATGTGTGACATCTACATGATTGAGCATCAGTGCTCAAATCAAATGCAAAGGACATCTGTTATTCATGTCTACTAAAGAAATGGGAAATGACTAAGATGGAATTTCCAGGACAACAGTTGTCTCCCACTGTAGTTGGCTAAAGAAGAATACAAAACAGAAAGGACCACCTAAATATTTACATGTACATTAATAGTTAGAGGTTTGGACCAGAGTTTCTGGCTTCTAACTACAATGAACTGGACTGGACCATGTAGAAGCCTACAGGGTTTATTCTACTGCTTTCAGTTAAGAACTAGATTGAAAGAAGAATAAGTAATCACCTTATTAACCAATTTCATCCACACCATATATCTGTTTCTTGGTCATCCACAAGTAACACTGTGCACAGGTAGGTAAGCAAAACAGCACCATCTCTTCTCAATACCAGTTGTGAAAAATGTCTAAGCTTTTTCTCAATGTTCTCTGCTCTCTGAGCCCCAGACTGACCTAGGTTAGCTTTGCAAAAGTGGACCACCTGCAAAAATAAGATATCTAGAAGCTCTAACTTAGCCCACACAGCTTCTTGGATCTTAATGAAAGAGAGCTCAAAGTAGGATCCAAGGAGAATACACACTTGCAAGCCATTTTATTTTAGATAAGTCTACTCTTCTTACTAAAAGTTATACTAATAGTGTATAAACCAATTGTGTATTTCTTTTGACATGGGGTGTGTGTGTTGGGAATATGGAGCTACTTCTGGTGGTTAAAGTTTATCTCTTTCAGGTTCAAAACTAAAGACCCAATATTCTCACTTACTTGCACTTCTCAATCTAGAAATACTTTAAAGTCAATGAAACTAAGGAATGAAGAACATGATATCATAAAAGGAACTAAGAAGATTGGAGAGGCAACTTAGTGGCCTAGCATTTGCCATAATGTGAGGTCCTATGTTTGATCTCCAGAATCACCAAAATAAAAGGTGGGGGAGGAGAAAGATATGAGACTTGCTAAAGGAGGCAATGGTTGGCCTGTATAAGAAGTGGAAATATCATATCATTGAGGCCAGTAAAAATTGTGTAAAAGAACATTACATGGTTAGGTCAATTCTTATTCTGGTGAAATTTTATCTAAACCCACAAAGCTAAATACAAAAGGTAATAAGTACCCTGAAAAGTAAAGAAAAAATAGTCACTTCAAGAACAACCTTAATAAAAGGCTGCTCCAGCTGCCATAGCACCACTCCCCAGCACAGAGGAGGGGAGCTGCTCACAGTGCCCAGGAGAGGGCTCCTGGGTCACCATAGCACCCCTCCCAGAGCAGAGAAAGTGAGCCAATCCCAGTGCCCAGAAGGAGGCTCCCAGGGTGCCATAGCACTTCTCCCAGCACAGAGGAGGTGAGCCGCCCTGGAACCAGCAGCACCAACCCCCTCCGGTGAAATGAGAAGACACATAAACAAGCCTGAAAATCAGACTTTCAGATCACCTACAGCAACCCCAAAGGGAAACGAGATGGAACAATCTGATACTCAACCACCTGGACTCCCTGAACTGGCAAAAGAAGAGGATTTGGAAAAAATGAAATCAGAAATAATTTCTCAGATAACAGTAGAGATTGTGCCCATAGTGCAAGACATGATTAATAAATCTAGAGAGGACACAGATAACAAAAATAGAGGAGCTGAGGAACATGATGGAATCCCAACATAGGAAATAAATGGAATCCATAAAACACATGCAAACAGATTTCCAGGAGGTTAAAAACTCCACTGAAAGTCTACACAGCAGAATGAGCCAATCTGAGGACAGAATTTCAGATATAGAAGATAAGATTGCAATTAGTGATAAGGAAAAGAAAAATTTCTTTAAAATTGTAAGGAACCATGAGAAATCAATCCAGCAGCTGCTAGACAATGCAAAGAAGAATAACATAAGACTGATTGGCATCAAAGAAGAAACAGAAGAGGGCCAGGGATTTAGCTCAGTGGTTCCACCGCCTGCCTCGCAAGCGCAAGGATCCAAGTTCGATCCCCAGTACCAAAAAACAAAAAACAGAAGAGAGTGCAGATGATATAAAAAAACTGTTCACAGAAGTGATGGCAGAAAACTTCCCAAGAAAGGGAAAAGAACTTGACATACAGATAAGGGAGGCATATAGGACTCCAACTAGCCTTGATCAAAAAAAAAAATCTACACATAGGCATATAATAGTTAGGATTCCAGAAATCCAACAGAAGAACAAAATTCTACAAGCAGTTAGAGAAAAGAAACAAATCACATACAAAGGAAAGCCCATCAGAATCACAGCAGACTTCTCAATGCAAACCCTCAAGGCAAGGAGAGCTTGGAGTGATGTATTTCAAGCCCTAAAGGAAAGCAGCCTCTAACCAAGATCGATGTACCCTGCAAAACTATCTTTCAAAATTGATGGAGACATAAGATACTTTCATGACAAAGAACACCTCAGGAACTTCATGAATACCAAACCAGCACTCCAAAAACTTTTAGACAATATCCTAGGAAAAGACAATGAGGATCACAACCCCAGGAAACCCAGCAGAATGAATCCATTGGGCGCAGCAAGAAATTAAACACAGACTCAACGTGGCAAGAGGGGCAGGGAGGCTGGGGCTGGCACTGCTTTCAGCCCCCCTCCCAGCCCACCCCGCCACCCCAGCCTCCCGGATGAGGGTATATATTCTGGGCACCCTCAGGATGCCAATGAGTGGCCTAACCTAGCCAAGGGATCTGGAGCAGGAGCCAGGCGGAGCCACAGTTGTGCCGAGGGTGTGGAGAGGATTGAAATTTCTGGGTTTCCCCTCGCTTGGCCAAGCAGAAGGATGGGATTGGAGAGCTGAGAACATACATGTGCTGAACAGATGGCTCCTTGAAGATTTGATCACCTCTGGCCTGGTGCTACAGTCTTTTCCACCCTTGACTGTTCTGAAGATATGTGGAAAAGTTGGATTGTATCTTCATAAGAAAATATATGCACAAGGGAGTGAAACGATTCATAAAGGATCAGTTGTTGGTGGAGGGTGAAGAACTAGGACTTGGCTGGGCATGGTGGTGCAATCCTGTAATTCTAGCACCTGGGAGCCTAGGCTCTAGGATCTTTGTTCACAGATGCAAAAATCACACTCCTGCTTTCACAAAGCTTGGCCACCAGAGCACTATGAATGTTAATGACCTCAAACTCAGGTTGTCCAAAGCTGGGCAAGAACACCTGCTGCAGTTCTGGAATGAACTGGAAGAAGTACAATAGGCAGAATTTTTCCAGAGCTCAAGGCCATGAACTTTGAGGAGCTGAATTTCTTTTTCCAAAAGGCTATTGAAGGATTTAACCAGTCTTCTCACCAAGAGAAAGTAGATGTGTGAATGAAACCTGTCCCTTGAGAGGTGTTGGGCAGTGCCACCAGGGACCAAGATCAGCTTCAGGCCTGGGAAAGTGAAGGACTTTTCCAGATTTTTCAGAACAAAGTAGCAGTTCTCCTAGCTGGTGTGCAAGGGACAAGACTTGGAGTTGCATATCCAAAGGGGATATATGATGTTGGTTTACCATCCCATAAGACACATTTTCAGATTCAAGCAGAGTGTTTCCTGAAGCTACAACTGTTAGCTGAAAAATACTATGGCAACAAATGCATCATTCCATGGTATATAATGACCAGTGGCAGAACAATGGAAGCAACAAAGGATTTCTTCATAGAGCACAAGAACTTTGGTTTAAAAAAAAGAGAGAATGTAATCTTTTTTCAGCAGGGAATGCTCCCTGCTATGAGTTTTGATGGCAAAGTTATTTTGGAAGAGAAGAACAAAGTTTCTATGGCCCCAAATGGAAATGGGGGTCTTTATCGGGCTCTTGCAGCCCAGAATATTGTGGAGGATATGGAACAAAGAGGCATTTGGTGCATTCATGTCTATTGTGTGGACAATATACTGATAAAAGTGGCAGACCCACAATTTATTGGATTTTGCATTCAGAAAAGAGCAGACTGTGGGGCAAAGGTGGTAGTGAAGAAAAACCCTACTGAACCAGTTGGAGTGGATAGCTGAGAAGACGGCATGTACCACGTGGTAGAATATGGTGAAATTTCCCTGGCAAGAGCTCCAAAGCGAAGCTCAGATGGACGACTGTTGTTCAATGCGGGCAACATTGCTAATCATTTCTTCACCACACCATGTCTGAGAGATGTTAATGTTTTTTTCCCCCATGAAGTTTATTGGTACATTTTAGGTATAAAATACAGTTACATTCATCATTGGGATCTTGTACCATTTCATGAGTATCTTGGTTCTTATTTTTTTTCCCTTCCCTTGCCCTTCCTTCACCACCACCCCCCACCCTTCCCTATTTGCAAAGATTTTGTTTCTATTCTTTCCTTTTCTCATATTTTTTCTTTTCCCTTTTTTCCTTTCCCCTATCCCTCCCACTTCCCCTGCTCCTTTAGACCTTTTCTTCCTGTTACACAGTATGAATTATACATTTTAAAAATTACAATATCAAGTTCTAGGAAACATTACCACAGATTTTGCAGAATTTAAAAGGATATAGAAAGCATATTTCAAAACTCTGTTTTGAAATAAATTTGACAACTTCTAAGAAGTAACTTGGAAGACAAATTAATGAAACTAACTCTGGAGGAAATATAAAATCTGAATAGCACCTATTAAAGAAAGTGTATATTCCTAGCTTGAAAAACTACCTATATGAAAACAGCAGGCTCATATACATTTTAACTGATAAATTATATCAAACAATTAAAGCAGAAAAAAGAAGGAACACTTCTTCCCTCATTTTAGGAAATCAACATTGTGCTAATCCTAAAACTGGATAAAGATAATAGAAGAAAAAAGTATGAACATAGATAGCAATTTGTTTAACAAAACAAACTATTAAAAGTCAGATCTGGCAGGATGTAGAAAGTGGTTTTGTTATAGGGATGGCAGTGTTGGTTCAGCATTGGAAGATCCACCCCCAAAAGTCATCGTTTAAACAGAGGAAAGGAAAAAGCCATATGATCCTGTCACTAGTTGGAGAAAAAGTATTGGACTAAATTCTACAGCTGTTCATGGTAAAAGCTATCAGGAGACTAGAAGTAGAACAGAACCTTCTCAACAGATTAAAGACATGTACTCCATACTTCCAGCGAGAATGCCTTATGTGAATGGAGAAGATACAGTGCTTTCTCCCTAAGGTGGGGAACAAGGACAGATATGCTTAGTCTTTATCTGTCCATTAAACTTTGAAACCTAGGCCCCACCAAAATAGTCTGGCAATAAAATGACACAATTAGGATAGGATTAGCAAGGTAGAAGTAAAATCTTTATATGTAGATGAAATGATCACCCACAGAGAAAATACTAAGAAATCTCTAGGAGCCCCTAGAACTTGTACTTGAATTTAGCAGGATTAGAAAACACAAGGTATATATAAAAATTCAGGTCTATGTATACTTGCTATAAATGGGTATTGATATTGGATATTGAAATTTAAAAGTTATGTAGGAGTACAAAGGACCTAGAAAAGTTAAAAACAAAAACAAAAACAAAAACAGTGTTGGAAGACATTTATTACCTAATTATAAGACTTCTTCTAAAGCTACAGTAATCAAGGCAGTGCTGGTGTAAGGAAAGACATATAGATCATTTGAATAAAACAGAGAATCTAGAAATAGAACCACACATACATGGTCCACTGAGTTTTGAAAGATTAGTTAACATTAGCATTTTATAGAATATAAACTCAATTCAAGAGCTGAGGAAGAGATAGTGTTTTCAGCAAATGGCACTAGAACACCTGGTATCCGTACATAAAAAATTAACCCATGGGGCCAGGGATTTAGCTCAGTGGTTTTACCACCTGCTGTGCAAGCACAAGGACCTGAGTTCAATCCCTGGTACAAAAAAAAAAATAATTAACCTCAACCCTTTATTTCCATACATGAAAATAACTTGAAGGGATCTATAAACCTAAATATGAAAGCCTAAAAGTATAAAACTTTAAGAAGAAACTATAAGGGAAAATGTTTATGAATTCAGGGTAGGCAAGAACTACCTAGGATACAAAAGACATGATGTATAAAAGAAAAAAATTGATAAATGTGATTCCATCAAAATTTAGAACTTTAAATGACATCATTAAAATGAAAAGTAGTCCTTAAACAGACCATATTTACAGTGCATATAACCTATGACCAGAATATATAAAGAATTCTTAGAGCTCATTAATAGACAACCCAATTAAACAGTAGACATAAGTGTGCCGGGGATTTAGCTTAGTGGTTCTGGTGCCTGCCTCAGAAGCGCAAGGTCCTGAGTTCAATCCCCAGTACCAAAAAAAAATTTTTTTTAAAAAGTAGACATAAGAAGATGATAAATAGCCAGTACAGCACAAGGAAAGGTGTGCAACTCTAGAATCAGAAAAATATTAATCAGTACAATAATAAGATTGAATTATACACTCATTAGGGACATGAAGTTAAAAGTTTTCAAAGCCTTGTCATGTCTTTTTCTTTTTGTTGGATTCTCCCCTCTTGCATTTAATGTGTCACGCCCAATGGATTCATTCTGCTGGGTTTCCTGGGGTTGTGATCCTCATTGTCTTTTCCTAGGATATTGTCTAAAAGTTTTTGGAGTGCTGGTTTGGTATTCATGAAGTTCCTGAGGTGTTCTTTGTCATGAAAGTATCTTATGTCTCCATCAATTTTGAAAGATAGTTTTGCAGGGTACATCGATCTTGGTTAGAGGCTGCTTTCCTTTAGGGCTTGAAATACATCACTCCAAGCTCTCCTTGCCTTGAGGGTTTGCATTGAGAAGTCTGCTGTGATTCTGATGGGCTTTCCTTTGTATGTGATTTGTTTCTTTTCTCTCACTGCTTGTAGAATTTTGTTCTTCTGTTGGATTTCTGGAATCCTAACTATTATATGCCTATGTGTAGATTTTTTTTTTGATCAAGGCTAGTTGGAGTCCTGTATGCCTCACTGTATGTCAAGTTCTTTTCCCCTCCTTGGGAAGTTTTCTGCCATCACTTCTGTGAACAGTTTTTTTATGTCATCTGCACTCTCTCCTCTTTCTTCATTGACTCCAATCAGTCTTATGTTATTATTCTTTGCATCGTCTAGCAGCTGCTGGATTGATTTCTCATGTTCCTTTACAATTTTAAAGCAATTTTTCTTTCCCTCCTCACTAATTGCAATCTTTTCTTCTATATCTGAAATTCTATCCTCATGTTGGTTCATTCTGCTGTGCAGTCTTTCAATGGAGTTTTTAATCTCCTGGAAATCTGTTTGCATGTTTTATGGATTCCATTTGTTTCCTATGTTGGGATTCCATCATGTTCCTCAGATCCTCTATTTTTGTTATCTGTGTCCTCTCTAGATTTATTAATCATGTCTTGCACCATGAGCAAAATCTTTGCTGTTATCTGAGTAATTATTTCTGATTTCATTTTTCCCAGATCCTCTTTTCTTGCCAGTTCAGAGAGTCCAGATGGTTGAGTATCAGATTGTTCCATCTCGTTTCCCTTTGGGGTTGCTATAGGTGATCCAGAAGTCTGTTTTTGAGGCTGATTTACATGTCTTCTCATTTCCACGGGGGGCAGGGTGCTTCTGGCACCCGCAGGGCTCACCTTCTCTGCCCTAGGAGCTTGGGATGGTGGCAGGGGTGCTCCTTTCTGGGTGCTGGGACCGGCTAAGCTTCTCTACCCTAGGAGCTTGGGATGGCAGCGGGGGAGCTTCCTTCTGGGTCGAGAGATGTTAATGTTTATGAACCTCAGCTGCAACACCATGTGGCTCAAAAGAAAATTCCATATGTGGATTCTCAAGGGGAGTCAATTAAGCCACAAAGCCAAACAGAATAAAGATGGGAAAATTTGTCTTTGACATCTTCCAGTTTGCAAGGAAGTTTGTGATGTATGAAGTATGAGCTTTCCCCACTAAAGAATGCAGACAGTCAGAATGGGAAGGACAACCTATGACTGCAAAGCATGCTTTGATGTCCTTTCATCATTGCTGGGTCCTCAATGCAGGGGGCCACTTCATAGATGAAAATGGCTCTCACCTTCCAGCAATTCCCTGCTTGAAGGATGCCAATGATGTACCAATCCAGTGTGAAATCTCGCCTCTTATTTCCTATGCTGGAGAAGGACTAGAAAGTTATGTGGCAGATAAAGAATTCCATACCCCTTTAATCATTGATAAGAATGGAGTCCATGAGCTGGTGAAAAATGGAATATGAGCCATATACCAAGTTGTGCTACAACAAGGAATAGCTTTTTCTCTTTAATAGACCAACTGTGAACCTATAGGACATGTCCTGGAAGACTGAAGTTTGAACATTCACAGGGTTTCATTTCACTTGTTGAACTCTTAAACTACTACAAACCTCCCAAGATCCAGATGACCAAACTTCAGATAGCATTTTTATGATTCTCAATTCATTGAAGGTCTTATTTATATTTTTCAATTGTCTGATTTATTTCCAAGTCAAGGAAAACATTAGCCATCTAGGAAATTTCTTATAACTTAAGTATAGTCAGGATATCCAACATCACTCTACTTGGAGCTGCAGGCTTTTGTTTTTGAAATTGTACATAGTAATAATATGTCACTGTACATGTCAGAGGATTCTATGGTACTAAAAGTTTATTTTATTTTGTCAAGCATTAAAGTTTTTTTAAGAAAAAAATTGCATAGTAAAATAAACTTACTTTCTTGTCTCTGGGGAAAACAAGAAATTAAATGCAAAGGGGGAGAACCCAACACAAAGAAAAAGTCATGACAATGATAAGTCAATATGTACCAGTTATAACCATCAATGTTAATGGTCTCAATTCACCATTCAAAAGGAATAGACTGGCCAAATGGGTCAAGAAGCAAGATCCAACAATATGCTGCATACAAGAAACACACTTAATTCAAAAAGAAACTCATAGACTGAAAGTTAAAGGGTGAAAAACAATACTCCACGTGACAGGAACACGAGAAAAAGCAGGAGTAGCTATCCTCTTTGCAGATCAAGTGGATTTCAAACCAAAATCTGAAACACTTCTGATCCCAAGAATTTCAGATAAGGGATAGTCAACTGGTATGTACAAATCTATTGTGGGCATGTATTTTCATTCCTCTTAAGTAAAAACTTAAGAACAGAACTATTGGTTCTTAACAGTAATACAAGAAATTTCTATATTGTTTTCCAAAATGGTTTTATCATTTTACGTTCATGTTAGCAGTATTCAAAAGTTCTAACTGGTTCACACCTAAGCTGACATCTGTTCTTTTAAAATTTTTAACTTCATCTCCCTAATGAGTGTATAATTCAATCTTGTTATTGTACTGATTAGTATTTTTCTGATTCTAGTGTTGCACACCTTTCCTTGTGCTGTACTGGCTATTTATCATCTTCTTGTGTCTACTTTTTTTTTTGGTACCGGGGATCAAACTCGGGTCCTTGTGGTTGCTCAGCAGGCAGCGAAACCACTGAGCTAAATCTCCACCCCTTGTGTCTACTTTTTATTGGGTTGTCTATTAATGAGCTCTAAGAATTCTTTATATATTCTGGCCATAGGTTATATGTATTATAAATATGGTCTGTCTAAGGGCTACTTTTCATTTTCTTAAAGATGTCATTTAAAGTTCTAAATTTTGATGGAATCTCATTTATCAATTTTTTTCTTTTATAAGTCATGCTTTTTGTATCCTAGGAAATTCTTGCCTACCCTAAATTCATGAACATTTTCCCTTATAATTTCTTCTTAAAGTTTTATAGTTTTAGCCTTTCATATTTAGGTTCATAGATCCTTTCAAGTTATCTTCATGTATGGAAATGAAGGATTGAGGTTAATATTTTACATACAGATAACAGGTATTCTAGTACCATTTGCTGAAAACACTATCTTTTCCCCTGCTCTTGAGTTCAGTTTATGTTCTATAAAATGTTAATGTTAAATAATCTTTCAAAACACAGTGGACCATATATGTGTGGTTCTATTTCCAGATTTTCTGTTTTATTCCAATGATCTATATGGCTTTCCTTATGCTAACATTGCTTTGATTATTGTAGCTTTAGAGGAAGTCTTTAAACTAGGTAATAAGGGCCAGGGATTCAGCTCAGTGGTTCCACTGCCTGCCTCTCAAGCGCAAGGTCCTGAGTTCAATCCCCAGTACCAATAAATAAATAAATAAATAAATAAATAAATAAATAAATAAAATTAGGTAATAAATGTCTACCAACACTGTTTTTTTTTCTTTTTTTTTCTTTTTACTTTTCTAGGTCCTTTGTACTCCTACATAACTTTTAAATTTCAATATCCAATTCTTCATTTATAGTAAGTATACACAGACCTGAATTTTTATATATACCTTGTGTTTTCTAATCTTGCTAAATTCAAATATAAGTTCTAGGGGCTCCTAGAGATTTCTTAGTATTTTCTCTGTAGGTGATCATTTCATCTACATATAAAGATTTTACTTCTACCTTGCCAATCCTATCCTAATTATGTAATTTTATTGCCAGACTATTTTGGTTTGGGCCTATGTTTCAAAGTTTAATGGACAGATGAAGAGTAGGCATATCTGCCCTTGATCCCCACATTAGGGAGAAAGCATTGAATCTTCTCCATTCATGTAAGGCATGTTTGCTGGAAGTATGGAGTGCATATCTTATCTGTTGAGAAGGTTCTGTTCTATTTCTAGTCTCCTGATAGCTTTTACCATGAACAGCTGTAGAATTTAGTCCAATACTTTTTCTCCAACTAGTGACAGGATCATATGGCTTTTTCGTTTCCTCTGTTAAACTGAAGACTTATAGAGGCCACAGATTTAGCTCAGTGGTTTCGCCGCCTGCTGTGTAAGTGCAAGGACCCGAGTTCCATCCCCTGTACCAAAAAAAAAAAAAAGTGCTCCATGTGCATTTGTAAAATGATGAATTATGGGGGTGGATCTTCCAGTGCTGAACCAACACTGCCATCCCTATAATAAAACTACTTTCTACATACTGCCAGATCTGACTTCTAATAGTTTGTTTTGTTAAACAAATTTTTATCTATGTTCATACTTTTTTCTTCTATTGTCTCTATCCAGTTTTAGTATTAGCATAATGTTGATTTCCTAAAATGAGGGAAGAAGTGTTCCTTCTTTTTTCTGCTTTAAATGTTTGATATAATTCATCCGTTAAAATATATATGAGTCTGTTGTTGTCATATGGGTACGTTTGCAAGCTAGGAACATACTTTCTTTAATAGGCACTATTCAAATTTTATATTTCCTCCAGAGTCAGTTTCATTAATTTGTCTTCTAAGGTACTTCTTAGAAGTTGTTAAATTTATTTCAAAAAGAATTTTTGTAATATGCTTTCTATATCCTTTTAAATTCTGTAAACTCTGTGGTAATGTCCTCTAAATTTTGATATTCTAATTTTAAAAATGTGCAATGGATATTGTGTAATAGGAAGAAAAGTTCTAAAGGAGTAGGGGAAGTGGGAGGAGTAGGGGAAAGGAAAGAAGGGAAAAGAAAAAATATGAGAAAAGGAAAAAAATGAAAAGAAAGTCTTTGCAAATAGGAAAGGGTGGAGGGGGTGAAGGGATGGCAAGGGAAGGGAAAAAAAATAAGAACCAAGATACTCATGAAATGGTACAAGATCCCAATGATGAATGTAGCTGTATTTTATACCTAAAATGTACCAATAAACTTCATGGAAAATAAATAAATAAATAAATAAATAAATAAGGGCTGCTCCAGCCCTATCAACGCATACCACTAGAATGACCTACTTTCTCTCCCCAAGAGATGTTTACAAAACTACAGAACTTTTGAGCCCACTGCCACCAGAGGGGCAATGGAAAACCCAATGAGAAACTTCTAAAGGTAAATCAGTATGACCCACAGAGTTTGGTAAATTACAGACTTAGATATTGGTATCTGCTTCTCGCCTGCTGAATTTAGTAAAGGCTGTCTACACTTTCGAACTACATCAAGGAAAGCTGGAGAGCAGCAATTAGACAAACCATACCCCTAGGGTTTTGCAAGGAAAAGATGGTAAGCTTCCCATGAGTCACGTAGATGCCAGGAAAGGTACCTGGGATCAGATAGGCAAATCCCAGAAGTCAGAGTTAAATTGGGAGGAGGAGTTGAAGGAAAGGTCATAAGAAGGAGGCATGAAAGTGCATGATTCCCATCAGAAAAATAGGCCGATGCCCACAGAAAGGTTCCAACACCACACAAATGTACCCCTTGAAAGATCTAGCATATAGATGCCTGGAACTCAAAGAGTATGTAGCAGAGTGATACCACTAGACCTTGTCCACACTTCAATTCCATTCTTTTCCTCCCCTCACCCCCACCCAACCCTGGAAGCAATAGCAGATGCCTCACCATGATTAGAGATAGAGGAGTGAAGAGACAGGGAAGAACAGTGAGATCATGGGCCAATGTTCCTTCCCCATTCGGGGTCCTGGGTTACACGCCATGCCTGAGTGGGAGAAAGTATACAACTCTGGGTTAAGTGACGTGGAAGTTTTAGTTATTATCAGGCCAGACATGTTACTGAAAAATCTTCTGACCACCAAAAATCATAATAATAAGTGTTCTTGTCATTGAAAGTTATTTTCCAAAGCAAACAAAAAGCTATGGAATCTACCCAAGATATGAAGAGGCAGAGAAGGAAAGGCTTAGTGATGAATAGCAACTACAGGAAAACCAAGCTCAGCAAACCCATTATTTGTGCACACACTTTACTAGACATAATAAGAAATGCAAAATGGACATGAGATATGGATCAAGCCTTCAGAAATCTCAGTCTTTACAAGGAAATGCAAAATGGACTTGAGATATGGATCCAGCCTTCAGAAATCTTAGTCCTCTCAAAAGGAAACAAGCTGAGGATTTAGCTCAGTGGTGCCACTGCCTGCCTCGCAAGTGCAAGGTCCCAAGTTCGATCCCTGGTACTAAAAAAAAAGACAAAAGGAAGCACATTAACGAATCACTCCAGCACAACAAAGAAAATATGTATGCTCTAAGAAAGATAAAGATTGTCATTGCACTGTCAATCCTGTTTCTCTCCAAATGAATTTAATTGCAACTTTCATCTCACCTGACCAAAACTCCAAGGGAAAAATGCGACCATAGGCTGAGAAAAGAGTGGAGGCCAAACACAAATGAAATAACTGTTTGTTTATTTGTAATAAAAGATGTTGGTGGGCTGGGGATTTAGCTCAGTGGCGCCATGCCTGCCTACAAGCCCAAGGTCCTGAATTCAATCCCAGGTACTGATAAAAAAAATTTTTTAAAAAGATGTTGACAGAAGAGTTTAAAATATTAGACAAAGTTAATTTTACAACTGTAATTATGTTTTATTTATACATTTAGACACCATAGAAATTGAGTTGCTCGTAAAACAGAAATAAGCGCCATAGCTACTTGAAGGTAGGGAAGCAAAATCTTGCCATTTGCAAGTAACAATACCATAACTACTTACAACACCTAAGAAAATTAGCTGAGAAAATGAGAAAAAGATACATGAATATGAGTTCAGCCAAGTAGCTACATATAAACATGCACACCACATACACACACACACACATGCATCATACTAACAACATGTAGCTGGAAAACAAATGAAAAAGATACATACCAACATAAAGAAGAAAATATCTGGGAATAACACTAACAAAATGTACTAGGCCTCTGCTTTTTAATTACATATTATTACTGAGACAGTGTGTAGAAAGTATCAAGCTATTCTACTGGTAGCAATTGCATACCATTTAATCTGGAACCAACAGACTTTGTCAGAACAAGATGTGTGACATATGCTAAGTCATGATCCAATCAGTGGGGATGCATAAAACATGCTACTTCAGACACAGGGGTAGCTGCTGTTTGAAGTTCTGCTACAATGCATGTCTGTGTAACACAGAAATTCTGAGAAACACTATTACTACCAAAAAATAAACACCACAGAGAGTTTATAATTATAAGCACAGTATTGTCAAATATGTTGCTGACAAGCAAGAACTTCAACTTTGATTAGGCATTATTGAGAAGCCAACCCTCTACTTAGGATTTTTGCATGTCTGGTGACAAGGAGAATTTCCCATAGATTGGCTAGCAGCTCTGTGCATTTTCTTCTTTTTTTCTTCACTGCCCATGGATCTCTAGGGGTGGGACTGTAAGGTGTAGATATGATCCCTGTCCTTGCACCTTCCTATCATAAAGCATATCACTGCAGTGGGCAGGAGGAATAATGCTTGGAACACCTTCTTACACAGGGACAGCTGGGAAAAACCTTACTCTACTGCACACACCTGTAATCCCAGCACTCCGAGGCTGAGGCAGGAGGATTGCTGAGAATTCTCAGCCAGCCTGGGCTACATGGTGCATTCAAGGCTAGCCTGAACCACATACTGAGACCCTGTCTCAAAAAAAAAAAAAAAAACTAAATGACTCCCCAGGTCAACCTCCCCTTCACCAGATATCAAAAACATCTAAGAGGGGGCCGGGGATTTAGCTCAGTGGTTTCACCGCCTGCTGTGCAAGCGCAAGGACCCAAGTTTGATCCCCAGTACCAAAAAAAAAAACCCCCATCTAAGAAGAAGTATAATGACAAGAAAGCCGAAGGAGGATTTGAAATTTAACCTGATGGAAGTTAAAACACCTTATTTGATATAACTATTTCTGAAGAGTAAAAGCAGAGTGGTCCTTTTTACATAGCCCTACCTTTTTTATTTTATCAATTCCTTGTGTATTTGGAAGAGAAGACAAGGGCCCCCTTGCTCTGGCTGAGCCTGGCTGCTGATACACTCTTGGTTACAGTTATTTTTACACTGCAATGTAGACTACTCCATTTTCTTATGTAATTTTTTCCACCTACTCAATAAAAATAGCTTCTCTCTTTAAAATATAGTAAAATATTTTTTAAACTGATTTTTTTCCTTACCTTATCTTGGCAACCTCAAATCTGAAAATAAGAAACAGAATCCTGTTCTGGTTATCTTCACAATACCTCCCACTTTTTCTACCCCTGAATTGTGAGTAGAGGCACAAATCCAGTTTGAGAAGCAGAACCTTCAGGTCTTTCCCAGTTCTTTGTACAAATAACCATCCAAGCCTAATATGGAGAAAAGGAAGGCCCAGCCCACAGCAACTCTTTAAAGCCATTAAACACCCAATTTTATTTTCTGACACACACTTCTCATTACCCAGGAAGTTTCATGAGTTCCATGGTTTCAAACTCTATCTGTGTCCTCATGACTCCACCTCTGTATTAGAACTTCCTCCTAAGCTCAAGATCTAACTACCTAGTTCCCACAGAACACTGTAACTTGGATGCAGCTGTCACTTCTCACTGACCCCTCCACATTTGCTCTTCTAAACAATGTCACCTGGCCAGGGAGGGGCACTACCATCCATTCATTTGTTCAAATCAGAAATCTAGATGCCATCACTGGTCCCCCACCCAGGGGTGAGCCAGAGTCCCTCTCTACCAGCTTGTAAAAGGCAAATGGGTAATTTTCTCCCCAACTCCTCATTCTATGATGTCATATTAGTGGCTTGAAGACAGCCAGGGTGGAAGTATTTATGCCCTATAAACTGGCAAATGACACAGATCAGGGCTCCCCACCCCAACCCCTCACCCCAGCACAGCCATTATTAAACACTGGCCAGTGCAGCACCCCCATCTTCCTGGCCAGCCGCACCAGTCATTTGCTATGTCCTTATGTCATTTCCTCTACTTCAAAATATTTCCAGGATGCATCAACTTCCCTTTGACTCCACCACTTCTACCCACACTCGGGCATCATTTTCACACCTCCAGATCACCAGTGACCCTCCTACCTGCTGTGTGTGCCTTCCAGTCCATGTTCCATACTAGAGTGACTTCTAAAACACAGAACTAAACACATTACTTACCTGTTTAAAATTCCCAAATGGTTCTTTATGCCATGAAATAAAATCCAAATTCCTTAACATGGTGAGCAAGCATCTTCATTTATTTACTTACTCAGTCACTCAGCAAATGTTTACCAGGCTGCTATGTGCCAGTGTTAGTTTATACCTAACATGTCCCCTAAAACCTTGAGTTTGGAAGATGACTGAGTCATGGGGCACTATGCTCATAAGTAGATTAGTCCACTAATGAATTCACAGCTCACTTGCTGTTAGGAGGTGGGGCTTGGTTAGAGGCAGTAGCTGTGGATATGAACAGGAAGGTGTATTCTTATCCCCAGCTCTTTCCTTCTCTCTCTCTCCTTCCAGGCCCCCAGAGGTTGAGCACCTTTTTTTTACCAGGCCCCTCTGCCATCCTGTTCCTGCCTTGGAGCCAGCTGACCATGGACTGAGACTGTGAGCCAAAATAAACCTCTCCTCCTTTAAGTTGTGAATATAGGTACAGTATTCTGTTCCAGTGACAAGAAAGTGACTAAAACGGCCAGGCACTCTTCCAGGTGTGAGCGTACAGCAGAGAACACTGATGAAGTACACATCCCTCGGTACTTATATTTCAATGGGGTAATAAAAAAGCATGGGGGAGGAAAATAAGGGCTAAGGTATAGAACAGAGGTAGGCATGTGCATAGCAATCCCCAGTATTATGAAGGAGGACAGAAGGAAAGAGAGGAGAAGAAAGGGAGAGCAGGGGGAGGAGGAGGATGGGAAGGGGAAGAAGGAGAAGTAGAGGAAGAGGAAGGAGAAGAAGAAGAAGAGGAAAGAAGAAAGCAAAGGAGAAGGAGAAGGAAAAGAAGAAGAGATAAGGAAGAGGAAAGGAAGAAGGAGGAAGGTGGGAACAAAATATGTATATTTAATTTTTATATTTATAATATATAAATATATAATAATATCTATTATATAAATATGTACATAAATATATATTTTATAATATATAAATATATAATAATATCTATTATATAAATATGTACATAAATATATTTTTTATAATATATATTTCAGATACATTTTTCTATGCCATCAAAATCAAATCAGTGAAGTAAATCAGAAGGAGGAGATGATGCTGTGAGTGAAACCCCCTGGAAAGGAGATCCTGGGCAGAAGTCTGCAGCATAAGAAGTAAGTGAAGCAGGGGAAAGCCTGGGAGAGGAGCGGGCATGCAGACCTGAGGTGGGGTCCAACTTTCTGACCTGAGCTGTACCCACACCTCTGGCTTTCCTCATGCCTGTTTAACCACCTCCTCCTGTTCTACCCATCTCTAAGTGAAGGTGAATACATCTCTCATGTTTCTGCCCTGGCATGAACTTCTTTCTAATACTCATCACCCTGTGGTTATACCCTTGCTCATCTGCTCACTATGAGATCCTATCATACTGCTTGGCTCGTCATAACATGCCCAGTAGCTGTTTGTTGAATGGATGGATGAAATTCAAAGATCCTTTTTAACAGAAGTTATAGGTTTCCTTCTTTATACAGAAGACATTTGTACCTCCAGTGGGAAAATCCATTTATTCCAATTTGGCTAAAAGACGATGCAGCTCATTCAAAGAATTAACTTTTATATTTTAAGAACTACATTTATCTTTCCTTAAAGTCCCTTGGGAAGATTCAGAGACTTTCAGAAGAATTTTGAGGGGGCCAGGGATTTAGCTCAGTGGTTTCGCCGCCTGCTGTGCAAGTGCAAGGACCCAAGTTCGATCCCCGGTACCAAAAAAAAAGAATTTTGATCTTAGAATCCAAGAAAATCCATAGAAAAGAATATACATCTCTGAATCTATGCAGCTGCTCTCAGAATGCCCTTGACCTCAAGATCTACTGAGTCATTCCAAGCATCTCATCTCATCATGTCACATTGGCCAAAAGGAAGTCACATGATCAAAACCAATGTCAAGAGTCAGGGAAGTGCACTTAGATTCTACCCAGAAACTTCAAAGTCTCATGACAAAGAGTGAGTGTACACAGAAAAAAGAGACTGGAACAATTCGATCTACCATAAGTGTACAATTTTTGAAAATTCCACACATCCAAAGCAGCCTGGAAGTTTCCTATACAAAATGAGTTTGCCCATATGAGAAGCACTAGTACACTTCACTGTCAAATGTGTACAGGACAACAAATGTATTGTATTGGAAGGCACTGAAGCTGGAAGCTGCTAATTAAGAATTTGTAGCTATTAAAGGAAAATCAGAAGAATAAAATGTTCCAAAATGATGAATCCCATGCTAAGTAATTTTGTATGTTTTAATTAACAAACATGGACCCTGTTAGTCTGGTCCTGCTGATTGAAGGAAACTATCTTATATAACTTTTCCTAAGATCAAAGACATTCTCTACCATAATCAGTGGTCACAATCAGAAAGATAGAGTGGCAAAATATTACTATCTAATCTGCAAAACCTACATATTTTTCACCAATTATCCCAAAGACCCTTTTTCTAGAAAGAAAATTTGAGGTCCAGTATCAAATACAGCATTTAGCTGTTATGGCTTTTTAATCTCATTTAATCTGAAACAGCTCCTCAGTTTCTACTTTTCCTTCATTACTTTGACCATTCTTAGAGAACTGGAATACTACTTAGAGAAACTCCCTCAGTTGGCCCTTGTCTGGTGCCTCCTCACAGAGGGATTGAAGTTATGCCTTGGTGTTACCCACACAGAGGTGTCATTGTGTCCACCATTCTGCATCCTATTAAGAAACACATGATATTGGTCTGCATCCATCAGTGTGATACTCACGTTCATCCCTAGTTTCTCCACTGTAAAGTGGCCATTTTCCATGTGTGATTAATAAGTATTTGTAGAAAGCTACTCTAGAACTATGGAAATATCCTGCTCATTATCAATGTCTACTGATTAATTGATGATTCTTACAGTAATCAGTTTTATTGTGCAATTTGCCAAAAGGTGGCTTCTAACTTGGCTTTCTACTCTAATGAAGAATTTTCCTTTTTCCCCTTTTATCTACATCAGTGTAAGCTCATGAATTCCTGTTATATTCAGTGGGTTGAAAGCCATTACTACCTGTTTGATACTCAAATTGTGCAAGTAAAAGTCTTTTTGTACTCTTCTATAATAATGGGTCTAAACAATCGTATAATGAGTGAGCCCTCATTAAATATCCTATGTAATCCTAGCTCTGGAAAAACCTAATGTGGAACTGTGTCTCTGATGTTCTTTCTTGTGTTTTTAATAATAAAATATGACCTAAATTTACTAAGAATTCACTGTGTTCATGGCATATTACTAAGCACTTTACAGGCATTACATCATTTAAATTCTTAAAAACCTTATAAGACTGATATTATTGTTATGATACTCATTTTATAACTGTGGAAATTAAACCTTAGAGTTGAGTTTAAGCAGTTCTGGTAAACCTATGGCACATGTGCCAGAGTGGGCTGTTTGCAGCATTGAAAGCTCTGTTATTGTGTTTTTCTTTTAATGTATGAGTTGTTTTTCTAAATGGAAACCTCAGTATTCAGGTTTAACTGCAGTGTTGGCATTTTGTGATAAATAAGTGGGTTTTGGACATCAGTTTAGGCACTCAGTCTCTAAAAGATTCACCATCATTGGTTTAGGAGTTAAATAATAAACAAGAGAAAATAAAAGGTTTGAATCCAGGTCATCTGACTTCAGAGACTGTATCCTCTGAGCTATGCTTAGATCTGAAGATGTCTGAAAGATAGAAAAAGATGGCAGCTGGTAAGCACCGGAACTCCTGCTTCCTTGGACCCAGTGCTCTGCACCCAGATCAGCCTAGCAAAGAACAGTGGAGCAGGTGCTTCAGTGAGCCTGCCCAGATTGCTACGCATACCTTTCCACCATGAGCTCCGCGACTTCACCTCCCAGGATTTCGGTTTCCTTCCATCCAGAACAAGGGTGGCGAGCAGGACTCTGCACTGAATGGTCTGAAGAACTGAAAGTGGCCACACAGCTGGACTTGGCAAGGTGACATGGATCACAGTGGGCGTACAATTTTTTTAAAAAGTAAATGCCAACACGGCCACAGAAAAATCTATGCAGATGGTTTTGTTGTTGTTGTTCTTGTTACTAGATATGAACCCAGAGTGTTCAAACAGAGCTATGTACTCAGCCCTTTATTTTTATTTTCTATTTTGAGACAGGATTTTGCTAAGTCACTAAAGTTGCCCAGACTGGGTTCGAACTTGCCATCCTCCTGCCTCAGCCTCCCAGAGCACTGGGATTACAGGCTGCACCACCACACTGGGTTGCTGCTTATGATTTTTAAGTTTAGCTACACCTATGCTATGATCATCTCCTTGATGAAACTTTAAGTACTTCTTTGAAGAAGCAAAAAAACATTTCTTGCTTTCGAGATATTTAAACTTTTTTTAACCATGACTGCCAAATGGCTGCTATCTTCTGACTTTTGACTCTCTGAGACTCTGAAAATGCTCCAAGAGTATCTTAAGATATTTTGCATCCAGTCCAAATCTGGCTTTCATGAGCCATTAAAATCAAAGACAACTTTAAATCAGAGGATAGAAGAGCCTTTTTTTAAAGCTTGGCTTCACATTAATATGTGAGAGACATTGCATCAGCAAAAAATCCTTTTTAAAATGAAACTAAACCTCTGACTAAATTAATAAGAGTTGAGTTTGACCTTTAAAATGCTAAAACATACAGTTCCCAGTATAATTCTTGTTCATCCCTGAACCAAACCATTCTCCTAGTAAATTATGGCACTAACAGCTGGCTGCCAATGAAGTCAACTATTAATTGTATGTTCACGGCACCGCCTGATATAAATCAATATGAGCAACGAGCGATTGTCCCCAGTCTATAGATACAGCGATCTTACATTGCAAAATAATTTAAGGGTGGCTGTCAGCCGTCTCTGACTAGATGTCACTTGGTCTCCTCTCTGCTGCAGATAGGGCAAAAGTGAACACACATTGAAAGACCACCTCAGCAGTTGTCTTTTAGTCCTTTCTGTGAAGACAGTTTTCACAAACCAAAAATAGTTTTTGTTTGTGTGTTTTAAATAACTTCTACATTTATACGGATCCCAAGGGAATCTGAAGAATGAGGTTAAGGAGGTCCATGTTTTATGATCCCAAGCTTTCAGATTTTTCTTTGTCCCTGCCTTCTACCTTGCTCAGGCCCTCCTTTCTACTAAGCTCTCTGTCCTCATAAAGGCCACCACCTGCTCTGTTTTTCTAGTTCCCACTGCTATTCTAGCTTCTCCACCTCTATCCACTTTCAATGCCATAGTCATCAAGGGCTAGGGACTGGCTTAGCCTATAGCTGACGTTCCCTTCTTGGAAATTTGTGGCCCAGGGTCACCCTACTCTTCCCTTCCTCTGACTCCCAGGCAGCAGAGTATCACTAGGGGATCTAAAGAAGTGACCCACCATCAGAATCTATTACAAATCCCCCTTGTCTAATTTTCATAAGGTCACTATGTAACTTGCCAATATGTAAGTGCAGGTTTTGCAAAGTGGCTTCTGTGAAATATTTTCAGAATTTTGTTGACAAGTGTCTGGTGTGAGAAGAGTGTTCCACTCTTATGTAAGTATAGAAAATGCTGGTTAAATTGGGTTTAAAAAGTTCTTTTCTGCAGAAGTTAGTAGAGCTTGGTGGGGATTGTGTGTGGATTTCCAAATGAAGCTCATATGTGCACCATTTCTCAAAAGTTTTTGCCAATAGAAGCACTTTCTCACAGAACAACCATAACCCTAGCATACTGTCAAATGCATTGAGTAAATACTGTATTAGCTCACTTCTGATTAATTCTTAGCACAGCTCTTCTACACCATGCCTGTCCTAAAATACCTGAACCCATTGTCTCCTCCACAACTCTAGCAAGAAGCTGATGACCTTTCCACATGAGCTCTTCAGCTTCTCTCCTCTTCCTGTGCCATTTGTTGCCCTCTTCTCCCCTGAGCTTAGGAAGCAGCAGAACTGCACCCTGAAAACCCTGCTTAATCACATTTCACAATCTCCTCCCCAAACCCTATCAACAGTCACCTCCTTCATCATTCTTCCTTCCTGACATTTGAAACTCCTCTGAGGTTCTTTCCAACATTTGCAAACATATCAGCACTCTTGAGGCACAGAAGCCTCTCAACAGCTATGCAGCTATCTTCTGCTCTCACCATTCCCCTCAGATGTGCTCCTGCCACAACGAATGAGTCCCTGAATGTGCCAGGCCTTTGACCATACTGTTAGCAGCAGCTATTCATATAGCCACCTCTCTTGTGTCATTACCAGTTCACCCCAAAGCACTCCACCAGCCCACAAAATAAACAGGATTTCTTCTACTGCCTCTCTTCCTTCAGTACCTATTATGCCCTATTTTGTTTTATATTTTTAGAGGCTCTACAAAAGATTGTGTTTGAAGTTTTGTTTTTTTCTCTCTGATTCTGGAGATTTGAGTCCACAACCTTGCATATGTTAGATAAGCTACTTCCGCAAACCAAAATAAAAATGTTTTAAATTATCTTTATTGAGCTATAAATTATATAATATTTTTCCTTTGAGTCCATGGTTCAGTGAAATTTAACAAATGTATACTCTTATTTTACTATCACCATAATCTAATATTTCCATGATTCCAAAACATTCTCTCAGAACACTTTGCAGTTATTCTAATCATAAACAGGTGGTACAGATAAGGCTAAGAAAACTAAATGGAAACTTATGTAACCACGCACTTGCTACAGAGAGAACAGAAAAGAAACATTAAAGTCTGAGTTCAACAAACTGTCTAAGAAGAATTAAATACTCTCCAGAAGAACATGACAGAATGTAGACTTTCTACAATATATCTCTTATAATATTCAGAATATAATCCAGTTACTCATACACAAAATGTATAAAGAAATATGATGCATTCTTAAAAGAAAACATTGCTGACTTCTCTGATGTTAAAGTCAGCAGATTTTAAAACAGTTGTAAAACTATGCTCAAAGATGTAAAAAAATGTGTATAACAAATTAAAAGATATACTGTCTCATCAGAGATAGAAAAACTATGAAATGGAAATTCTATAATTTAAAAATACAGTATCTGAAATTTTTAAAATTCCACTAGTGCATTTATAGTAGAATGCACATGATTAAGTAAATAATATTCAATGTACTTGAAGGTAGATCAATAGAAACCAGACCATCTGGATAGCAGAGGAAACAAAGATTGAAAAAGTTTAAACAGCATCTTAGGGATCAATGGTACACAAAGAGTCTATGTAACATGAATGTGAAGTCTCAGAGAGAAGAAATAGAATGAAAACAATATATGACTAGATAATGCCTCATAACATTCATTGAAAATTAAGTAGCAATAATAGGAAGAAAACTATAAAAAGGCACATTTTCCTCTTATTCTTTGTAAAACATGTGATTGCTCAAAGCAAAAAATATAACTTTCTAAGTTTTGTGATAGTTTATATAAGATATTTTTAACTATAGTATAAAGACAAAGGAGAGGTATATAGACTTCTAGTGTTAAAAAGCTTCTGTATTGGACTGAAGGCATAACTCAGTAGTAGATCACTGGTCTACCATACACAAACCCTTCAGTTCAGTCAGCAGCACCACACACACACACTCACACACACACACAAAAATCTGTATTTTATGAGAACTAGTATAGTAATAACTTTAAAGAGATTGAAAAGTTAAGGTTGTATAAACAACTTAAAATAAGGCAGAGCTATTGTCTTAGTTACTGTTTGTCATTGCTGAGGCAAAATACCTGACACCCAAAGTTAAAGGAGGAGGGCGGGGATTTAGCTCAGTGGCACCATGCCTGCCTCGCAAGCGCAAGATCATGAGTTCAATCCCCAGTACCAAAAAAAAGAAAGAAAGAAAGAAAAAGTTAAAGGAGGAAAGGTTTACTTAACTCCCAGTTTGTAGAGGTTTCAGTCCATAATCAGCTGCCTCCAAGGCAGGGTGGATGACAGGCAGGCATCACAGAGGAGAAACAGTTCATAATGGGCAGAAGGTAGCAAAGCAAGCAAGGAAACTTAGCAGCTTCTTTTTGTCCCTTTTATATTCTATCCAGGCTACTGGGATTAGGGTGGGTGCCAAACCAATCAGTGGACTGATTTAGTAATCACACACCCTTAATAATAGCACCCTTCATCCTAGCATTGCACCATGAATCAATCACATTCTCTAGATCCAGCCACCTCTGAAAAAGCCCCACCTATGACCACCTGAGACTTTGGAGGGATATCTAAACACAAGTCATAACAGCTATATAGTTGAAAAGCCAATGAGTAATTTTAAATGAAATCCTAAAACATATTTAATTAGTTCATAAGAAGAGAGAGACAACAGAGCAGAAGAACATGTGGAATTTTTAAAAGTCAAACAATAAAATGATGTGCACATAAATCTAATCACATCAATAATGCCATTAAAAGTGAAAATACTAAACATTCTAATTTAATTTTAACAAATCTAGTCAGGATAGACTTTAAGAACAACAAGGTAACTATGTATTCTCTAAGAAATGTAAGTTAAATACAAAGCCACAAATAAGTTGAAAGAGAAGGCTGGAAAGAGATGGACATGTACAGGCCAGAAGACTGGAGGTATAGTATTGATGTCAACTAAAGCAGACTTCAAAACAAAAGGAATCTAAAGATATAAAAAAGATCATTTAATAATTTCAAAACAGTTAGTTCATCAGAAAGCAAAGTGTCACTGCTCAGTAAATGCATCTGTAAGTCATCATTAGCCTTTCCCAGGGTCTTGCTACAGTCAAGAATATAAAAATATTAATCGTAAACCTATGCCATTTCTGTTAAATCTTAAGATAATGAAACACAATTTGTCTTTACTTTTAAAAAAGAGTATAAACATATTAAACATCAACCCAAAGACATGGTAAAAATGAAGCATCAGTATATTACTTTCACACAAAACCATAAATTATCATTCCCACAGCGCAAAACAAAGCCTGAGAAAAATGCTATTTCGGTAATAATGAATGGATGGTTGATGCTACAGTCTTTGAGGTTAAACTTTTTTAAAGTGAGACTATTTAGTTTTAGGGACAAAAGGTGAAGGGGACACAATCAAAGTTATTATCATTTTAAATGGAATAGACAGCTTGATATTAACTCATTAATCAAATCCTAGAACACCAGGGTACCAACTGAAATTGGAAAGAGCTTTTTATAATGCAAAAGAAGAAAGATAGGTAACTAGGAAACATTTACTTTCAAAAGGTGAGTCAGGCTTAAGGACATGTAGATACGTTGTGTGTGTGTGTGTAATTTCAATACAATTTGAGATAAATTGAGATTTAATTTATTGAAGATGTGCCTATTATTGAGTCCATAACAATAGTAGATATGAGAGAAATGTTTATTTATAATCTGAGAGAAGAATCCATTCATAGATAACCCCTCAAAATAAGCTGTTAAGAGAACAGAGTTGTGTTGTTTAACCTAAACCTTCTTGGTAGCATAGACTGTAAGTATACTATGCTTGGCCCTATTATCATGTTACTTATGTTAGCATGTTTTTAGTGAAAACTATAAAGAGTAGAAACTACAATTCTGTGCTTACATGTGTATATACATTTAATTAGTCCAAAAAACCTACATAAGAAAAACAAAAAACAGTAAAATGTAACTACATATCATCATAATTGAAAGCAAACAGAATCTTCTTGGCCCATCTTCCTGGGAGACCAACACAGGAAGATCGACCTTGGGAAGCTGTAGCTCAGGCCTGAAGTATACTGACCCTGGAGTCAGGCTGTAGGGGGTTGAAAAATTGGAAAATAGAAATATTATTAGGCTTTGATAATCCTCAGGTTCATCAGCTTTAAAATGAAAACAGATATAGGATCAACCTTCTTGAATTGCTATGAAGATAAAGTCAGACAATCCATGCAGACCACGACACACAATACCAGACAAACAGAAAGCACCCTTAAAATCCTCAGTGACTGCTAACAGCTTCCAAGGGATCAGAGGTTTGACATAAAGACCAACGTTTTTCATGATCTGAGTCTCTCCACTCTCATGCTCACCAGCTAGAGTAAAGCTCTCTACTTTTGAAGGGTAGCTGGAGCATCTCCCTTTTGCTAAGTGTATAATCAAGGGAGTGATCACTCATTCTATGCAGTTTCACCTGCAGTTAAAGTGACAAAGGTCGCTGAAGATCATTCATAGAATTCTACCTACATATAATCCATATTGTGTCAAAAATAAAGATTGTCATAATATACTGGTGATTATTTTTCAGGGCTAGAGATCAAACCCAGAGCCTTGTGCATACAAGACAAATGTTCTACCACTGAGCCATACCCTCAGCCTGGTGAGTATTTTTTAAGGTGGTAATAGAACATATGTCGAATATATGATCTTTATTTTTTAATTTATGTGTGTTATGGTTTATATCTAAAGTGTCCCCTCAAAGCCTTATGTGCTCATAGGTGGCGCCTTGGGAAGGTGATTGGTTTGTGGAAGCTTCTGGCTGATTTGCTACAAGGGATCTCGTCAGAAGAGGTGGGTTATTGGGGGCATAGCTTGGGTCAATCTCTTCCTTGCTCCTCCCTTGATCTCTCTGCTTTCTGTCTACCCTGCCATGGACTATTTCTCCTCTATGATGCCCTTCTGCTTTGCCAAGCTGCCTTGAAAACAGCTGACTATGGATCGAAACTTCTATAAACTGTGAAGCAAAATAAACCTCTCCTCTTTTAATTTATGAGATTCAGGCATTGTGTCTCAATGACAAGAAAGTAATTAAGAAAATAAGTTTATTTTTTTATCCTTTCATTGGTACATTTTAGGTATACAATATAATGACATTCATCATTGGAGATATTCACCTTTACATTGTCTCTTGATTCTTATCTTTTTCTCCCTTCCCCTGCCCTCCCTTCAACCCCTCCATCCCTCCCTATTTACAAAGACTTTGTTTCCATTTTTTCATTTTCTCATATTAATTCCATTCCCTTCTTTCCTTTCCCCTACCCCTCCCACTTCCCCCTCCCCTTTGCCCCTTGAAAATAAGTTTAAATATACAAGAACAGGGTCTGATAAGCTAAATACTAACTAGTTTACAGTGGTTCTCCCTGGAGAGTAAACCTGGGTCTCTTGGAATAAGTATATAATTACTTATAATTTTTAAGTAATAAATAGAGGAAAAAGAAATTGACTGCTTTACATTTTTCATCTTTTTATTATGCAAATTCTAAACACATCAATCTTCTCCATTTTAACCCAGATCACTTATACTACAATAGTGTCAAGTAAATAATGTCTTCCCCTTTCAGACCTCTTTCTCCAAGAGTCTGCAGGTATCTCCTTATGAATTATCTTAATGAGGTGCTCCCCTAGGTTCTTCCCTCAAGGTTCAGAGGCACTGTCATGCTGATCCCAAAGGCAACACAAGCTGAGCAACTCTGCAAACCTCACTCTTCCACACTATGACAACATCATTATTTTTATCAAGTAGGATAGGTCTACCTACATTTCTCCACCCAAGGAAGGAAAATAAAATCTTAGCAAATTCTCGTGTTTAAAGAAAACCACTGTGCTGCACTTGGCATAGCTATATAAATCATGTCCTCGGATTAGCTGTAGATTGTACAATAAATTGCTAGAAACCTAAGCAGTGGGGGTGCTGATATTTCCAGTAAAATGCATGGGTCCAGGAGTCTTTGACAAGCAGTATTTCCATCCTTAAATTGAGCAATGCCTGGATTCCTAAAAGAAAGCAAAGAGTATATTCTCGAGTTGTCCCTTAAATTGTATTATCTAATGATAGTTTCCTCCCATGGCAAGAGCAATCTTTCCCATACAAAGGGATTTCTGGTCAAGAAAATAGGCTCTAATTAAATCGGCTCTGTTGCATTACATCATGTGAACGAGGCATGTCTGGGGCAATCTTTCCACAGAAAAATCAAATGTAACATATTTATAATTCAAGCATACATAAACCTGGGCTACCTCTTACTTGTCTGCTACCTATCCAAAATACCTCTCAGTTCTAAGTATAATGGAATCTTGGCAGAGTGTGGGTGCCACAGGACTTTAAACATATTTAAACTTCATCCTGATCTCTACACAGCAAACCTCTCAAGCTAGGATGAGTCCAGAATTAGCCCCCCTCCTTGCACTCGATACTAACCTTTACAGAATAGATACTCTTGTATTGATTAATTTTATCTTTTAATGTTGCTATCTTGCCTCAGTATCCCCTATCTGGTCCACCACACAAAGTCTGATGTCTTCACAGTTTGAAAGTACATAGCAGTGGCTTCGAGTAACTTTCCTCAGCTGCCTACTAAGATTAAAACTAAAATTAACTCTTAGTGTGTTGATAGTGTGGGGTTTTTTTACTGTGGTACAGATTTTTTTATTTGAAAGTGCATGTTTCATCTTGAGACCCATCTAAATTTTTCAAAGCACTCAACTAACGTATGTTGTGCTCTATGTGGAAGTAACTTGAAATCCAAAAGTGCTCCATAAGCTGTAAAAATTATCCATGTTCCAGTGTTTAACTTCTGAAATGTTGGATGCTAAGCAAGTTTGACTTCTCTGATTTTTTTTTTTTTTTTTTTTTTTTTTGGTACCAGAGATTGAACTCAAGACCTTGAGCTTGTGAGGCAGGCACAGTGCCCCTGGGCTAAATCCCCAATTTTTAGTTAACTAAAAGGTGGGCTCTACTCTTCATTCTACCCGCTACTACTGGCTTTAACATAGTCACAAATATCTCCAGTTCCAAGTTGAGGGACTGGGCTTATTTAAGTATAGGATTTTGCTTCATGGCATGCTCCTAATAAAAATGGAGCACAGGGCCAGGGATTTAGCTCAGTGGTTTTGCTGCCTGCTGTGCAAGCACAAGGACCAGAGTTTGATCCCTGGTACCAAAAAAAAAAAATGGAGCACAGAAAAGCTAAAAAACAGAGCCATAACAAAAGAATACAACAAACAACAGAAAGAAGTCATATGTTTTGAGCTTCAAAGTTTCATTTCTTATATCAAATAAAACTTTAAATAATGCTATCACATTTTTAGACAGCATAAAATCTAGCTAATAAAAACTCTACTGAATTGGTTAAGATAATACCAGCTGCTTTAACAGATAACTCTGAAGTCTTAGTGGATTATCAGAAAGGACATTTATTTCTCAATTAAAATCCAGAGAGGCGTGGACAGCTGGAAACCCACAGCCGTTCAGTGGCCCAGGCTGATGAAGGCTCTATTACCTTCAACTACTCTCTGCCAAAGTTGCCCTGAAGATCAACATGCAGCCAGGAGACAGAGCAAGAGGGAGAGCACTGCATGGCAGGGTGCTGATGAGTTAGGTCTGGAAAGGATGGGCACCACCTCCCTCTACAAATTCTTGGCTTCAACTCAGTACTGTAGATACATCCAATGCAAGTGAGGAAAAGATAGTCTAGCTATGTCTCAAAAGGGGAAGGAGCCTGGCTTGGTGAATTGCAAGTCAATTTCACCCAAACTGCAAATGCACTCTTAATCTTCATTCAAGAAGAGAAGGAAGGAAGGAAGGGAGAGAGGGAGGAAGGAAGGGCTGGCAATAGAGAAAAGAAATACCAATAACAACAACTAAAGAAATATTCTCTTCTAGAAGGACAATTTACTCTGACTTTTCCAAAACTTCCATTTTTTTCAAGCTATTCTAGCCCCCATCATGATCTTCTATTGAATGGTACATCCACTGCCATGATATTCCATAAAAAAGGAATCCTAAAATATGGAAATAAAGGGCAGAGCAGAAAATTTGTGCTATTAGTGCTCAGAAGTTTGTGGGCCAACTGGACCTGTTAATCTATAGTCTGTGCTTCTGGAGAGGAGAAGAAGTGGGAGTTCACAATTCACAAACCAATTTGTGTTGTTTCTGCAACACTGCAAAAGTGGGACTCATGAATATGCTAATGAAATTGCAATGAGAGTTTTGGCACTATTTCATCTCCTCTAGTAGATTAGAGAGTAATAACACTATGGGTTTACATGTCTACAGAAACTGCTGTGGTAGTAGAAAAAAAAATGGTTCTGCAATATTTATAATGCAACAAAAATTACAACTATGCTACAATAAAATAATGATAATTATTTCATGTGTAAGTAATAGTTTGAAAACATGCACATATGATATGAAGATCTTTTGCCTCTTCCCATGTTTCTGTTTTCTAGTGTTAATATGGGTCTACATTTGTGAATGCGTTCACATCTCTGCCTACTTCCAAAACCAGAAAAAAGATTAAAAACGTAAATGGAAATAAGGAAGGAAATATTTTTTATTGGCAAGGCAAAAGTCTCTTTTAGAGAGATTTAGTACTTTTGTATCATTAACGTATATTCTGCTGTTCTGAGGTCAGAAAGACTCAAAAAATCCATTCCCACCTATGTCACCCGATCACTACTGAATTAGTCAAGTCTTATCCCAGGGTCTTGAGCCTGTCCCAAGGATTCAAGCCAGTTTAAGATTTCAAGGGTGCCTTGTTCTAAGGGAGTAGCCTCGTCAATAGGCAGGGAACCATACAGAGGACAGAAGATTAACTGAGAAGTCTTTAATGACTCATTAAACAGGCCCAAGCCACAAAGTGGAGACTGAGTGCTCTCTCCGAATAGGGTACACGGAGCATAGCTGGATGCTTCTGCTGGGCTGACCCCCTTGCTACATCAGACACCATGTTCTGCCTCCACCTTCCAAGTGGAAATTCCCCTTAGGAGTTACAAGAGGTAAAGGAGCATACAGGGGATGAAAATCGATAGGTCCACGCATTAGGATTCCTAAACAGAGAGGAGACTGCTGATTTCCTCACTATGTTTCACAGACATGTTATAAGAAAAGATGCTAAAGTCCTTTTAACATCGTTTAATCAAGAGAAAAGAAATACCTCTCCAGCTTGCTGAGTAATAACCTTACGTTTGTCAAGAGATGTGTAGCTGGGAAATGCTCTCATATACTTTACCTCAAGTAATACCATCCATCAATATAAGGCTAGATGCCCACTTACTTACTTTTGATATTAAGTATCCAAAATGATGAAATTATAAGGCCGTGTGTGTGTGTGTGTGTGTGTGTATATATATATATATGTATATATATGTATCTTTCATCTTTCTGATGAGTCCAGCTTATAGTTTTCAACCCAACAAAAAATATTTTCTTTCTTTGTTTTTTGTATATCCTTTTATTGGTACATTTCAGGTGTAAAATATAATTACATTCATGATTGGAGATATGCACCTTTACATACTCTCTTGATTCTTATTTTTTCCCCTTCCCCTGCCCTCCCTTCAACCCCTCCATCCCTCCCTATTTACAAAGGCATTGTTTCCTTTTTTTAATTTTCTCATATTAATTCCATTCCCTTCTTTCCTTTCCCCTACCCCTCCCACTTCCCCTTCCCCTTTGCCCCTTTCCTTCCTATTTCACATTATCTATTATACCTTTTAGTCCTTATTTACACTTTCAGTTTCTCACACCAGAGAAACTATTCAGTATTTACACATATGTGTCCTATTTATTTCACTTAAGAATATCGCCTCAATGTGCATCCACTTAGCTATAAATGTCTCTAATTTCTCATTTTTGATGGCTGAGTAGTACTCCATTTTATTTTAAAAACCCACATTTTCTTGATCCAGTCTCCAGTTAATGGGCATTTGGGCTATTTCCAAGTTTTAGCTACTACAAACTGTGCTGCTATGAACATGGGTGCACATATATCACTGTGGTATGATTCTTATAATTCTTTGGGAAAGATACCCAGCAGGGGAATAGCTGAGTCAAATGGGACTTCCAGTCCTAGTTCTTTGAGGTATCTCCATACTGATTTCCACAGTGGTTGCACCAGTTGACACTCCCACCAGCAGTGGAGCAGGGTTCCTCTTTCCTCACAGCCCCATCAGCATTTGTTATTGGTTGATTTCATGATAGCAGCCATTCTTTCTGGAGTGAGGTGGAATCACAGTATTGTTTTCATTTGCAACTCTCAAATGACTATCTGAGGTTGAACATTTTTTCATATGTTTATTTGCCATGTCTACTTCTTTGTGTGAGAAATGTCTGTTCATTTCAGATGCCCATTTTAAGACTGGGTCTTTAAATTTGGGAGATCTGATATTTTTAAGTTCTTTATAGATTCGAGATAGTAGTCCCTTGTTTGAGGGACAGCTGGCAAAAAATTTTTCCCACATTGTGGGTTGTCTCTTCACACTGCTGGTGGTTTCTCTTGCTGTGCAGAAGCTTTTTAGTAAAAAGAGATCCCACTTGTTGATTGTTTGTATTAGTTGATGGGCAATTGAGGTTTTGTTTATAAAGTCTTTTCCTACACCAATGTCTTCAAGAGTTCTACCTAACCTCTGTTCCAGTCAGTTCAGCCTTTCTGTTTTTATATTTAGATCTTTAATCTATTTTGATTTTAGTTTAGTGCATGGTGAGAGATATAGGTCTAGTTTTAGTCTTTGGCAAGTTGAAACCCAATTTCTCCAGCACCATTTATTAAAGAGGCTATCTTTCCTCCAGCAAAGGGGCTTGGTTCCTTTGTCAAAGATGAGGTGGCTGAGTGTGTCTGGAGTTGTTTCTGCATCTTCTAATCGGTTCCATTGTTCCTCCGGTCTTTTTCTTTGCCAGTACCATGCTGTTTTTATCACAGTGGCTTTGTAGTATAGTTTCAAGTTGGGTGTTATAATACCCCCCTGCCATGTCCCTGTTACCTAGAATTGCTGTTGCTATTCTGGGTCTCTTCTTGTTCCAAATGAATTTTTGGATTGTTTTCTCAAGGTCCATGAAGTATGCTGCTGGGATTTCAATTGGAATTGCATTGAATCTATATAGCAATTTTGTAAGTATGGCCATTTTCACTATGTTGATCCTTCCTACCCAGGAGCAAGGGATGTCTTTCCATTTTCCGATATCCCCTTCAATCTCTTTTTTCAAAGTGCTATAGTTTTCAGAGAAGAGGTCTTTGATTTCTTTTGTTAGGTTGATTCCTAGGTATTTCAGTTTTTTGGATGCTATTATGAAAGGAATTGTTTGCCCTATTTCTCTCTCAGTGAGTCTGTTGTTCATGTAGAGGAAAGCTATTGATTTTCCAACAAAAAATATTTTAACCAAGATTATTTACATTTTCAGAGTATCCCTGGTGCAAAATGCCTTCCTTTTGAGAATGATTAGTTACTGTTAATTATGAAGATTTTGCTTATAAAGAAAATTGTTAGGATCTAAGTAAAGAATATAATTCATTCTAAGTATATATAAATAGAATTTTACATTTTGGCTTCTACATACTTATGATTGTAAATGCACTTGTATATATATATGTGTAGATAGAGAGAGAACAATACAAGAGAAAAGAAATCCAATGTGGAAGTTAGCTTAGAGCTGCTATGCATTGTGATTTCTGTATTTATTTTGATTGCAAACACATACCCAATGGCCTCGGGAAATACAGTGTCATAAATAAGTTGTAAGTTGCAATTTAGGAAACTTTAGAGATGAGTTCTAGCTCGAAATCTTTCTTTAAAATGTGGTAAAGAAGCCGGCCATGGTGGTGCATGCCTGCAATCCCAGCACTCAGGAGACTGAGGCAGGAGAATGGGTGTGAGTTTGAAGCTAGTGTGGGCTACATAGTGAGTTCAGGATTAGCCTGACCTACAGCAAGGGCCTATCTCAAAAAAAAAGGGTTTGGTAAAGTGTAGCACGATAATGTCAAAAGATCTTTCCAGCACTAAAAATTCTGTGAGTCAGCCTTTGATTTGCCTGTAAGACCTGGTCTCTGAAACCAAAAACACACCTCCACATTTCTTTAGATCTCATTTTGCATAACTGTAAAACTATGATCCACCTGCTTGGCTTATTTCTCAAGGATCATCTAGGAATATAAGTACTCCTGCCAAGTGTGCCACTCTGAAATACAGTAAAACCATGGTTTGTGAGCATAATTTGTTCTGGAAACATGCTTGTAATCTAAAGCACTTATATAGCAAAGTGAATTTTCCTGTAAGAAATAACAGAAACTCAGATGATTCATTCCACAACCCAAAAATATTCGTATAAAAATTATTATGGGGGCTGGGGATTTAGCTCAGTAGTTCCACCGCCTGCCTCGCAAGCACAAGGACCGGAGTTTGATCCCCAGTACCTAAAAAAAAACAGAAAGAAAAATTATTATGATACTGTAATAAAATATAAGATAATAAATAAAATACAAAATATAAAGAAAAATAAACAAATTAACCTGAATTTGCCTTTGAAAATCTTCATTTCTGGTGTGAGGAGGATAAAAAGGAGGAGGATTATTGTGCAAGACAACTTTCACTATCACTAAGGGAATCACTGCTATCTATTGGCTCAATGGAATCTTTTTTTTTTCATGAAACTAATAAGAAGCCTATCCAACGATACATGCTTTTGCCTCCTTTTGAGGATTTCGTGGAAATGTGACATTGCATTGTCCTTAAATAGATTCATCGCTTGCACTGCTGTAGGCTTATTTGGGTGGTGCTTTTCTACAGAATTTTGCACTGTTTCCCAGATTTTATACATCTCCCTAATCTCATTTTAAGTATAGGTTTCCTCTGCCTTTTTCTCCTTCTCCTCTGGAGCCAAGATCTCCTCCATGACCTCTTGCTGTTGGGAAATAACCAGCCACAATCCCACAGAGAGAGAGAGAGAGAGAGAGAGAGAGAGAGAGAGGAGAGGAACCATTGGCTCAGTTGTGGTCATGTTCAGTGGCCTGTGCTACTTGTAGTGCAAAACATCATCATTTATCAAGTTAGAATTTATTAGAAATGTTTGCTTGTCTTGTGGAACACTCAGAGAACAAGTTACTCACAATCCAAGGTTTTATTGTATTTGGGTTGTTGTAATAGGGAGAGAAAAGAGCAGCAGCAAAAAGGACCATGATATATAGATACATTTTTCTTTGTTTCCTTTTATTCTCTTCTCAGACACACTTGATTTGATCAAAGCCTTCAGTGGCCTGGTAGCAAAAAATAAAGACTGAAAGTTAAAACTACTGACAATAAAAGACTGCTCTGGAGAGGAAAAGCAATGTAGTAAACTAAAGGTATATAAAAGAGTAAAATGTTTCAAATTTGCACATCTACAAAGAAAACTAAAAGATGTTATTTAAATGTCAAGAATTTTTAATTCTAGGGCTGGGGATTTAGCTCAGTGGCACTGCGCCTGCCTCTAAAGCACAAGGTCCTAAATTCAATTCCCGGTACCAAAAAAAAAGAATTTTTAGTTCTAACCAGATCATAAAATAAGAAGCAAATTTTCATTCTAATGAAGTAGCATTTTCTGGAAAGCCGAGAATGTAAAAGCTGCTTAATTAACATGCCCATCTAGACTATTTACACATATTGTGTTGTGGTTCTTAGACTCTTCTGGTAGTGAAACCCTTTGAGAATCTAATGAAAGCTATGGATGTTTCCTCTAGAAAAATACACAAGCATGCAATTTTGCACATAAATTCAGGACCCCACTGAGCCACATACCACAGGTTAAAAACTCCTGATTTACAATGTTACTACCCTGTCTATAAAGTACCAGGGCTCTTGGATCAGAAGAGTCTGAATTTGTAGGGTTATTTACATAAATTTGCATACTCTATTCAATCTGCTATGCCTCTATGTTTATAAGATAAATCTAGTCTAACCTACTACAATAGTATTCAAACTTAATATCTGTGACATAATATACATAAAATTCTTCTGCAGGTTTTTAAGCCAGTCAACTTAATCACATCTCCAAACCAGGAGTAGCTAGGAACACCCTAGCCAAAATGAGGATCGTCACCTGTTGGGCTTTCATAGCATGAAAGTGGCACACTCTGGCTTGGCCTGACCACAAAACAATGCCACCACCCCTTCCTGATGGCTTCTATACCCCCTTGCAGCCCTGGAATGTGATGCAACTGCCCTTGGTAGTTTATTTACTAACCATCAAAACTATTCTTTCATTACGTTTAGAATGTAATGGTTATTTCATGAAGGCTCATTAAATTTAATGAGATACAGCCATGTTTATTGCCATCCTTTAAAAGAAGTGGTGGGGGAGACCCATTTTCAAACTGACTCTTGCTTCTGTGGCGTACCAAAAGTAAAATGTCAGCCATGTCTCTGTACTCTGAGAAAGGTACTTCAGAATTCAGAAGGCATTCTCAGGGGCTGGAGTTGATTAGGACCATTGTTATCAGAGTGTGAGTAACACCACACGGGGATTACTAACAGTAAGGGCAATACTCACAGTAACAGTATCAATAAACATAATAATAACAGCAGCCACTTGGTGTCCAATGAGTACATCCATGGAATTACAGTAGACACATTACAAATGGCCTCCTTTAATTTATTTATGCCCAAAGACATCAAACCAGAAGCAGATCTTTTCGCATGTCATCCATAGCCTCACTATAGTTTAGTGATGTAAGGTGCCTTGCTAAAGCCCCACAGGAAAGGCAAAGGAGCAGGCCCAGCCTTGAGTCCCAAGGCAGAGCGAGAAGATCCATGACAGGAGCCCAGATTCCCAGCTGGCAGCAAGTCCCACATTGTGGTTTTGCAGCGGCATCTCACAGCTGGAGCACCATGCCTCAGAGCCTACCAACACCAGGGCCGCTGCCTCTGCCAACAGCGACCAAGAGCAGAGAGGCCATGGGCCAGCAGTCACTTAGATGGGGTCTGAACACAGGGACTGCTCTGCAGCCAGCCAGACTGGAGCTGAAATCTTTAGCCCTGATAGGAAACGGAGCTAGAACTTATACAAAAGGGAAGGGAAACAAGAGATGAAGGGAGAGGGGAGAAATGAGGAAGGGAAGGGAATGAAAAAGAATTAAGATGTATTAAGTGCATGTACCAGGGCCTCACAATGAATGTAATCATTATGCAATACAAACATGTACTAATAAAAATTTCAAAATGAAACCTTTATCTCTTAGAAGTGATTGGAAGATGGGAAGTTTTTATGGCAGCCCCTAAAGCAGAATTTAGGCTTTATCTTATTTAATAGAAGAGAATTAAATTCTATGCTGATAATTCCAGAACATGAGTGATGGGTATATTCATTACATTAATTTGTCATTCAAAAGGGAAAAGATTTTTTATCCTAGGCCTTGACATTCTTTTTATTTATGGGCTGACCTTGCCTATCTCCTCTGAAATGTCCTTTATAACTCTGTTTCAAGAGGTGCCCAGTTTCATTGACACTGAAAGAAGGACAAAGCAGTTTGGAAGACAGAGCAGGGAACTTCTACTGCCCTCTGAATCCAGATTCCTTCCCCTGAAAAATCTTCCATAATGTTGAATGAGTATCGAGTACCTTGAAAGTAGAAGAATGTTAGGAAGATCGTCCCTGAAACCCACAGCCTGCAAATGTCCCAAAAATTGTGTTTCAAAGGCCAGCTAGAAAAATAATCTGGGTAAGAAAAGACTAGGCAGAATATATATTTTTCCCTTTAAAAGATTTAGTCCCACCTACACGGGGAAAGTAGGTTAACCGCCAGATGAACCAAACAGAAATGATCTGTGCCAAGACGTGAAGCCTGAGAAACAAATCCTCCCAGTCACAGGAGAAATAACTCTAAAACAAGATACTTACCTGAAAATTTTCTAACAATTCCAAAGTTACATGGAGAATTGCCTTACAGGGTTTTGTCTTACAGACGTGAGCTAATAGGATGTCATTAACAGGTTGTCTATCAATTTACTAGGAAAGAAGTTTCTGTCAAGGAGTGACCATGTCTCTTAATAATCTTTGAGAGTACAAATTGTTTTGTCCCAGAGCCATATGGAATTGTCCAGCAAACTCCTTTTCGTGGGTACAACACTAACAGACACCCTGTGACCTGCTCTTCTCTCTCACTTAGTTGCTAAAAAGAGCTTCCTATTTTAGTTGTGGTGATCAGACAGGCAACTTAACATTCATTTTTGTGTGTTCACATACACACTATGGAACAGTTTGATTGCAGGCTGATTTATCTTCAGTAAGAGAAATGTGTGTACTCAATTCTTTCTTTCTTAAAGTCTAGTGTAAGGCGAGTACAAAGTTCATTCTTAGGTCCAAAGTGGCTATATACATTTCATAGGTCCTCTCCTTCTAACATGTTAAACTGTAAGAAAGGCAACAGCTGCAAATTAAGGAAAAGGAGCTTGCGGTTTCACAGAGGCAGATCCATGCCTCTGTTAATCCTGATCCCCACTCTGAGCCTCAACATCCTCATCTGTAGAATGGAAACATAACACCTCCTTCCTGGGGTTACTGAGATGTTCCATGAGATGGTGTACAGCACGTTTCATAGTGCCTAGTGGAGAGTAAGGTTCCGGTAGATAACAAGTACTACTAACAGTGGTAAAGGAAAACTGAAAATTATATTCACAAGGAAGCTATTTTTAGGATTCTAAGAAATGAGCCAGAACCTTTAAGGAGACTTTGAAGGGTAAGGAAAGCTTGTCTATGCTTATGTAGATGAAGTTGAGTAAAAGTCTATTCCTGTTTTAATGTAGTGATCTAATTAACCTTTTGCCCGCATTAAAATGACCTTGAATTGGGCTTGTGACCTCAAATGCTTAATGTTGTTGACTTTAAACAGGCTTTTTGGAATGGTCAGAAATAGCATCTGGTGAAATGGCCAAAAGGTCAAATTCATTTACTTTGTAATAAATAGCAAATACATTTTGCATTAGCTGCTTACAAATAGGAAGAAATACATAAAATTCACTTGTCAAAACAAGAAGGTAAGATATTACATAAGGAAAATAGAATAAATCAAAATTTGCAGAAAGGATCTAGCATCGATTTTTCATCTCACACCACTTATTTTATACCAGGAAAAGATTAAATTATTCATTTTTATAAACTAAAGAAATACATTTCCAACAAACATCAAAATGAAGAAAAGATGAATCTAATTAAAGAACACTGATTTATCATCATAAACATTCCTGTCCCAGGCAGAGAAATCACTGAGCTATAGTGAAATGGAAAAGATAAATGTAGCTTATGAAAAATGTCACAACTGAAGAACTGTATGATTTCTAAAACTCTTTCTTATTTTACAAATGTTTATGCTTCAAAAACCAAAACTCTAGTGTCATCTCTCAGGTTATTCACATACTTTAGGGTGAATGACTCAGCCTATTTTATCAACAGAACCACATCTGGAAGAGGAGTTGGAAAACAAAAAACCAATCATAAATTATGTTACATTGTTTTGACCATAACTAATAAATACAACCCACCCAATTTTTCTGTCTCGTTAAAGTCTTGGTGAGCTTTCTTCAGACTATCAGTATAGCAGACTTCTTTCTATCCATATAACTCTAAGCCAAAGTTACATTGGTATATAAGAACCCTAATTATTTCTGACGCAAAAGAAGTAGCCATATCTTTTGATTTACAGGTTCTATTCATCTGTTTATGTCCATTTCTGTTTGACAGGGACAGTAAAAGGAGGGCATGAAAGTGTCTAAATATACTGTTAATATGTGTGCGGTCCAGAGTGTTTATTCAAAAGGAAATTGAGTTCAAATGCTGCCTGCCTTCCGGCATTTTTAAGAGAGATTTATAAGGTGTCTCCTTATTGAAAATATACCCAGCATCTCCCTCTGCCCTGTAATAATTGTTAAGCTAGTTAGTTAATATGTGGCTTCTGTGCAGTTACCCACATTATGCAGGGCACCCTTATACCACAGGTGATCACGGAAAGCTATCACTCCTCTTAGATTCCTCCAGGTCCCTCCCAGTATTTTCCTCTGCAGCAAGCTCCGTCAGGTACCACTTATCAGTTATTGATTACAAGCTGATCATCCCGATCACTCCATCATTCATTTTGCATAGCCTCCACCATGCCCCATTCTTCAAGTGATGTTATAGACCCTAAACTGTTTCTTCCTGAAAAAAATTCAAGCTATAAATGCCAATTATTTGTAAAGCATTATCATTTGTAACGTCCTAATTATTCTACATAATCAATAACATCAAGTTCTTTTTCTTGGGGACTTTGAGTTTATTTACATTTTATTCCACACATGTCAGTTTCCATCAGGAGCAAAACCGATTTTCTAGCCCTGCATCTGGTCTCAAGACAATCTTAATTCACCATAAATCTATTTGTGTTCACTACACAGTTAGACCCACTTGGTTATGTTGACATAATCCTGAGGCCAAGCACAGCTTGCTCTGCAACACAAGACTTAAATATAACTTGGAATGCTCACCCAGACAGGCCACAGTGAGTGGAGGTGGAGTTTTATTCCATTGTTGTTATTTTTGCAGAGGTCTCTGTTTATGATGTGATGCATTTGGGCCTAAGCACATTAGCTGCATTATTCATTGGGTACATTTGTCAGAACATGCATGTGTATAAAGAACTAATGATCCATATTAAATTAATGGTGCTATAAAAAAGAAAAATACTCCATACAAGCAGCTATGTCAGAAACTACAGACTTTGATAAACCATAGAAAGGACCTAATCAGAGCAAGCATTGCACTGTTCTGTCCCCAAAATTACATTTCTAGAAATGTGCTTGTAGACAATGTTGGTTTTATTAAAACAAATTAATTCAGTCATTAAGGAATCATAAGGCAAGTGTCTCATAAGTCAGGACCTCCAGTGTAACAAATTGATTAAATGACTGTGTAATAGTCTCTTTAAACAAATCTAGTGTAACAAGTTAATAGATCTGCTCAATTACCATGCTGGGCTGATGAGGATGTGGGCAACTCTCTCATTAAATCTGGAGGATTGTTCTTGGGAGTTTTTCCACTTTTCCTGCTATGTTTCTGTGTAGGCTCTGTTGTGTTTTGAATTTGAGGTTTATTTTTAGGGCTCTGGATATTGATATTGATTGTTATAATGGAAACTAAAACTAAAAAGCTGAATTTGATACTGCCCACTTCTCCAGTGCCGGTCCCTCCCTCCTCTCCTTCTGTCCCTCCTCCTCCCCATCCCAGCCCCTTCCTCTCCTCCAATCCGGTCTCCTTCCCTTCTACTCCACCTGGAGCTCAGGCTGGGGCTGGTGGAAGGACGCACTGAACAGTTCTGGCCCCTACTCGGTCCGCAGCATGTAAACTAGAGCTTTCTCTGGTTTTGAAAAACTGCATTCTAACCAAGAAAATCTTGGGCTGCTCCGGGTGCAAAGTGAGGAACCAGACAGAGGCGCCCACGTGTTCTCTGGGTCACGAGCGAAAAGTTGCCCTTAGTTTTCAGCTACTGCTTGATGTTGGAAAGTTGGCCCCAGGCTTCTGTGTCAGGAAGGAAAATGCCCTCGGGTCCAGGGCCTGGTTCACTCCTTCTCGACCTTACCCCGGAGGCGGGTAAGGAGGGAAGGCCGGAAGTGCTACAGGCGGGTCAGGGCTCCGGGCCTGGAGGAAGAGGTGGCCAGGGAGGAACGGGAGGGAGAGTGGAGGGGAGAGGTAGAGCCAACCCCACCCTAAAATCCCTCTAACTATTTCACTTTAGGACGAGCAGAACCTTCTTTGACAGCAGTTGAAATTCCGCACGGTAGGAAGTGATTATTACCCAGGCACCGGGGCAACGTCCTCTCCCACGTCAGGCGCGGCTAAGTCGGGGCTGACCTGCAGTCTCGGGGTACGAACACCCTGACACCCTCTCGCAAAAGGCCCTGGAGGAAAAAAAAATCTATTACCCCACTGCCATTTTGTTAAGTGTCTGCTCCTGCGATGTGACCCTGCCACTTTATCTGTTGGTTTTTATTTTCTGAGTGCATGTTGCCCATATGTTACTCTAATAGTTGCTATAATTCTTGAGCAATGGGGCTCGTATTTTACGGGGCTGAATTAAAAAGAATGCACTTTAATAAAAACCTGAGCAATACACTAATGGCCTGACATTGATGTATTTGCATAGAGATGAATTATACGGGCTGCCTGACACGACTTTTAATAAATGATTGAGGAGGTTATTATGGGGATGCACTTTGGTGTGTGTTAACAGGTTATTTTAGTGCATCCGCAGCCAAAGCCGGGAGCAATGTCGCCCCGCACACAATCTCAGGGCGCTTTTTTTGTCTTATATCTTGTGACATTTATTGGGACCGCTCCCTGCCCGTGTAACGATCGCAAACTACGTTTTATGAACCATCAGTAACATAAAGGTGAATGGAATCGGAAATTGAAAAGAAAGATGAGCCCCTGGCCCACATAAGGTACCCAGGTCGTAGGCGTGCGTGGTGCCCTGGCTGGGCGGGAAAGGCCACGTCCCGGGACAGCATCGCGTGGCCCGTAAGCCTCCAGCTCGGACACAGCCGTGGGTGACTTGGGCGGACGCCTGCCCCCGGTCTGGCGGGCTCAGACCTCGAGGGTCTCTGCACCTAGACATCCCCACCCCCACCCCACCCCACCCCGCGCTCAGACGCTGCTTGGACACCGCACCCTGGAGGCTGTGCAGACCCCCGCTGGGTCCGTCTGCCTTTGTCCCTTGTTCTCTTATTGCCACCGAGCGCTGGGCCCCAGTAGAGCAGAAATAAACACCACGACACGTGCCGGTCCCCGAGTCCCCTGTCTCTGGGGGCTGTCTCGCGCCCTCGAGTGCGGCTGCTGAGGCGGGGACGCGAGCTGCGGCCACCTCGCCTGACCTGCACCCTCAGTGGCCGGGGACGCGCAGAGGGGGCGCCGCCGCCCCGAGGCGACGCAGGTCAGCCCCAGGAGGGCTGGGGGACGCAGGTCACTGGGGAGAGTGGCCCCGGCCGGTCCAGTCGGGCTCCTGCGCTGTCGCCGTCGGGCCCGGGGCTCTCCCTGCTCCGCGTCCGGCGTCCCGGGTGTCGCGCGCCCTTGCGCCGCCTCGGCTCCCCCGCCCGAGCCGAGCAGATGTCCTGTCCCTCCCGGGGCAGTGTGACTGGTGTCCAGGCGCGCAGACGACCCGGGGCGCGGCGGGAGGGCGCGGACCGCACGCAGGGTTGGAGGCGGCCCGGCCCGGCTGCGGTCCCTTACGGTTTCCGCAGTTCCCGCGCAACCACGCGAAGGAGGGAAAGGCTGAAGATGGGAAGGAGACCAGAGACCGAGGGAGGGAGAGCGGAGGGAAAAGAACTGAGACGCGTCGTGTGCGTGAACCAGCTCCCCAGGAGGGGTGCGATCGATCGTTCTGCACACAAACTGCACTGAACAATACTGAGGGGAAAGGCGCGCGGGGATGCGGGATCTGCGCGTCGCGTCAGGGTCCCCGCGTGGCTCCGCGACCCCGCCCTCCCCAGGGCCACGAGGGCGGGGCCGAGGGGAGGGGATCGGGCGGGTTCCTCCGGCTGGGGGAGAGCCTCCCCTCCGGCAGGGGGCACCGGCCTCCAAGGCCCGGCCAAGGCCACTTGCACCGGGCTCTATCCGGGTCCCCACTTTCGCTTCACCGCTCAGTGGCCAGCGACATCCAGGACAAAGCGCGCGCAGGAGCTAGCAAGGCTCCGGGGAGGGAGGGGGTCTTCAGCTCAGGAGCCGGGAAGAACCGGACCCACTGGTCCGCCTGCCGGGATGGTGGTGGCGGTCGGGGGCCTAGAGGCCTGGCGTTGTAGAGCACCCCCCCCGGCCCCCGCCCCAGGCACAAGGCACAGCACAGGGAATGGCCCCAGGCAGAGCCCGAGCTACCCCAGCTTCCTGGGCTGTCACCCCGGAAGAGGACAGGGCCCAGCCCGAGGACCTGTAGAGATGGGCCCCTGGAAAGAGCCAACCCTGTCACCCGGTGACCCCCCTGTGTCTCAAGTCAACTCAAGAGGGAGGGAGGATCCTAGGCCTGCGTGGCCCCTTCGTAGGGGGACAGGATGTGCCGCTGTAAGGCGGTTGGGGCGCATGGGCCTTGGGGACACACACAGTGAAGCAAGCGAGTCCTTTGTCCCATTGCCTGGGGACGCAGCGAGTCCCACCCGAAGTCGCCCTGTCTTTCTGCTTGGCAAACCTGGCCAAGCCTGAGCACCCCCGGGGAGTGGAAGGATTCTGTTTGAGCCTGGGGTGGGCTCTCCTGTGGGGAGTCCTTTCTCAGAACAGATGAGAATGTTGCAGACCGTGGTCCCCACCTCGGAAGTTTTTCAGCTCAGGTTTCACCCAAGGGAAGCCCATTCCTTCCTCCTCTGCCCTGTTTCAGGCCCGGCTTCCCGTGTGCCAAAAGCAGGTGAGACAGGTGGGCCCCGAAACAGCCTATTTCAAAAGCAGCTCGTTTCCTGGCCAGCTGAACAGGACCAGCTTCAACCAGACCTTGGAATCCAGCTATCTAAGGGCACCCAGCAGGCCACTGCAGCACTCCCTGCTCCAGACTCTGGAACCTGCGGGATTGCAACAATACTGGGGTGGCTGTTGCTGTAACTTAGCGTTATAAGCACAGAACTGAAGAAAAGATAGTTACAAGTGGAAGAACACGACCCCTTTGGGGCACAGGGACTCCCAAACACCTGCTAGTTTGGGGCCAGAGGGAAGAGGGGGTTGGGGAGGAGACCCATCTAATTATATACTTGGCCAATAGGTTAAGAGGAAGTGGACTCACACACACACACACACACACACACACACACACACACACACACACACACCCTGCCCAGGCCAGGCCCACCTGCAGCAGATTCTGAGCTGGCCTTCAAGCCATGCACCCCCTTCAGGTATCGTCACCACCAAGGGTTCCTGAAGATGGGTCCCCATCTTGCTTCCAGGGCCTTCAGGCCTGGAGAAGAGCTTGACAAAGACACGGAGGTGGCCCAGAGAAAAGCTGCCAGCTTCCTCAGAGAAGAGAAAGGACCCCAGTTAAAGCACATGGGTGTTGGTTGTATCAATTTACATTATCCCGAATTTCTGTCCCCTCAGATTGTCCAGATTGCTGGAAATCTCACAGATCCTCCAACGGGGTCAATGAAAAAGATGCAGTGGGTGTTTTAAACCACTGTAAGTCTTCCTGTTCTGATTTGTTGCTTTGTGCATAATTACGTCCCATGTGTCTCCCAGAGTGTCACACACTACATAATGATTTTGCTGAAATTTTATTTTAAAGTAACTGTGCTGTGAGCTGATAAATGAATGTATTAAAATACCCTTACTTGATCTTCCATTTCACCCAAGGAAAATCTTGGATTGAACTCACTCATTTGTTACTTAGGCTGTTGCATGCTTATTTTTACAGCAATTTGTCAGATGTTTATATACACAGTGAGATGTAGAAGAGACTCCTGAGAGCCTGGAAACCAGTTTCTCCTTCCAGGGGGGCAGAGGGTTGCAGTCAAGGTCTGTTCGTGTCTTTAAACCTTCCAGAGAGTGCCCCGTTCTGGCTGGGCATGCATGTGAATCCATGAACAAGCCACGCTCCTGCCGGCCCACTGTGCAGGCTCTGGATGCTGTCCTGCCATACAGCAACCAACAGGCAGCACAGAACCCTATGCCCTCACAGACAACTGTGCCCCAGTTCCGTTTTCCAACAGATAGTAAGGCTGGAGAGCTCAGTGCACAATGTCACCCATCTGTCCTTTCTTGTCTGTCTGAGGCATATTCTTCTCTTGGAAAAAACAACACAGCACTGTACTGTTAGAGAGAAAGACAGAGGGGGAAAAAGTCCACCCAAGTTGTCATGGTCCTTCCAGGGATAGCATGGTCCCTGCTGACACAGTCACTTCAAGAGTGCTGAAAGTAGGGGGCTCTTGCAGGCATGCAACATCTATCTGCTTCTGCTTTTTAAACTTTTTTTTTTTTGCCATACTGGAGATTTAACCCAGGTTCTTGCACTTGCTGTGCCACTGAGCTACCTCCCCAGCCCTTTTTAACCATTATTTTTATTTTGAAGAATGGTGTCCCTAAGTTGTCCGGGCTTGGTTCCTACTCCCAAGTAGCTGGGATTACAGGCCTGTGCAAATGCACTTGCTACCTGCTTCTATCTACTGGAGGCTAATGACAATGCACTGGCTCCATATTTGCCTTTCTGGGCTCTTTTTTCTTTGCAGTATTTCTCTTTCAGAATGCCTAGCCAGACACTGGAGTTGCTTCTTACTCAAGAGGTAAGGACAGTCAAGTCTTCAGCTGACTTTGCTGTCTGCACCATTTCCATGGTCCCTTGACTCCTCTTTGCTTCATCCAAGATGGAAAGAACTTGCAAAAATAGAGATGGACCAAAAGGAAAGAACTCTCTGCCCACTTCTGCTGACCATCAATGCCATGCTGGGGCCACAAGGGGCAGGTTCTACCAGAGCGAGACTCCTGACTTCTCAAGATCTTTCTTTGTCCTTCTAGAGTTTGCTGTCTCCCTCCCTTCATGCCAAGGGGCTCACAGCACTTGCCACCCATTCCCCTTCTCTCCTGCCTTCTCACCCCTAGGACTCTGAGAAAGAGTCGCAGCCTCAATTCTCAAAGGAGGAAAGGTAAATGGGGAGGCAAATTCCCAGTCATCCTAATTTAAAATTCAGGGTCCCTTCTCCTTTTTTGCTTTTGAAAAAAAATTTGTTTACCACCTCACCAGACAGAAGAAAGTTGTGGGGAGAAAAATACTACTGGCCTATGAAGCCAAATCAGCTTCTTTCCATTCTGAGATTTCTTCCCAGGTAGCCTAAGTTGTAACATGCGGAGCCAAACTGCAGGCGTAACATTAGAGCACTACAGGACGTCGCCAGCACCGTGTACATATGTGAGCCACTTTATATTTTAAAAGGCCTTTTTGCACTTAAGTTTCAGAATATTATGAGGCAGGTCCTATTGTTAAGATAATCACAAAGGGGGAGAAATGGAAGCTTGCTGAAGTTAAAGGACTTTGAGTGGGATCAAATTACCAGCAAGAAACAGAAGGCACCACTCCCAAACTCAGATGTTGTTGCTCTGCCTGGATAACCAGTGCTTCTTGTCACACCTCAAAGTGTCATTCTGGTGATGTTTCCAAATAACTTTAATGATGAAAGATGCTTTCCTCAAGTCTTTACCTTCAATGTACCACTCTTTATCCAAAGAACCGAGATAAGCCCGTTAGTAACTTAGTTATCTATGCTGTGTAACAAATTACTCCAAAAGTTAATGGTTTAGAACAATAAACGTTTGTTATCTCCTGCACTTGCTGCAGTTGTGAATCCTGGAGGCTCAGCTGGGTGACTGACTCTGAGCTGCAGTCCTGTGAGGGCATGCTGGGCAGAGGCTGCTTGGATTCCTGGACTCAGAAGGAGGAAAACAGGCAGCGACTTTCTTCAGAGCCAGTGACCCAACAGGGAGGACAAAGACAGCAGCCACACTCTTCATCAGAAGCCAGTCACTAAATACAGCCCACACCCCAGCAGGGGAATTAGGCCTGTCTGTCTTTCCCTCTCTCCCTCTCTCTCCCTTTCTTTTCTCCCTCCCTCCCTTTCTCCCTCTTTCCCACTCCCTCCCTACCTTTCCCTCCTTTTTAAATTATTTTTCCCTTTTCAGACAGGCCCTGCTAAGTTGCCCAAGCTGGGTTCAAATTTACAACCTTCCTGCCTCAGCTTCCTGAGTAGTTGAAATTATAGGTGTGCACCAATATCCTAGAATTTTTGGAAATACTTTAAAACCAGGTCAGCTAGTTAGGCTGTAAGTTTCATGAAAGCCTATATAAAAGCTCTCGCTGCTTTGCTTCCCACTTTTACTTTCGCCTTCTCCTTGGTTGAGTCCTTATCCTGGAGCAGACAGTAGGACCAGAGCCAAAGCAACCTAAACAGGGCTTTTCTCCCACTCCTCCTGGCGCGGCTGGTGATGAAGACTTTCCTGGCTTGCTGGGTGCTGGGCATAGATGACCTTGCTTCATTCTCCCAACAGTGCTAGGGAGTAGGTTTGGTTACCGGCCCATTTCACAGATGAGAATACTGAAGGACAGAGCAGTCAAGCCCCTTAACCTTAACCTCAAGAGAGCCTATAAAGGCCGAAGATTCAGGCCCAACTGCTGCTCTCAATGGCTACCTGATCTGATTTCAGTGAAAATAAAGGGCTTCTCAGACCCTCTCACTCATTTGAGACCATCAGATTTTTGGAAAAATTGTTGACAAGTCCTTACAGATCAAGTGAATAGCACAGGGAGGGAAGAAAAATTATGAAAGGAAAACAAAAGTTTACAATATTCTTTGTAAGAGCTGAGCCATAGCTTCAAATGCAAAGGACAAAGCTACAAATGATGGCTAGAGACGGGACCACAAACTATGGACCCAGGTATAGGCTCAGATCAGAAGCATGAAAACTCATCCAATGGCTTTGTTTGAAAATGATAGACCACATGGTAACATGCAAGTTAGTGGATTTCCGGCAACCTTGACTTTCTGTGGTTGATACAGGTGCATTTGACCCATTTGATCATTTTTAATTTTTTCATAATTTATGTATGTCCCGAAATAAAACTGTATATTATGGAGAAGAAAGGAAATGTGCACCGGTGGTATCCTTCCTAAATTTGATGTATCTGCCAAATAACTAGAGTAATTATGCCTCAATATTTCTTTTGCCTACCCCAAGGTAGACAGAAGCAGTAACATTATAGAGGTAATAGAGCTCCTTCATAAAAATAATGTGCACCTATTTAAATTGCATAATAAAGACTCTTTCCCTACAATGAAGAAGGGATCATCTTTGATTGTATCATCATCCAAACCAGCCCTGATTATTCAAAGTGTACGGAAATAGAAGCTCTCAATGAGGGCTCTGCTTCAGCCCCCTGGCCAGGCACCAGTAGACATTAACCACCGAAGAGATGCCCTCCTCTACTTTAGTAAGTCTTCAAGTGTGGTCTCCAGTAGAAATGCCTGCTCCGGGGCCTCAGAACAAATGATGAACACATAAACATCCCAGCTATAGTACCTGCTGTTGGAAGAGGAAGACCAGAGAGTGAACTCAGCTTTCAGATAAACTGTCCTGTCTCTGGGAAACTCCAAACCAACCCAGGCAACACCGAAGGGAGAATTTCAGGAAAATTCTCCACCCCATTACCCCTCTCCCGGGACTTTCCGTTAACAAAGGAAGGGCGCCTGTTACTGTGCCTTCTGCACACCACGAGGAGGGCTCCGTGATGCAGGACGAACAAATGGCTCCCTGAAGCTGCAATCTAAATGCTGCAGAGCAGAACACACACTTTGCTGTCCAAAAAGGGAGTGTGCTGAAAAATTGGCTTATTTTTTAAAGTTATATTGAGGAGGGGGAAGAACCATATTTGCACATATCTGTGTGCACAGGAAGAGGGAGGAAATTTAGGGCTGACTAAGCTGCTCAAATTAGCCTAAAATAGAGTTTATAGACGAATCTGTTGCTTACCTCCACTGTTATTACACAATCCTATTGTCTGTGATTAACAAAGGAGCCACTGTCCCTTTAAGCTATTCAGTGCTAGGAGTCCCCAAGTGGAATTTCACCTCTAGAGTGTGTGCCTCTGTGGGGGGGGGGGGGCGTGCGTGTTTGTGTTGCTCCAAACATACACTGTGGAGGTCCCCAAATTGAGGCTGGCTTAACACCACATTCATCTGCATGATGTTAGACTCCAAAAGCTTGCAAAGGCACCTTCAGTGTTTTCTGGTCCAGTGTTTCAGAGAAGAGCCACCTCCAGGAAGGTCTGTGTGCACAGAGAGCAGGAGGGAGTCCCAGAGTGTGTGATTCCCATGGCCCCTCCTTCCACTGCCCTCAAGTGGGAAAGACGAAAAGTGGAGTACAGTGGTCATCAGCTTGGAAAGATGCTCGGGGACCGGGCGTCAGCGAGGGCATGGAGCACTGAGCTACAGAATCCCAGGTGTGAGCCAAGGAGAAAATTAGTCACCAAATAGCAGAACCGAGCTTGGACTTGGGGGAACGGAATGGAGAGGGAGAGCAGCCCGCCCGTGGGTGCAGCATCCAGGGCCTCCCCTCCTCTCCGAATCCCTCAGGAAGCCTAGATGACTTTTCCTTTTTAGGGAAAGAAACACACACAGAACAAAAGTATAAAAGCTATCCCTCCCTTTTACCACACACATACAAAACCTTGTTTTCCCCCTTTTGTCTTTTGATATTGACACTTTATTTCCTGTGAGCTTTTTAAAAAGCAGTGGTCTGTCAAGTCCTACGTTGTGACTTTGCTGTTTTTAAATCGTGACCGCTTTGACTGTGATGGGTGCTTGGCAGCCTTAATCAGATGCTGATAGTTGTTAGTGTCATAAAATGTTTGGGCCAAAATGAGAAATGATTCTTACCCTCCATCCCTAGTGCTGCAGAGTATGTCCTGGCTTCCCCACCATCCTAACTCTTACGGAAAGCTGTCCCTGCTATGCAGAAATACAGGGCAACCAAATCAACCAAGATAAGGGGAATTGGGAGAGATGTCATCCACCCACTTACCCACTTGTCCCCCACTCCCAGCTTTACAGGGCCAGTTGCAACTGGTGACCAGCTGGCGCTCTGGATGGAGGGAAATGAGCTGGAAACCTCCAGTCGCTGCTGCAGTCAACTGGAAAAGGAGGAGCCGAGCCAGGGCAGCCGGGCCTCAGCCCACCTCTGAGGGCAGAGCGCCCAGGCTGGCAAGCTGCAGCCCCTGCCACCCCGGCGCGTTCACCCACGGCAGAGTTCAGGTCTCTGCTTTCAGCCCACTCTGGTGCTCAAACTTAAGGGCAGTGAGGTCACTGCGAATGCTTCCTAAAGGATTTGCAGGAGGTAACTTTCCACTCTTCCAACTCAGAATAAGCACTACCAACTGTCAACCCAGTTACTTCTTGAAAAAGCTCCAAGTTAGTTCCAAGTTTTCTAGGACTAATACCATCTCGCTGCTGCTGCTAATTACTACTACAGGAACAAATTTCTAATCTTGTGGGGTTTTGTTTTCTTAGGAAGAATGAATAAAGTTGCTTGGCTTTTCAGGGCAGAAGAGGAGTGGATAAAGGCTTAAAAATATAAAATACAAAAAGGATTTTGATTTGTTGCAGTAAAATGGAATTGCAGGACAATCGGCTTGTTTCCTTCTTGGTTCTCTCATAACAGCAAAAAAAGAAAGGAAAGAAGGAAGGAAGGAAGGAAAGAATGGAGGGGGTGAAAGAGGGCAAGAGGAAAGAGAAAAAGAGAAGAAAGGAGGGAGGGAGAGAGAGAGAATTTTTTATGGCAGAATTGAAACCACGTCACTGCTGTACACAAGGTCTCCTTTGGATTAGTCGCCTTCCTTGGGCCACACCTATCTACCTTAGTGTTGCTCAGGTAGACCTATAGAAAAGTTTGAAACTTGTTGAGGACTTTGAAAAACAGAGAGCAGAAAGAAGGCAGATTTGCATTCTTTCTTTCTACCAAACCATGTAATTGGGAATGTATTCTACAAGAGTTTCCTTCAGCCGATTTCATTTTGTTGAATTTGTGAAAAATTCAGTTTTCATCTTTTTAAAAAAAAAAATTTCTAGGGAGCAAAACAGACTCACAACAGTTCCCATGCCTAACACTAGCCTGGAGAATCTACTGAGTCCTATTGATTTTTCTCTCTTAGAACACAAGCTCATTAACCTGCCACACTGAGGGGATAACGATATTTCACTGAGCCTGTGACTGAGCATCTGAAAACAAAAAGATCCCAGGACTACAGTGTCCTCTGGGATTCCCAAATATTTTAACAGCCCTCTCTCTGGGATTCCCAAATATTTTTTTGCCGTTTCAGCTGGAAAAGCTACAGTATTGCCTCCTTAACAATAAAGGCTTTCAGGTCTGCTAAAAGCAGCTTTCTCTAAATGCGCTCTTCTTCTTTGAAATGTTTAGCAAGGTTCCTATCTTTCCACAAATTTCTTCAGCCTTCTGGGCTGCGGGGTGGGGTGAGAATTCTAGCACCCGAGTTCGGCAGAGCCGCTCCTGGCTGCTCCAACTAGTGCCTGGCCGTGGAGCTGGCTGGGATATATGGAAATGAGCTTCCCAAATTCCCCAGGGACTTCCTTGCAAGGAAAAAGCGATCAGGAAAGAATTAGACCACACCGAACACGGACATTAGCAGCAGCAGCCTTTGGACAAGCCTCTCAGAGGAGCGGTAGGACTATGGCCGCATTTCTTTTTCCTTCCTCATCCAGGAGAATGAGAGATCTGACCCCACTCTTTCAAAAAGGAAAGAAAAAAAGTAACAGTTACTTCACCCAAGAAACCAGTATAGCTTTTTGTGTGGTTTTCTTTTATTGTTTGAGATCTCTGATGAGATCAGATGATCTGTACCCTTCCACTCAAGGCAACAGACGTCTTCAAACTGTTTAATTTGATTTATCCTTTGAAACAGAAAGTGCATTACATTTAACTGGTCTTGCAAAGGGGCTTTCTTCTCTTTACAAACCGAATTCCTTATATAAATTAATAAAGGTTAAAGATGCTAATGTATCACCGTTATTAGCTTAAAAAAGAAAACAATTTACATATTCTATAGTATTCTTATGATACAAAACACTTCAAATTCAATTACAGCAACTAAATGGATTTTTATGTTCTGACCCGGAGCGGCTGTAACAATCCCCACCATCTACTTTAACACGCATTTTTATCAGAAAGGAGTTAAACACAAGCTATTGTGGCCCCTCCCTCCCCAAGCCTTTCTTTAAATCACTAATAAATAGCAACAAACGACTGTGCAATTTCAGAGGGGACCAGAGGGGCAGATGTGAGATCCCCCGTTCCCACATCTTCTGCTTCAAGTCCTCAGGGCGGGGCCCGGGGCCGGGGGAGTGGGGCGGAACCTGGAGGCAAAAAGGGAAACTGAGGCTCAGCAACTCCAAAGGGAGAGGAGCGACCGGAGGGCGTCGGGGACGACGAGCACATTCCTGCAATTCCCAAATTAAGTTTCAAATAAAAGGGGAAGTGGTCGCAGGGATAGGACTTCAAAAGGCGGGCTTGGAAGGAAGGAGGAGATCCATCTTTTTATACCAAATTCAAAAAAAGCATTTTTACATTGTAAATATTCACAATAAAGTAACTTCTAGTCAGTGTGACTCACGTTTTATTTACAGAGCCTTCAACAGGTCGCTCTAGTCGCACAGCAGCGAGCTGGGGCAGCCGGCCTGTGCGGCCGGGAGGATTGCATGTGTGTGGCTGGAGGTCCCCCCGCCGTGGGGTCCGCCCTTCCCCGGCCCCGGGGACTGCAGGGGACGGAGAGCCAGGCGCCCGCGGACGCGTGTGGGGACCCCGGCTGCGTCCTTGCAGCAGTGCACCGTGTGGCCTCCGCCTCCTCGTCCACCCCGAGTCTCGCTCCGGTCCCTCCTCCCGCCACACTTCTGGGTTAGAAAAATAGATATGTACATCTCCGCAGCCCGGGCCGCGCTCAGGACGCGCCCTCGGCCTCGGACGCGTGCAGCAGGAGCCCGCCGCCCGGCTTGTGCTTCTTCAGCAGCTGCGTGATCTTCTCGTCGTCCGAGTTGGGGTCCAGGGGCTTGTTGTAGTCGTCGTCCTCCTCCTCGTTCTCCGAGGCGCCCTTGAGCCGCTCGGTCTCCGAGTCCTGCTTCTTCTTGGCAGTGGCCATCTCGGCCGCGTGCTTCTTCCTCCACTTGGTCCTGCGGTTCTGGAACCAGACCTGCCGCGACAGGGGGACGCGGTGAGCGGCAGCCTGGCCGGGCCCTGCCTCTCCGGTGGCCGCCGCCCTCCTTCATCGCCTCCCGGGCCGGACCTCGGAGTCCCCTGCACCGGGTCCCCTCGAGGAACCGGCACCGAAGGTCCGCCGCCGTTGCTATGGCGATAATGACACAAGACTACGAGGTTGTCAGAGTGACTTCCCAGAACAGAAGAAAAGCAAAACTCACAAGAAGCTTAAAAATGAGTTTCTTTAAAAAAAAAAAAGTGTTCCCTTTCCTGCTTTCTGGTGTAAAAAGCTTTTCCATTCGCAAAACTTCCCCATAGTGGCTGTGATTTCATTCCTTGTTTGCTTTCACAGATGAAGGAATTTCAAACAACCTAAAGTGTACTAGTTTTTCAGTGTCACTAGTGGGAAAAGGCACATTTGCCCAATTGACTCTGTTCTCCTTTCCACTTTTGCACATGGATTGTTTCACTGATTTGAAGCCAGAATGTACACAATGACGGAGGTAAATTCACTCATCCCCATTACACTTACAACGTATGATGTAAAGTTTTTTTTGCTAAAAAACAAACTTCAAATCACTCACACTACCCAATACAAATGCATGAAAAATATGTAATAGTTCCGTCCAAATCATCACAGTCCTTTGACTGGATCGTTCTCTCTTTCCTCATCAGCCCTTAAAGTTTTTCATAAAATCTACGTAAAGCGAAAGCCAGAATTATCAGTTATTTTTAAAAAGTAAAAAAATTGCCAATTACATTGCTTTCTATTTTGTGCCAATTCTTTCAAGTGTTATTTTACTATTTATTGCTTCTGCCCAAGATGTTCATTTAATATAAAAAAATTTTAAACCCATTCATGTTTGGCACGTGTCTGATACACATATTTTAAAGCATCAGCAATGAGCAACCAGTTTTCCAAAGACATTGAATTATTCTCCTTTTAGGCTTCTACTCTGCTATGTATTTTATCTAGAGAATCAGAATCGTTAAGAAAGAGATTTTGATTTTTTTATATGGCTATAATAATTCAGGTCTAGCCATGAAGACATATTTATGGTGACAAATGAAGACCTCCAGATTACCATGATAGGCTTTGTACCAGCCTACTGCAAAATAATTTTAAATGTGATGATATTCTAATGGTTACATGCAAAATCACTCCTGAAATGTTTTTTATGATGCTTGTCCAGGGGGAAATACACTCTAACCAGGAGACATGGTTAATGTTATTCCTACTTAATTTAAAGAGCAACAGTATAACTAATGAAAAGAGACATAAACCTCAAAGTAACAAACTGAAAAAGAAAAGGGGGACAAAATAGAATACTGAAAATACAGGAAACCATCAGGTTGTTTTACCCAACTAGCTCAGTTCCTTTATTTTTTAGAGAAAGATTTCTAAAATTTGATTCTCCAGAAATACACTGTACAACTCAATTATAAAGTGACACTTTAATTACAAAGTGTCATAAACTAAAATATCTTAAATCTGCTTGTAAACTTTTAAAAATAGAATTTAATTTATGGTGCGGTAATAATTTTGTCAACTCCTTTGGAAAACTGCTCTTCCAAAGTGATTGCCTTCTCTAAATTAAAAGCAGGTTCACTTATGCTAAGTGTTGGATCCTGTGGGTCTACTTTTTAATCTGCAAGTTCATACAGAAGCACTATAAAGCTGATCTATGTTAGGAAATTATAAACTAGTGGAGCGTGAATTAGCAAACAAAAGTCTGAAGGTCTTATAAATAGAAAGAAAAGCTATCTAAGTAGCTTGATCTATTCTCTGAGCCATTTCAGTAATGCTTTTATTCTGTAATGATGACCGAGTTTCCCTAGCGATCTAGATTAACCTAATTTCAAAGGCTGGACCTTGATTTCTTTTGTTCAAGAACAGTTTGCCTTCCCGCAAGACCCCTGCGCCTCGGTAGCGGCTCTCAACTCCCCCCAGCCTGGTCAGGCTCTCCCTGGCGCGCTGCGTGTGTCTGAGCGCGCGCTCCCGAGGCCCGAGGCGCTCACCTTGACCTGACTCTCAGTCATGCCCAGCGAATAGGCCAAGCGCGCTCTCTCGGGCCCCGCCAAGTACTTCGTCTGTTCAAACGTCTTCTCCAGGGCGAAGATCTGCTGACCAGAGAACGTGGGTCTAGTGTGTTTTCTCTTCCCGTCTTTGTCCAACAAGATAGATCCTTGATCTGTGAGAACCGATAACAAGGAAGTGAGAGGGGAAACAACAGTGAGGCTACAAGCGGCCTCACTGTGGAGGGAAAAAAAGAGAATTCAACTGTGTCTTGGTGGGAAAAAAGAAAAAAAAGAAGCGGCGGTGTTCGCCAGAGTGCCTGGCGCGTCTCCCTCTGCTGCTTCACGCCCACCTGTTTCCTAAAGGCCGCTGCTTTTAGCGCAGCAGCGAGCACCCCCTGGCCCACACCCGTGACCCGCAGCTGGGGAGCCTCTGCCGCGGGCGGACCCGCCAGCACCTTAAATGGGGGGAGGGGGGCCACCATCGCCTCCCGGTCCCGGCGCTGCGCAGGCCCTCCAGCCTCTCCGCCACGATAACTACTTTTACTTTTTTGTTAACCTCCTTGAACCCTTTCCTAACCTGTGTCTGGGCGACAAACGGCTCCTTGTTTTTGCACACAGAGAGGTAAATCGCTTCAAGTCTATCGCCTCGGAGACCCAGGGGAGGAGGAGGGGGCGTCGCCTTTGTTGGCGGCCCCTGGGCGGCCACCAGCGCAGATACAATAGCGTCTCCCGGACACCCGCCGGCCCCCGCCCGGGTCCCCGAGGGAGCCTCCGCTCGCCTCCCTGGACTTCTGCAGTCACCGCCGCTCACCGCCCCCCCCCCCCCGCCCCCAGGCCCCGAGACTTGGGCAAACTTCGGATAAGAGTGGGAGAAAACGGCAGCAGGCTGAGTCCGGGCGCCACCTGGAAGGCTGGGGACCGTGCGGCTCCATGGACACTTCCCGAAGTTCTGCGAGATCTTGGGGAGTCCCAGATGCCCGGGCAAGGTCGTGGCGGGAGGGCACATTTTTCCTGGCCTGTGTGCCTTCACCTGCTCTTCCCCAGGCTCTTCCTAGTGTGGGGGTGTGGGGCGCCACGACGGCCCTGCGTTGTGCGAAAGCGGGGTCCTGGGCTCTGGCTAGCGTCCAGGCGGTAGGAAGCGCGGCCGGGCCTCCCGTTCTGGGAGCTACCGGCCGGCTTCAAAAGGCCCCCAGTGACTGAGTGTACTGAGGTGGAGAACAGGAAAGCGAAAAGGTGAGGTGGGGGCGTCCAGGGAAGAGACACGCACGTAAATACCCGCACCTTGCCCAGGCTCCTTGTCGCCGGTTTGCAGAGGGGCTGCGAGTCGACCTAGCGAGGGCGAAGCGGGCCCCGAACATCAGGGCTACACGGAGGGATGCGGTAATCTCTCCTCCTTCCCATCTCTCTAACCCAGTCAGAGACGGCTGAGTAATCCCAAAACAGCAGGGCCTCGGCCGAGATACGCGTCCCGCGCCGCGTGGTCACCCACGCGGACGAGCGCAACTACTTGGGCCGTATGTGCCAAGACCCTCGGAGCGCGGGGCTCAGCCCCGCGCGCTCGGCAAATGAGGACCCCTCCCCGAAACACCGGCCCGGCCTGAACCATGAGACTGGGATAGGCGCTGCCAGCATCGGGGACTGGCCGAGGGCGCGCACGGAGACCCAGGGCGCTCGAGGCTCAGGGCGGTACTCACGCGGGGTGCAGGCCAGGCGCGCGTCCCTCCAGGGCGGGCTCTGCATCACGCCGGGCCAGAAGATGGGCGTCCGGCCGGGCAGCTCGGCCAGAGGCTTGGGGTAGCGGCCCACGGCGGCCACGGCCGCGGCGCTGGGGCTGAAGTAGAGCCCGGGCGGCGGCGGCGGCGGGCTGAGGCTGCCGAAGCGGGGCAGGCCGGCCAGCAGCCCCGCCGGGGACGACGCGGCTGCGGCAGCCGCGGCAGCAGCGGCGGCGGCCGCAGAGGCGGACGAGGCCGAGGCGGACGAGGACGAGGAGGACGAGGAGCCGGAGGGGGAGGCGGAAGGCAGCGCGGTCCCCGCGGCCACCGGCATGGAGGGCCGGCTCAGGATGTCGTTGATGCCGTGCGGCGTGGCGGCCGAGAGCTGCTGCGGGGCGCTGCCCAGCGACGAGAGCCCGCTGGCCGCCGGGGGCTTCAGGCCGCCGGGGTTGTGCGCGCCCAGTGGCGGGGACGGCGACGAGGACGACGACGAGGAGGACGAGGACGAGGGCGGCCCGGCGGGCAGCGGCGCGTAGGCGGCGGGGTAGAGCGGCGCCTTCATCTCGGCCATGCTGTGCAGCGCGGCGAGCGGCGGGCTGCCGAGCAGGAAGGCGCTCTGCCGGGGCCCGTCCATCGCACCCGCCGCCAGCATCCCCGGTCGCCGCGCGGGTCCCGCGTGCGCTGCGCTCAGGGCTCACTACGCCGCATCCTCGGCGCCCCGGCCGCCCCGGAGTTGGCAAAGAGAGCAACAAAGTTGGGCGTCCGCGCCGGCCGTGCCCCGGCACGCGGGTGCCAGGACCCGCACCAGGCGAGCGGAGCACCGGGAGTCCCCGGGCCGGGCGGGCGGAGCGGAGTCCGAGCGCGCACCAAGGCCGGGCCCTGCCCGCCGGGACCGCCCGCCCGGACCCCCGCGCTCCCAGGCCCCGAGGACCCAGTCCTCCGCCCGCAGCCGGACCTCCACGGCGCCGCTAGGCCGCGCTGCCTGGGCTGACAGCTCGGACGAAGTGCTCAAAGGTAATAAAACACTCGCGTCCTCCGGGCCGCTCTTTAGTGCGGACAGCGGGGAGGGCACGCGGGGCCCAAACGCACAACTTTGGGGACGTCACTCTCAGCTGCGGGGGCGGGGCAGGGACCGGGTGCCGGTCGGGGTTGGGGGTCCCCAGCGCCTCCAATCCGGCTCAGCCTCGGGCCTCGCGTCGCCTCAGGGCTCCGCCCACTCAGGAGCTTTGGGCCCTCGGACTGGCTGAGGCTACGGGGCGTCTGGCCGCTCCTGCCTAGTCCCCGCCCCCTCCAGCCCCCAGAGCCCCATGGGCGGAGCCAAGAGGGGCGGGGCCCGACGAATGTTCGGTTCCGCCTCGGGGCCAGCGGCCGCCTCTATTAATTGTGCTAAATAAAGTGGGAAAAGGGCGGGGAGCAGGGACGGAGAGGGTATTACTCTTTACAGAGAAGCATAATAAAACCCAGACCTTTTATGGAAAAGCAGCTCATGAGTCTGCCCCCTGCACCTCCAGTGGATCTGCACCCTGGAAAGCGAAGCCCGCGGGGCTGGTGCGGCCCTGCCGCTCCCTCCGGCGCAGGGATTAATCAGAGGCCATCCAGAGCTGTGTAAATTAATTTGTTGCTCCTTAAGCCTATAGAGGTCTTTAATTCCCTTATAGGCCGAACCATGGTCCTCTCCCATACTCCGCCTCCTGCCTGCTCTGTGCTCTCCACTCCCCGGTGCCCGCGACCGCGGTCATTTCTGGGTTCGCTCCGTTCTCTGGGAAGGGATTCGCTTAATCGGAACACCTGTCAGTCTCCCCACATACAGCGTTCCTCCCCTTCCCTTGCTTTGGGTTTGCGTGGGTGCAGGATCCCCGGGACTCAAGTGTAGGCTTCAGGTGCAGAAGTGCCCTCGGGCGCACCTCCTGGGACTGAGCCCTCCTGCTGGCGGTGTAGACAGAATCGCGCTGGCCCCTGGCTGTGGCGCCAGGGTCCAGGGTTGTTGTCATGGTCCGGCTCCTCACCTCTGGCGGGCCTTTAAGTTCCCGGCAGGGTTGAACTGTACCTGAGAGAAAAACCCTCAGACAGATTTGAGAACTCGACCATTCAAGTAATGCACCGCAGCAATTTGGATGGGATCAGTAAGCCAAAACTTACCGAGCGGGAAACAGAAAAAACCGCATCAGTGGTCCCGGCGCGCAACTTGAGCAGCCCCGGGATGCACAGGGTTTGGCCGCCGGTTGCAGGGGCTGTCGCGGCCGGCGGGAAATCGGGCGGGCTCGCTCCCCTCCACTCCCGCGTTTCCAAAGCTCAGTCTTCGCCGTCAGCCGGCGTCTGGTCTGGTTGATTTCCAGGGTTGAGGTGCAGCAGGGATCGTTTGTCTTTTGATGTTTCTATTCACTTCTGAGATAGAAGTGACCTTCCCTCCCTTCTTTATTAGCTTCCAGGCTGGGGTAAACGCATCAATTCGTAGACTTTAAGATCTGACCTAGGCAGGAGGACGCCTTGCATCTGTGTGAGTTTTGCTGAGGATTCTGACCAGGACTCGGCCTCGGCGAGCGCCCAGCTGGGCACCGGCTGTCTCTCGCAGAGATCCCAGCGCGCTGCCTGCTTCCCGGGCCACAGGAGTGCAGCAGTGTCCCCAGAGCTGGGGCCCTTTCTAGGCTCTCGGGGCCTCCAGCGGCGCTGTCCTCGCGTTTTTGGGACCCAAGACAGAGATTGGTGAGCCCCTAAACTTCACTCTCAGAAAGTGACCTTTCCCCTTCTATTGTAACCAGGAAAGAGGCTTTTCCCGTGGACAACTTGCCAACAGATATGTTAAAAGGACTCAGAAAAATGAGGGTGGGTCAGCTCCATCCAACTCCAGAGGAATTCTACCATCAGCACAGGGCTGCAAAGCTGCCCTGAAAGTTTCTTTCCGTTGCTTTTCTCCATCATTTACATGGCAAAGTTAAAATGGTGTTAACTGTAACAGTACAAATTCTAGAGTCTGTGCACTTTTGTCCCGGGACGACTGTGGGGTCTGTCCCAGCTGGGAGCTGAGGAAGAGGGTGCGGGTGACCCGGAGGAGGCTGTCCTGCCCTGGGGAGCAAGCAGTCACCAGGCCTGTGAGACCATCGGGACCAAGCCCACACAAGCTGGCCTGGAAGGCCCCGGAGGCCCGGTCCTGGCATCTGAGGCACTGCTTCCAAGTCAGGGCCTGGTCTCCCTTGGGTCCCCGGGACCTCCACATCCTCCTGCCCAAGACTGAGGACAGACTCTTCCAGCCACCCCAAGAATGGAACATGGATGGACGCTGCAGTAGCGATGTCCCCGTGCAGCCTTGCTCTGTATAAACACGCATGTAGGTGCACAGATCTGTACATGTGCATGCCTGTATGGGGGAGAGGGGAAATTGTATGGAAGCGGATGATTTGCATTTTAATTGAAAACTAAATGACAGCTGTTTGGCAAATCCCGAGGTTGCAGAAAAGGCTCAAAGGGTAGGTGTGGGGAATGCAGCACCCAGCCCTGGCACTCAGTCCCAAGGTGCCTGTCTCAACTGCTCCTTGTGGGCAGCCGGCACGGTCCACTGGGCCTACCGCCCTAGCCCAGCTCTGGACTCAAGTACTCCTGATTCAAGTTAAAGCACAGATGTTAAACTCAGGGTGACTCGAGGACGGAATCACAGGCAACCTCAGCTACCTGTGCTTCCATCCAGCAGCCTGGAGAGGATAACCGTTCTAGCAGATCGGTTCAAGTCAGATGCCTGGGTACGCGAGTTCAGCTGTGAAAAGTCGAGGTCTACACTCTCGAAAAGAGGCGCAGGACGGCGAGGGAATGAGTGTTTCTCTAAAATGTGTTTGCCTGGATTGTCTAGGTGACTTTTATTTTTAGAAGTTCACGTTTGCAGCACATAGTGCATCCCCGGGGGGCGTACATGTACACAGCGCGCCTTCATTCCTTCCAGTCCCCTTCCTCTGGCCGCCTCTGTCTCTAGAGCCCCTTTATAATCCTCTCGCCCTAGAGTGGAGCCTGTGGGGGCCGGACTTGGAGGACCGCTGGGTTCAAATTTATGCTAATGAAGGGGTCGAGCTGGTGGCTGTTCAGCCCAACCCAGGAGGGCCCTGTCCCAGAGAAAGCAGGGGAGGAAGGCCGTGTGTGTCTCTCTGTAACTGGATCTTGACCTACTTCTGCTGGCCGAGGACAAGGACCAACTAGCCCTTTGGGGAAGACTTCGGTAGAGAAGGGTTAACAAATGCCGAAGTTGAAGAGTGGTGGAGGATCCTACGGCGGCCCTTGCCCTGGGAGGCCCAGGCCAGGGCCCGGAAGCAGTGAGTGTAGACGCCTCCCGGAAGAGATCAGGAACCTGTCCCTCCAGGACTTTTTCACCGACAGATCTCCTAGCCCCACCCCACCCCCCGGGGACTCTGAGAGGCTCAAGAAGATGGAAAATAGCAAAGTTCAGAAATATTTGCAATACCAAAACCTGAGTCCAGGAAAGACAGTAAGTGTAAGAAAATGCCAAAGCCTTCTTATCTCTGTGTGCAAGCAAATGCAAATCTCTTCTTGTTTGAAGATGGAAATACCCCCCCACGCACACACCCCTGCCCCGCAGCACCGCTGAGACCCATTTGCTCCCCGCAGCCACTTGCTTTGAAGTGCATTTTGGAATATGGGGGCTGGCGTGGAGTCCTGGGCTTGAAGGAATGTCTGTTGGTTTCGAGAAGCAATTTACAGAATAAAATACCAGTCCAGTTGGACGCAGCAGATTTAAAGGTATCAGATGGCAACTCCCATGGAAAATGGATACCTGTATTTGAATAACGTCCACTGAGCATATTTTTTAAACGACTCTGTACGCTGGCTCTTCTTATTCTGCTGCAAGTTGTCCCTCCAGCGTGCGCATGTTCGTGTCGACGTTGGTGCGGTCGGCCGCCACGCGTGTTCAGCTCTGGGGAGAAAGTTCCCCGCAGCGCTGCTCGGGTTGGCGTGCTTTGCGCCTCTTTCGCTGAAACCCTGAGCAGTGATTGCCCTCTAGTGGAAGAAAGCTTCCTAGCGCCTCGCTGGTAGGGTTTATTCTTTGGGGCTTGCACATTCTCAGCCTGGGAGACCACCTTCCTGCAGTTTAATGTTTGCTTGACGGTTTTTATCTGAACTGCCAGACTCATTAAATGAAGTTTGGCTGTTGCAGTTCTTGCTTTTAACCAGGTAGCAAAACCCTTCCAAATTGACCATTTAGATTTTAAATCTTTCTTCTTCCCGGTGTGTACTCCATTATGTGATTCTATTGTGGTCAAACAAATCACAATTTTTAATAGAATTATTTTGGTTTCTTTTCTTCTGTGATACCCAAACAGAGTTTTGCTCAATGCAGAATATTTGAAAACTACAGAGAATTATTAAAAAACAACACACAGTCCACCACAATCTCAACTTCACTGGCAAACACTCATGTTTTGATATGTTTGCTTGTTATCTTTTCTCCAGTCACTTACTTCATTTAATCCTGAGATTATATGAAAAATATAGCTCCCAATGGAAAGACCCGGATTGGGCTCCCTAGCAAACAGTAATACCCCTCCCCGCCCCCCCAAGTATGAGGGATTAAACCCAGTTTCTTCAAACTGGTCCACATCCCCAGCCTGTTTTGCTTGTTTATTGTTTTTTAATTTCCAGATAGGGTCTCCCTAAATTACTGAGTTGCCCGAACTGGGTTCAAACTTGCGATCTTCCTGCCTCTACCTCTCGGAGTGCTTGGATTAGGGTTGAATGCTGCCACCACAGGCAGGCGATCTTTCACGGCAGCTACTCCCGCGGCAAGGTTCCTGCCCCGATTCTGCCACTTTTAATCCCTTCAGATACTCAGATGCTTAAGTGCCAGGCCTTGGAATTTTATGTCACAATAATAAGAGCTAACTCGCTTTTACAGTATATTTTATATATTTTTTTTATTTTAATTTTTTTATTTTATTATTTTATTTTATTATATTTTAAAATATATATTATATATTTTACAGTATCAATTTAACAGCTCTATGAATTCAGTAGGTACTGTGAACATCCACATTATAAGGAATGAAATTAAAGCACAGAGAAGTTGAGAAACTTGCTCAAAATCACACATTTATTAGCTGGGGAAGCTGGAATTTCACTGCCTAGCAACCTGGTTCCAGATTCCATGCTGTTAACCAGCATATTATTCTGCTCCTCTGGTAACTTTTTTTTAGCACAAATTTAAATGCATGTGGCAGACGAGCTGGGGATGTAGCTCAGGGTGGAACACTTACCCAGCTGCGTGCAAGGCCTTGGATTCCATCCCCAGCACCTTGAAAACAAACGCAGGAGAAAGTAGCCTGAACATTATGAATGGGCAAGTAAATGCAAAGCAAACCGTGTGTATTCATTAGTAAAGAAGCCACAATTCATATTTTCTTAGATAACAAAAACTTTGGAAGGATTTTGGAGCTTATGAATTCTTTTAAAAATTAGTCAAGAACTTAATATCTGAAAATGAATTAGGTCTTGGTTTATGTGCAAGTGAAATATTTATGTTTCAAAGTAATTTTAAAGTTTGTAGACTTTCTAAAAGCAGTTTTAGGTATTCTAATCATGAAATAAGTTATAATAATGTGTAATTCTACATAGGAGCTGCCTACACTGCACACATAATGCAATAATCAGACTTATATATAGAATCACAGTAAGCACAATAGCTGCACACACAGGCTAGTTATAGAAATCCAAGTGGGTGGCACTGATATTTGAGTGACTTTTGGAAATGATGAGGAGGGCTGGGGATGTAGCTCAGTGGCAGAGCACGTACCTTGTATGCATGAGGCCCTGGTTTGGTCCCTAGCGTCACAAAACAAAACAGAACAAAAATGATGGGTAACTCTTCAGTGAAAAATATTATAGTCTTCTCTTAATTTAAGTGAAAGTTACTTTCCTGGATAATTTTGTGTTTATAGGAACTATATAAAAATGCTTTATATCTACATACAAAACAGAGTAAACTCTGCACTTAGTAATAATAAGTAGGTTTGTCACCTACATGATGTTCATTGGGAGATTTGAAATTTTTACTTTTGTTAGGAATGTGCCATGTCTAGTCTTCCTGGGACCCACCCTGCTTGTTAAATGCCAGGACCAGTCTCTAGTCAAACTGGCCAGGGAAAAGCACACTAGATTTGCTAAATCTACTGAGAACTACTGTTCTGCTCATCTAGAACATTGAGAACTATCATTCTGCTATTCTACAACATTAAGAACTATCATTCTACTGTTCTACATTGAGAACTACTATTCTACTCATGTAGAACATTGAGAACCACAGTTCTGCTCATGTAGAATGTTGAGAACTACTGCCCTAGAACATTGTGACCTACTGCTCCATTTTTCTATATTGAGAACTACTATTCCACTGTTCTAGAACTATGAGAAGTACTATTCTTCTTGTCTAGAACATTGAGAACTGCCATTCTAGGACACTGAGAACTACTGTTCTACTATTCTACATTGAGAATCACCATTCTACTTAAGAACATTGAGAACTACAGTTCCACTGTTCTAGAACTTTGGGAACTACTGTTCTACTCTTCTAGAACATTGAGAACTACCATTCTACTATTCTATATTGAGAACTACCATCCTGTTATTCTAATACATTGAGAACTACCATTCTACTCACCTAGAACACTGAGGACTACTGTTGTAGAACACAGTTTTTAAAAATCCTTTTGCTTATATTAAGTTTACTATAAATTGTCACATATGTATCTCATTTAACCCTCCCTCAAATCTGTGGGGAGGACATGTTGCTGTCATTTTAAGGATCAGGAAACAGAAGCTCCAAAAGTTGCTATGAGGAAAGAGCCAAAGTCACTCATCGTACTCTTACTATCTCCTAGACCCATCAGCCTGGAGCACAGATGAAAAGGTTGAATATATGACTCTTCAGTAACCTAGGAAACTCCACTGTGTCCACCTTGGCTGTCTAGCCCTAGTCTGTGCACTGTGGTAGCCACTAGTCACGTGTGATTTAAATTCAAATTAATTAAAGTTAAAGAACAGTTCCTCAGTCAAATAGCACATTTCAAATGCTCAAGAGCCACTTATGGCCCATGGGTGCCACACTGTATGGCACAGATACAGGACCTGTCTGTCATTGTGTGTGGCTCTCTCTCTCTCGCTCGCTCTCTCTCCCCCCTTCCTGGCTGTTGGGCAGCCCTGCTCCACCACTCCCTCTCTATCATGATGCTGTGCTCACCACAGGCCCAGGAGCAGTGGAACTAAGCTGCTCGGTGCCCAGCGTGCCCTACTTCTTCACTGTTAAACCTTGTTGGCTTACACATCATCCCTACTATCATCTTTTCAGACCACAAGCTTCTCAAGTGTAGGACCAGGCCTTACTCATCTTTGCATGCCCAGTACTTGGCTCAGTACCAGGCCCACAGTCAATACCTAACATCCACCAATCAATAGTACCTCCCATGCAATTTCTTTTTGATCCTGATCATGCCTGTGTGACTACAAATGAAAGTATGCGTGCCCTTACAGAAAGCAAATGTGGCTATGATTAATTCCAAACTCCAGATTATAAAGTAGGTTTAAATGAAAGTGTTGGGTGCTTACTAAATCTGCTTCATGTGCCCAGCACCACTGTGGAAATTTAACAGATAGAAACAGCACAATTCTTTTTTGGGTTTTTTTGGTACCTGGGATTGAACTCAGGATCTTGTGCTTTTGAGACAGGCAGCAGCAACACTGAGCTAAATCCCCACAGTTCTTGACCATGTCCTGATTCCACTGTCCTGGGAGGAGGTAGGTGCAGTATATGAATATTGGAGTATCTCTAGACAATGCTCCTTTCAAATTCCCTTCTAACTGTGCCACCTAAATACTTGGGTGGGTTCTTTCCACTCTTCCTTGGATTCACTTTCACATTCCTTGATGGTCACATTTCAGTCTGGTGGGGGAAAGACCAATAGAATGGAGGCAGATGACATAGAATCAGGCCAAAGAAGGAACCAGAGCATTTTACTGAGCTCTTGGGAGAGTCAGACCTAAAACACATGGAAATAATGTGCTGAAATCAGTAATAGATGACACTAAGCCCCACCAGGATAAGAAGAGAGAGATTTAGAGTTACCTAAACCACACTTGGGAATCCCATCTTAAGACCCTTAAGGAAAAGACAAATATAACAACAGTTCAGCAGCTTGGGGAAAATGTCTCATCTATAACCAGTTCCAGTCTCAGCTGTTTTGGCCTCTCTCGAACTGGAATTAGCATGGGTTAGGCTTTAGGGGTCCCAGAATTGCGTGGGCTTGGGCTAGCAGGTCGTTTAACCTTGGTAAACCTAATTTTGACTTTCAAAGTATTGATGTGCAAGAAAATCTGATTTAGGCCACTTCTGCAGTGCCTTTCACACCTCAGATCCAGTGACTCTAAGGGACCAACAGCCAGGTGCATGCAAAGGGCTCCCCACAAGCAGACACGAACTAGACTGTGGCTTGAGCTGGGAAGCCAAGAGAGCCACAAGTGCAATACTGTTAACCAGCTGCTGTGACTGAGCACCCCAGAACCTGTTCTCCTGCAGCTACCTGAGGGCTGGAAGCACCTTCTGCACACAGTCACGTAGCACATGTGTGGTCGCAGCTCATTTAGGTCCTCGATTTTAATTTGACACAGTTTACATTATGCTGATTTATCACAGCCCTCATTTCCTCAGGCATCATAAGACTCATTAACAAGGGGTGGTTCATTCCATAATGGTTCTTGACAGAATCCCTGCACAACTGATCATTCTGGAAAGGATTGTGCTACAGTCCACACATCACAGGGGCTGACTAGCAGGGTGTCATTGTTGGTCATCTGCAGTCTGGGTTATGAAGGGATCCATGGGCAAAAGCAGAGATGTTTAAGAGAAGATGAGGAAAAACTTGAAATAAATCAAGCACACAAGCAGAAGTGGTATGTGTTACTGGAGCATTTATTTACTTATTTATTTAGGTGCTAGGGATTGAGTTCAGGGCCTTCATCATGCTAAGCACATGCTCAACACCGAGATTCATGTCCAGCCCAATACCAGAGTTTTAAAAATAGCTTCTATTTCTAGGTTTCTGGAATATAATAAACTGAAAGAGTGCTCTGCTAGGAGGCCACAAGTACTCAGAGTCTGAGGAAAATGTATGTCTACATAAAAACATTTACATGAGTGGTCCTACCAACATTATTCATAATAGCTAAAAAATGGAAGCAGTCCAATAAAAAGGAGTGAAATATTCATATGTGGGAAATGTAGATAAACTTGAAAACGTGGTACTAAGTGAAGGAGCCAGCCAGAAAAGGCCACACATATGATTCCATTTATATGAAATGATAAATCCATGGAGACAGCAAATGAATTTGTGACCATTTAGGGATGTAGCAGAGGTAAGGGTGGTAGGGAATGAGCAGGGGGAAATAACTACTAATGGCTTTGGGGCCTTATTTAGGGGATATAGGAAATGTTCTAAAATTAGATTTTGGTGATATTTGCATAACTTTAAAACTACTAAAAACTCATGAACTGCATACTTCAGATGAAGGAATCTTATATGAAATGTAGCTCAATAAAAGCATTAAAGATAGAAATTGTGAAAAGCACCAAGTACCTGAGTGTAAGCACCGACAAGGATGACAGAACATAAAAGTGTTACAAAGATTTACATTTTTTGTTATTTTCCATAACTCACTCTGTAAATGTGCTCATTATGACATTCCCTAAAAAGGAAAATTGAGATGCTGTTGTGAGATTCTGTATAGCAAAATCGCTGCTGATTATGATGAATAATCCACATCCATAGCTTACCCCATAAAACTCTGTAATATCCAGGTGCTCCAACTGTGCTTCTACTTCCTCCAAAACATCCTATGTCTAAAGAACAGTAAGAGGTAATTAAAAATATTTAATAGAGTAATCACATTTAGTCTTATATTTGCAGACACTGGCTTGCTGGAGATATAGCAGTAAGACATTGTCTTGAGCCAAGAAAATGAATCAGACATTTAATGGATATGTGGAAACGGAAATTTTCTTGTAAAAATTACAAAAATGCAAGCCAATAATATACTAAATTATAATAAAGTGTATCATTAAAATTCTGAGCAGGAATGCTAAGATCCCATGGTCTTTTCCCCAAAGGATTGGGAATTTTTCAAAAGAATGCTTGAATATTGTGTTCACTGTTTTATAGATCAATGTACCTCACAGGCTATTCCACCTAATAAATAGGTGGCTTCACCTCATTCCATTATTTCTATACATTAAGGACATGGAGTGAGGAAGCAGGACCTACTAACCAAGTAGCCAGATCTGTGTAAATCGAATTTAAATTCCTTACTGAAAAATATTAGGGTAGATGTTCAAAAACCTTAATAGTCAATAGCAGTAGTTTACAGCCTATGTACATGACGGAGCTTTATAAATTATTCCTCTTTTGCCATGTGATTTTCAACGAATTGTTTGTGTTTTTATTAGTACATGTTTACAGTGCACAGTAATATTTTTGTCTTTGGTTAAAATGTAAAATCTCTGGGAAGACTGGACCATGTGACTTTGTATCACGTAGGTGAAGGAGTGGCTATCAGGTCAGCAGCAGGGTGTGGGAAGAACCCAGGACTGCCCCGAACCTCTGAGGCTGAGCGGAGGGGCCAGACTGCAGCACAAGGTCTTCGAGACAGAGATGGAAGAGTGGAGGAGCTCTGATGAGCTCTTGCTTTAGTGATAGAGGTGGAGAGCATCATCACAGGGCTTCCAGGTGCCATGCCAGTGCCCGGCATTAGGACTCACACATGAAGTACTAGGAATGGGACACACGGGTGAGCTTCCCAAAGTTAAGAACCCAACCGTGCGATTCCGTTTAGGGCCAGCAAAGGGAGGGGCCCCAGGAGACGCCCAGCTCCTGAGGCCAGCGCTTGAGCTCTGGAGGTGGACTCGGGAAAGAGAAACACCGTCCCCTTCATCCAAGCCTTGGACTCCATGGTTTCAGTCACCCACAGTCACCTGCAGTCCTCAGAGATTAAATGGGAAACTCCAGAAACAATCCTTAAGCAGTCAGTTGTATGCCATTCTGAGGGGAAAGATGAAACCTCACACCCCATGCTCCATCCTGCTCCAGGCATCAGTCATCCTTCATCCTAGACTCCACCTGCCCATCAGTCACTGTGCAGCTGTCGTGGCCGGATGTCCAGGAGACACCATGTCACAATTCCTCTGCCACTCACCCCACCTCATGTCACCACACCAGCCTGTGTCACCCCAGCTTTCACAGGAAGGTGAGTACAACACAATATTTTGAGAGAGAGAGAGGATAAATCCCCACAGCTTCTGTTTCAATGTATTGTTATAAGTGTTCCACTGTTACTGATCTCTCTGTACCTACTATATAAATTAAACTTTTTCATTGCTTTGTATAAATAGGAAACAATCTAGTACATATTGGGGTTCAGTAGTAGCCATTGGGGTCCTTGGAATACATTCCTTGGGGAGAAGAGGTGACACTGTGTGTACATCATTGCAGATTGTCACAGACACTGGCTGATGGAAAGAAAAACACAGTCACCATTCCAGCTTAATCCCGTGTCCCTGCATCCAAACACTTCATCTTTTTGCAACCTATATTAATATTTTCAATACATCTTATATTCTGTAAATGATAACAATGCTGAATTGTTAAGCAATCTTTGTAATGCTATTTTGAAATTTGTTTAGGCTTTAATATCCCAGCTGCTTCAAAAAAGTTCTTCTGGCCCCTCTCTACCTTTCAGAGGCTCTGATTCTAAGAAATGAGATGGGTGGTGGCAGCTGCTAAGCGGAGTGGCAAGGAAACCTCATTCCTGGGCCTGCAGTCATGGAAACGCAGGAAAACTGACAGCCCAGGGCGGAGGAGGGACAGTCCTTAGGAGCTTCCTGGCACTATTGTTTGGACATTGCATCACAAGCTATTTCTGCTTGAAGGATCCTAATATTTTCAACACCACCTGTTTTGTTTGGTTTTTATTCTGGATTCTGGTCTTGATCTCACTTCAGATAGGTATGGAGAGGTATGACAGAAACCATTCAGGCCCTTCTGACAGGGGCCTGCCGGCACCTTGTTTCTCACACAGAAAGAGACAGCTAACAACACAAAGCAGGGACTGACTATAAGGCCCACACCAGGGGCCCGTCAACAAGAAATGTGGCTGGGATTTCATCAGGAAGAGAATTCCAGTCAGAGAGAAGGCGGCAGAGGAGACACATCTAAGTTGGGCCTTTGCACTTTAAAGTGTGCATGTGTGTGTTTCCTCTAAACCTCTTATTCTTGCTCATCTCGGTAGAAAGCTAAGAAGAAAGGGAAAAGGAAGAAACTGAGGAGGCTAAGGAAGGACAGCATGACTGAGTGAGAAATATCCAACATGAGATGAGGTGGGAAGATCAGCTGCACATTGGGGTGGAGGAAGTGGAAGTGAGACTGGGTTTAGAGAAACACAGAAGTATAAGATAGGAGAGCAGAGGGGAGAGGGAAACTTCTATCAGAGGTGTGGGAAACAAGCATTCCCCGGAGAGATGGAAGGAAGAGGTGGTAGTGTGGGAAGGGAGAAAATTCCACAGAGTTGTGGAGATAAATCAGTGAATAGTTTAAGAGGAGGTGGAGAAAGGATGTCTTAGTGTGAGCTCCCCTGTTGCCTGAGTGAACTCTCCCAGGCTGGCGATCCAGCTGTGCCCTCCTGACCTGGAACACGGACAGTCGGGACCTTCGTGGGTCCTGAGTATGAGTTGACGCTGTCCATGCAGAGGCTTGCCTTGCCTTCCCTTTGTTGGCCCATCCCTTGTACCTGTCCTTTTAGGTAGAGGCTTGGCCTTGCCAGAGGAAGACAGAGTTCTGTACATCAGCCACGCCATAGCCATACCTCGGGTGGCTGGTGCCCTGCCCCACCCCACCCCAGAGCCATGTGTTAGCAGTGTTAAGAAGTGCACATTTAATCCAGTAGAGGTGTCCTTTTGGGAAGGGATTAGGACAAGATGAGAGCATTAGGGTAGAGTGCCATGAATGAGTTCTGGTAGGTAGCTTTATAAGCATCATCGGGAGGGAGATAAAGATAGACAGGCACATTCCCTGTCTCCTGCCATGGGACCTTGGGACCCTGCTTCCAAGAAAGCCACCACCAGCAGAAGTAGAACAAATGGGACACCCGATCGTGTACCTCTATGTCCAGAACCATGAGCCAAGATAAACTTTTTTTCTTATAAAATTAACATGCCTCAGGCATTTCTTATATTACCTCAAAATGAGCTAATACACAAACTTTGTAGAAAACATGGTCATATTTATCTTTCTTCTAAAAGATACTTAGTGAGTAGATTGTGACTGTGAGCATATTTTTTACCAGTTAAAATATGATTCCTATTTCTTACTTTTTTCATATCAGTACAGTTGGAAAAGTGAAGTTGTGCACTGAATACAGAATTTCTGAGAAAGGACTTACATTTAAACCTGTTACTCAGGGAAAATACCTATAGGTTTCACCCTAAAGATCTTGTTTGTTTGGTTTTTTTTGTCGTTGTTGTTGTTTTGGTACCGGGGATCGAACTTGGGACCTTGTGCTTGCGAGGCAGGCACCGGAACCACTGAGCTAAATCCCCAGCCCTCACCCTAAAGATCTTATAACAATAGTGAATCAACACAGAAACTCCTAATATCCTCTTGTGTAGAGAATATTAATTCTGACTCCTAGCTAAGATTCAGCTTGTAAGAAAGAAGATGAAATGCAAAATAGTGAATCAACAAATGAGATAAAAATTAGAAAGTTTTTGCACATCAAAGAAAACCACCAACAAAGTGAAGAGATAATGTACAGTATGGGAAAAATTTTGCCAGCTACTCCTCAGACAAAGGACTAATATCTACAATATATAATGAACTCAAAAACTTAGAACCCCCAAATTTAAAGACCCAATCAAAAAATGGATCTCTGAAATGGATAGATACTTCTCAGATTAAGAAGTACAGTTGGCCAATAAATACATGGAAAAATATTCAACATCACTGGCTTATTGGAGAAATGCAAATTAAAGCAATGTTCAGATTCTATCTCACCCCAGAAAGAATGGCTACCATCAACTCAACCAATAAATAACAAATGCTGGTCAGGCTGTGGGGAGAAAGGAACCCTCCTTCACTGTTCGTAGGAGTGTAAATTGATATAACCACTGTAGAAATCAATATGGGAATTCCTCAAAATATTAAAAATAGAAATTCCCATTTAACCCAGATTTTCCCTTTTGGGTATCTTCCTCAGAGTTCAAAACATCATACTACACCAGTGTATGTGTACCTTTTTGTATAGCAGCACAGTTTATAACAGCTAAATCTTAGAATCAGCCTATATGCCCATCAACAGATGAATGAATAAAGAAAATGTGGTACCTATACACAATGGAGTACTACTCTGCCATTTAGAAGGATATACTTGAGGGGTCAGGGATGTAGCTCAGTGGTGCTGCACCTGCCTGGCAAGCATAAAGTGCCAAATTCAATCCCCAGTTCTGAAAAAAAAAAAAAAAAGAAGAAGGATACACTTGAGGCCCTTGTAGGAAAATGGATGTACCTTGAGACCATAATGTTAAGTGAATTGTCAGACACACCAACCTATACAATGTATGGCTCCCTTTGTATGAAAATATTTAATATGAAAGAGGAGAGAGAAAAGAGAAAGGAAAAAGTAATTATATTCTAACTAGGTTTCTGCTGTCAGTCTCTGATTTCTCAGAGACCACCTAACATGAGAGCGCACTTGGCAGGATTATATTTCTCTGGATGTGTTACAGATCTTTGTTGTTATTGTGAGCATGGTCTATTTTGAAAGAAAAACAGTGAATTTCTAGAATATAAAATCTATGAAGATAGAAAGTAGCTCAGTGATTAGCTAGATATAGGGGAGGGGTTGGGAGAAAATAGTTGGAAGTAGAGCGTTCTGATTTGGGATAGCAAAAATGACCTAAATCTGATTGTGGTTGTGGTTATACAACTCTGACAATGTGCTGGGGTCTGTTGAGCCTTATATTTTAAATTTTTAAATGGTGTGGTATGCAGATTTTTGGTTTAATACAGTTGTTTTATTAAAAAAATGTTTTTAGGGCCTGGGATTTAGCTCAGCCATTCCACCGCCTGCCTCGCAAGTGCAAGGTCCTGAGTTCGATCCCCAGTAACAAAAAATGTTTTAGAAAGAAACACAAAATAGCAGCACTACAGTGGCCTTGCCCTGCTTTAGTCACCATACTTCCTTGTCATGTGTCATAATTTACCATTTTCAGACCCTGAAAGGGTCCCCTGCAGAAGAGTGAACTTCTGAGTACTAGATTTTTCTACTACACTGGTCATAAGGGATAGAAATTCTTTTTAAACTAAATGGATTTATCTGTCATGTGTGCTGGGACAATACCCTCTGAGGTGTCCATTTACATCTCTTCCCTCTGCTTCAGCCAAGCAGCTCCTACCAGTGGGTGCCCTTTCTACAGGTAGAAGGAGCTGCTGGTTATAGAAAAAGGCATATTGTCCTGTCAACTGATTCAAATGCATAAAAAAATACAGGCAGCCGAATGACTACCAATGTCAAGTCACAAATTTTTATTAAATTCTGAGTGGAGGGAAGCATTAGTCAGCACAAGGTCAGCCCTGCCTTCTCTACCATACATGCAGACCTATCGGTGGGAATTTCACCTGGACCACTTAGCAGAGTCAACGAGCAGAGGGTGATGTGATTTATATTTTTAGCCCTGACTAATGCCACAGTTACTTAAAATATGATATGTTTCCACATAACTGTATTTTTATAACTAACATTTTCCCTTAACAAAGATAAGATATTGTTCATATCATGTAACTCAGTTTAATGTCATAAAGTTAGGCTTAGAATAAATTAGTTCTACAAATGGAATTTTAAGCAAGAGTAAAAGCATTGTGGGGAGAAAAAGTACAAAGAGGTTTCTGAACCAAGGGACTGAAATGTAATAAAGGCAGTGTACACCACACAGAGAAGGAGGACACAGGCAAGCAGGAGCCGGGCTCCTCCAGGGCCTGAGCACAGCCAACCACGCTGCAGGCAGAGCCCAAGGCCCTGAATGGAAGGAACCGGGTGGCATCACTCAGGTGTGTCTTTCCTGTGTCTGAGTGGGAGGAGACACCGCTCTGAGTCCCCCTTCAAACTTTCCCTGAACCTACGTCTTAGTCATTTTCCTGTCACTAGACACAATACCCATACTCCCAGGAGGAGAGGTTTATTTCAGATCACATTTTCAGTCCATGATCAGCAGGCTCCAAGGCAGAAGCAGCATGGTGGAAGGCATGGCAGGGGACAGCTGCTCACATCATGGTGGCCAGGAGGCAGGGAGACAAGGGAAGAGCCAGGGAGGGAGATGCACCTGTCTAGCTCATGGCCTCCCATGACCCACCTCCTAATAGCAAGTCAGCTACTGTTATGAACTCATCAATGAATACACCAATGAGTATTCACCTCCATGGTCCAACCACCTTCCACACAGTAAGACCTTTGCAGAGAGCGACACACCAGATCTAAACAACAGCAATCCCAAGTCCTCAGCTTTAGAAATGTTGACTGTGATCTTTTACATGGCAAGCCAGGGGACAGACACACACAGCCCCTATGTTAGCCTTGTAATTTAGTTAAGGCACATGTTATGGGTTGACTTGTATCCTCACCCAAAATTCACATGTTGAAGTTTTAACCCCTACTAATTTAGGATCTTATTTAGAGATTGTGGAGAAGTAATCAAGTTAAAACAAGGTCATTAGGGTGGGCCATAACCCAATATGGCTTTTGTCCTTGTAAATAGAGGGCATCTGGACACAGATACACACAGAAGGAAGAGGGTCTGAAGGGATACGGGGAGAACACAGCCAGCTGTGAGCTGAGGAGGTACACTCCAACCAGATTCTCTCTTCGCAACCCCCAGAAGGAACCAACCTTGGTCAGACTTCCAGAATTCAGAACTGAAATACGATAAATGTCTGGGCCTGAGCCATCTGATTTGTGGTACTTTATTTTATGACTTCCCTAGAGAATGAATTGATATCATGACTCATTAATGGCCGTTGAAGGGCAGACTGGAGAATATGCACCTCCTTCAGTAGCATCCTCTGTCCTCCCAGCCTTTGGCTTACGTACTTGCAGCAACAGAGAACTCCCTACCATCCAAGGCTGAGAATGTCCCGTCTGGTGTCTCTCACAGAGCTAAAACCTGATGCCTGTGACTTTGTCCCACATCTCTGCTTCCATCTTTTGGATTCATGTGGAAAAGTCAAGCTCCTCATGACCATCACCCCTCCTGGCACTGGCACGCCAGTTCCAGCACTGTATTCCAGTGCTTCTGCATTTGTCTTGTCTAGAGTGAACTCTTGGCTTTCTCAAGTATTTCCATCAGTCCCTGGAATAGGACAGACCCTGTCTTTGCCCCAACACCAAGCACTCTTACAAGGTGAGGTTGCTGGTCTCAATCTCCTGCTGGCCATGGCTCAACCTGCCCTGCCTTCATGGATCATTTTTAACCTGACCCTTCCATTCCTTCTCAAACAGCTGAAGCACTGTGCTAGATAGGAGTTTTAAAACTGGCCTAGATCAGCCCTGCGAGGAGGTGCACTTCTGTAGTCCCAGCCCTCAAAGAATGAGGCAGGAGGATCACCGTGAGTTCAAGGCCAGCCTGGGCTACACAGTGAGTTCAAGACCTTCCTGAACTACATAGCTAGACCCTGCCTCAAACACACAAACAAAATTAGTGCATATTAATTCGTATTTAGAAAAACTGAGTTTTTGACAATATTTATTAAATCCCACAATGAATACAGGGAGTCTGACAAAGCAGCAGCCTCAAGTGTAAGCCTCTTAAGGACCTGCCCTGGCTCATGTCAGCTACCTCCCTCCCAGTCTCTTTCCTCTGTTCAAGCCCCAACCTCTGACAGAGGTGAGGATGAGCACTGAAGGAGCAGCCCAGGGACAGACTGGGGAATCCAGCAAGACTCCGCTGCTGAGGGAATTTTGCAGCCCTCAACCCTCCCTTCCCATCGGTTCTTCCCCTCCCCTCTTTATCCTAAGTCCACACCTACCTTGCATGGTCACTCCCACTGTGATTCTCTGACGGTTCCTTTCCATGCCTCCCGCATCCTGAGCCCCACACCCAGCTGTTGAGGCTAAGCCCACAGGCTCCCCACACTGTAGTCATCCAAGACAGAAATGTAAACTTTTCACCTCCTCCAGGTGTCCTCGCCACAGGGAGCGGCCCCCTCAGAGACAGGGACACCACCCTCAGTCCTCTCGGTGGGTTCCCTCTGTGTACTTCTCAAAGCAGCTTCTTTCCTGTGGAACCCCAGCAGCTTCCTAGCAGTGCTCTCCTGGCTTCTCACCTGCACCCTCCAAGTGCTGCCCAGTATCTCCCCGCTGTCTTCCTCCATGCAGAGCATTTTCCTGTGGTCTGGGTGGTCACACCCAGATCTTCGCTGTTCTAACATTTTCATAGCAGTCAGGATTCAGCCGGAAAACCAAGTGCCCTGAAGAGCAGATGCGACTTGGCACTGATGGCGATGGCACAGGTGGCAGAAGGCTGTAGCCACCCTTATGAGGGTGGAGGGGCCACCCAGAGATTGGCAGAGCACAGGAGCCCCACTGGCATGGGGTGGGGGGCCAAAGGGAAGTGTGGGGATTGACAAAGCCCCGAGTCGGTCGCTCAACAGAAGCTCCAGCCACATTGACTCTTGAGTCCTGCCTGCCCCACATTATCTCCCTTCAGCCAAACCCAGCCAGGGCCTGGGAAACACAGCTGACAGAGGACAGTGTGAGCAGTTTGGGGCCAGGCTACTGCAGGCCAGGGCAGGCTGGAGCTGGAAGGGCAGCCCAGGCCTCACCACACAATTTGACTCTTTCCTCTGGAGACAGAGCTGTGTCCCCTCGCTGCGGCTCCTCCCAGTCTCCCCCGCTGCCTTTCACCTACTCTCTCCTCATGCCAACTCAGGGTCAGCAGCAGCAGCAGCTAAGCCAGCTTGCTACCCACACACACACACACACACACACACACACACACGCACACACACTGGTCCCTACAGCCGGACTCCTTCACACTCATCCCCACCTGCACACCCCATCCCCAGGGGCTCTCATTCCAGGATGCTCCCCAGACCTCCCTCAGACCACTGCCCTCTGGTTCCTGAAACTGTCACTTTCCCAAGGGTTGCAGGGTGGCCAAGAGGCCAGTGTATCTTTGGAAAAAGAGGAGGCCCAGCTCCTGAGTAAGCAGCAGAGGTGACACCGGAGTGTTCCATCCGGCAGGGCAAGATGCCACAGGGGATGGCCGGGATCCCCACCTGTCCATGCAGAGTAGCAAGGCTGAAGCCAGAGTGAGGCCACACCTGGCCAGCCAGCTGCCAGCTCTTCTGGAGGCGAAGATGGCAACCAGGTATGCAGTTATCTGGCCGGGCCTCTGTGGAGGGGGCAGCTCCTTGGAGGACAGCTTGCTGTGTAGACAACGTGTCCTGCCCGGGAAAGACCAGGAGAAGTGAGATTTCAGCCACCTGACTCATATCTAGTTTGTACTGACTGCCCTTGTGTGCAGGGAATCAGATAAGGACTCCCACATTTCTAAGTAGAAGAACGACCAACACAAGTGTTGTGCGACACCAACCAGACTGAGGGAGAGTCTATGGGATTTCTGGTCCCCTAGGGCCTTTGGACACAGATTGGCCTCTTCTCCCCTCCCACCATACTGGCCCAGTGCGATCTGTGGCTGAAGGAGCTTGATCATTTTAACATCACCTCAAGATTTTACTGTCTTCACAGTAAAACAAAAGATGAACCTGAGAACGGAACTGACTAGTCCTTTTTCTTTTTATCTACTCCCAGGACAGAGTGCTTATGTCTCTTAAAAGCCAGCCTTCTCTCACATCTGCAGACCAATGCACTCGCCCCAGCACAGTCCTCTTTGCAGTTTCAGCTTTTTCTGGAAAGTCAGCATCGTCTTTCACCACAGTTGCTCTGCTTCCTGTCACAGCACTCCTTTGCCCTAGGTGCAGAGTCCTTGTCCCTCTTGCACCAAGTCCTCTTGTGGGGTTGGTGCCCACCACACTTCTTACAGGAAGCCTTGTGGGTTTTAGGACCTTCCTCCACTCTGTAACTTTTCTCATTCTCGAGACAAAATACCCAACAACCCACAATTCAAAGGAGGAGAAGTTTATTTTGGATCACGTTCTCAGTCCGTGGTCAGCTGGCTCCAAGGCAGAAACAACATGGTAGAAAAGGGTCAAGTGGAGAAAAGCCACTCATGTCATGGTGGCCAGGAGGCAAAAGGAGAAGAGAGGATCTGAGGAGGGAGATACACCCTTCCAGTCATGCCTACTGTGAACCGACTCCTAAGCAAGACCCCTGCCTAACAGTTTAGCCATGAACTCATCAATGCATGGATCCACTGATGAGTCAGTACAGTGCCCGATGACCCAGTCACCTTCCGCAACCTCACCTTTATGCCCATGAGGCTTTTGGAGAACATTCTAAATCTAAACCTCATCAACCACATTTGCATGAACACTGTGCACCCGGAAAGCTTGTTGTTCTTGTTGAAAAACTAAGATGAACAAAATATCTCCAAGTGCCTCCCACAGTATGACAAGGCTCTATAGCTGTATCCACACCACAGGACATAATGTGCCAGTGAGTAAAACTCGCTCTGTGGTGTAGATGACACTTTGGTAGAATTTTTCCTTTCAAGTAGGTTGCGTGATTGCCATAGATGAGGACCCTGAGTGGCTGTACCCAGGTCTGTGGCATTTTAATATTGCACTCCTACTTTCCAGAACATAGATGTCCCCAGGTGCAAATGCTCAGCTCCTTTCTGATCATCTCCGTTGCTTAGGATCTGTGCAGTCCCTCAGCCTCTCCAGTCCAGGTGCCTCATCTCTTTCCTGAAGGTTGACTAGGAGGCTCAGAAGAAATAACAATGTAGAAAGAAGGGCTTTTGATGAACTGTAAATTGTTCTATACAGATGGCAAAAACGAGGAGGAACTTGATCAGGGGGCTTATTCCTCCCTCTAACTTCATCGTTCCCTTCCCTCATTCAGTCCAAATATAATCACAGTAAAATCATGGTTTTTGCTACTAAAATTCAGACTTCAAGTGGGTCCCCTTACTCCTCTTTTAACCAAGCTGTTACTACCAAATCCCTTCTATATAGAGATGCTGTATGCTTTCTTCTGTTCAATGTGTTTTATTCATATTTAGCAATATGATATTTATACAAGAATTTGAAATGTTTAGTGAGTAATCTGTGCAATCAGTTGCTTGTTCAATAAATATTTACTTACCCACAATGTGGCAGTCTCTGAACCAGGCAGCAAGGAAAAAGCATTGAAAAAAATCCATACAAAAATCCCTGCCTACATGGACTACATACTGTAGTGGTAGGGAGAAGGAAAGCAAGGTGATAGCCACTGTGGTTTGAGTGTACTCTTTAAGGGTTGGGCCCCAGGATAGCAAAGTTAGGGTGTTGTGGAATCTTCAAGAGTCATCCTCAGAAGGGCAGTAACTAGGTCACTGAGGGCCCACCCCATGGAGGGATTGATGGAGTTCTCACAGGACTCTGAGGAGAGAGCCTGACCTCCATTCAGTCTTTGGCTTCCTGTTTTGCCACATGATCTCTCCCTCTTGCTCACACTTCTGCCGTGATGCCACTTCCCACAAGGCTCTCACCAGAGCTGAGCAGATACCAATATCATGCCCTTAGACCTCCAGAATGATGAGCTACATCAATCTCTTTGCTTTATAAAGTACCCAGTCCTGGTTATATTGTTACAATAACAGAAAGGGAACTAACACAATAACACTATGTCAGAGAATGGAATGAGCTATGGAGAAAAGACAGAGAGGAAGACAGATAGCACTGGACACTAACGACAGAGTGGAGGGTGCAATTGTAAATGATGTAGTCAGGGCTAAGCTTCACAATTATGATGTCATCCAAGTAAAAATCTGACCCAGTTACCAAGGGGAAGGTGGTTCAAGGAAAGAAGACAGCAAACATGAAGATCTCAATGGTCTGCTGTGGTCAAAGGACAGCAAAGAAAAGTAGAGCAGGGGGAGAGAATAGGAACTGAGTAGGAAGGCAGTGGTGGAGAGGAAGTGGGTAGGATCCCTTAACTCCCATCTCACCTCGGAGGGGTTTGTACAGAGCAATGCACAGCCTAGGAGCTAAAAGAACCACTCTGGCCACTGTGTGAAGGGGCTATCAGGCAGCGGAGACAAAGACTGGCTGGGAAGCTTTAGGAGAGAGAGCAGGGTGCCAACAGGGGGATGATGAGAGGGACAAAGGGTCTAGATGGATTCTGAGAGTTGAAACAACAGGATTGCATGTGCATTATAAAGAGGAGAGAGGGTGTTTTGGGGGAGTTAGCCTAACAACTGGAGTTGTGAAGTGGCCAACCCCTTAGACAAGGGATGCTGCAGGGGGATCATTTTGGGGCGGGTGGGAAGATTAGCAGTGCACTTGAGGGCATGTTAATTGAGACATCTTTTTGACATCCACGATGTCAAGGAAGGTAGTCAAATGTAAGAGTCTGAAGTGTGGGTTGGATGTAAATATGAGATTATCTATATTCATATGCTATTTAGAGCTGAGCTGACACAAAGGTCATACCGAGATAATGAGCATGGATAGAGAGGGGAAGGATTTCAGGGACTGAAACCTGAGCCTTTAAAACCAGGACTACGAAGAATCTGCAAAAAAGACTAAGAATGACCAGTGAAGGAGGAGGAAACCTGGAGATTATCATGATCCAAAGGTAAAGTTAAAAAATGTACATGAGGGTTAGGGGTGACTCAGTGGCAGAGTACTTACTTAGTGTCTGAGTTACTTTCCTCAGCAATGGGACACAACGCCCCACACCCACAACTCTGAGGAGGTGAGATTTATTTGGCTCAGAGTTTGTAGAAGTTTCAGTCCATAGTCAGCTGGCTCCAAGGCAGGGCAGCGTGGCAGAGGGGCCTGGAGGAGGAGAAGCTGCTCACAGCCTGGAGGACAGGAAGCAGAAAGAGAAGGGAAGAGACAGGGAGAGAGATAAAGCCCTCCAAGCCATGCCTCCAGTGACTCCCCTTCTAACCAGGCCCTACCTCCTAACTAACTGCAAGTCAACGAGAAGTCCCAGCCACCTTCCAAAAGCCCCACCTATCAGCACAAAAGGCTCTTGGGGACATCTAGGTATAAACCATTACACCTAGCAAGCATGGGGCCCTGGGTTTAATCCCCAGCACAATAAAAAGAAAAAAAGAAGAGAAAACTTGTATCTGGGAGCACAGAGTGACGAACCACATCACATGCACTGGTCAAGTCAGGTGTGCTCTTGGATGTAGCAAAACGAATGTCATCAAGGATCTTGTCAAGAATGGAATGATGGTGGTAGCAAAAGCTTGGATGTAGTAAATTCAAGAAAGAACATGGAGAAAGGAACTGGAGTCAGCAAGTCTGGGTGACTGAATTGAGGAGTCTTGTTGTAAGGAGAAACAAAAATAGAGAAGAAAACATGTGGAACCAAGATGTCTGTCTGGGTTTTATAATGACGCTTTGAATGTGTTTATAGACATTGATTATATTAGTGATTCTTAATATGCCAATAACAGAATCCACACCAGGACACAGATGTGTTTGGTTGTTAATTTCTCTTTTCATGAACATAGTTAACAACTGCAAAAGAAAAGATAGAATAACCCAAGCCTTGCCGAGAGACTGCTGCTCTGTCCCTAGACACAGAGCTAAGAGGCAGACCTTAATTGGCTTCAGACTTCCAGCACAAATGAAACCAGATGGATTCCACTTTATTGAACTATGTATCATTTATTTTGTAACTGAAATAAGAGTATCAGGCAACTGGAAATCAATGAATTGATTTAAATATTATGCAAAAGACGGAACTATTACTATGGGCACATTTTTATGATTTAAAAATCACATTTCAGCATTTTCCTGATATCAGGGGCTATGACAGGGCAGCATTGATTAGCACATTCAGACCCAATCATCAAGAAAAAGACTTGGAACTGCAGATTTCTCTTGTAAAAGATGCCTTCTTAAGTCCACATTAAGTTCAAAGTTATTAAATAATGACAGGTTTGGGAGGGGTTTTTTTTGACATGTGATTTGTTTTTAACTTTTTATTATGAAAAATTTCAAACCTATGCAAAAATGCAGAGAATAGATAGCGACCCTACACTCATATACGCAGGACCATATTCAACTATTATCGATGGAATCCATAAAACAGATGCAAATAGATTTCCAGGACATGAAAAACTCCACTGAAAGTCTACACAGCAGAATGAGCCAATGTGAGGACAGAATTTCAGATACAGAAGATAAGATTGCAATTAGTGACCAGGAAAAGAAAAACTGCTTCAAAATTATAAGGGAACATGAGAAATCAATCCAGCAGCTGCTAGATGATGCAAAGAAGAATAACATAAGACTGATTGGGCTCAATGAAGAAACAGGAGAGAGTGCAGATGACATAAAAAATCTCTTCACAGAAATAATGGCAGAAAACTTCCCAAGCATGGGAAAAGAGCTTGACATACAGATAAGTGAGGCATATAGGACTCCAAATAGGCTTGATAAAAAAACATCTACCCATAGGCATATAATTGTTAAGATTCCAGAAACACAACAGAAGAACAAAGTTCTCCAAGCAGTCAGAGAAAAGAAACAAATCACATACAAAGGAAAGCCCATCAGAATCACAGCTGACTTCTCAACACAAACCATCAAGGCAAGAAGAGCTTGGAGTGACATATTCCAAGCCCTAAAAGAAAACAGCCTCCAACCCTGATTGATGTACCCTGCAAAACTATCTTTCAAAATTGATGGAGAAATAAGATACTTTCATGACAAAGAGCACCTTAGGAACTTCGTGAATACCAAACCAGCACTCCAAAGAATTTTACACAATAGCCTAGGAACAGACATTGAGGATCAACTATTATTGACTTAAAGTTAAGCATATTTCATCTGTATTCCTACTGGCTTATCTCTCCCTAAGCAATGGACCATTTTGAAGCAAATCCTGGACATCCTGTCACTGCATCCCTAATTATCTCTGTGTGCATGTCTGAGAGAGAAAGGCTCATTTTTTAAAGACCACATTGTCATTTTTCACACTTAAAATCAGAGTAGTTCATGAATTCCATCTAATATTCTTCAGGGTGCACATTTCCACCAAGTCTTATAAATATTTGTTTCCATGTTTGAATCCAGATCCTACAAATGGATATGACTTTTTTTTGAAAGGGATGACTGCTAAATTTATGATTGCGCTGGTTTTATAAGGAAATTGCTAGAAGCACTTTAGTGTTATGGTATATAGTATAAAATCAATTTTGAATGAAATAAGAAGTGTATTTTTAAATATAATTCAGTGGAGTTGAAGGAATCTTCCAAATATTAAATACAGCATTCTTTCCAACAAAAATTAAAAGTGGGCAGCCAGATACCAATACATTGACAACTGATATGCACATTTTCTGTTGCAAATACAAATTCTTAAGATATATTTTTTCTATTAGTGGACGTGGCTGCATCACAAACTCTGTTCCCTCTGTTCTTCCAGTTGTGCTGATATAGCAGCTTGACATTCTTTGGTTCAGTCCAATCCTAAGACATTATTGTTTTGTCCTTTAAAAAACATGTTGGAAGTTGGTGCATAAATAAATTGCACTCTGGTTCTGGGTGTTGGATAATATTTGGCTGTAGCAAAACAAGGACCATCTGACATAACATTAAAGTTATTAAAAGTTAAACAAATGGCCACCTCAAATATAATTACAATAATTCTGGAGTTCGTTATGGTTTTTTGGTGGGTTTTTGTTTTTTTTTTTTTTTGGAGTGGGGACTATGGATTGAACCCAGGGAGCTCTGAGCTGCACCCTCAGCCTTTTTCATTATTGTTTTTAAGACAGGGTCTTGCTAAGTTGTCCAGGTGGGGCTTGAATTTTTGATCCTCTTGCCTCCCCCTCCCGAGTAGCTGGGATCACAAGTGTGTGCCACCACATGCAGCTTAATTTACTGCTCTCTGTTGTTAGAACCACAGAGTATCAGAACCCAAAGGAACATTTGCGCTCCACCTCCCCTGTGTTAGAGGAGCTGCCACAGAGGCTGAGTAAATTGCCCAGGGTCAAACATCAAGAAAGGGGGCCCCCAAACCTAGACCACCCTACTACTACTACCAGCCTGGATCTTTTCCTTTTCTCTGTCATGCAGAGTCCCGGGTTGCCAGACTATGTCTGATTCAAAGCGACTGCTCTTCCACTAAATGTTTCCCTTGTCTTGCTAGGGCAGTTCTTGGGAAACTACTTTTAAATTTCATGTCTTCAGTTCACCTTCTACAGTAATATTCAATACTCTCAGAAAATATTGTTAACTAGTCTAAATGACTTGTTTTTAATTCCTGTATTTAAAGTGTTTAATAAACTTTATTCACCATATTCCCCTACTGATTATTTAGCTCTTATAATTTCTATAAATCCTTTTTATAGAAAATAGAATGAAGTCCTAAAGCAATTTCCAAAGCTTTGTAAATAATTTTCTCTCAAAATTATATGGTTTATTTCTTAAAATAATCACCTGATATATATATTGTATGCACAAAGTACAGCATAGTACTTATTAATTTTCGCTCCACAGGAAAGACATATTATCTTTAACTATGGAGTTTGCATAAACATTTTTAAAAGGAGCAGGACATAATTTGGTATAATAGCTCCCTCTAGTGAACATTCTCACTACTGGTTTCTGAATACCTAGGGTTATTACTTTTAACACTTGGCATAGTTACTTAGAAATCTTCTTTCTACCATGCCTGTAAACAAGTTATGTCTCCAAAATAGACTTTTCAGTTATTCATGTATTCTCAAGAATTAACCCTTTCAGCAGATTGATTTCAACTTGAAAATAATGCTGTTAATTTATTTTTTCAATCTCTTAAAATAACGAAATAAAAAAGAACAAAGAACCCAGAAAATATAATTGATAATAATATTTGTGGTTTATTAACCAATTACTATATGCTACAGATCCATCTCAACCCTTACATGGTTATTTAATGTAATCCTTTGTGACATTTATGACAGTTATGAATCTCATTTTTAGATACAGAAACTAAGTGTTTGGGCTGAGGTTACTAGCTAGCAAGTAACAGCTTTGAAATCTGACTCCAGGAACCCAACACCTCAAAGCCCAATTCTAGTCTGTGGCCACAGCCACAGGATTATTTAGCTTCAAACCTGTTTTTGTCTTAGCCACCAGGCTGTCTGCCAGACGGCTGCTCTATTTACCTACTCTCCTTTCCTCATGTCTCAGGAGGCCCCAGAGCCTTCCTGCTCCAGGACAGGTTCCCCATTCTGCATGCTCACCTGAGTCTGTAGCTGCCACACAGGTAATAAGGAGTGGTAATTCCAGAGCTGGAGCAGGACACATACAATATGAGCCCAAAACAGTGGTTGGGTCAGAAAATGAGCGGAAAAAGAAGATAGGAGCAAGACATAAGGACACAGGTGCCAACTTCTGCTGGCCAACCTGAGACAGTCATGATTCATGACTACTAAAAAATTTAGAATGCATAAATTCACATTAATATCATAGGCAGACAACAGACAGACAGGGCCTCTTACTGAAGGAGAATGTAGGGGGCAAATGAGCAAATGTGAAGGGTGTGCATGAGTTAAAAATGAGCATTCTGCAAACATCAAGAAGAGACTGGGTCAGGGAAGAAACAATAGAATCCAAATCCAGAGAGAAGATTTTATGAGAAAGAGGATATTTGCATGATCTTACATGCCTCCTCACCTCCTACTTTATGGCTGCAAGGATAGAAAATAAAACAGTAATTAAACCATAGGGAAATTGGGTGACTTCTTGTTCTGGTGATCAAATGGGACATGACTCACGAGGAAGAGCTGGACATCAGGTACCTGCAGATGCACCTATCATGTCTACAGTCCCCCTGGAGCATGCAGAGCCTGACCTCAGCCACCAGGAAACATCAGAAATATCTTTCACTGGAGTGCTTGCCTAGTGTTCACAAGGCCCTGGCTCCAGTCCTAGCCCGGAAAAAGAAAAAAAGAAAAAAAAGAAACCCCAGATCTTATGTGTTCTACCTTGTGAAAAGGGGAGGTATAATCTTTAAAACTGTCAGACTCATAAGGCAAAAGCTGCAGAAATGAGCCAGATTAAAGGAACAAAAGAGAAACAACCACCAAATGCAATACCTCTTTCTAGAAGAATGTAGTGAAGGAGGAGCACACTGGACACAGCATTGTTAGGTCAACTGACAGATTAAAATATGAAGGGTAGATTACACATGAGTACTGCATCAATGTACATAACTTTATGGGACTGGGTGCCTGAACTATGGTTATGTAAAATAATATCTCTATTTTTAGAAAATATACATTGAAGTATGGGGTGGGGGAAAGTGAGGTAATTAGTCCTCAAATGAGTCAGAAAAAAATGAGTGTGTGTGTGTGTGTGTGTGTGTGAAAGAGAAAGGTAGGAGATGGAAAAGAGAAGAAAAGGAAGGGAGCATAGAGATAGTATGCTTTCTATCAGGAAGAACAAATATACAAAGATGGCACTTAAAAATCTATAGCATTGACTCACATTTAAGAGTGTTAGGTCCTGAGTTCAATTCGCAGTACCAGAAAAAAAAATCTAAGAGTAAGTTTTTCATTCCGCAAAATGTTTCACAATTCTGAGACAGCCACCTGGTTCCACACTACAAAGACGCAGAGGACACCAGACCACCAGACCAAGGTACTGAGTCCCACTGCTCCTGGTCCAGAGGAAGGGACTTCTAGGCCACCATCCCTCCCACCGCTCCCGGCCCAGAGGGAGGGGCTTCTGAGCCACCATCCCACTGCTCCTGGTCCAGAGGAAGGGGTTTCCCGGCCACCATCCCTCCCACTGCTCCCAGCCCACAGGAAAGGGCTTTTGGGCCACCATACCTACTGCTGCTCCTGGCCCCTGTCCCACCTCTCCCAGCTCAGAGGAGGTAATCCATGCAGGTGCTAACAGCCCCCCTCCCCAGTCGAAATGAGAAAACAAATAAATAAGTCTCAAAACCAGACTTCTAGATCACCTACAGCAACCCCAAAGGGAAATGAGATGGAACACTCAGATACTCAACCACCTGGACCCACTGAACTGGCAACAAAAGGGGATCTGGGAAAAATGAAATCAGAAATAATTTCTCAGATAACAGGAGAAATTGTGCCCCTAGTGCAAGACATGATTAATAAATCTAGAGAGGAGCTCAGGAGCATGATGGAATCCCAACATAAGAAACAAATGGAATCCATAAAACAGATGCAAATAGATTTGCAGGACATGAAAAACTTCACTGAAAGTCTACACAGCAGAATGAGCCAATGTGAGGACAGAATTTCAGATATAGAAGATAAGATTGCAATTAGTGACCAGGAAAAGAAAAATTGCTTCAAAATTGTAAGGGAACATGAGAAATCAATCCAGCAGCTGCTAGATGATGCAAAGAAGAATAACATAAGATTGATTGGGCTCAATGAAGAAACAGGAGAGAGTGCAGATGACATAAAAAATCTCTTCACAGAAATAATGGCAGAAAACTTCCCAAGCATGGGAAAAGAGCTTGACATACAGATAAGTGAGGCATATAGGACTCCAAATAGCCTTGATAAAAAAAAATCTACACATAGTCAGATAATTGTTAAGATTCCAGAAGCACAGCAGAAGAACAAAGTTCTCCAAGCAGTCAGAGAAAAGAAACAAATCACATACAAAGGAAAGCCCATCAGAATCACAGCAGACTTCTCAACACAAACCATCAAGGCAAGAAGAGCTTGGAGTGACATATTCCAAGCCCTAAAAGAAAACAGCCTCCAACCCAGATTGATGAACCCTGCAAAACTATCTTTCAAAATGGACAGAGAAATAAGATACTTTCATGACAAAGAACACCTTAGGAACTTCGTGAATACCAAACCAGCACTCCAAAGAATTTTACACAATATGCTAGGAACAGACACTGAGGATCACAACCCCAGGAAGCAAAGCAGAATGAACCCATCTGGCATGACAAGAAATTAAATGTAAAGAGGGAGAACCCAACAAAAAGAAAAAGTCATGGCAATGACAAGTCAATACGTTTCAGTTATACCATCAATGTTAATGGTCTCAATTCACCAATCAAAAGAAATAGACTGGCAGAATGGGTCAAGAAGCAAAATCCAACAATATGCTGTATACAAGAAACACACTTAATTCAAAAGAAAACTCATAGACTGAAAGTTAAAGGGTGGAAAACAATACTGCATGTGACAGGAACCCCAAAAAAAGCAGGAGTAGCTATTCTCTTTGCAGATCAAGTAGATTTCAAACCAACACTGATTAAGAGAGATGAAGAAGGACACTACATCCTTGTAAAGGGAAGAATCCAAGAGGCAGAGATGACAATCATAAATATCTATGCACCAAACACTAGTGCACCCAACTATATAAAACAAATACAAATGGACATGAAAAGTCATATATGCACCAATACAATTGTAGTGGGGGACCTCAACACCCCACTGTCACAAATAGATCAACTAGACTAAAAATAAGTAATGAAATACTAGAACTCAATCGAACTCTTGAACAAATGAACTTAACAGATGTTTATAGAGTCTTCCACCCCACAAAATGAGCATATACATTCCTCTCAGCTGCACGTGGGTCATTCTCCAAAATAGACCACATACTCACACATAGAACATGTTTAAGTTAGTGCAAAGGAATTAAAGTTATCCCCTGTACATTATCAGGCCATAGTGAGATGAAATTGGAGATCCATAGCAAAAGAAACTCAAAGAATTTCATAAACACATGGAAATTGAACAACACACTTCTGAATAACCAATGGGTCACAGAGGAAATTAAAGAAGAAATCAGACAGTTCCTTCAATTAAATGACAATGACAATACAACATATCGGAATCTATGGGACACAATGAAAGCAGTCTTACGAGGGAAATTCACAGCAGTGAACACACATATTAGGAAAACAGAACGAGCCCAATTAAACAACCTCATGCTGAACCTCAAGCTTCTAGAAAAAGAAGAGCAGGACAACCTCAAAGCTCATACAAGGGAGGAAATTATAAAGATCAGAGGAGAAATCAATGCAATGGAGACTAAGAGAATGATACAAAAACTCAGTGAAGCCAAGAGTTGGTTCTTTGAAAGAATCAACAAAATTGATAAACCTTTAGTCAACCTTGACAGAAAAAGGAAAGAAAAGGCCCAAATCCATGCAATTAGGAATGAAAAGGGTGAAACTACAACAGACCCAGCAGAAATCCAGATGATCATCAATACCTACTTCCAGAACCTATACACCAATAAGATGGACAACACAGAAGAAATGGACAGATTCCTAGATAAATATGAATTACCAAGGTTGAAGGAAGAAGAACTAAAAATTCTGAACAACCCAATATCAACCAATGAAATTGAAAATGTAATTAAAAACTTATCAACTAAGAAAAGCTCGGGCCCTGATGTCTTCACTGCTGAATTCTACAAGACATTTAGAGAGGAACTCCTGCTGCTACTGTTGAAACTCTTCAGTGAAATTGAAAGGGAAGCAATACTCCCAAATTCATTCCTGGAAGCAAGCATCACCTTGATCCCCAAAGCAGAGAAAGACCCAACTGAAAAAGAGAACTATAGGCCAATCTCACTAATGAACATAGATGCAAAAATCCTTAATAAGATACTGGCAAACAGAATGCAGAAGGTCATCAAGAAGATCATACACCCTGATCAAGTGGGATTCAGCCCAGGGATGCAGGGATGGTTCAATATATGAAAATCAATTAATGTAATACACTATATCAATAGAACCAAGGACAAAAACCATATGATTATCTCCATAGATGCAGAAAAAGCATTTGACAAAATCCAACATGCATTTATGATAAAAACCCTACAAAAAATTGGAAAGATGGTCTCTACCTCAAACTGATAGAAGCCATCTATGAAAAACCAACAGCCAATATCATACTAAATGGTCAAAAACTGAAATCCTTCACACTCAAATCAGGAACACGACAAGGATGTCCACTATCACCACTCTTGTTCAATATTGTTCTGGAAATATTAGCCACAGCAATTAGACAAGAGAAAGAAATAAAAGGAATAAAGATAGGTAATGAAGAAGTCAAATTGTCATTATTTGCAGATGACGTGATACTCTATATAGAAGACCCCAAGAACTCCACCAAAAGTCTTCTAGACTTAATAACTAAATTCAGTCAAGTAGCTGGTTACAAGGTCAACACACAAAAATCAATAGCTTTCCTCTACACCAATGACAGACTCACTGAGAGAGAAATAGGCCAAATAATTCCTTTCACATCAGCATCCAAAAACTGAAATACCTAGGAATCAACCTAATGAAAGAAATCAAAGACCTCTTCTCTGAAAACTATGGCACTCTGAAAAGAGAGATTGAAGATGATATCAGAAAATGGACAGACATCCCCTGCTCCTGGGTAGGAAGGATTAATATAGTGAAAATGGCCATACTTCTAAAATTGCTATATAGATTGAATGCAATTCCAATTGAGATCCCAGCAGCATACTTCATAGACCTTGAGAAAACAATCCAAATTTCATTTGGAGCAAAAAGAGACCCAGAATAGCAAAAACAATTCTAGGTAACAGAGACATGGCAGGGGTATAACAATCCCCAACCTGCAACTATACTACAAAGCTACTGTGATAAAAGCAGCATGGTACTGGCAAAGAAACAGACCTGAGGACCAGTGGAACAGATTAGAAGATGCAGAAACAATGCCAGACACACTCAGCCATCTCATCTTTGATAAAGGAGCCAAACACCCTCACTGGAGGAAAGATAGCCCCTTTAGTAAATGGTGCTGGAAAAATTGAGCTTCAACTTGCCAAAGATTAAAACTAGACCTGTATCTCTCACCATGCACTAAACTAAAATCAAAATGGATTAAAGATCTAAATATTAAAATAGAAACTCTGAACCAGTTGGAACAGAGGTTAGGTAGAACCCTTGAAGACATCGGTATAGGAAAAGATGTTATGAACAAAACCTCAGTTGCCTGTGAACTAGCACAAACAATCAACAAATGGGATCTCTTCTTATTAAAAAGCTTGTGCACAGCAAGAGAAACCACCAGCAGTGTGAAGAGACAACCCACAATGTGGGAAAAAATCTTCACCTGCTCTTCCTCAGACAAAGGTCTACTATCTCGAATCTGTAAAGAACTTAAAAAGATCAGACCTCCCAAATTTTAAGACCCAATCCAAAAATGGGCATCTGAAATGAACAGACATTTCTCAGACAAAGAAGTAGAAATAGCAAATAAATACATGAAAAAATGTTCAACATCACTGGTCATTTGAGAGATGCAAATGAAAACAATGCTGAGATTCCACTTCACTCCAGAAAGAATGGCTGCTATCATGAAATCAACCAATAAAAAATGCTGGTGGGGCTGTGGGGAAAGAGGAACACTGCTCCACTGCTGGTGGGAGTGTAGACTGATGCAAGCATTGCGGAAATCAGTATGGAGATACCTCAAAGTACTAGGACTGGAAGTCCCATTTGACTCAGCTATTCCCCTGCTGGGTATCTTTCCCAAAGAATTATAAGAATCATACCACAGTGATATATGTGCACCCATGTTCATAGCAGCACAGTTTGTAGTAGCTAAAACTTGGAAATAGCCCAAATGCCCATTAACTGGAGACTGGATCAAGAAAATGTGGGTTTTTAAAATAAAATGGAGTACTACTCAGCCATCAAAAATGAGAAATTAGAGACATTTATAGCTAAGTGGATGCACATTGGGGCCATACTCTTACGTGAAATAAATAGGACACACATGAATAAATACCGAATAGTTTCTCAGGTGTGAGAAACTGAAAGTGTAAATAAGGACTAAATGTATAATAGGTAATGTGAAATAGGAAGAAAAGGGGCAAAGGGGACGGAAGTGGGAGGGCTAGGGGAAAGGATAGAAGGGAATGGGATTAATATGAGAAAATGGAAAAATAGGAACAAAATCTTTGTAAATAGGAAGGACTGGAGGGGTTGAAGGGAGGGCTGGGCAAGGGTGAAAAATAAGAACCGAGAGTATATGTGAAGGTGCAAATTTCCAATGATGAATGTCTTTATATTGTATACCTAAAATGTACCAATGATTAGAATGAATAATCAATAATGTAAAATAGGAAGAAAAGGTCCAAAGGGGTAGGGGTAGTGGGAGAGGCAGGGGAAAGGAAAGCAGGGAAAGGAAAAATGATGAGAAATGGAAAAAATGGCAATAAAGTCTTTGTAAATAGGGAAGGGTGGAGGGCGTGAAGGGAGGGCTAGGAATGGGGAAAAAATAAGAACCAAGATGCATTATGTAAAGGTACAATTCCCAGTGAGAAATGTAATTGTGTTGTATACCTACAATGTACCAATAAAAGAATTTAATACAAAATAATGTTTCACAATTCTGAAGTAACTTCATATTCAGGCTGTGCTCTCATTTTACCTTCCAATGAATCCCAAGAGGCCATCAGGATAGGCAACATTATCCAAGTTTGAAGATGGGAAAACCGACTGCCAGAAATCAAATGACCCTCAGCTCCCCTGTGTTGGTCGTGAATTAAGAGCTCAGGCTGGCTCCTGTGCTAATGGTCTTCCCAGTCAGCAATGTCAAATCTTGTGAGATATCTGCTATGAAACAACAGCTCTAGGATGTCGCTTTCGTGTGAAAGGCAAAGAAAGACTGGTGAACAGTTCTAGGTGAAGAAAGCTAAAAGAGCACAGTGACTAAGTTGGACACAGTATTCTAGATCTGGTCTTGGACTAGAGAAAACAGGTGGTTTATAAAAGTCATGGCTGGGGCATTTGCCAAAACCTCAGTTTGGGCTGTGTGTTTGTCAAAGTGTATCCATGTTAAATTTTCTGAATTTCACCATTGTACGAAGTTATGGAAGATCACCCTTGTTCTTGAGAGACACGTAACGAAGTTTTTATGGATCTAAGGTTATAGCTTCTGTCACCTATTTGTTCAATTGGTTCAGAAAAAAAATGATACAGAGAATTTAAAATGTTGTGTGTAATATTGCATTAGGGTTAATATATTAGATACAGAGAGAGAAAGAGAGAGAGAGAGAGAATGCACAAATGTGGTGATACAAGGTCATTGTGATGTTTTCTAATTTTTCTGATGCCAGAAATTTTTTCAAGATAAAAAGTTCAGTAAGATAAATAAAAACAAAACTTCTAAGATTAAAAAAACTGTAGGAAATGTCATATTGCACTTTCTGTTATTTTTATCACTATTATACTATTCTTATTAATAATATGCCATGTGGCTGTTTCTATGATTTTGGGGTTTTTTTGAGACAGTGACTCACTATGTTGTTCAGGCTGGCCTCGAACTTGCATCCATCCTCCTGCCTCAGCCTCCCCAGTCCTGGGATCACAGGTATGCATCACGACACCTGGCTGCTGTTTCTGTGATTTTTTTTTTTTTTTGGTACCGGGGATCAAACTCAGGACCTTGTGCTTGTGAGCCAAGCAGTGGAACCACTGAGCTAAATCCCCAAGCCTATGATTTTTATTACTACAACAAACTATCCTTATCTGCCATTAAGAAGAAATCTGATGAATTTCAGAAGTGAACTTTCTAAACCACAAACAAAGACTGATGTGTATACATTTTAATACTGAAAAAATTTTCAGACCAACCTTATAAATATATGTAATGTATTTTGGATATTTCAAATAAAATAGAAGGAAATTATTTCATTTATTCCAGATGATTCTGGGTGTTATAGGAGTCAAATCCTCTAAACAAACTAACTGATCATAATTCTTTTCCTTGGAGTTACTGAGATAAGTAGAGCTTTCTGCATGCGTAATTTACTAGATACCCTTCTCACCCCACCCCCAGACCACGGAGATAGAATAAATAAACTTATTTTTAAAATCTCACTACTTTAAAGACTTCAGATTTTTCCCCTCACCCACCCCCATCCCTGGGAGAAAGAATCTTTCCTGGCTTGACAGGCAAAGGAAGAACTGCAATAAGGCATGCATGGTTGGTACTTAGGTAACTTTTCTTTGCCTGTTTTGTTTAAAAGCACCAAACTATTACAATGTATCTGCTGTTGAACGGATGTCCATTGTGTTTCTTCCATTTCTTTAATGCTTATAAAATTTATCAGGAAGAGATCAAGGATGTGGTCACACTTTTCAACATTCATAGAGTTTCCTTTTATTTTTCCTGTTTACAAAACATAATACTTTAATCCACTTGGGATTTATTTATTCTTATTTAATTACTTTAGCATATGATTTTAGGTATAGAAACAAAACAGATCCCCCCCCAACTGCCAATTTTCCTAGTATATCCCATTCTTTTCCCTGTTTATTCATGGCACATACTTTATCAGACAGCGGTCTACTTGTAGGTGTTAGATCCGCTCTGTTCAGTTGGAATGTGGCTTGTGATTGCATGAAACTTCAAATTGACAGAGGAAAACAACCCTATCACAGTGGTGGTCAGTAACAGTTCTTTACAGCTGAGATGCTGACTCTGCTTGACCTAGGCAAACAAGGAACTGGGACAGAAATGTAGCCTGTCCTGTGGTCAGAGAAGGAGCCAACAACTGGACAAGTAGTCAGAAGCTCTGGTAGCCCTCTGGGCTCTATGTGGCAGGGATAACATCACCTGCAGGGCACCAGTGTCATGCATCTAAAACCCCAATCCTAGGGGACAGCCCCTAAATCAACCCTACTGATGTGACCAGAAGAGATCGGACACCCAGGTTACTAAAGTTTACCAGACATGAGTGCTTAGCAAACTAATAATCAGAGGCCACACAGGGATGTACTCAGGTTTTCTAAAGTTGCACATACTCTTCTGCTAAGCTACTACATTCCTCCGGTCCTATATCCTAAGTATATTATCCTTATTACACAAGAAAGTTATTGCACATCTTAATATATTTTCCATGGGCCATGTTCCCAACGTATTAGTAATTCTAGCAGTTTGGGAGGCAATTCTCTTGGGTTTTTAATTAAACAGTGATATTGTCTACAAATAATAATACTTTTGCTTCTCACTTTTTGAGGGGGGGGTTCTTATTCTAAAACTTCTAGACCTATTTTATTTTTATTTGTTGATTTTTTTGTTTTTGTTTTTTGAGATGGGGCATTGCTCAGCTGCCCAGGCTGGCCCCAACCTTATGATCCTTTGGCCTCAGGCTCCTGAGTAGCATGGTTCTAAAAGCTACAGATACTGGGGTAAAGAAAACACACAAATTCTAGTTTGTGAAAGAGACAAACAATAGTCCAACAAATGAATGAATGGTTGAAGGAAGGAATGTTTGTGCTAAGAGGGACAGGGCTTCTTTTGGGGTGATGAAGTGTTCTAGAATTGGGGTGATGGTGATGAGGATGGTCAGCTTTCAGAGTATACTAAAACCCACCGCATCATATGCTTTAAAAAGATGAATTTTACAGTGCATCAATTATATCTCAGTTTTAAGAGACAAAAGGAACAGCAGCTTTGTGTGTGCTGGTGTAACGTCGGGCAGCAGGGACCTGTAGGTTCACACACACAAGTGCCTTTCTGTCACCCGCACGCTCACAAGGCAGCATGCTAGGAGTTCTTGGCTGCACCCTTTTTCTGCAGAGTGCTGTGAACTGCTTGTCTTCTCTCCCAGACACCTTTTGTGCCAGTCTCTCACACAGTCACTGCCTGGCGGGAGGGCCTGTCCCAGCCCAGTGCACTCCTGCCTTCTGCCCAGAGCCCTCCAACACCAGCAATGGGAGTTCGGTGGGGCTTCAGGCAGGATTCAGTTCCCAGCGGGGTACCCCAGCAGGGGCCGGGGCTGGACAGACCCTCTCTCTATCCTGCAGCCAAAGGGTGCTGAGGTTCCGTCTACTGACACCCTCAGAAGCTTCTGGGAGCAGAGAACCCACCTGTCCGCAGCACAAACCAACTCAACAGTCCAAACTGGTATCACGTCTTCCAGTGTCCCTCTCCTGAGCCCTGGAATGGATTCCCTCCTTAAACTGCCTGCACACAAGCCCTTGTCCAAGGCTCTGGTTTAGGGAGCTGCCAGGAGGAGATTCCTTTCTATACTCGATATTACAGAGAGGAAGACCAAGACCAGCCTGTGGTTTTTTCCGGTTGTGGATAAACTACTTTTTCTAGATGCTTAGAGAATTTCTTCTTTATCATTAAAAGTTTACAGTTCTGTCAGAATGTTGGGTTTTTGTCTGTTTTTTTCTCGAATCATTTGCCTGGTACATGGAGCTTACTCTTAATTTTCAAGCAAATCTTTCTCTGGATCAAGAAATTGTTCTTCTGTGATGATTACTTCTGCTGTGACGCTGTCATTCCCTTTTGAAGTTCCTCTTAGTAACACATTGGATCCTTTCTGTTGTTCTGCTTGCAGCTTTCATAATTTTGTTCTTTTCCTTTAATGGCTGTACAATCTCTCCAGCTTGTCTTCTGCTTATCTAACCAGATTTTCAGCAGTTTTTGGCTCATGTCCACCCAGCCCTTTGGGTGGCTTAGGTCCCATATTCCCGAAGCACATAAGATCATGCGTCATAACCTTTGTACTCAGCAATTTTCTTCTCCCAAAAAGAACTCTCTTCACTTCCCAGGTCTTTGCCTAGAGCGATGGTCAAGCTCCCTACAAGCGCTGTGGTCCCCTGCTCCCATGGTCTGGCCCTGTGGTTGAAATGCCATTGTTGGGAAACAGCATGAGGTGTCTTCCAGCTAGACAGCTGCTAACCACAGTCTAACAGGTTAGTTTCCCATCTAGGCCAGGAGCCTGATAGTGTTTGCCCAAGTGCAATAAAGCTTCCATAAAATACTGTACATAAGAGTGCTTTGTAAACATGAAAATGCCCTTTGATTTACAGCCATCCGGTAGTTAAACCATGAAAAAAAATCCAGTCAGAGGCATTTACACAACTGCATCACCATCTTCCCAGTAAGATCTGGGAAAGGGCTGGCTGGCTGTCTGATTGGCTAAGAAAACTGGAGCATCCAGTCCCCTTCACAATATATTTTTCTGAAGGACTGGGTCAAAGGTGCCTATTGCCTGTGATCTGCCAGGCACTCATTTCCCTTTCTTGTACCAGCACTAGAATTTCCTTTTCTCAGGGCACCGCCTCCTTATTTTTAACTGGCAGAGTCCAGAAGGGCCCAGCTGCACCATCCACTTTATGGATAAGCATTTGATCTAGTTGAGGCCAGTCACGTGGATTTCCTTCTTGACAGTCCTCATTTGTTTTTTTTTCTGGTACTGGGGATCGAACTCAGGATCTTGTGGTTTCAAGGCAAGCACAGTGCCACTGAGCTAAATCCCTGGCCCATGTGGATTTCCTTCTGCTGGGGCTGGTAAACAGGTAGGATATGAGCCTGCAGTTGGTGGCCATCTTTGCCACTGATGGAAAGAACTTGCCAGAGAATAGAATCAACATAAGCACACACAGAACTAAGGCACAGCAAATGGAGATATCTAGCTGTGTTTTCTTATCCTGCAATATCTGAGCAGGACCCACAGCCACACTTTCCATTTTCTGAACTTAAAAATTCTCCTTTGCCTCAATTTGTTTGAGTTGGTGTTTTGCCCTTCATGACAAAAGATCCCTTGTAATGTTGATTCCATATACATTTGGCTCTTTCTTACTATTGTGTTTGCAGAGGGCCATGGAAAGAAGAGAGAGTCTTGAGCTGAAGACTAAGTCTCAGTCTCTGTCACTTATCAGCTGGTGACATTGGACCAGTCATTTCTGAGCCTTATTCACTTTCCTTAAAATGGAGTAAAATCCTACTTAGATCACAGGTCTGTGAGTGTCAATGTCAGATCCATTTGAAAGTGCTTTGTAACTTACAGAGCATTCTTAAAATTAAGTAAATTAATGTCCAATTATGTCATGCTGACTCAATACAAAGAAAAATTATTGCCTGGATTTTTTTCCCCAGGAAAATCTAATTGAATATTTCTCAAAATCATTTTGTTGTGCTCTTCTAGCTAAAATTTTGAGTACTTTTGTATTTTTTCAAGTTTTTCCTCATTGACGTTCCTAACTAAAATAGTAGGAAAGCTGTGTGGTCAAAATATCCTGAAATAAATGGTGTGCTCTCTGGGATTGGCAGGCTAGGAGGTGGCATCATAGTGGCGGGTGGAAGACTCAGGAACAAGAAGCTGGATATGGGCTGCCCATTCTTCAAGATGGATAATGAGGATGTGGGTGGCCATCATGTTATTTCTTCTCCCTTTGCACATGCTTTTCCATAGTGAAATGTAAAAATTCTCTGAAACACTAAGAGGGCAAACACCTGACTGGAAAGACTTGCTAACCTGCAGCTCTCTGATTCCATAGTGTATCACCATGTATCATGTCTAATTGTTATTGGAGAAATCATAACTGGTTTCTAGGTGTAATGGCCTAGATTCACTCCCTTCACTTACAGAGGCATAGTGGTCATAGATAATTCAGAAAAATATTATACAAATGCCTCAGCTAGAGCTCACAAAGAGAAAGTAGGACCTGACACCGGTGTGGCAATGACAGGAAATGATCTCAAAGATACCCCACATCATCACCATCATAAGTATGCTTATAATCCCAGCTCCATGCCAGACACTACTCTGTTGATTGCCTGTGTTCTGTTATTGTTTAACTGTACCTACATCTGCACTGGAAAATACAAGAGAAAAATGCTAAGGAATGTCCTTAAAGACTAACAGGATTTCTCTCAAACCAGAAGTCTTCAGAAAGGTCTACATTCAGCTCTGCTAAATGGATGACCATCCTCCTCATTGGCAAGTATCCTCACCATGGAAACAGAAGCTCTGTAGGAAACTTTAAGGGTCTGGGGTTTGGAATTAAGATTGAAAAACTGAAATATCAGCTCAGCTACTAACTGGCTCTTGTTCCCGGACAGGTCGTGTAACCTAATTGAACCTTAGTCATTTGGGGAAGAGTCGGGGTTGAGTCAGGGTCTTGCTGTGTTGCCCAAATTAGCCTTAACTTCACTATGTACCCCACACTGGCCTCGAGCCTCAGGTTCCCGAGTGCTAGAACTGTAGGCATGTACCACCACACCTGGTAAACCTTAGTCATTTTAAAAATGGACACAATAATAATTTCCACCCACCAGATACCAAATGTGCCAGCCACATGAAGGTGAGAGTTTTGTAAACTGTAGCATCCTGTTTATTGAATGTCATTATTATTGTTGTTATTATGAGCAGATTTTCATGATTGTTTTAAAGTTCTGTGTTTTTGTTTGAAATATCTTTTAAAAAGTGCCCTAAATTACCACTGCTAAAATTAAAAGTTACCCTTTTTAGTGATGATAAATGGGGCCATTCACTCTTACTCATGAACCCCTGTCAGAAGTCACAGACTCCACTTTGCCAGGGCTGGAGGGTGACTGGGGTCAGGCCAGCCTGCTTGTCATACATACAAGGCCTCTGAGGACGTTGGTCACAACACAGCTGGTGCTGGGGAAAAACAAAAAAAAGCCCGTGGGCTCCAGATCCCGGTCCAGAATGGTGTCCTGTGTGCTAGAGCTCAGTCAGTAACCCCTGGGGACTGGTGCTTTGACCTGTTGAGAAATCATAGAACTTTCCTCAGAATCAGTACCATCCCTCTCACCTGCCTTGTTTCTCCCCACACAGTGCAGGCCCAACTTTCTCCAGAGTTCCTTTATTTACCTGACCAGGTCTGCCCACATAAGAACACAATAGCCATTAGTTTCTTACTGAAATTTCGTTAACTACAGAACACTACACTCCTGAAAGATTGAGCCTGCATGGCGCTGCATGTCTGTCATTCCAGCACTCTGGGAGCTTTGCAAGTTCAAACACAGAGTCTTAGTTTCTTTCTCGTTGCTGGGCCACAATACCCAACACCCACAACTCTATAGAGGAGAGGTTTATTGAGACTCACAGTTTGTAAACGTTTCAGTCCATAGTCAGCTGGCTCCAAGGCAGGGCAGCATGGCAGAGGGACATGGTAGCAGAGAAAGAGTTCATGGCATGGTGGTGAGAAGCAGAGAGAAATCAAGGGGAAAGGAGGGAGATATACCCTTCCAGGCCACGCTAGACCAGGCATCACCTGCAAATATCACATTTGCTGGGTATCATGGCTCCCATGATCCAATCACCTGCCAAAAGCCCCACCTATGAGCTCATGAGGCTTTAGGGGACTTCTAGATATAAGCCATAGCACCCAGCCTGGGCAACTTGGTGAAAACTTGTCTCTATATGGGTATATGGTTTAGTGAAAAAGGTCCTGGATTCAACCCCTAGTACTAAAGGAAAAAAAATTGAAAAAAAAGACTGAAGTCTATCAACTACCTGAACAGCCTTTGTCATATACCATTGTCCTCATTTTAGTCCTGTGGAGAATTACTTACAATCCACTGTATTTTACAGGCATAACAGACTTTGTCCCAGTCCATTGTATGGTCTCCAAGCCCACTGAGTTCCTCTAAAAATCATTTACTATTCCCCTAAGAATTGTCTATATTCCCCCTTCTTTTGCTGTCCTGTAGGAAAGCGAATATTTCTATATCATGCTGGACTACTGGGTGATCATATGACTGTGATTTTCCTCAAAGCTATGATTTTTCTCCCTAGTGCCCATTAATAAATTTGTGTGACTTTTCTCCTATTTAATTTGTCTACTTTTAGATTATTCCTTTGAAACTTCGGAGGGCAGAGGGGAAATTTCCTTTCACCCTAACACTATATATAGGTGAACAAATACTGTAATCCAGATACCCTGTCTCTGCGTCATCAGGTATCAGATTGTGTCCATGGAATACAAGTCCTTTAAGTGGTAAGAACTGTCATGCATAAGAGGACTCCAGAGATAAATCTGTGAAACGGGAGGTAATTTGATGGTAAACAGGATTATTTGCAGAGACTTCTCAAAGCTTAACACCAGTGAGCTATTATATTATAAATCTGAGACAGAGCAGAATTTCTCCCAGGTGTTTGACTGCAGAGCCCTTATTCCAGCCCACAGAATGCAGAGGACAGGGCTCTGTCCACTCGCTATCTGTATCTGTGTCATGTGGGAGAAGTGACCATTCTGTACCTCCATTTCTGCATCTGAGAAGTTGGGCTGATGAAGATGCATATTTTAGGGTAGTTAGGGAGATTTAGTGGGTTAACATAAGTGAAGTGCTTTGGAACAGTACCCAAAAGTTGTTGCTGTGTTACACTGTTATTCTCGTGTTGTGGCTCTAGTTGTTGTTATTCTGGAGGATGCAGAGTAACATCTCAGCAATGTAGGAGAGATGTGTCACCATGAGACTCTCCACTGTAGGTCAATGGTGACATAGCCTGTGGTCCCCAAGGCAGAACAGAAAGGAGACCTCAGAGCCTCTCCTTCCCCTAGTAGACTGGGCCTCCCCTGGAGCATCCTAGGAACAAAAGCCAGACAAACAAAATGACACAGTAAGTCCTTCATTTAGAGAAATAGAAGACTTTGTCCCCACCTTTAAGGAGTATATGTTACCTGCCATTCTCTTAATCTTGGATGGAGACAAAAAGATCGAGTTAAAAATGTCATGATGTTTTGAAAGATGGTTCAAAACTCTCATGCTGGTTTTTGGATTTTTTGCGGGGGAAGCTGTTTTTTTTTTTTGGTTTTGGTTTTTTGGGGATAAGGTCTCACTTTGTAGCCTAGGTTGGCCAGGAACTCACGGTGATCCTGCTGCCTCAGCCTCCCGAGTGCTGAGATCACAGGCGCGCATCACCATGCCCTGCCATTATGTTGTTTTGCAAACTGGCCAGGGCATTAGCTTGGTGGTTCTGCCACCTACCTCAAAAGTGCAAGGTCCCGAGTTCAATCCCCAGTACCAAAAAACCCCCCAAAACCCAGCAAGACTGTTTTGTAAACTGAATATGGCTATTTAACCTACTGTGATAACTAAACTCGTGGTATTTACACACATCGAATTGATTAAAAATTACTCTAATTCAAAAAATGTTGTCCATCTGCTGAGTATAACATAGTTATATAAAGTTTGGAAGGGATTGTTCCTGTGTCTAAATACATTTTGTCACTGTGCTAATCACACTGCACACCAAAATCAGGACTTGGCTGTTTCAAACATAACTGCAAGTCCCTGGTTTCAACTGATACAGAATTATTTCATCCTCCACAGGGCATACCAACTAGAAGGTACTTGAAAGTTATTGTATTGATTATGATTCCATAAACATATATAAAATCATGGATTTTTCCCTGAGCACACACATCTTTTCTCTCCCCTTTATTCCTAATGCAGGGGTAAGCAGAAAAGGCGCTTCCATCCAGCCTCTCCCTGTGGATGCTCATCCAACACAAGGGTCCCAGATACTAAAGGATGACAACACAAACCACTAAATACATCATTTCCCATTAGCACACCACACAGCCTATTCCTGGCAGTGGAAATTAGGCCGTGCTAAAGTGAGAGCCCAATAATGAGAGCATAAGAATTAATACACATCACCAAGAGGAGTTTTAGGCTTCCAAGAATCAACCTACTTCACTTTTTACTATGCTGGTGGTGGAAAATACAGTAGTAGGAGGCTTTGAGTGAAAGAAGAATAATGAGCAGCATGTTGATTTTATGTGTCGGCTTGGGTAAACCCCAATACTGAGATGTGTGGTCAAACATTATTCCAGATGTTTCTGTGAAGCAGGGTTTTTTTCAGTAAAGATTAACATTTAAAACAGTAGACTTGGAGCAAAGCAGATGTGATGTATGTGGGCCTCATCTGAGCAGCCAAAGGTCTTCAAAGAAAAAGACTGACTTCCTCCAAAGAAGAGAAAATTCAGCCAGCAGACTGCTTGCGACACTGTGACCAACTCTTCCCAGGCTTTCAGCCTGCCAGCCTATCTTTCTTGTCTCCTCTACAATTGTGTGAGCTACACTAATTCCTTAATCTTTCTCTCTCTCCCTCTCTCTCCCCCCCCCACTCCCTCAGTCCCTCCTTCATCACACACGCATATATACAAAGACACACATCCTACTGGCTCTAAAGAACTCTGAATACAAGTTATAAGGGGTCAGCAGGTACCATCTGGAAGTAGGGCTGTGGAAGGGGTGGACAATGAGCCCTAGCAGAGGAGTTGCCTGGCCACACTGCTAATGATCTGCCAGGCACTGGACACCCACACAGACACCAGACCAACCCAGGCGCCACCAGCTGAGACCCAAGGCTTTATGCCAGATCAAACATTCATCTGCCTCACAGAGGAAGATCTGGGTGACTCAGCCCCATCCACAAAACAAAGCTTGAACTCCTTCAACTTCCAACTCTTAGGAAGAGCCTCAACTTGGTCATAAGAGCAAGGCCTTTGTCCCTTGCAGGCAGGCAAGGCCCTCCCAGTTCACATGCTTGTCTTCTCTTTAATAATTCTAGTACAGACTTTATAAAGAAAAGAAAATATTACTCCTAAAAAGTTGAACCCACAAAGGGTGGTCAGCGAATAAAGTAAAAATATAGCTAGGCACAGTGGCACATCCCTGTCATCTCAGCATTCTGGGAGGCTGAGACAGGAGGAAGTTCAAACCCAGCCTGAACAACATGGCAACTTAGCGAGTCCTTGTCTCAAAATAAAAATAAAGGGCCGGGGATTTAACTCAGTGACAGGATGCTTGCCTAGCATGTGCAAGACCCTGGGTTTGATCCACAGTACTGAAAAAATACTGCCCCCCACCCCAGACCTCTTTTGTGTGAACAGTGTATGGAGCATCACATCTTTGGACAGATCCGAAAGATAACCTAGTGCTAGTCCAGTGCTGTGGCATCAGACTCCAGGAGTCTGTGAGTCTCCTCAGGTAACAGGATTTTAGCAGAGGCAAGAGGACAGCATGGCTTCCCAGCTCCTGGTCCAGCATTCAGGGCCTCTTACCAGTAGGGAAACCTCTGCTGCCTCTGAGTCCTCAACCATAACATGGAAATAATATTAAAACTCACCTTGTTAGGGTTGTTGTGAAGACTAAATTAGACAAGAAGTTTAAGGAAACATCTTTTAAAATGCTTCTTCTTATTATTATTGTATTATCTACCCCCGCAAGTATAAAAAGAGCAAAGAGGGTCCTCCCTTAACAACTAAGTGTGTGGCCTGGTCTCATTCTAAGCCTGATGTCTGCACCTCTGAGGGGACAGCTGAGAAAATGACTTTCTGATGTCCTCCCTGTGGAGTAGAGGCTTCAAGGAGAGGGTCAAGGTCAAGCTGGAAGAGCGAGTCCAGTGCACATCTCCAACCCAACAGCATCTAGAGGAAGTGGGGAGCATCCAGGGTGACAAAGAAAAGGGGAGACAATTCCAGCAGGCAAACAGGAAGTAGACTCATGTTCATTCTGAGGTGGAAGATTGCTCTCTGGATTGACTTTCTTGCACATTCCCCATCTGTGCTTTTGTCAAAAAACCAGGTTTTTAAAATTTCATGTTGTTATATTTTTAATTTTAACATAAATAAATGTGCATGGCTAGATGTTATTTTTAATTTTGAGCACTGATTTTAAAAAGTGATTTCCAAGGGCCAGGGATCAGTACAGTGCCTGCCTGGCAAGTGTGAGGCCCTGAGTTCAAGTCCCAGTACCAAACCAAACCAAACCAAACCAAACAAAAAAGTGATTTCGAGGATGGAGGATTTAGCTCAGCAGTAGAGGGTTTGCTTGGAATGCACAAGGCCCTGAGTTCAATCCCCAGCACCACAAATAAATAAGTCAAAGTGACTTCTAATTGTAACTATGTCCCATTCTGGAAAAGGCAAAACTATAGAGATTGTACAAAAGAGTTGTGGTTGTCAGGCATTGGAGGGAGAGAGGCATGAACAGGCAGAGAACAGGGGATTCAAGGGCAGTGAAACTATGCTCCATGGTGTGACATTGTAGCTACCTGTCACTGTGCATTGTCACAGCCCAGAGAATGAAAAGATTGGGCGTGAGCCTCAGTGTCAGCGTGGACTGGCATGATGGTGACTTGCGGATTGGATGCACAGGGATGACAAATGGGCAATGGGGTACAGATGGTAGTGGGGTTTGGTGCATGTGTGGGTGCAGAGAACATGCAGGAACTCTGTCCTTTCTGCTGAATTCTGCTGTGGACCTAAAACTGCTCTTAATTTTTTTGGGGGGGCAGTGTTGGGCTTGAACCCAGGGCCTTGCTGGACAAGTGCTGTACCACTGAACTACATCCCTGGCCCCACAAATTCTCCCTTTTTACGTAGTGATTATTTTATTTATTTATTTATTTATTTATTTATTTATTTATTGCTTTTATTAGTAGATAATGATTACTCTTACTATAGGGAAATAGTACATGCACATAACACATTTCAATTCTTTTTCCCCCTTCTATTCACTCCCCTTTTATTATTCCAGCATCAGATTCATTTATTTATCTTTTAAGTTAAGACCTTTTAAATTAATTATAATATGTACAGATTGAAAACCAGACTAGTAGGTCAAAGAATGTATAAAACATGTAAGACCATTGTACTAAGTCAAGGTACACTTTTAGATACCTTGTCCAGGCTGGATTACAATACCTTTTTTTGTTTCTTTTTTCCTATTATCTGTCTTTTATTTCATACTTTATAGATATTGTTTTTCATATAGGAGAAACCATGTGAGATTTAAGCTGAGTGTAAGTTACTTCACTTAATATTATAGTCTCAAAGTGGATCCATTTTCCTACAAATGACTCAAGTTTATCCTTCATAAAGTGATTTTTTCTTATAAAAATTTTCAAAAATGCAAAAGTAGACAGAATACAATGAATCCATGAAGCCAGTTTTAGTAATTATCAACATTTAACCAATCTCTTCTAATCTGTACACCCACTCACTCCCCTCCCTCTCCTCCACTGGGCTCTTTCTGTTTTGTTTTGTTTTGTTTTGTTTCATTTTGTTTGAGACAGGGTCTCACTACGGAGGCCAGGCAGGCCTTGAACTCTTGGCGATCCTCCTGCCTCAGCCTCCCCAGTGCTGCAATTACAGGCGTGTGCCATCACACCTGGCCATTAGGCTATTTCAAAGCAAATCTGTTCTGTCAAACCATTCATCAAGTCAGGCTCATTTGCACGAGGAAAGAGAGAACTAGGCATTAGCCAGGGATGCCCTGAAATAGGTCCCGGAAGTCCTTCCCATTTCCCTCATTAGGCAACAACAGCTAAAAAGTGGAAGTTCGAAAGAGTTCATTGCATACTGAATCATCTGAACTAGTCATCTGAAGATGGATGGGAGTTGTATTTTGACTAGATTTTTTCCTCTTATGTCTAAACACTTTGGGATAGTTTCCTCTTAAATCTATAGTATTTCTTCATCTTTCTCAACCTGCAAACTTAACTTTATCTATACCCTGTACACAAAAAGTGTTTGTAAAAATTGAGAAATATTGGGGCTGGGGGTTTAGCTCGGGGGTGCCACACCTGCCTCACAAGCGCAAGGTCCTGAGTTCGATTCCCTTTATTAAAAAAAATTGAGAAATATCTGTACTGACAAAGTAAATCATTAAGAAAAGCTTTAGGAGAGATAATATACAACACAACAAAAGTAGTATCTGTGATCCTTTCCCAAGCTTTAAGAAGTAAGGCCCAGGCTCTGAGGATCCTATTTTCTTGGGTGTGAGACCTTGCTTTATGGGCGGGGCTCTCACACACTACTCAAATAAGACATTAGGAGGCACCCCTTGGCCAACAGTCCTGGCATGCTCAAGTCATTGGCCTGGGCTCCCCAGGAATGGCTAAGCAACTTCACATGATATGCGTCTAGGCACACTTGACAACAGCAGCACTAGTTAAATAAGATCAGGGTGGGAGATCTTTTCAATACATATTATCATAGATCATATTGCAAGAGGCATCTCCACTTAAACATGGTGCATTTAATAACGTGCTTGTTACCACCACTACTAAGACTCCATTAAAACTATACAAAGAGAATATCAAAGATGTAGTGCCAAAAGAATAATGACATGGTAAGAAAGAAAGAAAGAAAGAAAGAAAGAAAGAAAGAAAGAAAGAAAGAAAGAAAGAAAGAAAGAAAAGAAAGATGGAGTCAAGAAGAGAGCAGATGAATTATCAACAAAACTTTTGAAGCCAGAAAGTTGATAGATAAATAATAACTGATGGAGCAGGGAACACAAAGAAAGTTGAAGTTGAGTTGTTGCCAGGGGAAATGGCAAATAAAAAGGAAACTACTTTTCACTTTCATTGAGCCCCTGCCACCAGGAGACTCAGGACACCGGGTGTGTCTGCACGCGGGATGCCACGAACAGGGCGACATCCTGGAGGACAGATGAGAGGATCATAAGGACTCCCTTGCACATTTTATGAATCCATTTTATGGATTCCCCACCAGGTAGAGGCCAGGCTAATTTTCTTAGAGAAACAGAGTCTGTGGACTTACAGACACATGACCCAGCGGATGGGGTGGGAAAGCTTAGGAACGGAAGCCAGTGTGGTCCTCACAGCCTCAAAATGAGACTCCAAACCTCCCTGCCTCACTGCCAACCTCCATGTGGCTTCCAGAACATGAGAGGCAGACCTAGAGCTATGGAGAGAGTTGGGAATTTCTCTCTTGGAACCCTGAACGCATCAAGAAGCAAAAAAAGACACTGACACTCAGAGACCCCCACGCACCCATACAGTTGACAGAGCCCTGAGACAGGCACAGGGATCTCAGCGGCTGTTATTGGCTGTGATCCTGGCCATGGGCCCTGAGACATTGTTGTTCCAGCATTTCTTGAACATCCCAACAGACTTCCAGAAAACCAGAGGAAATTTCATTGTTTACAGCTAAGAATGATGACAAATATCATACAATGCAAAATAAACCACTCACATGCAAGTGCTACAAGGGAGTATAGTGTTAAAGAGAAAAAGAAAAGATGCAGAACATTGTGTAGTATTAAATAAATAAATAAATAAATGCACTCTTTGGTTAACTGAAATCAACTAACCCAATAGACTTCTAAAATGTCACCATATGTGGGCAGCCAGATTGCCATGGTGGAAAGAACAAAGCCTTAGCATGAGATGGACCTGTGCTCATATGCTGGCCTTGTTGATAACTAGTTATTCATCTTTGACAGACTTCATAGCTGTACCTTCTTAGAAGCCTGGTTTAGGCCCATGTAGAATGATGACAATATCTGGTACTGTAAGGATTAAAAGAAAATGTAGGTAATGCTCTGAGCACAGTGCCCAGTGTGTAACTGGTTCTGAAAAGGGGGTTCCCCACACACCTACTTGGATCCCTCTCTGACCATGCAGATGGGAAACCGAACCTGGCTTTGAGGTGCAAAGTCTGTTGTGTGAGGGAGTGGAGGAGGCAGGAAGAGGGGGCTGGTGTCTACCCTGCATTGGGGCAGAGTGTGGAGAATCGGCGCTTACACACTGGGCTGTGGGATCGCAGCAGCAGGAAAAAGATAACTTGGCAGGACTTCCTTTCCTTCCTTTCTTTCCTAAGAAGGTCTGGCAAACACACCATAAAAACTGACATCCCCAACCAGAGCCCGGGACAGGGGCGACGGGGGAATGAGGAATGAATGTGAAATCATCCCGGCTCGGGGCCCTGTGAGTCTATGTCCACTGAGGATGGGCAACATAAGTGGACGGTCTGCGACAACAGGATCAAGCAGGTGGACCCCACAAACACCACTACTCCCCGCAGCAGCCACGGAGCTGGCACTTCCACATCTAGCCAGCAGCTTGTGGCTCTGGTTCCCAGAAAGCAGAAATAGGAGGAAAAAATCCTGCATGCAATCCAGTCCCTAAAAGTTGTGGTTGGGGAAATACTTAAGATATACTTTTGCATGAAGAAGGAAAAAATGGATTAAAATGCAGTGTATGAATATATATGTATTTTAAAGGCAAAAATCATGAGCTATGGAAGTGTAGCTCAGTGGCAGCCCACATGTTTGGCACAAGGCCTCCATTCACCAAAATTTTAAAAAAAGTAAAATAGCCTAAGAGATTAAAGAGGAGTGCACCAAAAGATCAGTAATGGTTAACTCAAGGTCATGAGATTTTGGGGTGATTTATTTTCTTTTTTATGCTTCTTATCTTTGCCCAAAATTCCCCAATGGGAATATGTAGTTTTTATAGTAAATATTCTACACTTTTCAGGTTTTTGTTTCTCTGTTTGTTTTTATTGTTTGTTTGATATTGGGGATTGTACCCAGGGCCTTTGTACATCCCAACTTTAAAAAAAATTTTATTTCTTATTTTGAGACTGGGTCTTGCTATGTAGCTAAGTCCTGGGTTCAAACTTGTGAGTCTCCTGCCTCAGCCTCCCTGAGTGCTGAGATTACAGGCATCATCACCATGCCTGGCTACCTCTCATTTTTTAAAGTAAGAGTTTTCCTGTATCTCATAGGAAATATAGATCCAAAAAAGAAATAACCATTCTAAAGGACAAATGTTAATAAATAAATAACCCTAGACCCCTTAAAGTAATTTCAATTTGGGCCAGGAAAATGAAATCAAAGTAATCCTCATAATAACAATGGAACAATAACCCCAGGGCTGCTGTTCTTCCTTCCCTGTCACTGCTGGTGCAGCTGATTTGGGGACTTTGGTTCTTGGCCTAGATAAGGATCTGCAAGATTGTTTCTGGTTGTGGCTGAAGATCAGCCAGCAGGGCAGTGAAAGTGGAAATCCCAATTCCAGAGGCCAATCATTCTTATTTTTGTTTCTCCTTTATGCAGAAAAAGATACTCAGGTGAGTTCAATCTTTTCTTCTGACTCGCAGGCTCAAGAAGAAAACGTTTGCTGGTAAACAGATGGAAACTAGGTTGTTATGGAGAAATTGGGCTGTTACAGTCTGTTTTTAACTTCTTCCTTGAAAGAGACACTGTTTGTGTTTAAGGAACTGTTAGAACAGCAAATTATTTTGGCACTGGGAGCAGCCTGTGAAAACAGGAATAACATGTTTAATGATAACATCTTCCTATGTACAATTAAAGTAACACTTTTCCCCTGCTCAGTTGAGTCAGTGATATTCCAAATGCCTGAATGAATCTAATTAGAATGGCAACAAGTCCTCTACTCTGGGGTAAATAGAAACTCTTTGTTATACTACAAATTTCACACCAACTCTCTGAGGTCTGTAGTATTATTTGCTCAGTCTGACAGATGAGGAAACAGCTGCTGCCAATTAAATCTTGTGCCCAGAACCACATGTCGGGGAAGAAGAGAGCCAGAATTAGACGCCCGGGCTGTCTGCCTGAGAAGATCCTGCCCAAACTGCTGGGTTGTAGGGCCTCATCAGTCAGGCGGCAGAAGCCAACCACCCAGAGTGCTGGAACTGTCAGGTCACATCTGCCCACCTCCAGCCCTCGCAACCCCTGCCTCCCACGTGCTGGCACGCTGGCAATCAAGGGCAAGTCTAGACCTGTTGGAAAGTTACCTCTCCTGAGGGCTGATGGACTGAGGTTGGAATATACGTTTAAAAGTATATGTGTTTAGACAGCATTTCAAACAAGCCAAGAAGAACTTGCTCTTCAAAGTAATACCATAAATGAATAATTGATTTGTAAGGCAATGAGAGAAAAATGAGAATATGTATCTGGGCAGATTTGGCTCTCTTGACACTTACTGTGGGTAGGTACATAAAATACACTCTTGTGAAGAACAATCCAGAACTGAGGAGTCAGAAATTAGAAAATAAAAAGATTAAATAAGGGCTGGGAATGTAGCTCAGCAGCACAGCACCTTCCTGGCAAGCGTGAGGCCCTGAGTTCAACTCCAGCACCCCCCCAAAAGGGCTGGGGATGTAGTTCAGTGGTGCCATGACTGCCTGGCGAGCACAATGTCCTGAGTTCGATCCCCGGTACTGAGAAAAAAAAATTAAATAAGGTTGCTTATGAGAAATAATGAATGCTTTCTTTAAAAAGAGTAGGTGGACTGAGAGTATGTTAAATAATACCTATGTATAAAAACTAGAAATCTACTTTAAAAGTCTGCATATAAAATATATGAAGAAATTTGATTGAAATGGTTATTCTGAAAGAGATGCAGTTGATTGTTCAATAAATGAATAAACCAATAGTTATGTTCATGGTGTATCCAGACGTAGCAACTCCACTAGTTCAGTGGCCTTGGACTAAACCAAGTGGGTTAGTTCCTGAAAAGAGAAGATCTCAATTCTAAGAATTCATAGCAAGGAAAACAGGTGAACAGGCAATAGGTTATGGTCTACTAAATTATCCCAACCTTTTAACTTTTTAAATTTACAAGTGTTTGTGAAATATTTTCTTGCAAAGATGCCACATTAATAAGAATGGTTTCATAAAAGGTCACACTGGGACCAAGGGGTAGCTCAGTGGTAGAGCACTTGCCTAGCATGTGCAAGGCCCTGGGTCAATTCCTAGTCCTACAGAAGAAAATAAAAACTCAAATAGATTTGTATTTCAATATCTTTCTAGATTTTTGCTTCCACGTCCACATATACATAATCAAACATAGGCACTTTAGATTAGACGATAACTACTGCGTATTTTACCAGCACTGCCCCCCACCCCATGAAACTCCTGGTCTTGAACATGGCAGGCAAGGGCTTTACAATGGACTACAACTCCAGCCCAGTATCTGTGGTTTTAAAAATATTACATACTTCTTTATAATAAAATAAAAAACAAATTCCTAGAATTATATACATGCATTGCGAGTTTTATTATTTAATATTGGTTTTGCACACAACCTTTATTCTAGAAGCAGCTGAGAGCGTTGTAAACTCCCTAAGGGCAGGGTCCACGGATGGTGGGTTCACCAAGAGGCTGTAAATTGCATGGGTCCTCTTTACCCTCAGAGAACACCTCTGCTGGGTGCCTGAACTGTGCACAGTACCAACATCTGCGTGGACTCTGGTTCTCCCTCTATGCCCTGCAGGTTCGCAACAGTTAATTCAGACTCTGTGTGTCCTCCCATCATCTTTGCCCAGCGTCTCCTTTGCACGCCTACCCTTGGGTTTTGGAACCATTATTCACTGAACACGAGTTACTTGAACAGAGCCCTCTGACGCTTCTGCGGTCCAAGTGTGCGGTACACATGTGCTGTAGGAAGGCCTCTGGGCAACAAAGGGGTGAGAAGTCAGCGTCAGGCTACTCCAAAGGGTGCACAAGTTAAAACTGATTTTTTTTCTGGGCTTTTCCATGACATGTTTTTGAGCTGCTGTGGGCCACAGGTAACTTCAAACTATAGAAAGTGAAACCCAAGATCAGGGAGGACCTCCACTGTAGAAGGAAGTGGCTCCCTCAGCCACTGCCACCATCCAGGAAGGTGGCCTTGGACAAGGCGTTGGCAACCTCTGTGTGCTTTCGCTTTGTCTCTGCTCATGAGTGACTGAATGACCTGCTCATTGAGGGTGATGTGAGAGTTTCCTGGCCGACGTGCAAAGAAAGCCCTGGGACCAGGCTGGCACAGATGCAGGTCAGATGTCATTCGTGTTTTGTTTTGATTTTTGAGACAGGCTCTCCCTTTGTAGTTTGGGCTGGACTTGAACTCGTAGTGAGCTCCCTGCCTCAGCCACAGGAGTGCTGGGATTATAGGGGAGTACTACCACTCCAGCTCCCAGTTCATTTAGCCGCATCCCCAGCAGTGCAAGGTATATGGCAATTCCACCGTGCTGATTGAGATACAGGCAGTACTTTTTACTGTGGAAGTGTAGAAAGTTATTAGATCCATCAAAGTAAAAACAAAGCCTAAGTTAGGAAAACTACACACCAGTGCACATACTGTAGTCATCCTGATGGCAAATTGCTTTGCTTTTGATCAGGTTACCTTTAACCAATGTATCTGTAAGAGGCCTGAATTTAGTAGAGTAGCAAGCGCATTCAAAATGGTGTAACTCAATAGGCATCCTGGTTACGATATTTAAGACTAAAACAAAGCCCCTTTAGGAGGACTTCTAATAGCTACCTGCTTGATGTAAATAACTAGGAAAATCACAGGACTGTTGCTGATTTCCAACTATGTTGTTCTTTCCAGAGGGTGCTCAAATCCACTGTGAATCCAGATAGCCGGGAGCCACCCAGACTCAAATGACAGCTCTATCTCAGTCCCCTCAAGCTGCTATCAAAAAATACCATGAATTTGGGGAGCTTATACATAACAGGAACTGTTTCACAATTTTGGAACCTGGAGGTCAAAGACCAAAGTGGAGCCGTGTCTGCCCTAGGCACAGCCATCTTGCTGAGCCACACGGGATGGGGCAGGGTGTCTCTGGAGACTTGTCTGTGAACACTGATCCTGCTCAGGAAAGCTCCATCTCCACGCCCTCCTTGCTTCCCTCCTTCTAACGCCATCACCTTAAGGGTGAGGATTTTAATAGATAATAACTTGAGAGGGGTAGCATTCAGACCACAGCAAATACAAGTCTAACTTGTCCCAGTGTTGGCAACATGTCACGCCTCAGGCTGGGCTGTGTGGGAACCCAGTCTCCTATTGCTTAGAACACTCAAAAGCCATGGCTCCCAGGTGTCTCCAGGTAAGCTCAGTAGCACACAATCTAGAGACAGTGTCTTGTAGCATTTCTCACTCTGTGCCACAAGCTCACTAGCTTGAATAGGTTTGAATTGGCAAGTCAGAAAAGGCTGATCTGTATTCCCAGCCTGGTTGGGCTGGGGATTTAGCTCAGTGGCAGCGTGCCTGCCTGCAAGCACAAGATTGTGAGTTTGATCCCCAGTACCAAAACAAAACGAAACAAAGAAACAGTCTGGTTGAGCAGTCCAGTAAAATACAGGATCCTCAGTTAAATTTCAATTTCAAGTAAACAGTGCATATTTATTTTTATAAGTATATTCCAAATACTGTATGAGATATTGGTTTTTTTTCATATCGTGATGATCATATGGGTTGTTTTTCCCCCATTAACTTTATTGGTACATTTGAGGTATAAAATACAGTTACATTCATCATTGGGATCTTGTACCATTACATGAGTCTCTTGGTTCTTATTTTTTTTCCCCTTCCCTTGCCCTCCCTTCACCCCCTCCATACTTCCCTATTTGCAAAGACCTTGTTTCCATTTTTTTCCTCTTCTCATATCTTTTTCCTTTCCCTTTTTTCCCTTCCCCTACCTCTCCCAATTCCCCTGGTCTTTTAGACCTTTTCTTCCTGTTATACAATATCAGTTATACATTTTTAAAATTACAATATTAACATCTAGGAGGCATTACCACAGATTTTACAGAATTTAAAAGGATATAGAAAGCATATTACAAAAATCTTTTTTGAAATAAATTTGACAACTTCTAAGAAGTAACTTAGAAGACAAATTAATGAAACTAACTCTGGAGGAAATAAAAAATTTGAATAGCACCTATTAAAGAAAGTATATTCCTAGCTTGAAACCCTACCTATATGACAACAGCAGGCTCAAAAACATTTTAACTGATAAATTATATCAAACAATTAAAGCAGAAAAAAGAAAGAACACTTTTCCCCTCATTTTAGGAACTCAACATTGTGCTAATGCTAAAATTGGATAAAGATAATAGAAGAAAAAAGTATGAATATAGATAGAAATTTGTTTAACAAAACAAACTATTAGAAGTCAGATCTGGCAGGATGTAGAAAGTGGTTTTGTTCTAGGGATGGCAGTGTTGGTTCAGCATTGGAAGATTCACCCCCAAAAGTCATTATTTAAACAGAGGAAAGGAAAAAGCCATATGATCCTGTCACTAGTTGGAGAAAAAGTATTGAACCAAATTCTGCAGCTGTTCATGGTAAAAGCTATCAGGAGACTAGAAGTAGAACAGAACCTTCTCAACAAATTAAAGACATGTACTCCATACTTCCACAGAGAATGCCTTATATGAATGGAGAAGATACAATGCTTTCTCCTTAAGGTGGGGAACAAGGGCAGATATGCTTAGTCTTTATCTGTCCATTAAACTTTGAAACCTAGTCCCCACCAAAATAGTCTGGCAATAAAATGACACAACTAGGATAGGATTGGCAAGGTAGAAGCAAAATCTTTATATGTAGATGAAATGATCACCTACAGAGAAAATACTAAGAAATCTCCAGGAGCCCCTAGAACTTGTACTTGAATTTAGCAGGATTAGAAAACACAAGGTATATATAAAAATTCAGGTCTGTGTATACTTGCTATAAATGAAGAACTGGATATTGAAATTTAAAAGTTATGTAGGAGTACAAAGGACCCAGAAAAGCCAAAAACAAAAACAAAAACTGTGTTAGAAGACATTTAGCACCCAATTTTAAGACTTCTTCTAAAGCTACAGTAATCAAGGCAGTGTTGGTGTAAGGAAAGACATATAGATCATTGGAATAAAACAGAGAATCTAGAAATAGAACCACACATATATGGTCCACTGAGTTTTGAAAGATTAGTTAACATTACCATTTTATAGAATATAAACTTGATTCAAGAGTCAAAGAAGAGATAGTGTCTTCAGCAAATGGCACTAGAACATCTGGTATCTGTATATAAAAAATTAACCTCAACCCTTTATTTCCATACATGAAAATAACTTGAAGGGATCTATGAACCTAAATAAGAAAGTCTAAAAGTATAAAACTTTAAGAAGAAATTATAAGGGAAAATATTTATGAATTCAGGGTAGGCAAGAACTACCTAAGATACAAAAGACATGATGTATAAAAGAAAAAAATTGAAAAATGAGATTCCATCAAAATTTAGAACTTTAAATGACATCATTAAAATAAAAAGTCGTCCTTAAACAGACCATATTTACAATGCATATAACCTATGACCAGAATATATAAAGAATTCTTAGAGCTCATTAACAGACAGCCCAATTAAAATATAGACATAAGAAGATGATAAATAGCCAGTATAGCACAAGGAATGGTGTCCAACTCTAGAATCAGAAAAATACTAATCAGTACAGTAATAAGATTGAATTATACACTCATTAGGGAGATGAAGTCAAAAGTTTTAAAAGCCTTGTCATGACTTTTTCTTTTTGTTGGATTCTCCCCCTTTGCATTTAATTTGTCACGCCCAATGGATTCATTCTGCTGGGTTTCCTCAGGTTGTGATCCTCATTGTCTTTTCCTAGGGTATTGTCTAAAATTTTTTGGAGTACCGGCTTGGTATTCATGAAGTTCCTGAGGTGCTCTTTATCATGAAAGTATCTTATTTCTCCATCAATTTTGAAAGATAGTTTTGCAGGGTACATCATTCTGGGTTGGAGGCTGTTTTCCTTTAAGGCTTGAAATACATCACTCCAAGCTCTTCTTGCCTTGAGGGTTTGCATTGAGAAGTGTGCTGTGATTCTGATGGGCTTTCCTTTGTATGTGATTTGTTTCTTTTCTCTCACTGCTTGTAGAATTTTATTCTTCTGTTGGATTTCTGGACTCCTAACTATTATATGTCGATGTGTAGATTTTTTTTGATTAAGGCTAGCTGGAGTCCTATATGCCTCACTTATCTGTATGTCAAGTTCTTTTCCGCTCCTTGGGAAGTTTTCTGCCATCACTTCTGTGAACAGTTTTTTTATGTCATCTGCCCTCTCTCCTCTTTCTTCATTGACTCCGATCAGTCTTATGTTATTCTTCTTTGAATTGTCTAGCAGCTGCTGGATTGATTTCTCCTGTTCCCTTACAATTTTAAAGCCATTTTTCTTTTCCTTCTCACTAATTGCAATCTTATCTTCTATATCTGAAATTCTATCCTCACATTGGTACATTCTGCTGTGCAGACTTTCGATGGAGTTTTTAATCTCTTGGAAATCTATTTGCATCTGTTTTATGGATTCCATTTGTTTCCTATGTTGGGATTCCATCATATTCCTCAGATCCTCTATTTTTTTTATCTGTGTCCTCTCTAGATTTATTAATCATGTCTTGCACCATGAGCAAAATCTTTGCTGTTATCTGAGTAATCATTTCTGATTTCATTTTTCCCAGATCCTCCTTTGTTGCCAGTTCAGAGAGTCCAGGTAGTTGAGTATCAGATTGTTCCATCTCGTTTCCCTTTTGGAGTTGCTGTAGGTGATCTGGAAGTCTGTTTTTGAGGCTTGTTTATGTGTCTTCTCACTTCCATGGTGGGGGGGGGGTTGCTTCTGGCGCCTACACGGCTCACCTTCTCTGACCTAGGAGCTTGGGATGGCAGTGGGGGAGGTTCCTTCCGGGTGCTGGGACCGGCTCAGCTTCTCTGCCCTAGCTGTATGAGATATTTTTATACTAAAAAAATTTATGGCTTTTTTGAAATTCAAATTCCATTGGATATGCTGGGGTTTGTAATTTAATTTTATTTTATTGTGGGTTTTTGCATGTTTAAGGTTTAACCATGGCTCCTCCATCCATTCCTACGCAGGAGGGGATTAGGGAGCACTAACATAAGAGGCAGTAAACAAAATGTAGAAAATATTTAATGTTTCGTAAGAGAGAAAAGAAATAGAAGGAAAAAGGAAAATAATATCCACATGATTAACATTTTTACCAATGGGCAGTCAGCTGTTTTGTCCCTGCAGTTAAAATCTACTGGGCTTTCAAAAACTCCACTTTATTCTTAAGATATCATTATCTTATCGTTAAGAAGGAGAAGTAGCAGGAGACAGGTGGCATGGGTTAGAGGTCACCCACTCTGAGGCTGAACCTGTAGGCTGGGCACAGGGCAGAGAGAACCCACGAGCCAACTGGTAGGTCCGGGCAGTGGTCCTCTACCCAGCAGTCCCCTACTGGGTATACACGCACAGAAAGTGAAGTCAGAGTGTCAGAGACAGCTGCCCTCCCATGCCCATTACTGCATGTTCACACAGGCAAGATATGGAATCAACCCAAATGTGTGTGGGTGGTTGGGAAAATGCACACGCGCTGGAATACGGCCAGCCTTAATGGAGAAGGAGGTCCATCAGTGTGAAGACATGGATGAGCCAGGAGGACATTATGTTAAGTGAAATAGACGAGGAACAGAAAGCCAAATATTGCGGGATCTCACATCTGTGGGGAATCTAAAAAACGCTGAACTCAGAAACAGAAAACAGAACGTGGTCATCCGGGGCTTTGAGGGTGGGACTTGGGGAGGTGCTGTCACCACATTAAAATTTCAGTTAGACTGGAGGAGTACATTCAAGGTATCTGTTGAATTAAATAAAAATAAAAAGATGATGGCTTCCAAAGTACATTAGTCTCAAACAACTCCCACAACCTCAGAGGTGTTACTGCAGTGTTGTAGTCTCATCTCCAAACTTGGCGCCTGGAGTAATCTCTCCAGCTCCACCCACTGCCCATTTCCCTTGGGCTAGGCCGGAAGCAGTAGCTGTCCCATGCTTTGGCAAACACAGTCATTCTGGGGTTGCCCAGATCCAACCTTGGCTTCAGGACCGTTGGACCCACTGAGTCTACCGTGAGAATATCTCCCCCCAGCCCCACTGGGGGCCCAGAGTGTGCGCAGCAGACCTGCTTCCCAGTCCAAAGGTGAATCCACAGCTCACCCCTCAGAACCCACTGTGGTTCAGACCGCGCTGTCTCCTCAGGTGCAAACCAGCGCCCTCTGCCCACACTCACCTCCATCTCTCCAAGGGAGCCCCAGCTTTGTAGTCCTCCTAGTCAAGATCCTTGGTGTCAATCTTACCTTGTCTTGCTGTCACGTCCTTCATCTAAGCCAACAAAACAAAATATTCTGTTACCTTTACCTTTTTGTTGTTGTTTTGTCTTTTTGAGACAGGGTTTCACGATAGGGCCCAGGCTGGCCTCGAACACAATCCTCCTGCCTCAGCCTCCTGAGTGCTGAAATTACAGGCATGTGCCATTGCGCCCAGCCTGTTATCTCTACCTTCAAATCATAAGGAGTCTGAAGCTTTCTCACTACCTCCTCAGTGAACACTCTGATAGCCATCATCTCCAACTGGTTCCCTGACTCTGTCTTAACCCTGAGTCTAGGCTCAGTGCGGCACCTGAACCTGAAGGATCTTTTAGTGGAACTGATGCATCAGTTCTCATTTTTAAAGTTCCAGTGGCTTCTTAGGTCTGGGAGCCTGTCTCACTCAGAGCCCTGCTCCGTGAGCTTACAAGGTGTAAGTGTAAGACCCAGAGACACCCCCTCCCACTCTGTCCAGTCCCCACCCAACTTCTTCCTTGCTCATTTTGGGCCTCACAGAGCCCAAGGCTGTGTTTAGAAAACTCCTGCTCCAGAGCTTTTGCGCTTGCTGTTTTCCTGGCCTGAACTGTTCTTTACCTGAATTATGTGCATAACTCATTCCTTCAGACTCCCTTCAGGCTGGGACTTAAAATGCACCGGAGAAGTGAGGCCTTTGATGGTCTGAATGAAAACAGACACCCTTGCCCTCCTCCTCCCCTCCCCACCCCCATCCCCCATGCCCTGCCCCATCCCTTCATAATCTCACTTCCTCCCTCAGCTGTTTCATCCTCCTCCACTGACTTTATCCCCTGTCTAACATGTTTGTCTGTTTTCCCCTGCCTCCACTGCTGGGAACCTAAGCTCCAAGCAAGAGAGAAGGGATTTTGTCTATCCTGTGGCATGGAACAGAAACTAAATTAACAGTTTAAATGAATAAGTATTGCTAGGTCTATGTTAGGGTACCTGGTTATTCAAACATGATGCACTTAAATAGCATTCTTCAGGCATAAAATGTAAAAAAAAATGAAATGGTTAATAATCATAGAAGGTGCTAGGGGTGTAGTTCATTGGTAGAGCACTTGCCTAGCATACTTAAGGCCCCTGGCTCATCCCTGACACCACAAAAAGAAATAAAGAATTGTGAACAAACTGCAGTGCACTGAGCCTTTGGGTCTTGCCCAGATCCACATGTTGAAAGCCTGATCCCAATGTGTTCATAGAAGGTGGAGCTTTGGGTAACTGGGTCATGGAGGTGGAACTGTCCTAACTGGATTTGGGTCCCGAGGAGAGGCCAGGAGGCAGGGGTGTGGCTCAGGGCCAGGGCACTGGCTCAGCAAGCAGGAGGCCCTGGGTTCAGTCTCCAGCACCAGAGAGAGACAGAGACAGAGAGAAGACAGCGAGCCTCCAGCCCTCGCCATGCTGCACCCTGTGGGGACAGAGTCTTAAGACACCATGTGCACACCCAGAAGTCCCTCCATGGCCACCAGATCTGCCATCACATCGCTCTCAGCCCTCCCAGGCCCAGGACCATGAGAAATGCATGTGTGTTCTTTCCACCACCCAGTCCACAACGTGTTGTAATAGCAGCTTGAAGTGGAGCAGTCAGCCTAGCTGCCCGAATAGGGATAGGGCAGGAGGAGGAGGTCTGCTGTGGCTTCACCCTCTTGGGACAGCAGGAGGTGGGGCGTTTAGGGAAGTGAAGGGCCCTGAAGTAATGGGAGGTCTAAAAGCAGGAGTCCTCACAGTGGGTGCTGCAGTTGGAGAAGAGAGACACTTTTCCTCTGTGAATGAGTTGAAGCCACCTCTGCCTGTCCTGCTTCTCTCTCCACCACTTTGTCCTCAGGGTTCTGCAGTCACCAACATAAGACATTGTTACCATCCCCTCCATATATCATCCACAGCATAAATCAGAATATTGGCTACATGTGTTCTTTAGCTCTACTGTTCCATGCCTAGGTATCCATAGAATTGCATATGATTCATAGATATACAGACATAAATAGAGACAGGATATTTATTGCAGTATTAGTCTAATGATCACAGAGTTGGGGGAATTCCCTCAATGTCCATTGGTAAGGGGATGGCTAAATAAATCATGGCATGTTTATATCATATATATAATGATTTAAAAAGAATGAGAAATATATTTATAAACTAACAGAAAGTGCTCCAAAGCATAATATTAAATAATGCAGTAGGTTACAGGACATTACTTGGAGTCCCCATGTGCCTGTATAGTCATAGAAGAGCCAGGGGGTAGGTGTGGTGCACCTGCTGCCATCCCAGCACTCAGGAGACTTGAAGTAGAAGGCCTCTCTCCTCTCTCTCCTCTCTCTCTCTCTCTCTCTCTCTCTCTTTCAGAATTGAACCCTGGGCCTTCACATTAAGCTACATCCCCAGTCCTTTTTCACTTTTTATTTTGAGGCAAGGTCTCACTAAGTCTCTAAATTGCCCAGGCTGGGTTGAAACTTATGCTCCTCCTGCCTCAGGCTCCCAAAACGCTGGCATTACAAGTGTGCACCACCAGACTCGGCAGCGTAGGCAGATCTTGAGTTCAAGGCCAGTCTGGGCTATGTAGCAAGACTCTGTTTCAAAATAATAATGACAATAATAATAATTATGATATTATAATATATTATATAAGAGCATAGAAAAAGATCTGAAAGGAAGTCTGACACAGAGTTAACAACAGTGGTTATTTCTATGGAAAGAAGTATGTTTACAGGAAGATGGAATGTGGATTTTATATTATCATACACTCCAGTTAATGTTTAACTTCCAACTTCAAATGTGTACTCATGTATTGTGTGTGTGCGTGTATGTGTTGTGTGTTCTATAAAGTGCCTTGCACCGCATTCTGACATGGTAGTCAGAATATGTAGGTCAAGGGCCGGGGATTTAGCTTGGTGGTACTGCCGCCTGCCTCAAAAGCGCAAGGTCCGAGTTTGCTCCCCAGTACCAAAAAAATAAAAAATAAAAAAAGAATATGTAGGTCAAGCCTGTCTATATTTGTTATATAAACAGATGGATATCTATTGAATGAAAACAGACAGTGTTATTACTTTGGCGAAAGCACAATTTCCAAACAGGTAAAATCATAAATCTCACACAAATATAAAGCAAACACATATTGGAGATTTAGTTTAATGCATTAGTTAATGGGAGAACTAGAGAAATATTAAAATTTGTCCCAAAAGGATTATAACTTGAAATGATTTATATTCTCAGCCAGGCACTGTGGTGTATGCCTGTAATCCTAGCTGCTCGGAAAGCTGAGGCAGAAGGATCACAAGTTAGAGGCCAGCTTGGACCTTGTCTCAAAATAAAAAATAAAGAACTGGGAATGGAGCTCCATGGCACAGCACTTGCCTAGCAAGAGCAAAGCTTTGGTTTCAGTTTCATGCTCCGAAAAAAAAAATCACATTCTCTACCTGACAGAATTCATTCGCAGTTCCATGGATGAGAACCGCATGGATGATTATCAGTCTTCCAGAAATAAGCTTTTGTCCCTCAAGTTGTAAAATGGCCTTAGTGACAAAAACAAGCAAAGGTGCATCCCCAAGATGCCCTCGTGTGGAAGAGTGGATAAAAAGAGGGTGTGTTTATATGATAGAATACTACTCAGCCACAAACAGAAAAGCAATCCTGTCTCCTGCAGCAACATGGTTGCAACTAGAGGTCATTAGAAGTAAGCCAGACACAGAACAACAAACAGTTTCTCACTGGCTTGTGGAAACCAACAAGTTGATCGTGTAGAGGAATGGAATGGAGTGGTGGTCACTAGCGGCTGGAAGGGACCTGGGGGAGGGTATGGAAAAGAGTTCCACCAGCAGCACCAAACACAGGCACAGAGGAGGAATTACTTCTGGTTCTTTAGTACACAGGGTAACCATGGGCTTCGCAATCTGTGACAGTTTTCAGAATGGCTGGAAAAGGAAACCACCCCGCCTCATAGCAATGACTAATGGTCGAAAGATGGAGGATGCTTGTTACCCTGATTCGATTATTATACATTGTATTTACCTGTGCTGAATTATTACACGGTGCCTCATAATGCAGTATGTGCTAATATTATGTGCCAATTAAAAAGTGTTAAGCAGGGAAATTATGCTGTAGTTAAAAAAAGAAAGAAAAATTGGAATAATGGCAGTACTTATTGGTTGGGGATGTTCTGAGCCTTCAATAAGAGGTTGCAGGTAAATATTATTATGATGGCAGACTTTCTGATAATTTTCCTGTGAGCAAATAGTTCTATATTTTCAATCATAGAACTTATTTTATCTCTTTTTTTCTCGATGTTATTGCTCATAAAACACATTTTTTTAAAAATTAATTTTTTTTTTTTTAGTTTTTTGAGACAGGGTCTCCCTGTATAGTCCAGGGTGGTCTTCAACTCACTATGTAGTCCAGGCTGGACTCAAATTCATGGCTATCCTCCTGCCTCAGCCTCCCGAGTTCTGGGATTACAGGAGTGCATCACCACACCTGGGCTCAAAAACAACTTTAATGACTCCATGTTTTATTGTATGATTGTGCATAATTTATAAATATTTGACATTTTAGATGTTTTCCTTGTCATAAACATTAAGTTAAGGTCATTGTATATCTTTCAAATTTTAGCAAAATTCTTTCACCAAAATTCTGGAGATATTTTTAGGAATTTTATATATGTTAATAAAATTATGAAAATTTAAAAACAAATCCTTGTGATACCAGAAAATACCCAGCAGGCTGCTATGCACTGCCAGAGTCCACGCATGGATAGTCAGGAATCATTTCTGCTCAAGTTCAAGAGTTTGCCAATTTTTCCTGACACTTCCATGTTTACAGTCATTCTTGGTGTTTTGAATCTCTTATGAACCTCTTTTCTAATATGTGTCAATGAGCCCATATTTCTGAATAATCTCTTCACACCTATGTTACTATTCATTTACTCTCTTGACAAGACTGTCACGTAACAAAGTTTTCTAAATTTGATTCACAAGTAAAACTTTCTCTTGTGAAAATCTGCCTCTTTGCATAAAGTGATTTCATGGCACTACTAATGTCCTCACATGTACTGGAAATAATGTGATAAAACCTAATTAGAGTAGGTCATTTTGGTATCTCTTTCCTAAACTCAACAGTATAGTATTTACAGCCTGTATAGAATATTAATGAAGCTGATTTTGTTATAAAAAGTAAAAAGACAAGCTGGGCATGGTGGTGAATGCCAGCTACTCAGGAGGCTGAGGCAGGAGGATAGCAAATTCAAGGCCAGCTTGAACAGGAGGGGCTGGGGAAGTGGCTCAGTGGTAGCCCATGAGTCCCTCAGTTCAATCTCCAGACACAGTCACACACACACACACACACACACACACACACACACACATGAAACAAAGAAGGAAGGAAGGAAATAAAAGACAAAATTAAAACAAAAACCACTACTACCTGAGATCTTTCTTAGGCATATTAGGTTACCAACCACTCCTGCCCCATCCTTACTCTAGGTTTCCTGTTGATATAGGGGAGATAGATGTAACTCCCAACCTGCTAGATGTCAGACAAAAGAAGTTCGTGTTCCCCAAACTCCATGAACGAATTCTAGGAACAATGAATGTTAAGAAAGGGAAAATTTATTGGAGAATAGGAACACAGATTAAGAATGTGGAACAGGAATAGCTCTGGGGAGACAGGAAGGGTTCCCAATGGGTTGCCAATGAGCTCACTTCTCAAAGGAAGTTTTATAGGGCAAAGTCATGGAGGGAATGTGGGTAAAACTATAATCAAACAGTAAAATTACAAGTACAGTCACATAAGCAATATTGACCCAGCCCAGGCCAGAGGAAGGGGCTTCTGAGCTGCCTTCCCACCACTCCTGGACCACAGAAAGGGGCTTCTGGGTCTCTGTCCATGCTGCCACTCCCAGCCCAGAGGAAGGGACTTCTGAGCCACTGTTCCACCTCTCCCAGCTCAAAGGAGGTGAGCCACATGGGTGCCAACAGCACCCCCCCTTCCCAGTCAAAATGAGAAGACACATAAAGAAGTCTGAAAACCAGACCTCCAGATCACCTACCGCAACCCCAAAGGGAAATAAGATGAAACACTCTGATGTTCAACCACCTGGACTCCCTGAACTGGCAACAAAAGAGGATCTGAAAAAAATGAAATCAGAAATAATTTCTCAGATAACAGCAGAGATTGTGCTCATAGTGCAAGACATGATTAATAAATCTAGAGAGGAGCCGAGGAACATGATGGAATCCCAACATAGGAAAAAAAATGGAATCCATAAAACAGATGCAAATAGATTTCCAGGACATGAAAAACTCCATTGAAAGTCTACACAGCAGAATGAGCCAATGTGAGGATAGAATTTCAGATATAGAAGATAAGATTGCAATTAGTGACCAGGAAAAGAAAAATTGCTTCAAAATTGTAAGGGACAACAAGAAATCAATCCAGCAGCTGCTAGACGATGCAAAGAAGAATAACATAAGACTGATTGAAATCAAAGAAGAAACAGGAGAAGGTGCAGATGACATAAAAAATTCTTCACAGAAGTAATGGCAGACAACTTCTGAAGCAGGGGAAAATAACTTGACATACAGATAAGTGAGGCATATAGGACTCCAAATAGCCTTGATCAAAAGAAATCGACAGATAGGCATATAATTGTTAAGATTCCAGAAACACAACAGAAGAACAAAGTTCTACAAGCAGTCAGAGAAAAGAAACAAATCACATACAAAGGAAAGCCCATCAGAATCACAGCAGACTTCTCAACACAAACCATCAAGGCAAGAAGAGCTTGGAGTGACATATTCCAAGCCCTAAAAGAAAACAGCCTCCAACCCAGATTCATGTACCCTGTAAAACTATCTTTCAAAATGGATGGAGAAATAAGATACTTTCATGACAAAGAGCACCTTAGGAACTTTGTGAATACCAAACCAGCACTCCAAAGAATTTTACACAATATCCTAGGAACAGATATTGAGGATCACAACCCCAGGAAGCAAAGCAGAATGAACCCATCTGGCATGACAAGAAATTAAATGGAAAGGGGGAGAACCCAACAAAAAGAAAAAGTCATGGCAATGACAAGTCAATACGTTCCAGTTATAACCAGCAATGTTAATGGTCTCAATTCACCAATCAAAAGAAATAGACTGGCAGAATGGGTCAAAAGGCAAAATCCATCAATACGCTGCATAAAAAAACCACTTAATTCAAAATTAAACTCATGGACTGAAAGTTAATGGGTGGAAAACAATACTCCATGCGATGGGAACCCCCCCAAAAATAGGAGTTGCTATCCTCTTTGCAGATCAAGTAGATTTCAAACCAACACTGATTAAGCAAGACAAAGAAGGACACTATATCCTTGTAAAGGGAAAATCCAACAGGAAGAGATGACAATCATAAATATCTATGCACCAAACACTAGTGCGCCCAACTATATAAAACAAACACTAATGGACATGAAAAGTCATATATTCACTAATACAATTGTATTGGGGGACCTCAACACCCCACTGTCACAAATAGATAGATCAACTACACAAAAAATAAGTAAGGAAATACTAGAACTCAATTGAACTCTTGAACAAATGAACTGAACAGATGTTTACAGAGTCTTCCATCCCACAAAATCAGAATATACATTCTTTTCAGCTGCACATGGGTCATTCTCCAAAATAGATCACATACTCGAGCATAGAGCATGTTTAAGTAAGTGCAAAGGAATTGGAGTTATCCCCTGTATATTATCAGACCATAGTGCGATGAAATTGGAGATCCATAGCAAAAGAAACTCAAAAAATTTCATAAACATGTGGAAATTGAACAACACACTTCTGAATAACCAATGAGTCAGAGAGGAAATTAAAGAAGAAATCAGACAGTACCTACAATTAAATGGCAATGACAGCACAACATATCGGAATCTATGGGACACAATGAAAGCAGTCTTATGAGGGAAATTTATAGCAGTGAATACACATAGTAGTAGGAAAACAGAACGAGCCCAATTAAACCACTTGATGCTGAACCTCAAGCTTCCACAAAAAGAAGAGCAGCACAAAACCAAAGCTCATACAAGGGAGGAAATTATAAAGATCAGAGGAGAATTCAATGCAATGGAGACTAAGAGAATGATACAAAAAAATCAATGAAGCCAAGAGTTGGTTCTTCAAAAGAATCAACAAAATTGACAAACCCTTAGCAAACCTTATCAGAAAAAGGAAAGAAAAGGCCCAAATCCATGCAATTAGGAATGAAAAGGGTGAAACTACAACAGACCCAGCAGAAATCCAGATGATCATCAATACCTACTTCCAGAACCTATACACCAATAAGATGGACAACACAGAAGAAATGGACAGATTCCTAGATAAATATGAATTACCAAGGTTGAAGGAAGAAGACCTAAAAATTCTGAACAACCCAATATCAACCAATGAAATTGAAAATGTAATTAAAAACTTATCAACTAAAAAAAGCCCGGGTCTGATGGCTTCACTGCTGAATTCTACAAGACATTTAGAGAGGAACTGCTGCCACTACTGGTTAAACTCTTCAATGAAATTGGAAGGGAAGCAATACTCCCAAATTCATTCCTGGAAGCAAGCATCACCTTGATCCTCAAAGCAGAGAAAGACCCAACTGAAAAGGAGAACTATAGAACAATCTCACTAATGAACACAGATGCAAATATCCTTAATAACATACTGGCAAACAGAATGCAGAAGGTCATCAAGAAGATCATACACCCTGATCAAGTGGGATTCATCCCAGGGATGCAGGATGGTTCAACATACGCAAATCAACCAATGTAATACACTATATCAATAGAACCAAGGACAAAAACCATATGATTATCTCCATAGACACAGAAAAAGCATTTGACAAAATCCAACATGCATTTATGATAAAAACCCTACAAAAAATTGGAATAGATGGTCTCTACCTCAAACTGATAGAAGCCATCTATGAAAAACCAACAGCCAATATCATACTAAATGGTCAAAACCTGAAAACCTTCACATTAAACTCAGGATCAAGACAAGGATGTCCACTATCACCACTCTTCTTCACTATATCTCTGGAAACATTAGCCACTGCAATTAGGCAAGAGAAAGAAATAAAAGGAATAAAGATAGGAAATGAAGAAGTCAAATTGTCTTTATTTGCAGATGACATGATTCTCTATATAGAAGACCCCAAGAACTCCACCAAAAGTCTTCTAGACTTAATAACCAAATTCAGTCAAGTAGCTGGATACAAGGTCAATGCACAAAAATCAATAGCTTTCCTCTACACGAACAGACTCACTGAGAGAGAAATAGGGCAAACAATTCCTTTCACATCAGCATCCAAAAACTGAAATACCTAGGAATCAACCTAACAAAATAAATCAAAGATGTCTTCTCTGAAAACTGTAGCACTCTGAAAAGAGAGATTGAAGATGATATCAGAAAATGGAAAGACATCCCCTGCTCCTGGGTAGGAAGGATCAATATAGTGAAAATGGCCTTACTTCCAAAACTGCTATATAGATTCAATGCAATTCCAATTGAGATCTCAGCACCATACTTCATGGACCTTGAGAAAACAATCCAAAAATTCATTTGGAACAAGAAGAGACCCAGAATAGCAAAAGCAATTCTAGGTAACAGAGACATGGCAGGGGGTATCACAATCCCCAACCTGCAACTATACTACAAAGCTACTGTGATAAAACAGCATGGTACTGGCAAAGAAACAGACCCAAGGACCAGTGGAACAGATTAGAAGATGCAGAAACAACTCCAGACACACTCAGCCATCTCATTTTCGATGAAGGAGCCAAACACCCTCACTGGAGGAAAGATAGCCTCTTTAATAAAGGGTGCTGGAAAAATTGGGTTTCAACTTGTGAAAGATTAAAACTAGACCTATATCTCTCGCCATGCACTAAACTAAAATCAAAATGGATTAAAGATCTAAATATTGAAATAGAAACCCTGTATCGGCTAGAACAGAGGTTAGGTAGAACTCTTGAAGACATTGGTGAAGGAAAAGATTTTATGAACAAAACCTCAGTTGCCTGTGAACTAACACAAACAATCAACAAGTGGGATCTCTTTTTATTAAAAAGCTTCTGCACAACAAGAGAAACCACCAGCAGTGTGAAGAGACAACCCACAACATGGGAAAAAGTCTTCACCTGCTGTTCCTCAGACAAAGGTCTACTATCTTGAATCTATAAACAACCTAAAAAAATCAGACCTCCCAAATTTAAAGACCCAATCTGAAAATGGACATCTGAAATGAATAGACATTTCTCAGACAAAGAAGTAGAAATAGCAAATAAATACATGAAAAAATGTTCAACATCACTGGTCACTCAAGAGATGAAAATGAAAACAATGCTGAGATTCCACCTCACTCCAGAAAGAATGGCTGCTATCATGAAATCAACCAATAAAAAAATCCTGACGGGGCTGTGGGAAAGAAGAACCCTGCTCCACTGCTGGTGGGAGTGTAGACTTGTGCAACCACTATGGACATCAGTATGGAGATACCTCAAAGAACTAGGACTGGAAGTCCTATTTGACCCAGCTATTCCTCTGCTGGGTGTCTTCCCCAAAGAATTAAAAGAATCATACCACAGTGATATATGTGTGCCCATGTTCATAGCAGTACAATTTGTAATAGCTAAAAGCTGGAAACAGCCCAAATGCACATCAACTGGAGACTGGATCAAGAAAATGTCGGTTTTTTATAAAATGGAGTACTACTCAGCCATCAAAAATGAGAAATTAGAGACATTCATAGCTAAACGGATGCACACTGAGGCAATACTCAAGTGAAATAAGTAGGACACACATGTATAAATACTGAATAGTTTCTCTGGTGTGAGAAACTGAAAGTGTAAATAAGAACTAAAAGGTACAATAGATAATGTGAAATAGGAAGAAAAGGGGCAAATTGAAAGGGGGAAGTGGAAGGGGTAGGGGAAAGGAAAGAAGGGAATGGAATTAATATGACAAAATGAAAAAATGAAAACAAAGTCTTTGTAAATAGGGAGGAATGGAGGGGTTGAAGGGAGGGCAGGGGATGGGGGAAAAATAAGAACCAAGAGAGACTATGTAAAGGTGCAAATTTCCAATGATGAATGTCATTATATTGTATACCTAAAATGTACCAATGATTAGAATGAATAATTGATAACGCAAAATATGAAGAAAAGGTCCAAAGGGGTAGGGGAAGTGGGAGGGGAAGGGGAAAGGAAAGAAGGGAAAGAAAAAATTATGAGAAATGGAGAAAATGGAAACAAAGCCTTTGTTAATAGGGAAGGGTGGAGGGGGTGTAGAGAGGGCTAGGAATGGGGAAAAAATAAGAACCAAGATGAATCATGTAAAGGTACAAGTTCCCAGTGAGAAATGTAAATGTATTGTATACCTAAAATGTACCAATAAAAGAATTAAAAAAAATATTGACCCAATAGTAGCAAGGGTATGTGGAGGACATCATTAACCTTGTTCAATAATCTGTGGTTTTAGTTTTAGTAGTCTTAGTCTTAGTGGTCTTAGTCTTAGTGGATGAGAGAGGATGGCCCACACCCAATTAGATACTTGTCTATCTGTATGGGAAAGCCCAAAAGGATGGTACTGATAATCTCATCCCTTAAGGAAGTAGGCAAATCTGGCCATTGTGACTTTAATCTTCTTCAGATGCACCTCCAGCCACAGCTTTGATGTGTTGTCATCCTCTGCATGGACTTGGAGGGCTCAACCCTTTCTGACTTCCTATAATATTTCTACCTAAATTAGCTGTCTATGTCACTATTATTCACTCTTTCCAGTTGTATGGCAACCATAGTCCCTTTATTCCTACCATTCATCAACTAGTGCAGAAAAATGTACCTGATACTAAGCTATTAAGTATAAACTATTCTTGTTATAGCGACAGATGGGGTCAATTTAGTCTCCATAATAATAATGTTAATTTTAGGAACAAAACAGTGAAATCTTTACAAATATAACAAAACATAGCTTTTAGTAGAACAAATGTGAGAAAATATGGATAGCAGACAATAAGTATTACGAGAAATAAGGACAACTTAAGTCTTTGTAATATGTGAAAATAAACCAGATTCGTTAATATAATAATTTTTTATTAATATAATAATTTTTAAGCATGCTTGTTGACTCTATTTTCCAAACCAAACTGAAGTTTCATATAGTCCATCGCTATGGAATATATAGATGTGAAAAAATTTTGCAAAAATTTAAAAACTTAATCATATATAATTATATATTTAATTGATACATTTTCACTGAAAATAAAATACATATAATTTGGGCTATCTGGAAAAATCCAAGATATGTGATCTTGCTAACAAATATCATCAATCTTCAAAGCATTCCATCATTTAAATTAAATTAAATTGAATCATTTAAAAATTGCACTATTATTTCATGTACTGTTACAAAAATTCAATGGCTATCAGTTTTCCAGTGTAACAGAACACCTCAAAAAACACTTAAAGGGACAAAAGGTTTACTTTGACTCATAGTTTCAGAGGTCTCAATCCATGGCTACTCAGCCCTATCACTTTGGGCCCATGACAATGCAGAACATCATAGTGACTGGCAAACAGAGACAGGACACAGCCCCAAGATCCCCAGTGGCCTAACTTCCACCCTCTACACCTCACCTCCTCCTGATTCTATCAGCTTGCAATACACCAAACCTTTAATGCAAGGGACTCTGTGGAAATCTGCAATGGAAACAATAGCAGTGGCCCAGAAAAATATGACCACAATGCTTTCTTATCACCATCAGCCAGGATCAGCTTCTATTTCTACATCTGAGAACCTTGACTTTTACCTTTGGATTTCAGCAATTTAAATATAAGGAATTTCTTGATTATCATACCAGGTACCTGGGTAGTAACTGACTCCAGTTAATAGTAACAAATGCCAATTTCATCAGACTTACTTCATCTTGTCTCAAAGACAAGGCACAAATTAGTTTGATTTCTTTGTAATTCTTTGCACAGTTACACCACCCCATTTCTTAATTTCTACCTACCTCATCAAAACAATATTAGAATATACCCTTTTTATCTTCAAAGTCTTCTGGATATCACAAGAAATTTGGAGGTCAAATATTATTCTCCTTGAGAAAAAACTACTTTCAGTATAAGGGACAATAATTAATAGGTGACATTTGTATAACAATATATCTAAAATATACCATTTTCAGGATTTCACTTATACTACCCAATTTAATTCTCATGAGATCTGAGGAGGAAAACATTATCACCCTCTTCATCACTGTACTAAATGGTGGGACTCAAACCCCCACAGGGTATTTAGCTGCTTGGTTAAGGCCAGTGGGTGGGAGGGCTGAAATCTGAACTCAGGCTGGCTCCAGAATTCATGTACTGTTATAATAAGTCACCACCTTAGAAGTTACAGTGGGCCCTTGACTTACAAACTCGATCAGTTCCCAAGGACTAGTTGTAACTCAAGTTGGTTGTAAGTCCATACAGCTGAGATCTGGATGTTTACCTGGGTACATGCTATAGACAACAATAGGCAGAAGACTCTTCCATTAACCTAAATAACCCAAGTTGTTCATATGTCAGGCCAGTGGTAACTTGGGGGTCCACTGTATTTCTTTCCAGCCATGTGTAGTGACACATGTCTATAATCCCAGCACTAGGGAGGCTGATGCAGGAGGATCACTGTGAGTTTGAGGCTAGTCAGGGCTATGTAAGGAATCCAAGCCAGCCTGGACTACAGAGCAAGACTCTGTCTCAAAACAACAACAACCAAAAAAAAAAAAAAAAAAAAAAAAAAGGAAAACGTTAATATAGAGGAAGAGTAAAGTAAAATTAGTTCAAAGCTAGAAGATGACAGACTTAATGGCTTGAGCCCAGGCTGATTAATATATAGATTTCTAACTGTACCATGCTTATTCCTGATACCCTCTCACTAAAATACTTGCTAGTACACCATTGTTTTCCCATTTCCCTTCTCATTAAAAATAAGAAGGTAAACAACATAAATTGCCTAGCAAGAGTCTCCCACAGAATGTCCATCTGCTAGGGTGAGATCAGAAATTCCTATCTGCAGCTTAGAGACAGAGCTGATGAAGGCAGCAGACAGGTCAAGGGCAAAGCTATAGGATGGGTATCCAAGCAACAGGGAACACTGCCCAAGGAGGGTTTCTCATCTCCCTGGCAAGCTGGGGACATTCCAGCCAGGCACCTTTGAGCCTCTGCTGTGGAAAGCAGTTCAGATTCCCACATACAAGGGAGGTTTATCAGTCAGGGAACCCTCAACAAGAGTGAAGTGATAGGATAATAGGACTCTCCATATATACCCATCACTTTGGGCAAAACAGAAAGTTAAAAAAATAGGTCTGAAACAGAAGCCATACAAATAACAGAGTTAGCTGCCTCTCTTAACCCTGGAGCAAGTACCTTGCTAAGAGTTCCAAAGACCATTTAAGTGGAAGATCTTTACATCAGCCAAGTACGCATTGCTGACAGTCTCCTGAGAGTTACATGGGAGAGTTTGCATTGTGGAACACAAGCGCAATAAATTTGAGGATCTAAATTTTCTGAATGAGAAAAACCAAAAGCAAGAAGGAAGAGAGAAAAAGAAAACACACTGATAATGTCTGAAAACACAAAGTTTAGTAGGCTGTTAGTTTAGTAGGTGGAATATACCATAATGTATCTTAAATAAAATGTCCAAGGCATTACTAAACCCTTTAATACATGGTAAGATCAGTCTTTGTCATATAAAGTGAAAAAGGAAGAAAATCGAATACCTATGCAAGTAACACAGATTATTTAAAAAGAACACATTTCCCTTGTCACACTACTCTCTGCCACCTGTTCATTTCTTCCTTCAGTCTTCAGCAAAGTCCATGGCTATGTGACAGTGGAGGCTGGTCCTGTGACAAGAGCTAGCTAGACCTGTGCTGCTCGCTCCCAGGCCCAATGTATATGATTAATTAGTGACAATAACTATGATGAAGAGGACAGAGGAGATGCCCATCTCAGCCAGGATCCAGGAAGCAGCAGGGCCTACTGAAGGGCAAAGGGTGAGCTGTTGCTCTTCCCTGATCCTGCGTTCCCTGGCCTGAGGAATCCACCCCCCTGGTCACACTCTACTGTCTTCTGTTGTCCCTCCTGCCACTCCTCCACTGTCCTTTTCAGCTCCCACAGCAAAGGGAGAGAAAGTAGAAGGCACTAGGTTGCTGGGGCATGGGGACAGCGGAAGACGTGGAGGGACCTTGGTGTGATGGGTCCCCTTTTCTGGAGGCATAGTGAGTGGGGTGGGTTCTGGCAATGTGAGCATGGGAAGTCAACGGAGGCCATTGTCCTTGCTATGGATTCTGCAGCTGGGGCTGGAGATCTTAGCCGAACCTGTCTCCTACCTCCTGGAAGGTCAGCACTAAATACTTCCAATCCCTTGTGCTGGGGTGGGTGGGGCAGCCCCTACTGATGTCTTGACTATCTTCCTGGCTGTAGGGAAGGCAGCCCTTCCTTTCTGGTCTTCCAAAGGGCAGAGAACAATTGAATGATCTACTCATGCCTGGCTTTCTGTTCCTGAGGAAAACCAACCCTTGCCCATCACCCTTGGGTCTTATTTATCTTTCTCTGTCATTTTGTTACTCTCCTCTCCATAAGGAACAATTTATGGTTTCTCTACGTACTTTTGAAAATGTGGCAACCCAGACCAATCTTAAGATCGGTGGTAACACGACGACCTTGTGTTCTGCTTTCCAATGCATCCTACGTGATTTTTGTTTCTACTCATTTGTTGCTAAATGTGAAAATGACACGTTGCATGACTTCTTTTCACAAGCTATGACCTTGAGACATTTATATTGTTCACCTGTTTCTGTAAGGGCGCTGGTCTGCGTGCTGTCCCGTGTGCAGGAAGGCCTCTGTCCGTGTGTGTGTCACTGTGTCAGTAGAGACCAGGTGGAGGACCCGTGTCCAGAGAACTAGCACCTCTTCGGGACCTGCTCTGGAACTGGCGTGGACCCAGCGCCTTTCTGGGTTCCACCGTGGGCAGCGCGGGGCACAGGGCTGTCCAGGACTGGAGTGTCGCGGGTGCGCCCTCGCCTCGCAGGTAGTGAGCTTTGTGAGACTCACAACCCGAGTTTCTCGCAGGCAGAATTTGGTTGTGCGTATGCAGCCGGGGGCCGGCCACCCGCCCACCCCTGGAGCCCAGGCAGGCCCGCACCCTCTTTCCCAAGTGATGGCACAGGCCTGGAATGCGGCCGCCCAACAGCAGGTCCGGGTGGGTCCTGCCGGACTGGTTTCCAAGGTTTCCAAGTCACCAGCCCTCGAGCTCAGGTGACCCTGGGGAAGTGTGCAGGTTGTCCCTGGAGGAGGATCGAGGTGTCACAGGAGGGCTGTGGGGCGATCCTGGAAGAGCGGTGTGGGGTGACCCTGAGGGAGCGTGCGGGGCGCTGCCTGAGTCTGAGCAGCTCCCGCGTTCCCCTCGCGTTCCCCTCGCGTTCCCTTCTCCTTGGCGCCCAAGTCCACGAGCCTCACGGTCCTGCCTGGGCCCCCGCCCCGCACCTGGCTGCGCTGCGCGCACCTGGCCCGTAACCTCACCTAGGAGCACGGAGCCGGGGGCGGGGCCTGCCTTGACGTCATGGGGCGGGGCCGCGGGCGCCGCAGTGCAGCACAGGGGCGGGGCAGGGGCGGGGCCGGGGGCGGGGCCTGGGCGCGTGACGCGGGCGGGGCCGCACAGGTGGGCGGGGCGGAGCCGTCGCGTCCGCGTCCTCTCCCTCCGCCCTGGCCTGCGTGGGACGCGTACCTGGTGACGCCCTGGGCGCGCGGCCCTCGTTTATGCCGTTACGGGGTGACCCGGAGCGGAGATGCTGGAGCTGCGGTACCGCGGGGGCGACCCCGGGCCCGGGCCTGGGTTGTCGCCGCCCCGCGAGGGGAACGCCGCGGGCGGCGACCACGAAACAGAGAGCACCAGCGATAAAGTGAGGCGCGGCGGGCCGGCGGGACCGGGCGGGGGCGAGGGGATGCACCCCAGGGTGGGTCGCGACCCGGACGGGGGACCTCTGCGCCAGGCCTGGAAGCGCTGTGCTGCCGGCGCGATCTCTGCCCGTCCAGTCCCCGCGGCTCCAGGGCCGGGCGGAGTCGGGGTGCAGCCAGTCATCCCGGGGCTGCGGTCGTGATGCAGGGACCAAGTCGGGACTGAGCTCCAGACTTTCATCTCGGCGTCGCCTGGCCTGGGATCCGGGCTTTGGCGCTACCCAGGAGCTCGCGTCGCCTGACCATTTCCATAATGAACGAGTTTGCAGGTTGGGAACTGTCACACGTGAAAGGCATTGCTGTCTTCCAGCTTCTCGCGAGTTCCCGGCTGACCGTGCAGTTCTGCTGATAGATCTCCTTCCACACTCCCTCTGCCTGGCCTCCCATTTAGGAATAAGTAAAGCAGTACTGCGTTTCCACTCAGGGCTGGAAAAAGCCAGGTTATATTTGGTAGTGTCCTGGTGCAAGTAAGAACTTCCTAAGAAATGTAGGTTTAAGACCTTGTGAACTGATGGCTTAGGAAGTTGTGCTGGAGAAGAGATTGTTTTATAAAATCTTCTGTTAATATTTCATTTTATTTGAAGAGACTCAAAACACTTTATTCTTAGAAGCATTCTTTTTTGGAAGTGGATGCCAGTATTGCAGTTTGAATTACAGAAGTGAAGTGGGTTGCCCACGGTCAAGTTCAGTGCTTTTCGAAATAGAACTGAATTTTCCTAATTTCCTGTCTTACGGTTTGTATCATTACTGAGACTCTCCAGCAGTTCTGATTTGGGGAAGGTTCCACTTGAAAAGTTGATGAACTGGATGTAACCCAGGTTACAAAGCAGTGCTAGGAAAATATCACATAAGATCACGACACAGTAAACATAACAGCGATTTTAGGGCTAAAACTCTTTAAAATCAATGGGATGACACTTTCTTAGGTATCTTTGATCGCAGATGGAACAAAATTAGAGTCTGGGAGTCTGGGATAGAACATATGTGCCGGGGAATTTCACAAAACATAACAATTTCCAGCTACTGAACGTTGAAGTTACAAAGCTAGAAACAGTAGGCTGAGAATAGTCTTTGTGAAAACTGCCTTGGAAACTACACCAGAAATAGAATTAATTATGTTGGGATTTATTTTGTTTTAGCATTGGTATACTTTAAAATCAAGAAAATACCAGCTTGCCCATTTGACTTCCCTAACTAGAGGATGCTAACAAGCTTTTATTAGGACAAAATATGTTCTGGAAACCATGAATAAAATACCTTTGGAGTTAATTTTATTTTTTAACATGATAATGTATTCAAACTGGAAACTCCTTCTTTGGTGCGATTCGGCTCATTAGAACTGTTGTCTGTAGCTATCTGTGACTGGGTTACCTTGCTGCTTATTTATTTACAAATGCCATACTTTTGGTTTTGATTAATACATAGGCTGGATTTTGTTTTCTGAGAGTAAATTTGCCATATGTAACTTGTTTGGTTAAGGTGTCTCAGACAAGACTGGGTATACTTAGACCTTGCCGAAGTATTGCAATACTCAAGAATTCATCACAAGGAACCCTTGGCAAGCTTCAAGACATTGAACTCTATCCTCTGTCTGTCCTTTCTTATCAGGGCGTATGTTTGAATATGCCTATATTTCCAGGTCAAGGGCTATTTTAAGATCAACTTGCACTTTAGAGACTAGTTAATATTTGGTCCATTTAAAACATCTTAAGTGCCTTTTCTATTCAAGTCCCAGTAAAGGCAAAAGTCTTGGGGAATTAATAAGGTAAAAGAAGGAGGTATATTATACCCTGCTGTTACAGTACACTCCCATGCATTGCCATTTTGTGGTCTTTTTATAACGGTATTATTAACATGACATTCCCATTGTTCAGGACCCATTATTAAGGTGAGGGAAGGCGCTGTGCTCCAGAGAATTAGCAAGGGAAACAAGTGCTTCTTACCTGCTGGGGAATGTTCCAGATTGGTCCTTACAGTCAGGAGTGGGACTTGAAAGATGACAAGGAACACTTCCTCAAGGAATCCACCCCTATCGCCAAGACATCTGTGAGTTAGATTTATTAGACATCTGTACCCAGCTTATTCTTAGCAGAGAGGGCCTGGCTGGACTCCACTTGGACAATACAGGAAAAGCTTTAAGGGGGAAGTGAAAGTTGAACTTGGAATTAAATGATGCCTGGGAATTCAACCAGGTAGGCGAGGGTTGGAATAGAGTGTTCTAGGCAAAGGGTAGAGGAACTCTTGTCATGGGTCAGCACTCTAGGCACAGTAAACTGATACGAGTTTGAAAACCTGGAGCATAAACTGTGTTTGGGAGGTGGAGTTGGAAGCTTGAGAGTCCTTGTGAGATTAGGTCTCATTCCATAGACTGTGGGAACTCACTGGAAGGTTTTGCAGAGATGTCAGCCCATTGCCTTGGTCTGAGAAAAGTAATAAAATGGGAATGACCTGCCAAAAAAAAAGAAAAAAGAAAAAAAACAGACAAGAGGAGTTACAAATGCTATTGATACGAATTGCTGAAGGTAAGGGTGGTAGAGTTGGGCTTGAGAAAGAGAATGTGTATTTCAGATGATGCTAGTAGGACTTGGACTAGGGCCTTCGTGGTAAGACTGATAAAAGAAGAACCTTCTGGAAGATACATTTGGATAGACAACATATGAGTCTTTCAGGTAAGAAGCAAAATGTATTGGGCAATTGTTGAGGTTAGGAGTGATTGTGGGAGAGTTGGGTTGGGCAGGGTATGTTATTCTCTAACCAGTAGGTTAGAGAAACAGATCTAAATGAGACGGCTCCAGGTAGTGAAGGTTCATGCTGATGGGAGAGTTCAGGGCCAGGGTGCCAGCTTTTTATTAGAATAGAGAGGGAGAGAGAACTGAAGCGAGAGCTGTGGTATAGGTGCCCTTGTTTAGGGAGGGCCCTGGGATCTAAGGGAGGAGAGCTTGCTTGGGGAGCATCATCATGCTGCTTGGGAATACAGGCTAGACACAGAACACAGAGTTTAGCGAAAGACCTTATTAGAAGCCAGGTTTTAGGTCAAGGAAAGTGAGAGGTGAAACATTAGTAGGTGTTGTCAGGAAGCAGCAGCGAAAAGGAATACAGGAAAGCCAGCAGAAAGGACAGGAGGAGCAAGGGAAGATCTTCTCGGTGGAGGGAGGCACATGCTTGTGTGAAAGAAATTGGGAGAGTGGAGGAGCTGAGCGGGGCCGACAGGTGGGTCGTAGAGAAACCAGACATGGTGGAGAACACAGGCAGTTGGGGCGGCCAAGGAAAGACAAGAGGATGCGTTCCTCATCCTGGAAAAAAAATAATGGAAATGGAGGGTGGACACAGAAACAGTTTGGAAAGCAGAAGAGGGTATACTAAAGGCCATCGTTTTCTCGGTAGGCACTGGAGGGAGAAGCTACAAGGAGCTGAAACATGTTTGTAATGTCATTTTTAATAGGAGCCATGATATGAAATGAGCAAGAGGCAACTAACAGAGCCATCAAACCCAGTGAAATTCATTTACACAAATTTATTGTGTGCCAGATGAACACACTTCACTCAGCAGTGAGTAATAATAATTAATGCTGGTAGAGTGGCCTAGAGTTCACGGACTACTTCTCTTCTGTGTGTTTGGTCCTCATAATGACTGCGCGTGTAGGGACTATGCCCTTGTAGTAGCTGAGCAGGAGGGCTCTCAGAGTGGTGCAGACCCAGGATGCTGCAGGTCAAGGGCACCTAAGCAAGCAGGCCAGGGTTCACGTGGTCAGGGAAGTGGGCTCCCTAATGTGGGATGGATGAGAGGGATCAGCCTTGGAAGGGGATGTGGGACCCGAGGTTGCAGACTGAAAGCAGGGAGGGGGTGAGCCCTGCTGCTGCTCTGAGATTTGCCGTGTAGAGACGTGCAGTTTCTTTTATAATTATGCTAATAAACTTTAAGTTTTGCGGTGATTTAGATTTACAGAGACATTACAAAAATAGCAGTGTGTCCCTTTACCTAAGTGGTCACATCTTCCGTAACCATAGCACCTGTGTCAAAACTGAAGAAGTGAACATGGGGACAGTATTATTGACTGGACTGCTGACTTCATTCACATTTTACCAGTTGTAGGCATTTAGTCCTCCCAGATTCACTGCATTTTATCTACTTTTTATGTAAACCTCATTTTGTCTCTATAATTAATGCCTTCATTTTGTCACACTTCATTATGAGCTGTCTTGGTGTTGCTCATAAGTGTAACGTATACTCTTCTGAATATTTACATATAGGTCTAGGGCAGTGATGGCGAACCTTGTAGAGTTTTCCATGATACTAACAGCCCACTGCAGCATGCGTGCTGTAGGCTCACCACCACTGATCTAGGCCACTGTACACTTCTGGAATATCATGTAGGCTGATAGTCTCTGATTATTGATCAATCTTTAGTCTGATTTTCTATAATTTAGCTTTGATCATTTGCTGTGGTAGGACTGAGGGGACTTTCTCTTCCCTTTTCTGAAGGTCCTGTAGTTGACCTTTTAAAAAACCGACACCAGCATATGATGACATAAAATTTACTACTGTGCAGAGGGTCCCCACATGAAGGAAAGTGAATACGCCAAATCCTAGAGCATCCCTCTCCACACAGGAGGAAGAGACCTTGTAGGCAGCCCACAGGTGACAGGTGACATGTGACAGCCCATCAGGGACAGTTGTAAAGTCCTAGTCTTTTCCTTCCAGGGGTTGATTGTCCCTGATAGATAGGAATTCCAGGGAGGGTTTTCATGACAATGGGGTTGTCTTGGGAGGACCCCTTTTAAGAAAATTGAGGGAAAGCCCCTGTTACACACCTGCTGTTCTCATCAGTTTGAAGCAATCAGCCTACCAGTGTGGCTTATTTTGGGATGACTCTCCACCTAGCATATTTATGTAGTAATTATGTAATAGTACTTTTTGGCAGGAGGGCTGTCCTAGGGATTGAGCCCAGGGCCTCAGCCATGCTGGGCAAGTGCTGTGTCACTGAGCTGCATCCCCAGCCTTAATAATGCCTTTTGAATGCTAGCTTTCTATGTATCACAGCCCAACCCAGTGACAAGACAGAGCAGAATTTACAGCTTACCTCAATGTGGGAGAACACTATCTCCTCTTAGAGTGGGGAAAGCAGGGCGTGATTTAACAGAACTGGAAGTTGGTTGAAGGTGTGTCCTTAGATGCAGGGCCTTGATTAGGCTTGGGTAGGGACCACAGTGTTAGAATTTGGGATTTGTTTGCAATAGCCAGGCAAACATTTTGAGGGAAGAAGTTCAAAGAATCTTAGGACAGAACTACTCACTGGGGTTTTCTGTTGAAGAGTTGATGTGTCGTTCAGAAGTTCCTTTCTGTTCTTCAGAAAAAGTGACCTCCTTAAAAATTAAAAGTGACCTTCTGAGCAGGAGTTTCCAAGAATAGAAAGGTAATGCTGCTAAAGTCAAGTTCTAGAGTCAGGTTGATGGGGACGGTAAGCCTTGTGCAGGTGAGGGTGGTAATTTCTCACATGTTGTAGTCTGTTTTATATTACACTTGGATTTCTAAAGAACATCCTAGTGTTATGATGTGCATTTTAACCTACTGTTCATGATCTTGACTTTAAATAATTTATTTTCTTATTTTGAGACAGCTATGGAATGTCATCAACTGTATCAAGCTTTACATGTGCACTGGAGTGAACTTTTGAATGCAAGCAGTATTTGAGTATCGTAAAAGTGCTGGGGCAAAGTGGGATAATTTAAAGAAGTTGTTTTAAAATTGTAGAGAAAAATTATACACATAATGTAGTATGATTACTCTATATTTGTGTTTATGCATATGCGTGTTTGTAAAATAGATATTCATGTGTCTTTTCATGGATGGAGTAGCTAAGTACAAGGCTTTGAGAGATTTATTTTGCTTTATTCCTTGTTTGGAATTATGTTTTTAATAATACAGATTTTTAATTCAGTACAAGGCAAACAGGTCATTTAGATACTTAAACATGTTTTTCAAGGCTTGATTTGGTTCTGCACTTTGGGTTAGTGTTGGTGAGGTGCCTGCAGTAAGCATGGCTCTGCTGGGGTGTCAGTCACCTTCTTTTGTGGCTCTTCTTTATACTCTGTGTCCCTTGGGAAAAGAGGTGGAGCTGGGATTTGCCTATTGCTCAACAACTAAGTAGAATATACTAATATCTTGTATTGTGGATTCATTGCCTAGAATACTGTAAATTTTTTAGTGTAAAATAATTTACAGCCTGAAAAAATCCTTGCTTACAGTACCAGCCTGACTCTCTGAACAGTTGTGTAGACAAGGAAGATAGCTGTAGTTTACACTTAAGAAGACTAAAGTTTGAAAACCCAAATGCCCTGTTCACTAGTCACATTGCATTAGAGTTAGGATTCACCTTAAATTTTCTGACTAAAAAAATGTAAATTATGAAGTTAATTGAAACATTTACTTATGAACATTTTTACTGGTTGTGTGTGTGTGTGTGAGAGAGAGAGAGAGAGAGAGATATTTTGGAAAGATTTTGGATGAATTTAGTCTTTCTAACCTATGAAACATTGGCATTGAACAAAAGACTTTTGGGTGAAAACCTTAATTCTGTGACTTCAGGTACCTGGGTATAAATCAGACAAATATTTCCTTGCTTACTTTATGATTGATTAGGAGAAGAAACAATTTTTTATACCTATTTACACCTAGACTCATTTATGTGGGAAATGTTTCAGAACTTTTATTTCAAATGACATCACATTTTGAAGTAACTCCAGGAACTAATTTAGTTAATGGCTGCAGGGAAGCTAATAAATAGTTTCTTCTACCCTTCTAGGTTGTTTAGCTAGACACTAATTAAATTGCCATACAACAGATTAACAGAATGAAGAGCAGGTTTATATACATCCACATGCACATGAGTCCCACATAATGCCAGATGATTGAAGCTGGTGTAGCATCCTGAGCTACAAAACAGAAGGGGCCTTTGGGAGCAGGGCTGGCGGAGACCAGTTACCTAGGGGCTGGGGGGTAAGCTCTGGTGACTGAAGGTTGTCTTGTACCAATAATGTCTCCAGAATAAAGTGATCTGGGAGCCTCGCTCTTCCTGATACACACAGGTTCCTTCAAGGATTGAATGCCTTCAAGACAGGAGAGCTTTTCACTTGTGGCTGAGGCTGCACTCCCAGCTGAGGATATGTCGAAAAAGTGTATTTTGGGGTGTCTCGTCTTGGTCTCCTGCAGTCTTCCTTTGGGGTAGTGTGTCCCAGACCCCGACAGGACCAGTTGGTTGCCGAGCATCCTTGAGATCTGCTGAGTTTAGTTATCTGCCCAAATGTTTATTATTCTTTTCCAAAAACAGAGGTCAGTTATTTTTTATATCATTGGCATTGAATATTTGTGTGCATAAGACTTTGTCAGAACTACCAAGATTTTAAAGTTTCTTTTAGATATAAATGGATAGGCACAAGATGGGAGAAACAAAGTCCTGTCTTGTGTGAGGAACTCAGAGCATTTAAGCAGCTTTTTTCGAACCTAAAGGCCTGTGGTTCAGATTTGCATTTCTGCTTCCTGGCCTGGTTGCAGTTCCCTTCAGTGGCCGGCCCCATGGGCCAGAAATTGACGAGCTTGATGAAAGGCTGCTGAATCCAATCTCACATCACCTGGCTGGCCCAGGTGGGACAGCACAGCTTGGCAGCTAAGGCTGGGTTCACTGCCATCTTCTTGTCCCAATTAAGTCATTTCGATATGATGTAGCCCCATGGGTTGGCAAATCTTTATTAAAGCCACCTAGGACTTAATGTTTCACCTCAATATACAAAACTCCAGATCACGAAAGGAGATTAGGCCTTTGACTTTCAAGGTTGTGGTTTTTGTTTTCTTTTTCCACCCACTTTCATTGTTTGCTCTCAAATTGTCTCAAGAGAGAGGCTTTGAACAACCCTGTGGGACACTATTCATGTATAGTTCAGCGTAGACAGTGCTCCCTGTGATTCTGCATAATAGATCTCTTTGTATCAGTTTATAAATTGCATTGATACCCAAGGAACACCTAGGCATCTACCACCTGCTCACCTTGGCGACATCCTCTCACTGCTTGAATTTTACAATTACTGTTTCTTTCCTTGTCTTGACAAATTTACCACATATGTTTGTATACTAAACAGCCTATTTTTTCGTTTTTAATTTTTCATAACATACATAAATGATCTTCAATATAGCTAGCATTTAGATTTAATAGTTAGGATTTGGCTAAATTTGTTTTATCCTACTATGTATATCTTTGCAAATATTGCATTGGTGAACCATTTGAAAATAAATTGTAACCAGGTGTGGTGGCACAGGCCTGTAATCTCAGCACTCAGAAGGCTGAGGCAGGAGGATCACTGCAAGTTTAAGGCCAGCCTGAACTACACAGTAAGACCTTGTCTCAAAAAAAAAGTTGTAAGTTAAAAATAAGTTATAACTTAAAAATAAGTTAATAATTATGAAAATAAGTTATAAACATTATAGCCATTCACTTCTAACAGTAAAGCATGTATCTCTTAAAATATAGACATCCTCTTACATAGCCATGTGCCTGCAGTTTCTGCACCTTGGGTAAACAGCTGCAGGAGGCTCACTTGTGCCCAGAAGTTTAAGACCAGACTGAGCAATGTAGTGAGATCTCTCTCTCTTTCTCTCTCTCTCTCAAAAAAAGAGAAATCATATTCTAACTTTTATGGTTGCCCCCAAAATGTCTGTCACAGTCCCCCAGCCCCAAGATCCCAGCAAAGTTGACCTGTTGCCAAAAGTATTCAAGAACAGGTTCCATTATTCTTAGTTCACTTTTCTTAGCCCTGAGAAAGTGCCACTGCCTATGGAGAGTGAACATTAATTAGACCTCCAGTGAAGTCAAATCTGTGATCAGAATAATATTTCCTCAATAATATTTGAGGAAAACTCATCAATTTTCTGGATTTTTCTGTATTATCCCATGGTTTTTTCCTTTATTCCTAATTTAAAATATAAGACTTATATCTTAATGACAACATAAGACACAGTGCCATTTTAATGTATAATAGAATGGCATATTCCTGAAGAAAGGGTGCAATGAGCCAACAATTTGAAAAAGTCTTTAAGCAGCCCTTTAAATTAGATAGGATTTAAATATACCCCTAGCATTTTAGGAATGGCTGAAGACAGTAAAGCGGCGGTGTTGCAAACTGCAGAAAGGCCTGATTTTTCCAGTGAGTTCAGAGATGATAGCCATCATCCCTTCATGCACACTGAGCTTACGCAGGCACAGCCATAGTTTAAAGCACCATAAATTATTGCCTGACAGTTCTGGAGGTCAGCTGTCTGCAGTCCTGCTGGACTGAGGTCAGAGTGGCAGAAGGACTATTTCTTTTCTCTTTTTTTTGGTACCAGGGATCAAACTCAGGACCTTGCACTTGCGTGGCAGGTGGCGTAACCACTGAGCTAAATCCCCAGCTATAGGAGGACTATTTCTTCTTGGGGCTTCTGTATTTCCTTGCCTTTTCTAGCTTCTAGAGGCTACCTGCATCTCACAGCCAGTGTCCCCTTCCTCCATCCTCCAGACCACCATCTCCAAGCTCAGCTGTCTTCAAATCCCCTCCTCTGAGCCTCTTGTCACCCTCCTTGGTGTTAAGGACCCTTGTGATTATATTGAACCCACTTGGATAATCCGGGATGATCTTCCCATCTCAAGGTCAGCTGGTTAGCAACTTAATTCTGTCTGCTGCCTTAATTCTCCCTTGCCTTGTAACATAGCATATTCACGGGTCCTGGGACTAAGACGTGAGCATCTCGCATGGGTGGACAATTGATGTGTCTTTACAGGCTCCCTGAAGGTTTTCTAGATATTATATGTAAGCCGGAACCTTTAAGGATAAAGAGGCACTAGCCAGGCTACTGTTAGGGACAGAGAAAGTGTTAAAAGTAGAGGGAGCTCCATAGCAAAATGTTGAGACTCATTCACACTCTGGGGATGGCAGAAGGTCTGCTGTGTGTAGCATCAGCTGGCAGAGTGGTATGGTGAGAGCCACAGCTAGGGAGCAGAAGGGAGCTGGGTTGGTGCCTTGGACTGGGAGGTTGGACTTAAACAGTGAGGTTTCACTGCTGGGTTGCCTCACTGAGACTTGCCTTGGGCTTGTGCCATGGAGGCCCACTCAGCTTCTTTGTGTCCAGGCACTGCAGATGTGATGCCCACTCCCAAAACTATCCCCTGTGTCAGGTGGTCCAGGTACTCTCTCCTACAGGGCTATGGAAGAAGTTCAAGTTTGAGGGAAAAAAGGAGGCTTCATCAATCGTAATTAGTATGTATAGGACGTGGTAGAGGTGCTGGTCAAGGAGGTGATGAGACTTCTGCCTATAAATACAACGTTGCTATGTGCCTTGACCCTTTGTCACCATCAGTGAGGTCTTGTATTCCTATTGCCCCACTACCATCCTGCTCTTCACTTAAAAATCTGCTTATTCAGTAGAAAATAAATCCAGCATGGATAGAGTCAGCTCCTTCCTCTTCTTGGAGAGAAAAGGAATCTACACCTATGTGGAAGTAATGAAGAAATGGACAGGAGATGCTGAAATCAAGAACACAGCCTAATGTTCTTTCAAGAAAGAACTATTCAGTTTTCAGGTTTTTTAAGGCCACCGAGTCATTTCAAGCACAGAGCTCTGTGACCCTTGCTTGTTTCCTTTTGCTTGATAGCAAATTTTAAAGCTGAACTGAAATGCAAGGATCGGTGTGGGTATTAAGGAACCCACGGTGGAGAAGCTGACTGTGCCTTTCTCTCTGACTTTGTGGGACATCAGGGGTGGAAAGTATGTGTGATTTAGTATATTTTGCCTGGTTGAATCTAAACCAATGGCTACTTTCATAGGTTTAGAGACTTCTGGTAGCTGTCATCTTGAATGGGTTGTATCCTTGGTAACCTGGTCCCCATGCCCTCGTTCCTGTCCTTTCCGGCCCCAGTATTGCACATTACCTGGGCCTTCGTTCTTGGATCTTGCCTCAGGAGTCATCAAGAGCTATCGGTGACCTTCACTAAACAGAGTGCACTTCAGCGTCTGTGTCAGCTCCTATGAAAACTGCTACCAACTGGTGGTTTAAGTAGCAGGCATCTATTTCTCAGTTCTGGGGGCCAGGTGTGCAAGACGAGGATACTGCCATTCTGGCTGCTGGCAAGGGTCTCTTCCTGATGTGCAGATGGACAGCTTGCTCTGTCCACACGTGACAGAGGGATGGATCGTCTCTCTTACGCTCTGTACGGCACTAATTCACTCAGGAGGTCCTCACCTTTAAGACCTAGTTACTTCCTAGAGGACTCACTTCCCAACACCAGCTCTTCCCAGTGGGGAATAGCGACTCTGAATGTGACTTTCAGGGGGATAGAGATAGTCTATAGCAAGCACAACTTGGTAAGTTTTGACAGATATGCTATGTACCTATGCCACAAACCTATACCTTGTTACAGTCAAGATAATGAACATTATCTTTCATCATCGAAAGTTTTCTCTCATTCATAATCCCCTCTTCATCCCTGGGTACTCACTGATCTGCTTTCTGACACTATAGACTGAGTTTATGTTTTCTGGAATTTTATAAAAATTGGAATACTATACATACTCATATTCATAAATATATCTATATGTATATGAATGATGTACATTTTGTCTGGCTTTTTTTTACCAGCATAATTTAAGAGTCATCCATGTGGATTTATAGTTCACTTATTTTAATTACAAAACTGTAATATTCCACTGTATGGAAGTAACACAGTTGGTCCATTTCCCCATTGGACATTTGGGTTGTCCATAGTTTGGACCTATTACAAGTACAGCTGCCATGCACATTTGGGTATGGTTATACCCAAAGGGGTATGGATACATTTATTTCTTGAGGTCATTTGGTGAGTATATATTTAATGTTTAAGGAACTCCTAAACTATTTTCCAAGGTGGTTATACTATTTTATGTTCCCACCAGCAGTGTAGAAGAGTCACAGTTCTTCCACATATTCTCCAACACTTGATATGTTCATTTGTTTTTAAATGTTAGTCATTCTCATAGATGTATGATAGTACCATGTTATGTTTTGGTTTTCATTTTCCCAGTGACTCATGATATTGAACATCTTTTCATGTGCTTATTTGCCATCTGTGTGCTGCCTTTGGTGAAGAATCTCTTCAAATATTTGCTCATGTTTTAAATTGGGTTGACTGTTTCTCCTTACTGAATTTTGAGAGTCCTCTATGTCTTCAGGATGTAGGATGTAAGGCCACTAACAGACCATTACTAGATATGTGACTTGCAAATATCATCTTAGAGCCTGTGGCCTATCTTCTCATTCTCTTAATAGCATTTTTTGAAAATCAGAAATTTTAATTTTGGTGAAACTCGTATTTACCAAATTTTTTCTTTTATGAATCATGCTTTTGCTAATTCTTATTTTTAAGAACTCTGCATAATCCCCAAGGTCCTAGAGATTTTATGGAGCTTTAGAGTTCTATAATCTGTTTTGTGTTAAATTCCATATATGGTGTGAGCATGGATCAAGGTCCTCCCACACCCAATTGGGGCAGCACTTTCCCTCGAATTTCCTTTGCAGTATTGTTGAGAAGCAATTGACCATAAATGCATGGATTTACTTGTGGATGTTTTATTTTGTCCTATTGATTATTTTATTTTTTATGCCAATATGACACTGTCTTGATTATTAATAATTTTATAAGAACTTTTAAAAGAACTTTTATACTCTTATAAATCATTCAACTTTATTATTTTTTCAAAGTTGTTTTGGCTCTTTTGTGTCTTTTATATTTTCATATGAATTTTAGAGTCAAACTAAATTTCTACAAAAAAAATCCTGCTAGGTTTCTTACTGGGACTGTGTTTAATCTCTAGATCAGTTTGGGGAGAATTACCATTGTAACCTCCTTTCCTGAATGATTTAAAATCCCAGCTACATCATTCAGAACTGTGTAAACCCAAGGGCTTTGCTTAACATCTCTGAGCCTGAATTTTTCTTCCTCTAAAATTGAGGTAGAAATTCTTTGGTAATAATAATAAAATAGGTTAATCAATATTTGTAAATTGTTAGGTACTATTTTCTCTTTTTTTCATTTATACTTTAGCAAACATTTAATGGATAGTGAAAATATAAAGCGTAATATCATCAGTTAAACCTTTGTTGTTGTTCTGGGGATGGGTTCCAGGGAGTCCTGGGCTAGATTGCCAGTTCTTTTTTATTTTATTTTGAGCAGGGTCTCCTAAATTGCCCAGGCAGCCCTGAACTCACGATCCTCCTGCCTCAGCCTCTCAAGTAGCTGGGATTATAGGCAGGTGCCAACACTTGTAGCTCTAGTTTTTTGGGTTTTTTAATGGGCTCATATTACTTCTGTTGTGGGTTTTGTTGTGACATTTTCATACACGCATATAACATATTTCATCTTGCCCCTGTTTTCTACTTTCACTGTAGGAACTGGATTTACAGGAAGTTTTACCCAACTTGAAGACATAATTCACCAGGCATGTTTTTACTTTAACTTGACAGTTGTATGAGAGCAATGCCCTCTACACAGAAGAGCTCGTTTTGCATAAGTGCAGTGAGGCCTTGACCAGGGTGACTTGCCAAGCTTACAGAGCAAGAACAGTGAGAGCTCCTTGCATGATCAGAAATGTCACGGCCAGTTGGCAGATTCTGTTCACCCAGTACAGTGACTACTAAATACTGGCCACTAAACAAGATCCTATGCTGGGCTCTTGGAATTTAAGAATGAGGCCAGGGATCAGTATTTTCTCCTCCCAAAACTTGGGGACACAGAGAAAATACAGACAAGCATACATCACTTATTTTAAAATATTTATTATGTAGTTGATTGTTTACACGTTTAGTTTATTGAGACAGAGTCTTGCTGTGTAGTCCAGGCTGGCTTTGAACTCACTCTGTAGCTCAGGTTGGCCTCAAACTCACAGTGATCCTCTTGCCTCAGCCTCTTGAATGCTGGGATTACAGGTGTGTACCTCCATCCCTGGCTCCAGACAGATCATTTCAATGAGACTGATAGGTAAAATGAGGAGAGTTCTGGAAACACAGTTGAGGGCTGATTTGGAGCACTGAGGATTAGGGAAGAACTTCTAAAGGAAATGGCTTTGAAGCTGAAGTTGGTGAATGGCACACAGAGGTTGGGGAGAAGGTATAGGAAGAAGAGGGAGAAACGGGATTCTGTGCTTTGTACCGAGGGCACACATCCAGATGCAAAGGAGAGCGTGGCACCAGCAGAACACTGGGCACTGGGCCAGAAGAGAGGAGTCCCTCGTAAACGAGTGAAGTGCTGTGACTCAGCCCTGGTAGTCTCCCCGGGAGAGTAGAGACCAGAGAGCAGTTGGGAACATTGCAGAGGCTTTCAGATGGCAGGGCTGAGGCCAGGGGAGCCGGGAGAGGGGCCAGCAGCCATCAAGCAGGGGAGGGGCCAGTTTCTGACCCAAGCAACTGTTAGCCAGCTTGATCCAGTGTCTTCTCTGAAGCAGGGCGTGAGAAGGAGGCTGTGGGTTTGGCACGGGAGAAGACAGAGGCTCGCTTCTGCTGGAGTTTTGGTGACGTTAGGGAGATCGCCTGGGAGTGGCTTGTTGGAGACAGGGATGCAGTGGCAGAAAGGGAGGCCATGAGGCTTACGGGTCAGGAGCCCAAGAGGGAAGGAAGGGCTCCAAGAACCACCTTTAAATGATGGGCTTGACACCTGCTTTGTCTTCCTTCAGCACGCGCAGTGTCTCGTGGATCTGCTGGTCCATCAGAGCCTATTTCTTCTGGCCCCCTCTGCTGCTCAAGGCCAGTGTCTTTTTAACCTATGCTATGCAGGGTCTGCAGAAATGCAGAAGAACGGGGCCTTGCCAAGAATTCTAGGAGTTGAGTAACATTGCTCTAAAATGCCACTACTTAGGAATTACCTTTGATTCTGTAACCATTAGAATGACACTGAAGGAACCTGGTTAAATCTTGTTTGTGTTTGTGTGTGTGTGTGTGTATGTGTGTGTGTTCCCCTGAAGGACATGAATGAAGTCGAAACCTCAAGCTTCAGTTTAGCACCTGAGAGAGCACAGTGTGTAGCAGGTGGGGACAGAGGGTTGTGGCGTCACCTTGCTGCCGTGGGGACTTTGCCATACTTTGCAGGACACTTCAGTGTTTAGAGGAGCCCAGTTCAAATTCTAGTTCATTGGCTCTATTTTACTGAGTTTCCTTGAGGCAGAGTGGTTTGCCTTTTGTCACGCTGGTATTTGGAGGAAGAGGTGGAATTAATACTGGTAACTTGAGACTCCTGGTGTGTCTTTTGGTGGCCTTGTGACCTTGGAGAACCACTCCCGTTAGTCACCACCTCCGTACACACCTTGAAGCACTCGGGGTTGCTGAAGGTGGAGAGAGAGTGGCGGGGAAAAGAAGCAGATGTGAGATGTTCCTTTGCTCCAGATGTCGGGGAATTGTCCCACCCACCGAGGTGGCCTGACACCAGCGTGGGCTGTGTCCGCCGCCCCTTGGCTGCACACTTGCCAGTCAGCGTCTCTCTTGACACTCGCTGATCAGTGGGAAGCTGACATATCTGTCTCGTGTGTTACTTCTGGCACAGTGACACATTTAATTTCATAACCATTTAATGAACAAGTTATAGTTAGTAAATTAAACTTTATTACTGTTTTCTGAACTCGAAAAAATATTCCTCAAAGGCTAGAATCTTACTCAGTAGACCACCTAATGAGGAATTAAAAAATTTGATCATAGTAATAGCTTACTACTGCTTTGAAGTTATTAAGTCTTTGGCTTTATTATAAATGCTTCCTTTTATCAGTAGACAAACAGTGAAAAGTGGTAATGAAGTTTGCCAAAGCTTTGGCGCTAATAAGAGCAGAGTTTGGGGTGAGCCTTTTCACTCCGTTTCTTCCTTCTGAGCCACTGTCTTTACTGAAGGTTGCTGGGGTGAAGGAGCCCTAGGGTGTGAGGCAGGGAAGATGTGGGCATGGAGACCGGCTTCAAAACCAAGCAGTAGACGACATCTGTATTTGCCATGCTGCCTGGGCCATGTTGTCCTGGAAACCACACGAGAACCACCTTCGTCTAAAGGCCCGGTGCTGCCTGCCACCCTCACTCATACTGCCTCTTACATGTGCTGTTCAAAGTCAGTGTGGGTTTCAGACGTCTTTTAAAAGTCTCACCAGTAAAATAAATGCTTTTGACCATTGTTTACTGTCAGTAAATAGAAATGATGTCTATTTGGCCTGCTCCTTTTGGGGTCAGTCTTTTGAGGATCTAATAAAAATGATAGAAGTTAAAGTGGTTAAATCAGCATGCACAGAAGGGTATGCTGTGTAAGATATTCTTCCTACTGTCCATGCTTTGATTGTAATCTAAGGAGACTGTGAATGCTGATCCAAATCTACACAGAAATACTGTGACTGCTTTTTCTTCAATTAACCCAAAAAACAATAGATAATTGATTCTTTTGATATATTTCTGATTGAGGGACTGTATGAGTTGCTTTATAGCTTGCATTCAATCCTTTATGTTGAAATTTTAGCGAAGATAATCAAAACTCTCCTAACAGGAATAACTCAGATGTTCAAGAAAAGTTAATTGCTGTCTCTTTGTTTCAGATTGCATGACTGAATTTTGACACGCTGGGCAATAAAACAAATGCATTGGGAAACATGTACTTTAAAAAAAAAACTATTTTGCAAAGCAATTTTCTTTTTCTTGAATTTTAGGAAACAGATATCGATGACAGATATGGAGATTTGGATTCCAGGGCAGATTCTGATGTTCCCGAGATCCCGCTGTCCTCCGACCAGACCCCCGAGATCCTGCAGAAAGCACTGTCTGGCTTATCCTCAAGGTCTGACTGGTGGGAGCCGGGTCTTGGTGCGCAGGTGCCCCGAGGTTATCCCTCCCTTGAGATCAGTTTGGGGACCGTGAGAGAGAAAGCTGATACTTTTTGACTGCACAGTATGTGAGGTGCAATCCTAAGTGCTTGATGTATACAGCCCTTAGTTTTTTTATTGTGGTTTTAACTGAGCTTAAAATTGCTCCGCAAAATTCCACAGTACTTTACCATCATTTTGTATTTGTGCTATGTCTTTAAATGTTTAATGGCCACAACAATTCAGCCAATTTTAATTTAATGAATTGTATGCTTTAGTAATATTGTTACAGTGGAATGGGCCAATAATAGTCCAGGTTCTTGTGTATGATGAGGGAAGAATTACCACGTGTACACATAATCATAGGTAGCAAGCAGCTACATTTATTGAAGATTACAGGAAGTTGTGCTCAGGGGGTATCTGTGCCAGCAAAGGTATAACACAGACCAAGAAAGGTGCCGGGCTGACAGAAAAGCACTGCACACAGGTCAAAAGCACATAAAAGTATCCACAGCAAAGAAAAGGGGTGAATAAGTCAGGCTTTCAGGGTTTAAAGGCCAGATGTCTCTGCCCTAGGTTCCTCCCATGAATGTCTAGGTGTGACTGACAGGAACAATCGACTGGATCCTGAACCATCTTAGAGGCTCTGACCACACATGCTCATCCCGGAATTCACAGATCTTACTATATTTATGAGATGTAGTACATATTTATGAGCCTGTAATAAGGTGAAAGGAGAGTAAAGGTGACCAGAAGGTCAGGCTAGAAGAGCCTGTGCACCTGTGTGCTTGCCTAGAGCATTGACAGCATCTCCTAAGATCTTGTTATTTTGTTCTCCACCTCTCTTAGGACGGTGGAAGCAGGAATAACCGGAGGGTACTGTCTGGGAGTAAAGGGAGGGAAAGGAATGACTCCCTCAGCTCCATTGTCTCGAACTCTATTAATATGAATTATAAAAATTTTTAAAGCAAAATAATACGTTTTATTCAGATTAGTGTATGATATGTTACATAGTAATGACAGTGTTTCCTGCTCTTTTTTGACTGATACATGGCAATAAGTACATTTTATACTACATCTCAAGAGCCCCATTAATAAGTATTTTATCTGCTGTAAAAATAATGGGATTACTGCGTGTGGCATCCCCTGGCTTCTTTTCTGTTTGATGCTGTCCTGTGTTCTTGGACACAAGTGCTAGATGCAACTTACTACCTTGATTTTACTGCCACAGGTCATAATCTGCATTTTGAAAATAGCGGGTCTGGTCATTTCTAGAAAATTCTGTGAGTCTTTCTCTTTTTCGCTTTCAGGGGTGAACTATTCTAGGAGCATAAGGAGAGAAATGCACTGAGACTCAGCTTTCCTGCTGTGCTGCTCACAGCCCAAGCCCCCTCTGTGATTCCAAAGTGTGTGGATTTCTTCCTCCCAGAGCAGGCAGCGGGCAGTTCTTTCATAGACACCTCAGGGTGGGGCTCTGACCCAGTTACGCCTCACACAGTCAGCCGGAGGTAGCCTCATGTCCCTGTTTTGGGGGCACAATCTCCCTTCAGATGCCTGTCAGATGCCTCCAGAACTTATGGCCAACTGGTCACAACTTGGGGTTCCTACAGCTACACTTTTGCCTCAGTTTATTAAAGCAGTTCATAGAATACAGGTGAACCCACACTTCTAGTTACCGGGTTGTTATAAAGACTCTTTACAGGATAATGCCAAGCAGGCAGAAGAAGAGGTCCCTGGGCTGGCTCTGAGGAAACTCTTAAGCCCAGGACCTTTGGGGCCCCCCTGCCCGAGCACACACCCCAGGCTGCGTCCTTGTCACCAACCTGCAGGCCCCCGAGTGCCAGCTGCAGGGGCTCCTGGGCCCTGTCCCACTGGGGTTTCACAGGGACTCCCTCAGCACAGGCCACCGTGGGATGTGTGCTGGGACACTCACTGAGGGGACCCAGCAAGGGTGGCTGTGCAGGTTCTTTCCCGGTGGCCACCTGCACAGTGTCCCCTCCTCCCAGGTATGGTCAGGAGCCCTCTGAGATGGGGGTGTAGCATCTATGGCCGGCTTCACCACACAGAGGGAGGGAAAATTAGAATGTAGGTTTAGTTTCTGTGCCCTGCCTTCAGGAAGAGAAATTTACAGTTTCCATGCCAGTGTTAGAAAAACAGAGCAGATGATAGGGTTAGGAGAAGGAGAGGAGGATTTTGCTTTGATGTCTGCTTCTGAGGCATTATTCTAGTCATTTAGGGAATTATATACCTGAGCTGTGGATGTAAAGCAAAATATGTGTATCATAATGCCTTAAACATATTAGAATAAATTGGCTCAAAGCAATGTCTTCAGATTTTTTTTCCTTTGAGTCTAGATTTTTTAACCAGTAGGACAAATCTGTGCTGTCTTTTATTGAAAGCAGGATTATTACTTTAATAGTTCGTGTTCCCAGTTGTTTTCATAACCTAGTTCACAGGGGTCCCTTAGCTTTAAAATCTCATCAGGTCTCTCTCAGACCTGAAATGTTTTACAGTTGATGTTCTGTAAGGACGATGGTTTATTCCTGTGTATCACTCCCAAGGGGATCTTCCTTCCTCAGTCAAGATTTCTTTTCTGGCATAAAGTAACAATAGCAAATAATAGTAGCGGGTATTCATAGAGCAAATATAAAGGGCTAGGTGCTGCACCAGTGCTAATATCCCCTCCTGGCAGCCCCGATACACAGTTACAGTCCTGCAGCTATTTTGTAACTGAGGAACTGGAGGCCCAGAGATACTGTGTCAGGGCTCACGTAGCTACTAAGTGGCAGAGCTGCTTTCAAACTGGCACTGGGACTTTGATACCTGTATTCCTACCTACGCTATTTAAGAGAGCTGTTTTTTTAGAAACAGAACAATACATAGTCTAACACCCAAGCAAGTGGGGCCTATTCCTCCTGACCTGGAGAGGTGGCCCTGGCCCTCCTTGGAGCCCTCCTCCAGCTGGTGTTTGGCTCTGTGTGGAGACAGTTTAGGTCGCCATGGCAGTGGTGCTGCTGTTGCTGCTGGCAGGTAGTAAGTGGAGGACAGGCACACTGCGGGATGTCACAGAGCAGCCTCTCACAGCACAGGGTGATGTGGCCTAGAATGTTACTGGTCAGTAAGGCTGAGAGACCCCTGAAATATCCATGGTGACCTTTTTGGTACTCTTGGACCTTATGGTGCCTTCCTCCTCCAGAGAACCCGCTCACTCCTGCCCACACCTGGGGCTCCAGGCTCCTCTGTCCCTCATGGCCCCCACTGTCCTGGACCTGACCTCCTGAGGACCCCTCTGTGTCCTTAGGTGAACTGCTTTGCACCCACCCAGGTTCCTGGTGACTGTGATGCTTGTGCCTCTAGGAAAGTAATTTCTAAAAACTTTTCATTAACATTAAAAATTGAAACAACTCCCTAGCTGTAATAACAACATGACATTTTATACCACATAGCATTTTGAACAGTAAGTGTGTAACCATTCAGGAGGAATATTGTGTGTGTGTGTGTGTGTGTGTGTATGTGTGTGTGTGTGTGTGGTGCTTGGGGTTGAACTCAGGGCCTCATGCATGCTAAGCACATGCTGTACCACTGAGCTGATCGCTGGACCTAAGATGATCACTTTTAAGGATGCTGAGTCTTAATTATGAACTTTTTCCCCTGTAAATTTCATTTCTAGCACATGAATCCTGGGGTCATTGGGCTGGGATGAGTTCCTTTGTCCAGAACCCCCCGAAGGAGCACTGGTGGGATGAGCTGGCTGTCACATCAGGGCTTCCCCTAAAGTGACTGCTGTAGTGAGGCAAAGGAAGCCAGGAGTTCTAAGCTCAGAACCAGACCATCTTGTCTTCAGCAGCAGTGGTCGCCCCTCCCCACATACCATTTTGAATCCAGTGCTTCTCCTCTAAAGATGAGTTTCAGCTGTAAGTGCATTGTGATCCCCAGGGTTCACATGTGGGAAACTGAGTCCCCCATGAGACAGGGCTGAGGGGTGAGGCCCGATAAGAGCAAGAGCACCCTCATGAGTAGATGAGCATCACTGAGTGACCTTGGCTCCTCTTGCTTGCTCACAGTCTTGTCCCTTCACCCTGAGCTGGTGCAGAGCCTCACCTGTGGCCACACTTTGATGCTGGACCCAGCCTGCAGACTGAGAGAAGCAAACCTCTGTTCTTCATAAGTTACCCAGCCTGGGACATTCTGTTACAGCAACAGAAAACAGTTTAGGACACAATATCCATGGACATATCTATCTGTTTATCTATCTGTCCATCATCTATCTATCTTCTGTGTGCTCAGGCATTCTTGGGAAACTTAAGAGCAGAGCCATTTGAATGACAGCAGGGGAACAAATCCTTGTTCTTGTGTGTGTGTGTGTGTGTGTGTGTTTGTGTTTGTGTTGTGGTGGGGGGTTTCAGGAGCAGGAAAGACAACCAGATAGAATATGTTTCTCACAGGCTCAGGTTTTCAGGCATCATGAAATGTTGAAAAGTGCTATGAAGAGAGTGGATTTCCTGTTGAAAGTCTCTGGGTTGCAGCGGCTCCCATTTCCTGATGCTCCAAGTCAGGCCTGCTGGCCGCTGGCCGCACCTGTCAGGGACGGTTTCTCGTGGTTGGAAGAGGGTCCCCCGGATCCTGCGCCTGAGGGTCAGTTCTAAGGAAGAGCTAATACACATCTGGCTTTCATGCAGATGGGACAGGAGTATAATCCATGGCTGGCTTAAGGGCCTTTATTTGCTCTGACTAGCTTTATGACTTAGCCCAGTTTCCTAATCCATTCATTAATCCATAAACAGTTCATCTGTGAAACTAAATGGACTCTTGTAGCTAGAGCAGAGTTTACTCTATACCCATTTTCTACTTTAGCCACGAAGCTTATGGTCACACAGAAGCAGAGAGGGAAGTGAACCTGGGTACCTTGTGAAAAGCATTGGAAGCTAGAAGTAGTGTGGACTTATGCTGTTGACATTTTAGATCCTTGAGTGCAGAAATGGCATGATAAAAGGGCTAAGCTGGGCATGGTGGCACACCCCTGTAATCCCAGAACTCAGGAGGCTGAAGCAGGAGGATCGCTGAGAGTTTGAGGCCAGCCTGGGCTATCTAGTGAGTTCAGGGTCAGCCTGAACTACAAAGGGAGACCCTGCCTCAAAAAACTAAAAAAACAAACAACCCCCACAGCATATAAGCCATGTGAGACAGTGAGTAAAAGCAAGAAATATAACCACTATCTTATAAATGGATGACCTCAGCTAATGTTTCTGTTGCAAGAGAATAAGGACATAAAACACATATATGTATTAGTACAGTGTTTGCAGTACATGAAGTTTACATTCATCTTGGAGAATAAAGGTTATTATTTGAATTAATAAAAATTATAAAAATCTTGAAAAACAGCAACAATCTTAGGATCAGAAATCATCGGTATATAGGTGCATTCAGAATTTTTTCTTTGCTTTTTTGAGGGAGTGGGGGTGGGAAACTGGGTTTTATGGTGTTGCCTGAGCTGGTCTTGAATTCCTCGGCTCAAGTGATCCTCCTGCCTCAGTCTCCTGACCAGCTGGGACTTTAGGCACACTCCGCCATGCCTGGCTTTAAAAATCACAAGATGACTTTGGAAGTCTGGATTTTTTTCAAACAGTCACTGCCAATATTTACTGTGATGTGGCCGCATAGGAATGATGTTGTTAGGGTACTTTTGGCCTTATTACTGAGAATAGCAGTGCGCTGTCAGGTTGCCTTGGTTTTGTACTTTTGTTGTTTGTTTTTTCCGTTCTCTAGAACAGCCTGGATTAAAATCCTCCTGAGGTTGGCTCCAACCAAGCTTAGTAATTTTCTGAATATTAAGGATATTTTCACTTCAGTGGGGATGAAATGGGAGGTTATGTTGGTGTGCAGGAGGGAGACCCCACCCTAGACAAGGAAGGGCCAAGGACAAGAGCGTGCTTTTCTCCTTGAGGCTCTGCCCCTAGTGAAAGTGCGCAGACCTCGTGCTTTGAGCAGCAGTTGGCAGCATGCTTTGGTCTGATGGTGCCCGGTGCCCGTCCTGAGCATGCAAGACCATCCTCCCCCATTCACTGAAATCACTATGCATCCAGACTCAGTGTCAAGTTTCTTTCATTGCTTTTTCTCACAGGCAGGCTGTGCTGCCTGCATCTCCTAAATCCTCACTGTCTCCATCGTGTCCTGAAGGACTGAGGAATGAGGGTAGTCTTTTCCTAGGGCTTTAGCCCAGGCTTGCTCTCCACTTCCCTTGACCCTGTTGGAGTGTGGCTTTCGGACCCAGTACCACCTCACCTGCCAGCTCAGCATGGAGTCCCTTTCCCAGGGGTACAAATTACTTGATTTCCTTGCCTCACACAACTACAGTTTAATTTCGCTTTCAGTGAACAACTTGTACTGTTGCTTTTGTTCCTTGTGGTTATATAACATGAAGTAAGGCACTCTCAAGGAAGGTGGGGACAGTTTTTCAGTCTGGCAACTCAATTCTAAAACCCACAGAAAGCTTTCAGATCACATGAAATACTAATGTTATAAACATCTTCCTCGTAGGTGGAAAAACTGGTGGATCCGTGGGATCCTCACCTTGACTATGATTTCACTGTTCTTCCTGATCATCTACATGGGGTCCTTCATGCTGATGCTGCTGGTGAGTATCTTGTTTTCCAGACGTGCCCTTTGCCTGGTTTCTCGGCATTTACATGACTGAAAAAATGTGAACATGTCATTAAAAAGAAGGTAATCCATAGTTAGTGACTGCAAATTCAGTTCCTTTAAAGCATCCTCTGGTTTGTGGCATGATCTGGACTCATCTACACAATGTCCTTGCAGAAGAGACCAAGTGCAGATAAACACATCTGCATGTCACTGTGGCTAAGGTGGGCCACCAGGGCGGCACTGGAGATTGAGAGAGGCTGTGGTCTGTGGAGGTGGTGAGGGTAGAGGATGGAGGAGCAGAGGAGCCACCCTGGGAGTCTGGGATCTTGTCATTACAGCAAGTCCAGCGAGTCATGAAGACAAGTTAGTTAACTAGTGTCTTCGAGACAGCTGCTGTGTGCTAAGCTTTATACTGTCTGGGGGAGGAGCTGGGAGACCTTCCAGAAGCACTGTGCCGAGCACCTGAGCTGCAGTGTGAAGGTGATCAGGAGTCAGAGGCAAGTGGGGAGCCCAGGAAAGGAAGGGTCCCCACAGACCTAGGGGTTCATCTCCTACCTGAGATGCAGTGACGGAGCCAGGAGACAGGTGCGCTGCTGAGTGCAGCCATCAGACACCTCTGGGCACTGAGCAAGATGCAGCAGGGAATCGTGGGGGCACACTTTCATCTGAATCGTGCCCCTTGCTTTGTTGTTGTTATTACTGCCCAATGCTGAGCTGGAAAGGCAGGCAGAACCATCTGCTTCCCCAGCCTTAGCCCCGCTGCAGTGGCAACCTGCACACCGGACCAGCTGAGCTGGCCTTTCCATGAATTTGATATTGTCTTCACTCTCTCAGTTCAGCCTCGCTCATACCCACCTCCTTGTTCTCTGGCTGTGCTTGCCCACCTGAAAAATGAGCTCCCTCCCACTCAGCATTCCTGCTCCGTACCCAGTCCTATGGAGAGCACATCAGCTTGTGGGCAGCGTGGCGTGGTTTCCTGTTAAGTTGTAAAGCAAAATTAGACCTAACACAAAGTGGTTCTTGAAAGTGCCACAAAGCCTCTTTTGCTTTTATTTTCATCTCGTTAGTTTTGAGCTACTTGGAGATATCAAGGCAATGAAAATGAGTAAGATATTACTTTCATAGCTTGGTTAATTTGCTGATATCTTAAAGACTTTTCTGAAAAAATAGACGTTGATAGGACAGAGTGAGTGTGGGCAGAGGATGAGAGGGCAGCTGGGAGCGCAGTGGTGGGGTCCCCGGTGCCCACGCCTCTCAGACCCTGTTCCTGCCAGGCCTGAAGCCACTTGACCGGCCTGGAAACACCAACACTTCAGAAGCTGCATGCAGAGCCCTTGTCGGGGCTGCCTGGGGAAGAAGGCACTGGGTGGTGTGCAGAGTCCAGGGAGGCTTTGCACAGGCAGGAGCCTGAGGGCCTGGAGACTCCATCAGGCTGAGGGTCACGGTGAGCAGGGTCCCAGTGGCCTGTGCCTCCGGAGCACAGGCCTTCAGCCTAGAAACGCAAATTGGGACCAGATTCTGCCAGGCCTTGAAACAGCTATGGGGAAGTGTGGCTTCATTTGGAAAGCAAGTAGGAGCCACTGAAAATATTGGAGGTCATCTGAGTTATTCCACTGTAAAAGAAGATTCTGCCCTAAGCGACCCAAAACATGAGTGTCCTTGGTGCTTTGACTTGGGCTGCCGTGGTGGGCTCGCTGTGAAGGGATTACGTGGTATCCGCGTTGGATATGGTGACCAGGGCAAGGCTTTGTGGATAAAGACTGATTTTTAACCCTCTTTTGTGACAAAATTCAAAACAATTTAAAGGACACTCATGCATATATAAGTTTTAATACTTTTAAGACAATCATAAAACTACCTGGTGTACTTGGCTTTTTAAATTTTTTTGTGTGCTATGAAAGGAAAATACAGTTTTGTTATAAAGTATTTACTTTGGTAAGTCAGAGAAGAAAATAAAAATGTTAAAAGTCTAGTTAATACTTGAACTATTACTGATTAAGCTTATTGTGCTTATTGCATGTAATGTATGCATGCATATATTATTTTATATGATATTTATATTAAGGGAATGGGAATGAGAGCTTGTTTGGAGGTTCTAGCAGGGGAGCGCAACTGCTTGTACACCCTTGACCAAGGAACCGGTCTTCCTGTATCGGGTGGTTGTCCTCTTTGAAGCATGCAGTTTCAGGAGGGACACACAGGGAGCAGTGAGGGAGGAAGAAGACACCCGCCCAGCCAGCCAGATCAGCCCAATAAACCCTGGCGATCAATGGGGCCAGATGTCACAGCCAGATTGCCTGCATAATCATTCTTACAAAGATTCCAAAGTGAAAATTGACACTTGTATTTGGATAATCCATAGGTGCCATAGTTCATATTCTACATGTCCTAGTGTTAACATGGATTCTTTCCCTCCAGACACCCTGCATACATATGTGTGCTTTCTTAAGCCTTCTTGGGAATTATTCTGTGTTTCCTTTGGTCGCTTAACGCCACCTACACCTTTACCTCAGCCACCAAGTCCAGTCAGTTCTACCTCCTCAGTAGCTTAAATATAATATGCTATCGATAATTAGGGAACTACTCTTTCGGGTCTCTAATTGCACTATTGTGGCTACCGAATTGATTCAAAATGTTTCCCTTTCATGGTCATTTTGACTTTGGAAGAACCAGAAGTGAGGTGCCAGATGCAGTGAATGCGATGGATGAGGACACGTGTGATATTTCTATGACCCTCCCTTTCCCTTGGATGGCACTGGGCCACAACATTCCTTGTATTTTTTTTTATCATATTTTGTAAAGGTACTCCCAAAAGAGGACTTCTAGAAGTACTTCGGAAAGTGGCAAGGACGATGAGATGAGTATTTTGGAAGCGAGGAGGAGGATTTTGAGGGAGATTAATGGCCATGTGTCTTTTACTGTCATAATTCTTGTAAATGTACATACTCACCATATGTTTTGATCATACCTTGAACCTTGTCCTCCACCCGTGCTTCTGTCCTGGTTGGCTGCTCATTCATTCTCAGTGGAATGTGTCATCTGCCTGCATTACTGTCTCTTCTCACCACCTTTGTTGTCATTTCCCTCCCTTGAGCAGCCTGCCATGCTGTTTCCTGCTGTTCCATGACCAGGCCCAGCGCTCTCTCCCACCCCATCTTTGTGTTCCAGCAACCTGGAACTCCCTATCCCTTGCCATGTCGAATCCACACGTTCCCCTCCAGGCCCCAGCTGCTGCCTCCCTGCCCTGGCCATAGGTGTGCTGTCTGGGCATTGGCAGTTAGCCCTTCCACATGGTGCTGAGGCGATGTGGTTCCTCGCTCATAGACACGGATGCCTTGTGTTGTTTGTGCGGGTCTGCAGGAACCAGTGGAGTAGGTGCTTGGATACTGATTGTTGTTGTTAACGCCCTGAATACATTCACTGAGTCAACAGTGTTCTATAAGTACAATGGTTCCCAGTGTCAACACCACAGAGTAATAATTTTTGTGCAATGACCCAGCCCTAGATAATGCACATATGTTTTAAGGATTTTAACTCTAGTGCTTTGAATTCCCTATTTTCTGTTTTCTCGGGAGTTCTATACTAATTTTCCTTGCAAGTTATAATTGGTGATCACATAAGTATATGTGTGCTATTAAAAGTACTTTCTTCCATGCCTCACTAAGACCCATGTGTGATGCTGATGGTTGTGCTCCAGCAAGTGTGCTCATAGAGATTGCATCAGTGCATTTGATTTCTTTTTTCTGGTACCAGGATTGAACTCAGGACCTTGCACTTGCGAGGCAGGTGGTGGGGTGCCACTGAGCTAAATTCCCAGCCCCTAACATTTGATATTTTAAGGGCTCCTTGGGTCTATAAACACTGGCTTTGCCATTTTATCTGAACACAGAGCAGCATTGTCCTCCTGATTATTTTTTGTTAAAAAATGAATATGTTATGCACAAAGATTATTTGAAGAACATTTAAATATCGACTTGTCTTTATGACGTAGGACTTTTTGGCAAAGTACTCTTTACAGAAGTTTAGTGTGATATCACATGGCTGAGGGAACACATTTACTTTTTAGGTGCATGATTGAACATGTAGTCAATATAATGTAGAAAAGTAAGAATATCCTGAATGGTAAGTTTTGGAAAGTTAATTTGTGGAAATCTCAAAAGAAACCACAGAGTATGTCCTCAGACTGGGGTTGGTAAGCTTTTTCTATTTGGATCAGATAGTAAGACTTTCACTGGACTTTACAGTTCTGTCACATAATGTTTTATTTTTAAAACTCTTTAAAATAATAAAAACCTATTCTTAGCCCTTGGTGTGTTCTCCGGAGGTGAAGGTGTCTCCTGCGTCCACACAGATTCTAACTTCTGCGCTGATGGCACAAAGGCTTCAGCTCCCGGGTATGCTTTAGCCAAGCAGCCAGTAAGATGCTGAGCCTTGAGGAGGGCCTTTACCAGATCACCAGATGCGGTGGTTTGCAGGACTGTTACAGACAGTGTCAGACAGGTGTGGACTTAGGACCCTATACACACGGAAGTGCATAAGCTCCCCCGACTGGCCCGCATCTGCAAACGCAGAAGGCAGCCTATCCCCGTGGTTGCACTGCTCAGCCTGACCAGAGCTGTTGCTGGTAGGGCACACTTGGCTCAGCTGTGAGAAAGAAAAAGCCATTGACACTCTTGGTGACTGGGTAGAACCTGTTTTCTGTCTATCCTGGCAGAGTCTTGATCCTTTGTGACTATACCAGCATGTACAGCTAAAGATGAGTGTGTACTGAGAACCTTTCACGTGGCATCACTTTCTAGGGTAACTCAAGAGATAAAGGTGGAAAAATTAGACTGAAAGACTATGATTCAATAATTATGGATAGGGCCAGGGATGTGGCTCAGCAGCACTACATCTGCCTGCCAAGCACAAGGTCCTGAGTTTGATCCCTGGTACCAAAAAAAAAAAAATAATGATGATGGATAAAGTGTAGTCAACTGGCCAACCAGACTATATCCCTTGACCTTTTAACTCTAGTGCTCCCCCCTACCTTACAAAGGGTCTCCTGGAGCTTTTTGAATGAAATGTTGTTTTCTTGTTCCTTTAGTGCATCACTTGATTTTTTTTTTTTCATCACTTGATTTTTTAAAATTTATTTAAAAAATTTTTTTCTGGTACAGGGAATCAAACTCAGGACCTTGAACTTGCCAGGCAGGCACAGCACCACTTGATTTTTAGACACTGAATATTGCATTTTTGCTATTTTAGAATAATTAAAAATTGGTTTCTAAAATATATATAATAAGTTGCTTTTAAATGATGAGGCACAAATGTACACATTAAGAAATATGTGTTAATGTCTTCTTTTGGTTTCAGGTTCTGGGCATCCAAGTGAAATGCTTCCATGAAATTATCACGATAGGTTACAGAGTCTACCACTCTTATGATCTTCCATGGTTCAGAACACTCAGTTGGTGAGTGAACACGAAACTGGTTCAGATGTTAATGTGGATTCATTTCTAAAGTTCATGGGAGAAGCATCCCAATTGGCCAATAGCCAGTCAGTTTCCATTACTGATTGATTTTGGTGAATGATAAAAAGACTACAATAGAATCTTGAAAAGAAGAAAATCACCATTCTCCAGTGTACCTTTTTGCATCTCTCTTCAGTCTTTGTAAAGATTTCTAAACATCATTCTTATTCTTTTTCTTAAAAAACTCAGCATTGTGTCAGACACATTTTATATACTTCATGATCATAATTTATCAAAAATTTTACTTATAATCCTTTGCTTTAGTTCCCCTCAGTTGACATAAGAACACAACATATTTGGTGTATGCAAATACAGGTAAAGTCAAGGGGAAAAAATCATTAAATGATTTTAACATTTAAATATTTAAATATTTTAGAAACTTTCAGGTATAAATCATAGCTATTAATCTTGACCAGGAAACATTTTAATATAATAGTTCATATCTAACCTAAGTGCCCATGCCTTTTAACATAGTTGTTTGGTATCAGGCAACGAGTCCATGTCATATTAAAACAGATGTAACACTCTTGTGTTAACTTGCCTCCATCTTTTCCTTGGGTAAGGACATCCCAGGAATGACCTTTTTGTGTCTGTGATGTTGCTGTTCACAGTTTTTCTTGATAGGCCTAGTACAATCTTGGGAAGAGGGTTGCTGTATGCTGAAAGTCTGACAGTAGCTCTTAGCCTTGCCTATCTTAGGTAGTTACGCTGTGCATTTTTTATTGGTGTACCATGTTTGATTTATCCCTGATACCTTAAATTTGGAGTTTTTCTGAGAAATGGAACAGTAATACAGCATCAACTTATTAAAGTACATCCTAACCCTTTAAAAAAAGAAAACAGATGTATTGCTTTGGGGTTTAGAGTAGTTAAAAAAACATACAATTCTCTGTTTTGGTGATAGATGATTTTTTTTCTCTTAGCACGTTTCTTTATACGTGGCAAAGTGTATGGACAATGTTAGGCAGATAAAATAATTGGAAAACAATTAAATGCTAAACCATGTAGGCTTTATTCTAAGTGTACAAAAAGAAAAAGATGTCAGACTGGGCCCCAGTGGCTATAGAAGGCTTCATAGAAGAGACGAGGAAGACAAAGGCCGGCTTTGGGGAGGGGCACGTCCTGGGTTGGAAGAGCAGGGCCATCAGGCTCTAGGTATGGGATGGGTGTAGCGTGTCCCATGGGTGGTGAGACTCTGCTAGTTTTCCTGACCAGAAGTATTTATTGGGAAAATTTTTGGCAAAAATTGGGGTAGGAGGGCAGAGTTAGGCCTTGGTTGCCTTACAGAGGAATCTGAGACAGCTTTGTAGGGAAATAGAGAAATGACCTCACAGTGCCTGGGAATGGGAATGCTTGTCTTTATCTCAGGATGGGGCTCCAGTCTCACTGTGAGAACCAGCGGGAAGCTGCCCTCTCCTCTTCTGTACTCCCCGGCACTAGGACTCCGGCCTTCATGGGAGGCAGCACAGGAACTCTCTGGCCAGGATTCTAAACCCTTTTCCTGGTCCATCCAAGCTCCATGGGCAAAATCTGTGGGCTCAGCCTCTCCCAAGGGAGGGGACACACCAGAACCGGCAGGCAGGGGACAGGTGGCTCAGGAGACTTTATTTGTTTGTTTTTTGGTATCAGGGATCGAACTCGGGTCCTTGGGCTTGCAGGGCAGGTAGTGGAACCACTGAGCTAAATCCCCAGCCCCGGCTCAGGACATTGAAAAGCTTCTCCCAGAGTTTGACGTGCTGCTCGGTCCCATCCTCCAGTGTCCTTTAGGTCACTGCTCACTTGCAGTCCATCAGAACCAAGGGCAGTGGGGACGCCGGTGCTGTGTGAAGTTGTGGCAAGACTGGGTGACCTCTTTTGCCCACCCTCAGCCTCCTGTAGGGCAGCTGGGATGGCATCTGGCTATTTCTGTCTGAAAACTCCTTATGGCTGGGAGGGGCTGTGTGTGTGTGTGTGTGTGTGTGTGTGTGTGTGTAGAGTAGTTGTATAGTTTCTATGTTGTTGTCTCTGTCATTATATTATGAGTTAATTAAAGACACTGCACTATGTTGAGTAGATTGTCTTTGACTGATAGATTTGAAATTAAGTTTAACAATCAGGAAATAGCAGTTTGGAACAGTGTATTTTGAATTGTTCTTCTGAACTTGGTATTGATCTTTGTATCACCATCATCAAACATCTGTTGAGTTAGAGGGGGAAAGCCTTCAGACATGAAAAAGCTAACTGTTTGTAAATTCCAGGTACTTTCTGCTGTGTGTGAACTACTTTTTCTATGGAGAGACTGTTGCTGATTATTTTGCTACATTTGTTCAAAGAGAAGAACAACTTCAGTTCCTCATTCGCTATCATAGATTTATATCGTTTGCACTCTACCTAGCAGGTAAGTTGAGGGGCTGTTTCTGTATTGGTAGCTAATATTTTCCATGCTTAGTTTTACTTATGCTATTTATAGTCATAATGCCCTTTATTGGTAATGTTTATATTCCAGTGGTCTTAAATAGCATTTACTCCTAAGGTGGTTTAAAAAGTACTTGATAAATGCTCATTTCAGTTTTGTAAATTTTCTTGTGCAAATTAAAGGAACTTTAAAATATACAGTGACTATTAACTAATAATATTAAGAAACTTTCAGAGAGAGAGAGAGACAGGGAGGGAGCGAGGGAGGGAGAGGGAAATGGACAGAGACAGAAGGGAGCACACAAGAGAGAAAGCACTTTGTCCTAGAAAATAGAGCTTTCATATAGAATTAATCAAGGTAATTAGTTTTCCTGACATGGTTAATTAAATATGCAACTTTATCATATGCTATGCCACATTTTTTCATTCTTTTAGATTAAAAATCAGTTATCTAGGGTAAAGTTAGAATTAATATTTCTTCTCTGTAAAATTTTACCAATCATAAAAGAAAATCTCTAAGAAGTCTATTTTAAGATGTCATCTTCAAAGAGGGCTGATGGAAGTCGTAGCTCTACCAAATACTTGTAGTCAACCAAAACCTGAGAAATTTAATTAATCTCTCTGTGCCTCAGTTTCTTTGTAGAGCCCTTAGATGACTACCTGTCACTACTTAATATTTGTTACCGTTATTATTTTCATTTTTAAAGAAGGTAGTGAAATTTATTTGTGAGTGTTCACTTTAGCTGTTAATTTATTCTTTTAGCACTTAGATGTTTCTCAGTAAATTCTTTCCAATTTTGGAAATGTAATACAAAGTAGATGGTTCCTTTCCCTTTCCATTTAAATTGCACCCAACCATGCTGTGGGACGTGTGTCGTCCTTAGTGTGTCATTTCATTCCATCACTGTGATGTCCTTTAGGGGCTCCAGCTGCAACTGAGGCTGCTCAGGTCCTCCGAATTTGGTTCTAAAGAGCCGGAACATGAAACAGTCTGAAATGGTGATGGCGATTGTCTTGGTTACTTTCTTCATTGCTGAGACCAAGTACCCAAGACCTAAAGTTAAAGGAGGACAGGTTTATTTGGCTCACAGTTTGCAGAAGTCTCAGTCCCTAATTGGCCAGCTCCAAGGCAGGGTGGCCTGGCAGAGGGGCCTGGCAGAGCAGCAGGGCAGAGCAGTCAGGAGCCAGCAGAAGACAAGCAGCAGCAGCAGCAAACAGGTGCAGCAGCCCTCTTTCTGTCCCTTTTATTCCATCTGGGCTACCCGCCCTTAGGGTGGGGCACCCTTCATCCCAGCATCACACGCTATACATCCAGCCACCTCCAAAAAGCCCCAGCTGTGACATCATGTGGCTTGCGGAGGGGAGGGGGGACAATCTAGATACAAGCCCTAACAGTGATTTTTCAGAGATCTGAAGCTTTTGTTCAAAACATGAAGGGCTACATTTTATAAAAGATTTACCTCCTTTTGTATCAGGATTTTTGTTCAGTCCAGCTTTCTGACTCTACTTCATTTTGAAAAATTATTACTAGTATATTTACAGAAAGTAGAAACAGGCATTAAAGTATTTCTCTTCTTTCAAGAGGAGAGGAAGATGCACATTTGAAGGTAGTCCATTTTAAACTCTGGTAAATTTGGAGGATTACAGTTATGGGGAGAATATGGTGCTTGATGTCAGGTAAAAAGATCCCCTAAAATTTTATAGGGTAAAACATTTGACTTCAGTTTTGTCTTTATCAAAGCACATTTGTGGCATTATTTCTTGGGGAAAACTTTTGAGTGTTTTATCAAATCAACAAACTTATTTCTTTAAAAGAAAGGTAGATTCTGGAGTAAACTGTTTTGTATGCCAGGAGAGAATACATAGTCTCTCTCTACATATAAAATGTAAAGTGACAATGCTTTTTTTCTGACATTTTTAGTTTTAATAATAATATCAGCAAGAGAAGTACCTCTAGTGGCTTGTGTCTGCTTTTGTTTTATTTGTTTTGCAGGGGCCCTGTTCAGGGCCTTGCACATGGGAGACAAATGTTTTACCACTGAGCTGGGTTCCCAGCTGGCTTCTGTTACCAAACCTAATGATTTTACTTTTATTTCATGTGATTATTCTTATCATTAATAATTATTATAATTAATCATAATGTAAATAATTTGTATTCTATGTTAGTTTTTAAAAATCAGGTAGTTTCAAAAGATTTATAATGTAAATAGCACATCTGCATCCCAGCACTTTCATATGTTTTTCTGTTTTTCTAAGTAATGTGCCTGTCTCTTTAGGCATTATCTATTGACTTTCTGTAAAACCTGCCTCACCTCAGGATTTTTTAGTCATTGTTTACACTATTGAAGCAGGTACCTAAAATAATCACTTTTTGTAGAGTCAAATAGTATCTATGTTTATATTTCCATTGGTTTACAACTTTGTGCTTTTCCTATGCTGAATAACAACCGCCTCATCATCTCTTTTCCAAATAGGTAAATTTCAGAGTAAAGATCCTTAATTTTCCCTCTGGTCTCTGTTTTTTTGGTACTGGGGATCGAACTCAGGATTTTGTATTTGCCAGGCAGGCAGCAGCACCACTGAGCTACAACCCCAGCCCATGGGTAGTGTTCTTTTTAATGCTCACACAGTCAGATAATGTATTGTTGCCCTCCCTCCCTGCTGGCGACTCTGTCCCAGCGACCTCTGTGATCTTGTCCCCATGTGCCGGCTGCTGTGGGCCCTCCACCGGCTGCCCAAGATGTGGGCCCGGGCTTCTGTCCTGTGTCTTCCAGGTGTTTGGACATCCCTGAAGCACCCTTGAATAGTTTCCTGTGAGATGATGCATAGAAGATGAATGACTCATGTCCTTCTATTTCTAAAAATATTTGTCAGCTGTGGTCAGAATTGCTCGCTTTGGCTGGGGCTTCTCATCTGTCATTGGACATTGACTTAGTGCCCTAGCTTGGCAGTACGGGCCTCACCTTTGCCCTCTCCTTGTGTTCTCTATTCATTTTCTCCAGAAAACACCTCGAGTCATCCCAGATTCTGTGCTTCTAGCTTCCTGACTTTGCAGACATTATTTTTCAGTTCTCCTTGACCTCTCTTTAGTTCTCTTTGTTCTTGTGGGTTTTCACCTTAATTTCTTTCAGTGCTATTTGAGTGGTACACCAAGATAAAACAAAAATAAATATACATGCTCAAGACAGAAGCCGGGCCTAATTTTTTTGCTTTGCCCTTCTTGGCCTAAGCATTTATCAGTTTCTCTTGGAGCTCTGTGGATTGGCAGGGCTCCACTGGGCTATCTTCTAACCCAGGCCTCTCCTGTTGCTCAGTGAGATAGAGGCCACTGCTGGGGTCACTTTTTATGTCATGAGCGGGCCTAACACCCAGGCTGACTCTCCCTCATGGCCGCACTTAGTGCTGGTATTGAGGGGAGTATCTACACATGGCCCACCATGGGGCCTGAGTGCCACAGAGTACTGGTTTTTAAAAAATGAAGGCATAATATGCTGTAGTAAACCCTGGGACTAAAGAAATAGTCAGTGAAATCAACTTGCTACCTCAGAGTCATGCATGCCCCCCAGGCACTCCTTCCAGTTACTCCAGAATCTCCTGAATCTCCAGAATCTCCACACTCAGACCTCACCCTCCTCCCTCATCCGTTTCCTTGCTTCCTTTTCACATGGTCTGTGGATGCACTGTGTCCACACACCTGCCGGCTCACCCTTCCCCTGCCTGCAGTTCCGTCCCTACTGCTGTGCAGTGACATTGGATGGGTACGACATCAACAAAGTGACGCTTTTCCTTGGCTTACTTTCCCTTTGTGGTTTGCCATAACGTATCCTTATTCAGTGGGGACAGATAGAATTGTTTCATACCTCTGAGCTCTTAGGAAAGAAAATCTAGTATTTCTTTTTTCCCTGCAGTGCACTGATTTCTACCACAGACACATTTTACCCCTTGCTACTTAGGCTCATTGGGCCACGGAAGCTCCCTGAGTCGGGGTCTGCACAGGCACATAGGTGCTGCCCAGGCACCAGGTGCTGAGTGTGGGGTGCTGAGGGTGTCAGAGGTGATAGAGTAGACGTGGGGCCTTCTAGGGTCATGATGCTGTGAGGGCCATGCCTGCTAGATCATCGCTGCACGAGAAGAAGGACCAGCAGGGACATGAAGAGGGGGACAAGGGCCTGCTCTGATAAGGGAGCAGAGGCAGAAGAGCCTTAGAGAAGACATGGCAGGTGCGATAAAAGTGCAGAGCAAGTAGGCCTTTGCCCGGTGGCTAGCAGTGAAGGGCGTGGGGCTGAGAGGAGTGTGTGCCAGGGCCCGTCGCAAGCATCAAAGGCTGATGTTCAGGTAGAAGCCTGTGCCGGTGACTGAGAAACAGCTTGGATCTTGTCCCTGGGAAGTCGTTGGAGGATTTTATGCTAAGAGAAGATAAGAACCAGATTTGTGATTAGAGAAGGATGGGTTGGGCGACTGGGCAGGAAGCTACTGCTGGAGTTCATATGAACAACGCCAAGGGCCTTACTGAATTTAGTACCAAGGAGATTATAGATTTAAAAAAAATAAAGATACTGTGAGCTGACTTTAGAACCAACTGCTATTTTATGACAATCTTGAAAAATTGTTTTTGTATCCCTGATTAGTGGCTTAAAATATAGTTTTGAATTGAGGTAATTGTATTGTTCACATTCAGCTGTAAGAAATACTAGTTCCCTTTTATACTTTGCCCATTTTCCACCTGTGGTAAAATTTTAAAACTGTAGTATCACACAGGAAATTGACATTATCAGGCTCTTAATGTACTCTTAATATGCAACCTCCTCCTAAGCTAGATAGTCCTGGGTTCAATGATGAAGCCTCCAATACAGAACAAGCATAGGGTTCTACATCTTTTGTCATTTTAAGTGTGGCATAAAGTTGGTCCTGTTGGACCATAAGCCCCAACAGTGTGTCTCTGCTTTGCCTCGTTCCCAGGCCTCAGGGTGGGGTGGGCACTTGGGCTCCCTTGGATGAGTGGTGGGAAGGCTGGGGAGATGCTCCTCCTCATGCACTGCTCTCGGGCTGCTTCCTTAGCATCACGGTTTTGTTTGCTGCCTCAGGATGACCCTGGTGTAGTTAGCAACACCGTGCTCTCGGGCTGGCAGGTGCAGCTGGACTTCAAAGCATGTGTGAACAAGTAGAGTGCGAGCTCTGTTGAGGTATTTGTGCCTTTCACATTATACTGTGGAAATCTTTGGACGTTTTCGGTAAATAATATTGCAGGGGGCTTGTCAAAATTACATTTTCCTTTAGTGGTCAAGTGAGTTTGGAAAGCCAGCAGATTTAAAAAGCAGAGATAGCCCATGTGATTTCAATGACATTGAGTTTTATTGAAATAAAATGTAGATGTCTTTGAGGCTGACCCTTTATCATGGGCCACAAAATTAAATGACCTGTTTCCTGTCAGGTAAGGTGACTCACTGACTAGGGCGTGGAAATCATTCTGACATTGAGATAAATTTTGTAGACTTAATTTGACTGAAAGCAGAGAAAAAAAATTAGTGAGACAGAAAATAATAAGACAAAGATTTTTCTGTAGACTCTCCTCTTTTTCCCTCCCTTTCTCACTCCATCCATTTTTCTCTCTTCCTCTCCTACCCGTCTGTCTCTCTCTCCCCCTCCCTCTCCGCCCCTCTCTCCCTTCCTTGATTTCTCTTCCTCTCTCTCCCTTTCCTCCTCCTCTTCCCCCTCTCCCTCTCCTCCCCCTTTCTACCTCTCTCCCTCTCTTCCCCTCTCTTTCCTCTCCTTCCCCTTTCTGTATCTATTCATTTCTGTGTGTGTGTGTGTGCGCGTGTGTGTGCACGCACGCGTGCATGTATGCCTTTGCCTAGTAGATAGCAGTGTACTTGAGCTACAAATATGTATCTGCATCCGTTTGGTGATTTGGATATGGTACTGTAGAACCCAGAGCAGCCATTTGCAAACATGTTCAGCAGTGATGGGTCAATGAACTTCAGGTGTTTGACTGTTAAATTCATCTCTTTAGCCACCTAGTGTGATTTGCATTTTATTTAGTAGAGTTTTTGCTTGCATTTATATGAGCATGACTATTTTGATTTCTTTGCATCCTTAAGGGGGTGGCATGACTTGAATATAATGCTTTGAGATTGAGAAAAATTGATGGACATACAAAATTAAGTGATAGCTAAAATTAATGTGTAATTAAGATTTCTCCTGGACATTGTGGGTATCTTTTATACTGGAGGATTTAAAAATCTGTAAAATCTGTACACGTGCTAGTGGTCTACACCATACATTCACCATTCAGATTAACAGAGCAGTGTTTTGGTGGGGAGCTGGGCTGTAGCTCAGTGGTAGGGCAGTGGTCCAGCATCCACAGGCCCTGAGTTCAGTCCCCAGCACTGCAGAAAAAAACAAAAGCAAAACGTGGCTAATGTAATGGTTGGTTTGCCTGACAATTTATACAATACGTGTTCACTTAAAACTTTTTGTAACTTTTGTTTTGCTTAAAACTAATTATGATCTAGTATTGGGAAAAATTATACCACATAATGTAGTATGATTCTGAATTTATTTAATTCAGAATGTTAGAAATTTTTGGAGTTTTGATGGTTGTAGGAAAGTGTAATGAAAAATATAACCAAGTAAAGAATGAAGAATGAGGCTAGGTGTGGAAGCACAAACTTTTAATCCTAGCACTCTGGAAGGCTGAGGCAGGAGGTTCACAAGATTAAGGCCTGCCTGGGGCCATCTAGCCAGTTCAAGGCCAGTTGGGACTATATAGTGAGACCCTATCTCAAAAAAAAAAAGGGCCGGGGGATTTAGCTGCCTCGCAAGTGTAAGGTCCTGAATTTGATCCTTGGTACAAAAAATATATATATATGTAAATAAAATAATTAGCTTTGGAATTGAAGACTAATGTGTTTACTGAGTTGGTTAATCACTAATAATAAAATGTAAAAACAACTTTATTTTTTCTAACTAGACTGAGTTCTTGAATGCCAGTGCCTATCTTACTCATTTTTGTGCCTTGTGTCTAGCACATTATAAATGCTCAATAAATTTTTTTATTGTTTGTCCACTTTTTGGGGATTCTCGGTATCCCATCTGTCTTAGTTACTTTCTCGTTGCTGGGACAAAATACCCGACACCCACAGGTTAAAGGGAGAAAGGATTATTTTAGCTCACAGTTTGTAAAGGCTTCAGTCTGTAGTTGGCTAGCCCTAAGGCAGAGTGGCTTGGCAGAGGAGAAGCAATCTGTGCCATGGAGCCAGGAGGCAGTGAGACTTCCTTTCTGTTTTTGTACTGTCTCTCTTCAGTAAATGCATTATCCATACTCAGTGCTATGCTCAACCAATCAGTGGACTAATCCAGTATCACACACCTGTGATCCAGCCACTTCCCCAAAGTTCTGCTTATGAGTGCATGAGGTTTGAGGGGGACACCTAGATATAATCCATAAAACCATCTTTTGGACTTTTCAGAATCGTGGGTTTGGTTTTTTTTTTCTATACTACTTCTGTTTACTACTTCTGTTTTTTTTTTTTTAACAACTTCATGCTTTGTTTCTTTCCTTTTGAATACACTTTTCTTTAGCCTCTTGGATAACTGGTTCTTCTTGACGACCTGTGAGGACGCTTTTACACTGGGCTGCAGGACGTACATATCTTAGTTTTAGCAACACCAGGCACAGTACTCTGTTCATGAGTGATGGTCAATAGTTTTGCCAAACATAATTATTTACCAAGAGCTGTACATTAGGAAGCCTTTTCAGTGAGCACTCTGATTTATAATACTGTGGTGAAACCTGTGATTTTTAACTGGAAACATAGCTATGCAAATATTCTTTCCTAGGTAGGGGAAGAGTAAGATGATGTGGATCCAAAAGGATAAATTATTCTTTCCATAGATGTATTACAGCATGGTAAATATGCATTTTTACATATTTAAACATAAAATATTCACATGGCTGTGAATGAAAATGATTAATTTCATATGTTTCTTTTCCAGGTTTTTTTCTTTAAAAACAATATTTAGCTTTAAATATGTTAAGAAAATACTTCTACCCTCCTCTGTTAAAGTCAGAGAAGTGCACTATGTTAATGTGTTTAGGGGTCAGATAATTATATCCGTTAGGTAAAGTTGGATCAAGTCAAAGTGAGTTGCCAAGACCATTCTGGATAAGATAACCATTAGGTAAATATTGGATGGCACTGCTGGTAATTTTGTTTGAAGAAGTGCATCAGAGTAAATTTAATTTAATTCAATTTAATTTCAAAAAAGAGAAAGCCATGTATTTTAGAGTAGTATTTGTTATGGAATTCACAGTTAGTGGTTTTGATGAGTTCCCAGGGTGGTATTGGGAGCCCAGTGGTCTGATTGGGCAGGACAGGAAGTTCTTGGACAGGACAGAAGTTCCAGTGGCATCTGTCTGGTGTCTCTGTTTTGTCCTTTCCCCATTATTAGCCTTTGAACCAAATCTAGTCTACATTCAGCTTCAGCCATGGACCAATGGCATAAATTACATTACTTGATCTTCAAGTCTGCTTGCTGTAGAAGAAAAACTTGAAAGCAATAATTTTAAAGGAATCTTTTATCCAGTAATTGCAGTGCCATGAATTCCATGTTTAATGCCTCCCCTCCCCCCATCCATCCTCTCTCTGTCCCTGTTTCTGTCTCTCTGTAATGGCTTACAGTTATGTCTATACTCACAAAATGTTTCAAAGTTGCTTCTGCGATCTAGTCTAGAGGACTGAGAGAAGGTAGAAACTGAGATCAGTACACATTCTCTTCCTTTGCCTCCTGCTTTACTCTGGGACCTTTAAAATCAGTAATTGGAACCTAGCCCACAGCATTTGTGGCTTGGTTCTTTGCTCTAGGAGAGGTGTAGCACCCTTGCTCACTCTAGTGGGTGGAATTGCCTTGGAAATAGAATGCAGGTAAGCCAAGGCTAACATTTATTCTACATGAAATAGATCATTTGACAATTTAGTTGCTGCTTCAGAGAAACCATCCAAAGGTGTTATAGAATATATAGCCATTTATCAAATATGAGACCTCGTTTGTGCATTTTCAGTATCCAACTCTGAAAAAAAAAAGCTTATCTTTAGAAGCACACTGGTGTGTTGGGCTTCCTACTGCCTCTCATTATTTTAGTATATGATTTAAAGTTTCTTTTAATTGGCAAGAATTTTTGTTTAGTAAATCTTCATTCTAGTAAAACTTACAGGATATAAACATAAACTCAAATACTGGTGGTAAATCTTGAAATTATTAAAAGTATTGTATTTTATTATAATTATTATATACAGGTCTAAGAAATTTCAGTTGCTCCTCACCTGAGTCCTGGTAGCCTGAGTTTGTGAGGAACTACACATCTCCGGAGGGTCAGGAGTAGCCGAGCTCTACTTTCTAGCCCCCCGATCGTCAGTGAGCTAACAAAACCCTTGGTGCATTTTTCTTCATCTGTAAAATGGAGTGATAGTAGGTACTGAGATCTCAGAAGGATTAAATGAGTTAGTATGTATAAAATGCTTAGATAAGAGCCTGGAGCCTAACGTGTTCAGTAGATGTTAGCTACTGTGGTAGTGATTAATAATTTCGTATCATATAGACACTGGAAACCTTCTGTGCACACTCTGGACAAACAGACTCTTCAGGTACCTTACGTGTGTGTAAGCTGGGGATGGAACCCAGGACCTTGCACAGGTGAGGCAGTCGTGGTCCCACTAAGCTCCACCCCAAAGCCACTCTTAAGGGATCAATGGAGCAAAGAAGTTTTATTCAACTGAAATTCAAGGCCTGTTTTCCATGTCCACCTGTTAGCTGATTCTTGTAGTGAATGCAGGAGCTGTTCATTGGATTTGTGCCATTGAGTATATTAGGCACTTTGCTGATTATGAGGTTGTTTCCTTGCCATGCTTAAAGTGAGGAAGTAGGAGAGACGGCATCTCAGTAATGGCTACCAGGGCCTAGGTGAGATGTAGGAATCAGTTTATTTGCACTCAGGTTGTCTTACACTTTGTACCATATTGCACAACAAGCACATGTTTTTTGTTCTTGAACAGGTTTCTGCATGTTTGTACTGAGCTTGGTGAAGAAACATTACCGTCTGCAGTTTTATATGGTGTGTATTAACCATTATTGTGTAGTCATTGTGTCATAAACCCTCTTCCCTCTCTTCTTTTTTTCTTCTGTTGAGGAGATGTAATCCTAGTTTGCGTTAGTTGAAGAGTATTTCAATTTCAGATGACCACTGAATACAGAATGTTGAAGCTGAGACATTTTTAAGGACTTAAAAATTTTTAGCTGTTCCCAAAACTTTGCTAAAATTATTTTGTAAATATACCCAGTGACTAAAATTTAAATAAACTATTTGAATTCCCTAAATGTGTAAAACTTTGAAGCATTTTCATAATCTCTACAATGATTACAAAGCCCGGGAAACACCTACCATGTTGTTTTATAGAAATTTACTTTGTTCCTTATGCATGACTGTGCAGGGAGCAGAGTATGGACTTTCTTGGTAATTATGGTTAGTCACAGAATTACATAATTCTTTTTGGCGTAAGGTATCTGGCTGAGTGAGTCAAAGTCTATGTTTTATGAAATTTATCACGTGCTGAACTTTTCCTGTTTCTTCAAAATGTAGCCAATTATAAGACTAAAATACAGCATTTCATTTAGATCTGTCTGTGAATTCATGTATTAACAGGGCTTGTTTTAGATTGGGATTATATTTCCTATTTGAACTTTGCTTTTCTCCATTAAGACATTCTGCTAATTATTAAATTATTACTGCTGGGACATTGTAGTATTTCTTACTTTTCTAATTTCAGGGGATCTGAAAGCGAAGAGTAAAATTCTTAGTGGAAATCTAAAAATGATCAAGACATGTTAGAAATAATAGCATCTCCTGTGAGAAGACAGCCCTTCCTTGGACCCTCAGAAAACTGGTTCCAGGACCCCCATGAATCCCAAAATCCATGGGTGCTCAAGACCCTTATATAAAATAGCATAGTATTTTTGTACGACTAATACATATCCTCCTATAGACTTTGAATCATCCACAGACTACTTATAATGCTTGATACATGGGGAAAGCTGAATAAATGGTTATTCTATGGCCGGGCATGGTCATGCACACTATAATCCCAAGACTCAGGAGGATGAGGCAGGAGTTCAAGGCCAGCCTGAGCTACATACATAGTGTATTCAAGGCTGAACTGCATGATGAGACGCTGTCTCAAAAAAAGAAAAAGAAAAGTTATACTGTGTTGTTTAGGGATTGATGACACAAGAAAATAAATCTATACAGATGCCCCCAGGTATTTTCTATCCCTGATTGGTTGAATCCACAAATGAAAGACTTACAGACAACAGAGGGGCAACTACATGAATGATGTCTATTGAAAACAATCATTTTTAGATTTTGAAGCAACTAGCATCAAAGAATTCAATCTTTTATGTAAATAAAAACAGAATAAAACAGAACAACCTACATAAAATATTATTTGCTGAAATGGAAAATAGGCTTATTAAGGATAATTCAAATTTCTAATTATTTTGAAAAGTTGTTTTATAAATTCCGGTCAAAATTCTGAGACTAGTACCTAGAAACACTAGCTTCTCCTGGTTCCCATCCTAGTTGGGCTGCACTGAGTCATTAACATAGCCAACTCTCAGGCCAGGTGGAGGGAACACAAAGGCCTTAGGAACCATGAAATCGAACTGTACAGACCTGTGAAGGTCAGTTTTCAAGTAAGAAAAGACAGAGTTTAAGGGCAATGGGTGGTGCCACATGCTTGTAATCCCAGCTACTCAGGAGTCTGAGGCAGGAGGATCGCAAGTTGAAGCTCAACCTGGGCAATTTAATGAGACCTATGTCAAGTTTTCTAGGTAGATGGATAGAAAGAAACAAATATATAGGTCTGGAGATGCAGCTCAGTGGTAGATTGCTTGCCTAGCAGGTTTGAAGCCCTAGGTTCAGTCTCCAGGACCCCAAAGGGAGTGGGGGAGCAGGCAGTTGGATCCTACTGGTTTGGAGGATTGGAAATTAGAAATAACTCAGTATGGGAAAATGTTAGCATGATAAACTCTGGAAGGAAAATAGTTTTTAGCATTTTTCATAACTGCAAGATGCAGCCAGAGTAAAATAAGTGATCCTCCCTAAATGCCACAGCAACACCATAAATTTCTCATCATCATTTAAATTGAGAGATTCAAGATTATAGTTTATTTCTTATATGTGTTGTTAAAATTTAGTAGTATATTTCACTATTAACATTCCATTTGTGTATAAAGTAAGATTAGTTTGGTAAAGATTTTTATTCATTTAAGATTCTAGTAGGCAATATAGTAATTTCAGTTTACTAACTATACTTATTCTGTGTGACCTTATCTTACAAAGTTTGACCAAAAGTGAAGGCAGAAACTGCTGTTTCCATTTTGCTCTTGCTCCCTTGGCTGCACTGGCCACTGTGTCTGCTAACTTTCATGTTGTTGGGCTGTTAACAGTTCGCGTGGACTCATGTCACTTTACTGATAACCGTCACCCAGTCTCATCTGGTCATCCAAAATCTGTTTGAAGGCATGATCTGGTAAGGGGACAATATTATGCTGTGTCACAGTTACATCTGGCCCTCTGGAAAATCGTTAACATTGGGCGGTGTCTGACAGATGTCCACTTAAATATACTACATGCTATTCTTCTCTTCCATTAAAATTACTGAGTTTGTGTATTGTTTCACAGGGCTTATGCTTCATTAACAACTGGAAACTTGCCAGGGACTTAGCTCAGTGGTTCTGCTGCCTGCCTTGAAAGTGCAGGGTCCCGAGTTCGATCCCCAGTACCAAAATAAAACCAAAAACAACTGGAAACTTTCTTAAAATTCCAAACAAAGTGCAGAAAGTCCACACAAAAGCCCCAGTTATATTTCTAGATGCTAATAAACCTTAATGTGACTTTTATAAAAGACAGACTTTAGAAAGAGTTTAATATTTACATGGAATGTGAGGAGAATAGGAAAGTTTGCTTGTTAGCAAGCATGTACTGGTGATGCCTTTTCCATCATTTAGGGAGAAGTCGGGTGGTTTCTCCTGGGCTTCTGTGAGGAGTGGCTTTCTAGATTCCAGAGGTGTGGAGTTGTAGTTGTGCAGCAGTGTCATGAAGATTCAGAGAACATTTTATTAAGTAAAAATTATAAGCTTAATAGTCAAAATGAGTTGGAATGAAGAAAAGGCTTAATATTTTTTAAAAAATGGTTATATTTACCCCACATTCATTTTAAGCCCATTAATTAAAGTAGTATAAAATTATTGCGTTTATTAAGACAAATTTTATTCCCTGACAGTGTCATATATTTACTGAAATCCTTGTGTATGTGTGTGTGTGTGTGTGTGTGTATGTGTAAACACTTGAAATGATTTAAGTTTGTCTGCCATATGAAAACTTGCCTTGATGGGGAGCAGTTTCTGAAATAAGTAGAGTATGGGCTTAACACAATCACAGATTTGGGATAAAAATAAATTAATTTTTCTTAGAAGAAAGAGAATTTGCTTTAAGAGTTTGGTATAAATTTATCAGATTATGCTCTGACTAAACTGGTTGACTCATTTCCATTTTAAAAGATTACTTAAATTTTATTTTTTTAACTTGTTCCTCGTAAAACTAAGATTTAAGTGCCCATAACCATAGAAATTGATTATTTAATATTTTCCTAAGCCATATTCTCTTAAGTATGTTTATTTATTGTGATCTACTTAATTGCTAAATGAGCAAATCTGATATATTTACTGCTTTTGCTAATGTTTTGTGTTAGCTTTGGGCTGGGCTGAAGCATAATCTAAGCATAAGCTAAAGGGTTATTACATTGGTTCATTATGAGTCATAAGCCTGTGTGAATATTCACTGCTTAATCATATGGACTTTTTCTGCTGACTTTTTCTTTTTTAAAGGTTCCTTGTTCCAATATCAAGTGTTATCTGCAATGACATTACTGCTTACCTTTTTGGATTTTTTTTTGGAAGAACTCCATTAATTAAGGTAATGGAAAATGTTATATGCAAGTCACTCCCATAACCTTAAAACTAGCCACTGGAAAACATTTTCAACCACTCAGTAATGCTGCACATTGCCATCTCTCTAAGATACGACTTTTACACCCAAACTCATTTTTAAAAAAAGATCTGAGAACCCTTGAATAAAATAATAGAATGCAAGTAATAATAAAAGATTAAGGCTGGATATTTAGCTCAGTAGTCTGCCACCTGCCTTGCAAACGCAAGGTCCCGAGTTCAATCCCTGGTACCAAACCCCCCCCCCAAAATAAATAACTAAAAGATTAAAATAAAGAAAGAAAAATACAAGCATATTGTTGCCACATATTTTGGTCATGCTTATAGGCAGTGGAGGCCAAGAAATGAAATGTGTTATCCAGGCATGGTGGTGCACACCTGAACTCATAGGATGGAGGGAAACTGAGGCAGGAAGATTACAAGTTCAAGCCCTACCTGGACAAAATAGCAAGACTTGTCTCAGAATAAACAATAGAAAGGACTGAGGATGTAGCTCAGTGGTAGAGAACCCCTGTGTTCAATCCCCAGAATCATCACCCCCCCACACAAAAAAAATTATTATACGGTTATTTTGAGTAAAAAAGAAACAAGCCAATTCTTCATGGAAATTAAACCTTTTTCTAGAACTGATTTTTCTAGTAAAGAAGAGCTTTTATGTTTGGGCTTCAAACAGGATTTACGCCACATATTGGGCAAAGTCTTCAATAATATTTCTACACATAGATTACTTGACTACTGCAGTATTATTTGAAGGCAGTTTGGGCAGGGACTGAGCCCATGAGTCAGGTATAAAACCTTCTGTGTGTTCAGAGTGATGTGGGGTAGCTTAGTGTTTGTGGAGGAATGAATAGACTACTTGTCCTTCAGAAAACCTTCCACAAACTCTTCCCCTGTGGGGGCTGGGGTATAATTCAGGGATAGAGCACTTGCCTAGCATGCATGAGGCCTTGAGTTCCATCTCTACCACCAGAAAAAGAAAAAAAAAATCTTGTGAGAATCCAGCACAATACCAGGCAGAGCTGTAAGGATAGTGGCAGCAAAGTATGTACCTTGAAAGTGACTCTAAAGCTGGTGCAGTACAAAATTAAGCATAAGTATTCAAGAGGTTTGGGTGGGCTGTTCTGGGCTTAGAGAGACTCTTAGGGCTCTAGACAGATTTCAGTGGCTAATATTGAACATAGCTTTCTAGTGACTTTACAGGCTGGGTTAGCTGTATAACATCCCCTGGCAATTGAGCAATTAAACTCTAAACTGATCTGATGTGGATCAACTAGATTTGATAAGTTATCTTTAATCAGTAGACACTTGAATTTGAGACTGCTGCTACTTTGTAGCAACAGTAGAGGCTCAGTATTATCTAGGAGGGAGTGTATCCCTTCCTTCTGTACAGCAGGATTCTTAACAGATTTGTCAAGAAGCCGTATCTGCCAACCATTTTGGTTTTGGGTTTATCAGCATCAAGACAAGAGCTCCATAAATAGCTCAATAAGTTCACTTGTAATCCATTTCTAACTTCAGAAATTTCCCTCTGAAATTTGGCTTCTGTCATTGTTTGTTCCAAGGAACCAATAATCATGAAAACTATCAGTGATCTCTTGACCCCAGCCCGTATTTGCCCTGGGAACTTTGGGCTCTTGTCACCACCACCTGCTCCTAAATCTTTACTTCTGCCCCTGCATTGCTGTTCCAGACTTTCCTCCAGGTTTCTTTCTCCAAATGCCCCATTGACTGGAAATAGCTCAACTCTGAAACAAACACCATTTATTTTCAGAAGTACAACATGATCTTTTCTTTCTGGAGACTGACGAAGATTGTGAATACTTGAGGATCAAATACAGTGTTTGGGGCTATGGAGTGCCTTACCATTTCAGAAAGAGATTTCTTTATGTATTGCATGTTAGGAATATAGGAAAATTGGGTATGCTGCACCATCTCTGTATATGTTATACTCATTCTGTTTTCGGTCAGTAGCAGGTCAGCACAGACTGTGTGTACCTAGAATGAAGATATGTCATCCTTACTCCAAGACAAGCATGAATGTTGTGGAATACTTATTTCTCTATACAGTTTATAGCCCTTTAAGGGATTAAAAAAACCCCAAGAATTTGAAACAAATAGACATTTGCACAAGAAAATCAGAATCACAGGATGAAGGAAAAAAGATTTTTAAAAGGTTCCAATAAGAGAAAAGAAAGGAGGGAGACACAAGACATTGAGGGAACTCCTTGGACAGAGTTTGCATATCTGTTGTGTGTTTTGTAAGTGCAGTAACTCTTTTCAATTTTATTTGACCTTTTTTAGTTGTCTCCTAAAAAGACTTGGGAAGGATTCATTGGCGGTTTCTTTTCTACAGTCGTGTTTGGATTCATGGTGAGTTTTACTAGGATTTTTATTTATATTTTTCAAATGAAAGTTTATTAGTCTGCTTTAAACCTTAAAAAATAAACCACAAAATGCTGATAATATATTTATTGAAACCTGTTACACAGAATCAGTCCTGTACCCCAGGACCTTGGCTGCATCCCGGAGTCACCTGGAGAGCTTAAACACACTCTGTGTCCCAGCCTTGTCCCAGGATGACTAACTTTCGTGGGTGGTCTTGGTGGACAGCCAGATCTGAGGTCCACTGTTGTGGTGGTGTGTTTTGATAGTTTCTTATTGCTGTTCTGCATTTGGGAGATGTAGGTGCCGAGACTGTAGTGTCTGAGTGATAGCAGAGAATGCAAATGATGTTGAAAACTCTGCCCTTTTAATACTTGTTAGCCATGTGGCCCAGTGGATGGTTCTTGCTATGAGCTCAACTCATAGCAGGAGAAGTCTGTTAATTGTACATAATGTTAACATTTAACCATGAATAATGAATATTGTTCATGTTTAAAAATTAGTTTATAATTATGTAGGAAGTTTCAGTTTATATTAAAAAGTACAAGAAGAAAAGGTAAGAATCAGTAAGATTACTGTAAATGACTGAATATAAGATAAATATACAAAAAACTACTATTGAGTTTAAAAAATAATTCTAGTCCCTGACAGTTGTAGTTAGTATAAAAAAGTATATCCAGCTATAGAGTAATGAGTAACAACATGAAGCTTTGAGAGACAGTAAATATACAAATAAATGGAAATGGCCATTATCCTGGATTGGAAAACTTCTATAAGTTCTTCTTTTACTTTATAAGTTTAGTTCATTCTCAATGAACATTCCAGGAGAGTTTCATAAAATTATTCTGAAATGTTTGAGGTAGAATATTGATAATAATTAATAATTGGAATAATGCAAATTGTCTACTCTACTTTATACATTAAAAAGCAAGACTAATCAGAGTATTAAGTTAAATAATACCATAAAGATTGGTATTATTAAAGATTAATTTAGAAATTCTGTATGAATATCTACATCATTGGAAAAATATAAAGTTACCCTATAAGAACCTAGCATATGACAAAATAATGAGGAGGGAAATTGTACTTTTTTAAACAAACGGTTTTGAAGAAATTGGTTGTTTGGAAGCAAAATCAGTTTATATCCATTCCTAGAGTCATATTTGAATTTCTATTAACTTTTCATGAGCAAAATAATGAGGTGAATGGCTGCAAGGGAAACAAAAAACAAGAAACTGTTGTCCAGCAATTTAAATTTATAATAGAATGTTTTATTTTATGTATCTTTTACTTCCTTGGCTGAAGATAGCTGGTTTTAAAACTTACAATGATTTGGCTAAGAAGGGAACAATTGAGTCAGTTCTGGGTTGGTGAAGAACAATGGTGCTTTTCATCTGTATTATTTTATACTATCTTCTTAGTAATTTTGAATCACTGGGTAAAAGTTTGTATGCAATGAAGTTAAATCTTTTCCTCTCCTGTACAGTATCTTCTTAATTCAATCTTTCATCTTTGTAGCTTGTAGTAAGACTACACGTACTTTTAAAAAGTAAGATCTTGCTATCATGCATTTCTGAGTGTTCAAATTAGCTTCTTTCTCTTTCCCTTCCTCCCCTACCCCCCACCCCTGTGGACATACAGAGATCTCATTGCTTTTGGAAACTTTTATTTTTATAACGGTCTTCCAAGGGTTTTGTTTGTTTTTTTTTTTTTAACTGGAATATTTACTAGGACGACCTTTTAGCATTAAAAGTCCACGACAGAATGTTAATATGCCAAAGTTGTGGGTTTCACATAATGAATGACACACATTCTGGGTTTCTGACACACAGCTCACATGTGTTTGGGCGCTGTTCATGGGCTCCTCTCTGTTGTTCAGGCCGCCTACATGCTTTCCAAGTATCAGTACTTCGTCTGCCCCATTGAGTACCGCAGTGATGTCAACTCCTTTGTCACTGAGTGTGAGCCTGCCGACCTCTTCCAACTGCACAGCTACTCACTGCCCTCCTTCCTGAAGGCAGTGTTGAGACGGGTAAGAGCAAGGGCTCAAGATGTGTGGTCAGGAGGAGCTTTCCTTTCAGAGACCAAGCTCTCTGTGAATGTGAGGTCAGATTTCTACCGAAATCCAAGTCCTGCAGAGTTTTTAACTTGATGGTGTCACAGTGGTTTTCAATCGATAGTGTGTTCTCCCCTTGTGATTTCTCTTTCCTAAGCATTAAATGAGTTTGAAAATTGCAAATCATTTGTATCCGAAGAATATATTTAAATATTGATGGTAATTTATTTTGTATATGTTTTAAGAATGTTTTTTAAAATCTGTAGATTTTTACAAATTGAATGAATTAGAATGAGTTTTACATGTTACTGGTATGAATTAGCTCAATTTAAAACTTAAAACTCACCAATTCAAAGAGCACTTAAATTTTAGAGAATGTTTATTAGCACAGGAAGGTTCTACTTTTAAAAAGGAGCGTTCCTTTCAAAAGCACACTGCTGCCATTTAGAGCACTTTGAGGTGTCCCCCGCCCAGGGTACCTACAGGTTCCCCAGTAGCGCTGTCCTGACCTGTGTTGTTAGTACTGGGGTGTAGTCCACTAAAAAGGGGAATCAGTCATGTGTGTGTCACACGAGTATGGGTATTCATAATTTTTTAGAAGGAAGTTAACCAACAAATGATTTCTTTCATTAAGTGCTCAATGTCCAAGCCTTCTGTTATCTGTTACAGTGCTTTCAGTGGCACCAGCCTTTGATTCAGTGGAGGCTCCTGCTTTGAATAGCAGCCACAGGACCTGCTGTTCACAGACATCTCTCTTGGACCTCAATTTGTGTTACTTAGAGGGGAGTGGAAGGTTTAGATTTATAAAATAGACTGCAGAATCCTGTTTTTACCCTCTTTCTCCTCTTTTATAATTGTCTTACTGATGCTCATTTTGATCGTTCTTTGTATTTTTATGTTTCCACAGCATTCAGCATAGCTGTCAGAGAAAAAGCCAACTTTTCCTTTTCACCATGTAAAGTTAAATCAAGTGAAATAAAGTACAAAATTAAAATAAATTATTTTATTACCAGTACTGCTGGTTAAAAAAAACCCCACCAATAGAAATTAGCTCAGCAGATTCCCCACACACTCACTAACCCCTACCATTGTCCAGTTCCTAGATCACTGGAATACGCTCTGCCAGCTGGAGGACTCAGGGTCCCCTGGGTGCCTTGCTGAGGGGACAGAAGGGTTGGCTCAGCAGTTGACAGGACAGAGGACCTGCAGTGGATTTTCTTTCCTGACTCTTAAAGCTTGGAAAATTAACTCCCCAGAAATGTGCCATCTGCTTTGACTTACTTTTGTATCATGGCTCCTGCATTAGGTGACATGCTCAAATACAGTTTTAATGGAATTAGTCCCAGTGTCCCCTCTCCCACTTTCTTTTTCCTTTCCAGGAGACGGTGAGCTTGTATCCTTTCCAGATACACAGCATTGCTCTTTCAACCTTTGCTTCTTTAATTGGCCCATTTGGAGGCTTCTTTGCCAGTGGTTTCAAAAGAGCTTTCAAAATCAAGGTATGTTTTTCGATTCTTTGTTATGTTATTCATGAACATTATTAGAGAATGCATCTTAGTTGGAATTTGGTCGCCTGTTGGTTGAAATTTAATCCTTAGGCAAAAATTTATAGCTGCAATTTGTTTTAGCTGCACAAAAACAATGCTCAGTGGATTTGAGTGTGTTCTTTTCTGTTAGGTTTCTTTCAGTCATGCCATGTGAATACATCCATCTTAAAGTGTCTTGCCGGCCTCCTAAAGAAACGACTTGTTCCCTAAATATTGGTATTAGCAGAGTCCTGTTTGTTCAAGTGCTTGTCTAGGGGGGTCTAGCTGTGAATAATCTGAGACTTAGTGCTTGGCCAGTCTCACTTGAAGAGTATGAACAAGAACCTTCGGGTAGGTAGCTGTCCATTCTGCTCGATTGGGGATTGCCAAACTTTTCCTGGGAAGAGCAAATGCTAAGTTGTGTTCAGCATGGCATACCATCACTCCTATCACACCTCTCTCAACTCTGAACTCTGTTGTTGCAGTGTGCCCCACCACCCCACAGGCCATATGTCGATGAATACGTGTGATGGGGTCTTAAGAAAACTTTATTTACAAAGCGGGCTGAGAGCTGGATTTGGTCTTTGGGACCTGGTTGGCAGACCCTGCTCTAGATACTTCAGACTATCCATATGTTTGGTTAGGTTAGCTCATCATGAAGCACATCACCTTGTCTCCCTTACTTAAGGGAGGGACAGATGTGTGCCCTGCAGTGGGGAAATCAGGGAAGGTCTCTCTGAGGAGGTGGCATTTGAGGGGATGTCTGAGCAAAGGAGAGTAAGTCCTACAGAGAAAGTGAAGGGAGAGAGTTGCAGCAAGTGTGGAGGAGCAGAGGGGCTGTGCCTGCTGGAGGGGAGCAAGCGCAGTGTGGCCGCACTACTCCCCAGGAAGAAGGATACACTTGAGTCATTGCTAGGAAGACGATGCACCTCGAAACCACAGTGCTAAGTGAAGTAAGTCAGACACAGAAGGTATTGCATGGTTTGTCTTATATGAGAAACCCAAAGTATAAGTTATTTAAAGAGCAAAATAAAAGACAGATGATAGGAAATGGGGAGGTAGGCACTGTGAAGATGAGAAGGGGATCTGAAGGTGGGGAAGGTGTGGAAGGGGAAGTAAATAGGATCAAGATGCAATATGTATCTGTACAGATTCCCAACATGAGTATAATTACTTATGTATACCAGGCATATGCTAATACAAACAAACGAATAAACTTAACATAATAAAATGAAACAGAAAAATTTAGAAAAATTTCCACTAATGAAAAAAAGTTAATTTTAATGTTTAATTAGTGTTATTTTGTTGCTATAGGTTAGTTCCAAAAGCATCCTGAAATGAGCTCATACTTGAGAGACATGGTTTTAATCTGTTGGATATGTTCTGATAAATCTGCATTTAGTGGAAAAACTTAATAGTATTTTCCTTATGTAGCTCATGATGTCAGAAAGACATGTAAATGTCTGTAAAGATAAGAATTTTATACAGGTGATATTTTTGAAAATTCATGAATGTATTTGTTTGTTTCTAAAGGATTTTGCAAACACCATCCCTGGGCATGGTGGGATCATGGACAGATTTGACTGTCAATATTTGATGGCAACTTTTGTGCACGTATACATCACTAGTTTCATAAGGTACTGTGCATTCTGAACCTTCATTGCATGATTGCTTTGAGTTTTCATTTATATTCATGTAACATGCATTTGAACAAGTTAACTTTTCTGTCACTGGGAATCTGTGATATCAAAGAGACTGTTGGCCCCTGCACCATAACTTTGAGTAGTGCGATACGGTTATGTTGCAAATGTTTTACATACCTTTAAGTAACTTAGCGCAAAACAAAAAAGAAATATATCCATGGTCCTTAGCAAGACCAAGCTAATGACATGGCTAGTGTGCCTAAGACTGGATTTGAAACATGAGGAGATTAATTTCTCATCTATGGGCATCACAGTGATGATAAAAGCTAAAAAGAGTTAAGTACAAAACAGTTTATTCGGTCTGTCAATTATTGCTTGAGTGCCTATTAAGTGTCCCAGAAGTTCTAGGCATAGAGTTAGCAGAGAACAAAACCAGGTCCTTGACCTCTGAGCTTCTAGTGTTGAGAGGTTTAGGGGAGGAGGATCAGAAACAGGCAATAAACAAATATAGCTTATTAGATGATTGTAAGTCCAAGAACAAAAATAAAATGGGCCAGGGTGATCCTGCCTGTGGGGAGGGGTTGGTGGGTGGCTAATCGCTATTTTATAAAGGTGCTTTATCTTTTTTTTTTTTTGGTTTATTCTTGATAATAAAACATCATGTTTGGATCTGCCCTAGAATCGAGTTTGGGTGCACAGGCTAAGCCAATTGTTTTCCATGGGCCGGGAGGCAGGGCACTTATGAATAGCACCTGAGGACAGCATGGCTTGCCTTTGTACACTTATCTACAGTGAAGCTCATATTTAGAGGTCCCTAAATATGTTAAATATATACCTGTAGCAGTGGAAGAATTTTTGTTATCTTTTTTTTGAGAGGCTGCAGTCTTATTAGGGGTTTATTAATTTCATTTATGTTTTCAAATAATCAACTTCTAGCTTTGTTAATTTTCTCCATGGTGTATTTGTTTTGTACAGCATTGATTTCTACTCTCATTTTCCATCCCTCTGTCATCTTTTAGGTTTAATTTGCTGTTCTTTTTCAAGCTTCTTGAGATGAAACCTAGACTATTTATGTTCAGCCTTCTTGTCTAAGACTACAAGCTTCCTCATCAGTACCACTTTACCTCACCCTACAAGTTATATTTGTATTTTCCTTGCTCATTTACAAATATTTTCTTATTTCCAATATTAAGACCTTCTTTGACACTTGACTTACTTAGAAGTATATTGATTGATTTCCAAACAAACATTCTCTCATTCTTCTTCCTTTGTTGATATTTGCTTGAATCTCACTGTGGTCAGAAAACTCATCCTTTTTTTTCCCCCCATTAAGTTTATTGGTACATTTTATATGTAAAATGCAGTTACATTCATCAATGGGATCTTGTACCTTTACATGAGTATCTTGGTTCTTATTTTTTTTCCCCTTCTCTTGCCCTCCCTTCACCCCCTCCACACTTCCCTATTTGCAAAGACTTTGTTTCCATTTTTTTTCCTTCTCTCATATTTTTTCTTTTCCCTTTTTTCCTTTCCCCTACCCCTCCCACTTCCCCTGCTCCTTTAGACCTTTTCTTCCTGTTTCACAATATCAATTACGCATTTTTTAAATCACAATATTAAGATCTAGGAGACATTAACACAGATTTTACAGAATTTAAAGCATATAGAAAGCACATTACAAAAATCTTTTTTGAAATAAATCTGACAACTTCTAAGAAATAACTTGGAAGACAAATTAATGAAACTAACTCTGGAGGAAATATAAAATTTGAATAGCACCTATTAAAGAAAGTATATTCCTAGCTTGAAAACCCACCTATATGACAACAACAGGCTCATATACATTTTAACTGATAAATTATATCAAAGAATTAAAGCAGAAAAAAGAAGGAGCACTTCTCCCCTCATTTTAGGAACTCAACATTGCACTAATCCTAAAACTGGATAAAGATAATAGAAGAAAAAAGTATGAACATAGATAGAAATTTGTTTAACAAAGCAAACTATTAGAAGTCAGATCTGGCAGTATATAGAAAGTGGTTTTGTTCTAGGGATGGCAGTGTTGGTTCAGCATTGGAAGATCCACCCCCAAAAGTCATCATTTTAACAGAGGAAAGGAAAAAGCCATATGATCCTGTCACTAGTTGGAGAAAAAGTATTGGACTAGATTCTACAGCTGTTCATGGTAAAAGCTATCAGGAGATTACAAGTAGAACAGAACCTTCTCAACAGATTAAAGACATGTACTCCATACTTCCAGCAAGAATGCCTTGTATGAATGGAGAAGATACAATGCTTTCTCCTTAAGGTGGGGAACAAGGGCAGATATTCTTAGTCTTTATCTGACCATTAAACTTTGAAACCTAGGCCCCACCAAAATAGTCTGGCAATAAAATGACACAATTAGGATAGGATTGGCAAGGTAGAAGTAAAATCTTTATATGTAGATGAAATGATCACCTACAGAGAAAATACTAAGAAATCTCTAGGAGTCCCTAGAACTTGTACTTGAATTTAGCAAGATTAGAAAACACAAAGTATATATAAAAATTCAGGTCTGTGTATGCTTGCTATAAATGAAGAATTGAATATTGAAGTTTAAAAGTTATGTAAGAGTACAAAGGACCTAGAAAAGTTAAAAAAAAAAACAAAAACAGTGTTGGAAGACATTCAGTACCTAATTATAAGACTTCTTCTAAAGCTACAGTAATCAAGGCAGTGTTGGTGTAAGGAAAGACATATAGATCATTGGAATAAAACAGAGAATCTAGAAATAGAACCACACATATATGGTCCACTGAGTTTTGAAAGATTAGTTAACATTACCATTTTATAGAATATAAACTCAATTCGAGAGCCGAGGAAGAGATAGTGTTTTCAGCAAACGGCTCTAGAACACATGGTATCTGTATATAAAAAATTAACCTCAACCCTTTATTTCCATACATGAAAATAACTTGAAGGGATCTATGAACCTAAATATGAAAGTCTAAAAGTATAAAACTTTAAGAAGAAATTATAAGGGAAAATGTTTATGAATTCAGGGTAGGCAAGAACTACCTAGGATATAAAAGACATGATGTATAAAAGAAAAAAATTGATAAATGAGATTCCATCAAAATTTAGAACTTTAAATGACATCATTAAAATGAAAAGTCCTTAAACAGACCATATTTACAGTGCATATAACCTATGACCAGAATATATAAAGAATTCTTAGAGCTCATTAATAGACAACCCAATTAAAATGTAGACATAAGATGATAAATAACCAGTATAGCACAAGGAATGGTGTCCAACTCTAGAATCAGAAAAATACTAATCAGTACAATAACAAGATTAACTTATACACTCATTAGGGAGATGAAGTTAAAAGTTTTAAAAGCCTTGTCATGACTTTTTCTTTTTGTTGGATTCTCCCCCTTTGCATTTAATTTGTCACGCCCAGTGGATTCATTCTGTTGGGATTCCGGGGGTTGTGATCCTCATTGTCTTTTCCTAGAGTATTGTCTAAAATTTTTTGGAGTTGCTAGTTTGGTATTCATGAAGTTCCTGAGGTCCTCTTTATCATGAAAGTATCTTATTTCTGCATCCATTTTGAAAGATAGTTTTGCAGGGTACATGAATCTGGGTTGGAGGGTGTTTTCCTTTAGGGCTTGAAATACATTACTCCAAGCTCTTCTTGCCTTGAGGGTTTGCATTGAGAAGTGTGCTGTGATTCTGATGGGCTTTCCTTTGTATGTGATTTGTTTCTTTTCTCTCACTGCTTATAGAATTTTGTGCTTCTGTTGGATTTCTGGACTCCTAACTATTATATGCCTATGTGTAGATTTTTTTTTGATTAAGGCTAGCTATATGCCTCCCTTATCTGTATGTCAAGTTCTTTTCCTCTGCTTGGGAAGTTTTCTGCCATCACTTCTGTGAAGAGTTTTTTTATGTCATCTGCCCTCTCTCCTCTTTCTTCATTTACTCCAATCAGTCTTAGGTTATTTTTCTTTGCATCGTCTAGCAGCTGCTGGATTGATTTCTCGTGTTCCCTTACAATTTTAAAGCAATTTTTCTTTTCCTGGTCACCAGTTGCAATCTTTTCTTCTATATCTGAAATTCTATCCTCACATTGATTCATTCTGCTGAGCAGACTTTCGATGGAGTTTTTAATCTCCTGGAAATCTGTTTGCATGTGCTTTATGGATTCCATTTGTTTCCTATGTTCGGATTCCATCATGTTCCTCAGATCCTCTATTTTTTTATCTGTGTCCGCTCTAGATTTATTAATCATGTCTTGCACCATGAACACAATCTTTGCTGTTACCTCAGTAATTATTTCTGATTTCATTTTTCCCAGATCTTCTTTTGTTGCCAGTTCAGAGAGTCCAGGTGGTTGAGTATCAGATTGTTCCATCTTGTTTCCCTTTGGGGTTGCTATAGGTGATCAAGAAGTCTGTTTTTGAGGCTTGTTTACGTGTCTTCTCATTTCCATGGGATGCTTCTGGTGCCTGTACAGCTCACCTTCTCTGCCCTAGGAGCTTGGGATGGCAGTAGGAGAGCTTCCTTCCGGGTGCTGGGACCAGCTCAGCTTCTCTGCCCTAGGAGTGTGGGTTGGCAGCGGGGGGAGCTTCCTTCCGGGTGCTGGGACCCACTCAGCTTCTCTGCCCTAGGAGCATGGAATGGCGGTTGGGGAGCCAGAAAACTCACCCTTTATGGTTTCAGTGTTTACTTTTGAACCTGGGTTCCTGGCTCATCACATCATCTCTACTGATCTATGTTGCAGCTGCACACGGAAGTGATACAGGAGAAATACAGCTCCCAACGTGCTAGACATCAAATGTGTCAAATTTGTTTCCCCTGAAATTAAAGAATCAATTCTAAAGGACAGTGGAGGTTCAGAGTAGGAAAGGTTGATTGAGAGATCACTCCCAAGAGACAGGAGAGGTCCCAGAAGTGAGTTGCCACCAAGGCCCTTTGTCAGGGGTAATTTATACAGCAAAGACACAATGTGGGTCCAATGTGGGTCAAACTGTCATCAATTTATAGGATTACAAATATAGCTGCTTAGCTAATATTGATCAGTAGGGAAGCAGGTCACATACCAAGGGTGCATGGAAAGAACAAAGGCATTTTAGAGAAAGGATGGGTCTGGATGCTGTGGTCACCCACCTGTGTGGCTGATGCTGGATTTCCTGGACCAGGTGGTGCTAATTATAATTCCAGGTTACAGGCATGAGGGCCTGGCATTATACCTTTGTCCTGAGGCCTAGTCTTCACATATGTCTCCAGCCTCAGTTTTGGTGTACTCTTATCTTTTTCAGACTCTCTCAAGGGCCTTTCCCTGTCTGTCTGTTCATTTTTGTCTAACTTAGCAGCCTATAATAAAACAAATGTACATTTTGCAGTTTCCAGATGTAACACTGTACTATGTCAGTTGTGTGAAATTTAAATATTCTGTGTGGATTTAATTTTTATTTTCAGACTTGCTTATTATGTTGGTTACTAAGAGACCTTTGTTAAAATCTCTTGCTGCAATTATAAATTCATTCCTCTTTCTAGTTCTGTCAGTTTTTGGATTATATATTTTGAGGTTGAATTGGGTGCATACAAACTTGAGATCATTATATCTCTCTGTTGAATTGGTCCTTTTATGTTATAATGTCCACCGTCTTTACTACTAGCCTTCAAGCCTACTTTTTTGGATATTAGAAAAGCTACAGCAGCTTTCTTATGAGTAGTGTTTGAATAGCACTTCTCTATCATTTTATTTTTAGCATTCTATTGTCATTATTTTTAATGGTGCGTTTCTCTTTTCTAATAAACGTTTAGCTGGAATTTCTAGTTTTATAACCAAGTTAACAGTCTTTGTCTTTTACATTGGAGTATTTAACCTATTTGCCTGATACATATTTCTTTGTTGATATACAGTATTTAGATACTAGTGATGAGAACTGTTTTTTTAGAACTTTTTATTTTCAGAAAATGCAACTTTTGGGGGCACTAACTCATACTCTTCTTTTGAAGGAACATTTGCTATTCTCCCAGTAGGGAGAAGTCATTCTGCACCTCACTGTGCAAATATTACTCCTGTTAGAGACGCAGGGCTGGGGCCAGGATGCAGCTGACCGAGTGCCTGCTGACATAACTTTGTACTTGGCTGAGCTTGCTAAAAGTGCCTCCCTTTCTCTGTGGGCCCCTGCTCTGGGTCTGTGCTATGGCTGTTGCTAAATCCTGTGAAGAAATGCAGTAGGACAGGGTGCATCCTGGCTGGAGTGCACTTGGGCTGTGAGAGGCTCCTGGCCATGGTGGGTTGGCAGATGGCTGGGGCCCTGTGTGTGGGGTGACCCACGGGTGGCTGATTGGATCATTTGTATAGTTTTCATAAATCAAAGATTTCTAGATTAAATGGTTTCACTTCTCATCCTTGTTGTGATAACACCATATAGCAGACATTTCTTTGTTACCAGGATTTCTGTCTGCTATCACTCTGTTTAAACAGTTTTAGTTATTGTAAATCATACATGTATTTCCCCATGTATGTGTTAGAATTCCCATCCGTCTCCCACGTATGACTTAGGTGTCACTTATTATTCCACTTTTCTCTCCACAAAACATAAACCTCACTCTGCTTTCCCCATTTGAGTAGACTGAAGAAGTACAGGAGCAGCACATGCACAGGAAGATCAAACTGGGTGCATTCTTAACCTTGATGAACCAGTGCTGCAGAAGTGCAGACACAGGTGGTCTGGGAAACTACAGTCCCATGATGGCCATAGTGTCGCTTGAGGGAAAGGCATGAGGTTGGGATTGTGCCCTGTGCTCATGGCTTGGGAAGGGATCCTGGAGGAGGTGCCAGGAGGGCACTGTGAGGAGGGACCAGCTGGCTGTGGAGTTGTGAGCACAAGAGTGGGGCTGGGCGAGGGTGTGTGCCATTGTCCAGCCTGGGCACTCCTCCGCCTCTGCTTGGGTCCCCCGGCCCCTGCTGTGGGCGATGTGGAGAGCAAGACCCTCTTCCTTCTCCTCCTTTCAAACAGCACAGACACAATGGAACTTGTTTGCTGAATTGGGTCACCCAAGACTTTCCTGGACCAGGTTCTGGTGCCTCTTGCATATCTTGGGCAGGGGCTTTAGTGCTAAGCTCAGGACATCGGCATTCTGTCTCCTGAACATTCCTAGCTCCTTGTTTCTTTGACAAAGTAGCTTTTACCATCTGAAAATTTGTCTGAAGGTAAGAATATAAATTAGGTTTGCATGCCCACTTTTGGGTTTATCCCGTGTCCGGCCGGCTCCTTTCCTTAAGGAATGGTTTTGTGTCATGTCCAGTCTTGGGGCCTCTTGTTTGTTGCTGCCTCTCAGCTCAGCCTGCCCTCCAGAGACTCTCTGTAGGACCTCGATCTGCACACCCCTCTTGGCCTGTGTCATCCCCGTGTTCTGTGTTTGTGCGTTCTTTCCATATCTGGACTGTGTGTTCCTCAGAGCAGACTAGTTCTGGATTTCTCTCTCCCAACAGCAATGGAGAGTAAAGTGAGCTCTTACCAAAAGCCACCTCAGTTCTGGAAGGTCACTGCTCTGCACTTGAAGGAGAGGCTTGGGCTGCACTCGGGTAAATTCTGCCCTTTGCCCTGGGAAAGCAGTGTTCACTCTGTCTCTCCATTGTTCCACAGGGGCCCAAATCCCAGCAAGGTACTGCAGCAGCTGTTGGTACTCCAGCCAGACCAGCAGCTGAGCATCTACAGAACCCTGAAGATGCACCTTATCGAGAAGGGCATCCTCCAGCCCACCTTGAAGGTGTGACTGACCCCAGGGAGGACTCTGGATGAGGAGAAGCCCAACAGACAAAATCCTGTCACTGAACAGAAGAATGGTTGAAAATGCAATAGACTGAAGTTTTACAGGCATAAATGTTTCTCCTCTGAAATTACTGTGAATATTTAACACTTTATCTGAGTCATGAAATAAGTAGAAAATCGCCAGCAAAATATTCTATCCTTTTTCTATGATGTGTTTTCTGATGTTAACTTCCTTCACCTTACTTGCTGGGTTTCATAATTTGAAAGTCTTGTATTTTAAAGAGTCAAACACTATACAATGAGGAACTTGAGGTGTCTTCAGATTGTACCTGGCAGTGGGATCTTTTGCACAAATATTTACTTTTGCCCTATGAGCTGCTCTTTAATTTTTGCAGAACATTTTATGTAAGGCACAATAGGAAGTCAGTCCTCTTGCACTTCCTCCTCTTCTATCAGAAGAATGTTCCAAAGGGCTTAGTAGGGTGGGGGGAAATGATTGCTCTCCCAACCCCCTTCCTTCTCTTTCTCCTTTCCTCCTCTTCCCTTCCCTTTTCCTTCCTCTCTCTTTTCTTTCTTCCTCTCTCTCCCTCTCCATCTCTGTCTCTCCTCCCTCTCTCCCTCTCTCCCTCTCTCTCTGTCTCTCTGTGTCTCTTTCCTCTCTCTTTGTGTCTCTCCTTTTCTTTTTCTTTTGGTAGCAGGGATCAAACTCGGGCGCTTGTGCTTTCAAGGCAAGCAACAGAACCACTGAGCTAAATCCCTGGCCCTCTCTGTCTTTCTTGTACAGGAGATAAAACCAAGAACTTTGCTTGTGTGAGGTGTGTGCTCTACTGTTGAGCCACCCTAGCTGTTTGTCCACTTCTCAAAATAGTCATTTTCCAGGAGAAAACATTCTACTTTTAGCTAGGTTCAAAATTCAGGAAAGGGAGGCTGAAGTTTCCGCCACTATTGATTTGTTAGAAGAGCAGGCACCCAAATCTATGTCTGATAAAATTGTTTGGGAAATGACTTCTCAGAACTTTCCCAACGGGCGGGACATTTAGCTCAGTGGTTCTGCCACCTGCCTCGTAAGTGCAAGGTCCTGAGTTCAATCCCCGGTACCAAAAAAAAAACAAACTTCCCAAGAGAAGCAAAGGTGATTCCTGCTGGAGGAGCAGGTGTACAGCTACTGCCCATGCGCTGTGTTCCACAAGGACAGTATGAAGAGCAGCACAATGGCCGGGCCCTGTGGGCAGAGCCTGACCTCTCCCTTGTTGCCCTGTGCGCTGCCTTCCCTGAGCTCTGAGGCCTGGCACTGAGCAGCTCAGTGCAGGGCAGGGAGTGGGACAGGGGCTGGCCGGGACTGGCCCAGGGCAAGAGTGACTGCTGCATGGAGCAGGCCCTGTGTGCCTCTCATCTCCAGGACGGCCCTTTGGAGACGCAGCCGGGGATGATGAGCTCGCAGACCTAAACCTGGAGTGACTCCCTGGTACTGATATTGGTCCTGCTGCACTTTCCCCTCATGTCCTCCAATCTGAGGGCAGAAGACGATGCCTCTTTCTTTGAAGAATGAAGACCAAGCAGATGTCATTTCCACCAAGAACAAAGAGCACACAAATACCAAACCTTTGCTTTGGTGGACTGGACACTAACACACAAGAGTAATTTCTTTTTTAATATATATTTTTATTGGTACAGTATATGTGTTGCAACACATAATGATTCCATGTGCCTCAGGGAACTGGTACCTGGACATACTGCATCTTGATCATTTTCCTTCCCCTTCCCCAGATCCATCGACCATGCAGAAGCTTCCGGTGCTGTGTGCTGGCTATACTCGCATCTCATGCATCGGACAGTTGGCAGGAAGCCTTCAGAAATTGCCAGGTGTTCAGAGGGGAGAAACATATATTTTAAAGAATGTTTTGCTAATGAAGAAAGTAAATATTTTTGTTTAAATCGGAAACAGATTACAATTGTTTTGTATTTCCAGTCTCTCACCCCTGAAATAGAAGTTTGCTAATCTGCAAGGGACCCACAAATGCACCTTAGCTGTCAGTCACATCCTGAGTCCTGAGGGGTTACAGGAGACGCAGTTGCACTCAGGACTGAGTCTCATTTTTGCTCTGGCCTGGCAGGCACTTAGCTGACTGGCCACCACTGCATGTGCTACGTCGACAGATTTCACACTGCTCCTCAAAAGCTTAGAATCACCCCGAGACTGTTGTAGGAGGGGATGACCACTCCAAAGAGCAGACCACCTGTGAGTGAGTTTTCAATATCTCCTGCTTTTATTTGCCCCGTTAAAAGCTCCAGATGTTGATCCTAAGAGAATTTCAGACACCAAAATTTAAAAATATGTACAATGAAAATGTCGTGATAGGAGCTTACATCAAAAACTTGGCAGCCTGCACAAGTAAAACTCCTTGCAGATCCGTAGATGCCACATTTTTCTGTAAAGAAATTGGTAAGGCTTTGCAAGATAGAATTATGAGGGCATTACTAAATATGTGTATTATAAAATCATTATTATAAACAGAGTATTTGGAGTCACAGTAAGCTTTTTCTCAAATACACTTTTAGAGTGGCGTGTACATTATATGTAAAAAAATTCTTAACAGAGCTCTAATGATTAATCTTTTTAGCATACTTTTATAGCATGTATATTAAAATAGAATATATTTTAGCAAAAGATTGCCATAAAACCCTGACTTGATGATCACTTTTATATTTGCACTGGGATGAGGGCTTAGATTGCAATGCAGCAGTGTTGTGGTGGAAAAGGGAAAAGTACCGACTTCCATCACACTAGCGGCTCCTTGCTCCAGGTCTGCTCTTCTGGGAGGAGCCGCAGTAGGACCTCCGCTTGCTGTCCAAGCTGTGGTACGAGTGTGTTTCCTTGGACTTTTCCCTGGTGCCAGGACATACACCAGCGCTGAGAGCGAAGAGACTTCGCCACCCACTTTGTTTCTCATGTACAGCATCTCTTCATTTACACTGTGGCTTGAACTAAGAGTGTCGTCTTGTTCCGTGGAGAACAGACGGTAGAAACTATGTATATTGTACATGGGTGAACATTCATGATGTCTGTCAATCAGTTCTCTGGATCTTTTTACTGACATTGAGATAGGAAAATAAAACCAAACATCATATTTTGACTTTTTGTGCCATTTTCTCATTGGACAAAACAGCATGCATTCTTTACACTAGTGTTTACGAAGTAGTGACAGATACAGATGTGTATTCACATCTACAGCGACATCTTCAGAGCAGAGGTAAGCAAGTCTTGGGATACTTGAATGACTGTGTTGGTTAAGAGGTGATACCCTGAGCTGCTGAGGTGTACAGCAGAATTTGTAATGACGTGATCATTTTGGAGACGCAGTGAATCGCATCTGGTCCTTCCTAGAACTGTGAGCTGTTGGAAGCCAGGTGGGGCTGTCTCACTTGGCCTCTGTGTCCCGTCTGGCCCAAGTATATGTCCTGCAGGCACTTGGGCTTCTGAACAAATAGGCTTGGAGTCTGAGAGGTCCCTGGGAGTTCCCATTGTCTCTGGGCTCCCTCTGCCCTGCCCCCTGTCCTTTCTGCATAGCTCTGGGGTGGGCTTCATTAGCTCATTGGGTTATTTTAAGGATTCAGGGAAACAAGCGAGGCCCCTTGATTTGCACCCAGCATGGAGTTGCTGGTCAGTAACCCCGAGTTTCCTTCCTTTGTCCCGTCTGCTCCTGTCCTGTTGCCTCTCTTGTGGGAAGGGACAGGTTGAGGGTGGGACAGAAAAATAATCATCATTTTTACCCCTGGCTGCTTTTGGCGGCATTGACCCAAGTGTTCCTTGAACTGTAGATGGCTCAGCAGTTCATTTTGTCCAACCTGGGGTGTCTGTGATGCAGCCAGCACCGAGCTTTGTTCGGGAAGGACAAAAGTGTCAGAGTCTGTTGCCCTTCACAAAGATGGGTCATACACGAGTGTACCAGGTGAGGGGGCTGTGGCCCAGTGGGAGTGGTCATATAGGGAACATAAATGTAACTCCCAACCTGCTAGGTGTCAGATACACTGAGTTTGTGTTCCCCAAAACTGAAGAATGAATTCTAAGGAACAATGGAAGTTGAGTAGGAAAAGTTTGAGAGAGAGCTCCTGAGAGGAAGAGACTCAAAAGTGGTTTGCCAATAAGTCCCCTTCTCAAAGGAAGTTTTATAGAGCAAAATCATGAGGTGGGTACAATGTGGGTCAAAACTATGATCACAAGTATAGCCTCTTAGGTAATATCGATCCAGTAAGGAAGCAGGTCACATAGCAAGGGTACATGGAAAGAACAAAGACATTTTTTAGGGAGAGATAAATCAAATGGTCCTGGTCACCCACTGGGGTGACTGATGTCTATGTAGACTTTATTGGACCAGGTAATACCAATATAGTATAATCTTCAATTTATTGCTTATGCCTTGGAGGGAGGCATGTAGGCCTGGCCTTCAACAGATGTGTCTTTATCCTCAGGTGTGATGTGTCCTCATCTTCTGCACTGACTCCCTTGAGAGCCTATCTCTGTTTGCCTATAATGTTTTTACCTAACTTCACTGTCAATAATACCAGGAGTGTGGGGAAGCTCCATCTGCTCTTTGTTCAGGGCCTGTTCATGCATAGCTAGGGCTGCCCATCGCTGCCTGAAATGCACACTTCAAATCCATGTACCAGGAAGGGGCAGCATTTCACAAGCTGAGTAGTAGCTTCAGATCAGGCCTAGATGATGTTGCCCCAGTCAGATGCCTGGCCTACATGAGCTTGTGGTCTGTGCACAGGATCGGACCTTCTGGAATCATCAAATAAGTATTGAGTCATTTAGAGAAGGCAGGGCTGGCACATTTTCCAGTTACGGCAAAGTTAGTTCCAGAAGGAGCTGAGAGGATCTGATCCAGCCCCCTCCTTTTGACTGTGCACCCAACCTGAGTGTAATGGATACAGAGCTTTCCTGTTCAGGAACATGTGATTTTACACTTCAGATGGGCCAGAATGTACCTTTGGGGAACATTCTTGACTGATTTATTCAATATATTTTTCATTGGATTTTACTTCTCAGATGCTTGTGAAGGACCAACAGCAGAGGCTTCAGCTCATCCTGGTGAGATGGACACACTGGAATGGTCAGAACTTCAATTTGTTTCTTGTCTCCAACACCTGTACCGAGATCTAATTTGCCTACCCTAGCACTGTTCAGCCATCACTAATTCCAGCTTGAGGACAGTTCCATGTTTTTCCAGAAGCTTCCTGGGTGCCCATTTGCAGTAATCACCTGGTTTAAGTTCAGAAACCAAAATGTCAATGTGGACAGTAAAGGCCAGGCTCAGGAGGTTTTTCAGCTGGGAAGAAGGACTCCATTTACTCTTGGACCAGAGGGCATATGTGTTATACTCTGGCAGAAAATTGGTCTACATTTTGGCTCTCTTGAGACTTTTCAGAAGACTGAGATGAAGGATGGCAGACTATTTTGGCAGAAAGAATTTTAGGACAGTCCAACATTTAGTCTGCAACAGGGGTGCTGCTGGCTGCTTTTATTCAGATAGTAAGAATCAGGGACAAAAGGCAGAACAGAAAAAATTGAAAAACTTAAATTCTGGCTCAGAAGGAACCATGTGTAAAGTTAGGGCCAAACAATGTATGTCAGCTAAAGAGATTAGCACCATTAAAAAGAAAGGAAGTACTTTATATAAGGACAAGAAGATGCCTTCAGGGCATCTCAGGAATCAGAAAGACCCCTCCCATCACATACTCAAGGGTACAAAGGTGACAACCTCTCATTTGAGAAGAGAGTCCCTGAAAACTATGCTGGAAAAGGGCCTAGGAGTCATTTCACCATGCTTGGCCATCCAGGCACTTAGAAGCTGCTGTGGCTATGGTCCAAAGGGGCCTGACTTGGTGTTGTCTATGTGATGCTGGTTTTTCTTACATGCAGAATGCAACAGTTGTAATGTCAGGTCAGGAGGCGAGGGGCAGGCTGCCCTGGTGCGCTCCCTAGCTACCCTCGTGGAAGGGGCGGAAGTGGGGCTGCCGGAGCACAAGGGGCCCTTGGTGGGCGTGGGTACATGGGGTGGGCACCCAGGGGTGGCTGCCCCAGGGCAGCTACCCCACATTGGGGCACGGCGGGTGGCGAGAGCACGTCCCGTGCTGGTCTCCAGGAGCCGCCAGTGCCTCTGCTCGCCAACATGGTGGACCTGGAGGCCATGCTGGCCAATGTCAGCTACCTGATGGCCATGGAGAAGAGCAAGGCAGTGCTGGCCGCCCACGCCAGCAAGAAGATCATCCTGCTGGAGCCCAGTATCTGGAGCGTGATGCAGAAATACCTTGAGAGAAATGAAATAACCTTTGACAAGATTTTCAATCAGAAAATTGGTTTCTTGCTATTTAAAGATTTTTGTTGGAATGAAATTAATGAAGCTATACCTCAGGTGAAGTTTTATGATAAGATAAAGGAATATGAGAAGCTTGACAATGAGGAAGATCGCCTGTATAGAAGTCGGCAGATTTATGATGCCTACATCATGAAGGAGCTTCTTTCTTGTTCGCATCCATTCTCACAGCGAGCTGTAGAACACGTACAAAGTCACCTGTCCAAGAAACAAGTGACGTCAACTCTTTCTCAGCCATACATAGAAGAAATTTGTGAAAGTCTTTGAGGCAACATTTTTCAAAAGTTTATGGAAAGGTGTGCAACTTTATACATACATACATACACACACACACACACACACACATATACATACATATTGGCCATGACTTGTGTGTCGGCCTTTGTGCAAAACTGTTTCCTCTATACATTATAATTTAGGGTTTTTATAGCTTCACATTCCTTTGGCCTTCAGTTCTTTAGCTTCAATTGATCTAAAATTTAAATAGACAAGGGAACTTCAGTTTTAAAAGTATCTTATTGGAAAGCCTTTGCTAATGCAAGTATGGGTGTAATTTATCAGATTTATTTCCTTGGATTGTGATGGCATATCTCCCAAAGGGAGACAAACCTAAGCTCCATTCTTCATGTACTAATGGAATTTAAGGGCATACGCTAAAGTGTGTTTATGATTGTATGCACCATTAAAATACCTAAGAATTATGTTCCTGTGGGTTACTCAAACCATAGAGCATGTTTGTCATGTAATATTCTGCAATTTGCCAGTAGTACCTATAGAAACATTTATCTCATGTGCTGTGCAGATACCTACCCATCAGTTCTTCTATGGTCATGCCTCTGACAGTACATTGTTGGAATTAGACTTCCTACAGCCAAGTCTGCCTTCACACTGACTATCCTTCTCGCCCTAAGCTGGGATCATTTCTAGATAGTTGACACAATGATCATATCTCATTGCTGGAGCTGTATGTAGCTGCTCAGTAGTTGTACTTAAAGAACAAACTCTGCTGGGCTGGGGATTTAGCTCAGTGGTTCCAATGCCTGCCTTGCAAGCACAAGGTCCCAAGTTTGATCCCTGGTACCAAAAACAAAAACAAAAACAAAAAACTGCTTTTCTGTAGTTTTCTTCTCCAGGTACTCACAGAGCTAAATCAATTAAAAATTGTGTTGTGGGGTGGGGATTTAGCTCAGTGGCACTGCACTTGCCTCAAAAGTGCAAGGTCTTGAGTTCAATCCCTGGTACCAAAATAAAAAAACTGTCCACCACCATTCCACCACTCCTAGGGCACAGGTGAGCCAATCCACGCCCAGGAGGAGGCTATCCACCACCATTCCACTGCTCCAAGGGCAGAGGAGGTAAGCCAATCCCGGCACCCAGGAAGAGGTGAGCCACATGGGCGCCAGCAGCACCCCCCCACCCCCCTGTCAAAATGAGACACGTAAACAAGCCCCGAAAACAGACTCCCAGATCACCTACAGCAACCCCAAAGGGAAACAAGATGGAACAATCTGACACTCAACCACCTGGACTCTCTGAACTGGCAACAAAAGAAGATCTGAAAAAAATGAAATCAGAAATAATTTCTCAGGTAGCAGCAAAGATTGTGCCCATAGTGCAAGACATGATTAATAAATCTAGAGCGGACACAGATAAAAAAATAGAGGATCTGAGGAACATGACGGAATCCCAACATAGGAAACAAATGGAATCCATAAAACAGATGCAAACAGATTTCCAGGAGATTAAAAACTCCATCGAAAGTCTGCTCAGCAGAATGAATCAATGTGAGGATAGAATTTCAGATATAGAAGAAAAGATTGCAACTGGTGACCAGGAAAAGAAAAATTGCTTTGAAATTGTAAGGGAACACAAGAAATCAATCCAGCAGCTGCTAGACAATGCAAAGAAGAATAACATAAGACTGATTGGAGTCAATGAAGAAACAGGAGAGAGTGCAGATAACATAAAAAACTGTTCACAGAAGTGATGGCAGAAAACTTCTCAAGCAGGAGAAAAGAACTTGACATACAGATAAGTGAGGCATATAGGACTCCAAATAGCCTTGATCAAAAAAATAAAATCTACACATAGGCATATAATAGGATTCCAGAAACCCAACAGAACAAAATTCTACAAGCAGTGAGAGAAAAGAAACAAATCACATGCAAAGGAAAGCCCATCAGAATCACAGCAGACTTCTCAATGAAAACCCTCAAGGCAAGAAGAGCTTGGAGTGACATATTCCAAGCCCTAAAGGAAAACAGCCTCCAACCCAGATTCATGTACCCTGCAAAACTATCTTTCAAAATGGGTGCAGAAATAAGATACTTTCATGATAAAGAGCACCTCAGGAACTTCATGAATACCAAACCAACACTCCAAAAAATTTTAGACAATACTCTAGGAAAAGACAATGAGGATCAGAACCCCAGGAAGCCCAGCAGAATGAATCCGTTGGGCATGACAAATGCAAAGGGGGAGAATCCAACAAAAAGAAAAAGTCATGACAAGGCTTTTAACTTCATCTCCCTAATGAGTGTATAAGTCAATCTTGTTATTGTACTGATTAGTATTTTTCTGATTCTAGAGTTGCACACCTTTCCTTGTGCTGTACTGGCTATTTATCATCTTGTGTGTACTTTTTAATTGAGTTATTAATGAGCTGTTCTTTATTCTGGTCATAGGTTATATGCATTGTAAATATGGTCTGTTTAAGGACTACTTTTCATTTTAATGATGTCATTTAAAGTTCTAAATTTTGATGGAATATCATTTATCAATTTTTTCTTTTATACATCATGTCTTTTGTATCCTAGGTAGTTCTTGCCTACCCTGAATTCATAAACATTTTCCCTTATAATTTCTTCTTAAAGTTTTATACTTTTAGACTTTCATATTTAGGTTCATAGATCCCTTCAAGTTATTTTCATGTATGGAAATAAAGGGTTGAGGTTAATTTTTTATATACAGATGCCATGTGTTCTAGAGCTGTTTGCTGAAAACACTGTCTCTTCCTAGGCTCTTGAATTGAGTTTATATTCTATAAAATGGTAATGTTAACTAATCTTTCAAAACTCAGTGGACCATATATGTGTGGTTCTATTTCTAGATTCTCTGTTTTATTCCAATGATCTATATGTCTTTCCTTACACCAACACTGCCTTGATTACTGTAGCTTTAGAAGAAGTCTTATAATTAGGTACTGAATGTCTTCCAACACTGTTTTTGTTTTTGTTTTTTTTAAACTTTTCTAGGTCCTTTGTACTCCTACATAACTTTTAAATTTCAATATCCAATTCTTCATTTATAGCAAGTATACACAGACCTGAATTTTTATATATACTTTGCGTTTTCTAATCCTGCTAAATTCAAGTACAAGTTCTAGGGACTCCTAGAGATTTCTTAGTATTTTCTCTGTAGGTGATCATTTCATCTACATATAAAGATTTTGTTTCTACCTTGCCAATCCTATCCTAATTGTGTCATTTTATTGCCAGACTATTTTGGTGGGGCCTAGGTTTCAAAGTTTAATGGACAGATAAAGACTAAGCATATCTGCCCTTGTTCTCTACCTTAAGGAGAAAGCATTGTATCTTCTCCATTCATATAAGGCGTTCTCACTGGAAGTATGGAGTACATGTCTTTAATCTGTTGAGAAGGTTCTGTTCTACTTCTAGTCTCCTGATAGCTTTTACCATGAACAGCTGTAGAATCTAGTCCAATACTTTTTCTCCAACTAGTGACAGGATCATATGGCTTTTTCCTTTCCTCTGTTAAAATGATGACTTTTGGGGGTGGATCTTCCAATGCTGAACCAACAGTGCCATCCCTATAACAAAACCACTTTCTACATCCTGCCAGATCTGACTTCTAATAGTTTGTTTTGTTAAATTTCTATCTATGTTCATACTTTTTTCTTCTATTATTTTTGTCCAGTTTTAGTATTAGCACAAGGTTGATTGCCTAAAATGAGAGAGAAGTATTCCTTCTTTTTTCTGCTTTAAATGTTTGATATAATTTATAATTTATAGTTAAAGTATATATGAGCCTGTTGTTGCCATACAGGTAGGTTTTCAAGCTAGGAATATACTTTCTTTAATAGGTGCTATTCAAAGTTTATATTTCCTCCAGAGTTAGTTTCATTAATTTGTCTTCCAAGGTACTTCTTAGAAGCTGTCAAATTTATTTCAAAACAGATTTTTGAAATATGCTTTCAACATCCTTTTTAATTCTGTAAAATCTGTGGTAATGTCTTTTAGATCTTGATATTGTAATTTTAAAAATGTATAATTGATATTGTGTAATAGGAAGTAAAGGTCTAAAGGAGCAGGGGAAGTGAGAGGAGTAGGGGAAAGGAAAGAAGGGAAAAGAAAAAATATGAGAATAGGAAAAAAATGGAAACAAAGTCTTTGCAAATAGGGAAGGGTGGAGGAGGGGGAGGGGGAAAAATAATAACCAAGATACTCATGTAGTGGTACAAGATCCCAATGATGTATGCAAATGTATTTTATACCTAAAATGTACTAATAAACTTAATGAGGAAAAAAAAAAGAGTTGCAGTGTCATGGAGGTTTCTACCTAGATTTCAAAGGAAAGCGTGGAGGCCAGGCAAGGAGGCCCTAAGAGGGTAGTGTGAGAAGCTGTGAGTGTGAAGCCAAAGGTGCAGTGGACCCCAGTAAGTTGGAGATGTTAGGAATGTAGAACATTAGCCAAGAAAAGGTAGAGGCTGTGATGGACTCAGCCTGAGAGAGGATTTGTGGGATACATTGGGCAAGGCCAGGGGGGCATGGCTGCCCAAGCCCTTTGGAATTCATTTTACCACCATGTGCCCTGGCTGCTAGACATCAAGCTATGGACTTAATGTTTGTCTGGCAGGATTTCAGTCTTGGTTTGGGCCAATTCTTTTCTATCCCTCTATTCCCTCTTTTTGGAATGGAAATGTTTATGCTAACATTGTACTGTAAGACCGCTGTCCTTACCAAAGGCTCTGAGGAGCTGACTATAGTGAAGCACACACAGGGATCCCAGCGGTGCCTCCAGAATGTAAGGCCAAGGGCCTTACCAAATGCTCTAAGGAGCTGGAGTGGAGCACACCCGGGGGTCCCAGTGGTGCCTCCAGAATGTAAGACCAAGGGCCTTACCAAATACTCCAAGGAGCTGGAGTGGAGCACACCCGGGGATCCCAGCAGTGCCTCCAGAATATAAGACCAAAGGCCTTACCAAATGCTCCAAGGAGCTGACTGAAGCAAAGAACACCCAGGAAGGAACACACTGGACAAGCTGGAAAGTGAAACAGACCTTAGTCTGGCCAGATGGCACTCCCAAAGCAAAGTAGCTTAGAAAGGCGATCAGCCTAGAGTCATCAGCCTAGAGTCCGAGGCTCTTTTTATAGGGGGTTGCAGGGAAGTTAACAGGTGAAATTTACAGAAGAGGGAACAAAGGTTAGTGGTCTTACATTTGCATGTTAATTAGCCTGACATGTACTGATAGTCAGCAGATGCTTTGTAGATTGTTCTATAGATAGTGGTATCCGGAACAAAGAGTTAGATAATTATGGTTGATACAGGATCTTATCTAGTGTCCTGGAACTAAGAAGCATCTTTATCTATTTACTCACATTCAATCACAGTTGGGGCTAGGGGAGTTTTATGATTACAGAGTTATGCAGTCTTACATTCCCCACTGAGTTTACAACTTAAATAATTTTATAAATGTAGGCATCCATTGTATACAACAGCATGACAATAGTAAGCATATACACACAACTGTAATGACCAGAAAAAGTTGTTTTAACTATTGTAGGTTGGGCAACCATTTAGTTAGCCATTGGCTCAAGTCCCAGCCATCTTCATTATGTACCCTTTGAGCCAAGTCTTCCAATTGTTTTACCTTTTCTTTGATTTTTGAACTATCATATTTTTTATTTTCTCACAACCTTGGTGGTGGAAGAGCAACAAATAGTCTATCGCTTCCCTATTATCTAAGATTGTCTGTCTCTGTTCTTGTAACTCTTGGTTAAATTGGCTGGAATATAATTGAAGGTTATTCCTTCACAGGTATAAAACCATCCCGTTGGCAGGGAGATATGGCAATTGTTATATACAATTTTCTGTTTTATATGGCAGGGCATCCCTTCTGATCGTTTTATCCTCAGACACTTAGTCATACACTTTTTACACATAGCACATTCAGTCTTATTTGACATAATTACCTTGGGTGTATATAATTTGACAGCATTCTTAGGTTTACGACATGAGGCATGTCCCCAATACATGATGGAAATTTACATCAACATAACATTTAGACAGAATTCAGACAAATTAAGTGAGTTTGCCAATTGAATCCATACATTTTTTTGTGTGATCTAGTCCTCTTGGGGACAATACTGCCAGTGTCCCAGACAATATTATCATGAAGGCGAAACATCTCCAACCCACTCCAATCTTAGCTTTTGGTCACCTGGTTGGCTGATAACCTTCCATTTGTCCTTTTTGACGTCCACGGAGGGTCCTGCTTTCAGATGGTTGCGATGTATCCAGGGAGAATGTCCAGCCACCTTCACCACCAAGGGAGTTGACAGGACAACAGGAACCGGTCCCTTCTAATGAGGTTCCAGGGTCTTGGAATCAAACCTGCGAATAAAAACCAAATCTCCTGGCCTATAAGGTAAAAGTTGTAGAGGTTTTTCATTTGGACTAGTCATTTTCTTTCATAATGTCTCATGTAGCTCTGGCTGAAGCTGATGAACTGCTTTTAAGGATTTAAGGAGTCGCAGGTGGGAAAACTTTTCTTTAACTCTACATCTATTAATGGAATGATTGGGGGAGATCACCCATAAACAATCTGGAAGGGGAACAAATTGAGGGGAGGCTTGGGAGTGCACCTCGTTCGGAGGAGGGCAAAAGGGAGAGGCTCTACCCAACCTAGTTCAGTCTCCAAGCATAATTTAGTCAGAATCTCCTTTAAAGTTCGATTGGTTCTTTTTACCTGTCCTGAACTTTGAGGCCTATAGGTACAGTGTAGATTCCACTTTATTCCAAGAATATTACTAATTAATTTAGATATCCTAGCCATAAAGGCTGGACCATTGTTGGACCCCAGAGCTAAGGGCAAACCAAAATGGGGAACTATTTCTGTCAGGAGCTTTTTAACTGTTACTTCAGCTGTCTCCCTCTTAGTGGGGTATGCTTCTACCCATCCTGAAAATGTATCCACAAAAACTAGCAGCTATTTGTACCCATACATGCCAGGCTCCATTTCAGTAAAGTCCAATTCCCAATGTTCTCCTGGAGTTAATCCTCTGTGTCGGACCCCGGGGGGCCCGGTTACCCGATTTGTATTTACCTTGAGGCAGCTGGGGCATCGTCTCACCATGTCCTGGGCCTTTTGAACTAATCCCTTGCTGATGAAACGGGGTTGCAGGGCAGCTATCATCCTTTTCTCACTGAGGCGAGTGGACTCATGTAGTTTGCGCAACAATGTGTCTGCTGCAGCGGTGGGGAGCACCACCTTTCCATCCTTAGTTGTCCACCATCCATGTTTTCCTTGAGTCCAGTTGTTCCCATTCATTTTTGCCACCTCTTTATCTGTGTATTCAGGTTTTTCTGGGAGTACCAGTGTGGGAAGCAGAACCATATGCTTCCCCACTGATTTTTTTGGGGGCAGCTTGTTTTGCTGCCTGGTCAGCAGCATTATTACCAATCATCTCAGGGCTAAGCCCCTTCTGGTGCCCGTGGCAATGGATGATGGCAACCTCTCGAGGCAACCAGATTGCTTGTAGCAATGCCAATATCTCAGTCTTATTTTTCAAAGTCAAATCCTGTCCAAAGGTCAATTTGTCAACCTCTCGGGTTAAAACAGCTGCTGCTACTACTGTCCTCAAACAAGTAGGCCACCCTCAGGCCACTGGGTTGAGCTTTTTTGAGAGGTATGCCACAGGCTGCTTCCATGGCCCAAAAGCTGAGTAATCACTCCCTTAGCTACCCCATTTTTCTCTGCCACATACAGGGTAAAGGGCTTGTTTAAGTCTGGCAATGTCAGGGCTGGTGCCAATGCAAGTGCAGTCTTAAGCAATTGAAATGCCTGCTGGCAATTCTCAGTCCATTTGAGGGCTGTATTTCCTCCCGCAGTGGCCTCGTGCAGGGGTTTGGCAATCTCAGCAAAGCCAGGAATCCAAGTCCTGCAATAGCCAACCGCCCCTAGGAACCCGAGAGCACCTGTTTCTTTGTGCCTGGCTTCAGAATCTGGAGAATTGTGGATACTCTCAATTCTGCCAGCCTTCTCTTTCCCTTTTCAAGAATATAACCATTCTATCCTCATAAGGATCTCTGTTGTTAAACACCTTCATTGCCACACTCATCAACTTTTCCCTGTTTTCTCCCTCAAACCCCTCTATCTGCTATAATTTCTTCCTAATATATGGGGCCGACTGAGTAATAAAAGCCAAATTAATCACCTGTCGATTTGCAGGGGCATCTGGGTCTATTGGAGTATACGTACGGTATGCTTCCAACAGACGCTCCAGAAAGGCAGAAGGGGATTCCTCAGGTCCTTGAAGGACCTTGCTTACCTTGCTCAAATTGGTAGGCTTTCGAGCGGCTCCCCTCAAGCCGGCTAGGAGATGCTGACGTTAGTTGTGGACAGCCTCTCTCTTGCCCAAGGAATTAGCTTGCCACAGGGGACGGGTGGACGGAAGTTGCGCCTCAATATGGGCCCGCTGTTCATCGAGTGGGCCCTCCGTTCCTCCTAACACCGACTTTATGGCTTGCCCTCAGATCCTTTCTCTTTCCTCAGAGGTAAAAAGGGCTTGGAGCAGTTGTTGACAATCATCCCAGGTAGTGTCATGGGTATAAAAAAAAGATTCTAGGAGGGAGATCAAAGCCTGGGGTTTTTCTGAAAAAGGGGGATTTTGATGTTTCCAATTATACAAATCACTGGTAGAGAAAGGGACATAGACATAATGACCCTGTTCTATTTTCCTAAGAGGCAGAAGAGGAACTGAACTAGTCCCTTCAGTGGGAGTCCCGCTGGGAGCATAAGTGGCCCCTGTTTGCATGTGGGAGGGGGAGGTTACAGAATCCGGAGATTTTTTTCTTCAGGAAGAGGAGGGTAGAAAGGATTTCGAGATCTGGGGCCGGTTTTATCAGAGGAGGAGGATGGTTCCACACAGGGTGGAGGCCTTACAAAGGGGTCTAAGGGATCAGGATCTTGTGAGAGCACCAGCTTGGGAGCCCAAGCTTTGACCTCTCAGGGTTCCCTTGGGGCCATAACCAAAATTCGAGAGTTTCTTCACAAGGAACAATGCTGCAACCAAGCCGGAGGCTCTTGACAAGCCTGAACCCAGATATTTATATATGGAAACTGATCAGGATGGCTAGGGTACCCGGTTACCCTTTTCCATACCGCCCAGCAGAGGCTCAGCTCAAAGGAGCCCTCAGCTGGCCATCCAACTCTGAAGGCTGGCCATTCCAATTGACACAGGGAGTGAAGTTTTCCACGAGAAAATTTAACCTCATATTCGTCCTCCTGCTCAGGGGAAAAAGCCAATTTAAAATTAGTGAGGAAACAGTCCAGCGGGGTAGTCTTGGAGCAGGATCCTCCCATCTCTGTCCTTGATGGTTTGGAAAGAAATTCAAAATTAAACACACAAAGGATAGGACACTAATGTATAAACGACAAGATGAACAGGTGCCACAACAAAAACGAAACTAAATCTTCCCTTGTTCCTCGTCAGGAACCTGGGGTCAGGAAAGGCTTACCGGCCCACCAGCCACCTCACTCCTGACAACCAAAAAACTTACCTCCGGAGGTTTTCTGAGGTCTGTGTCTGAGAGTCTCCTGCTGGATCCCGCCACAGAGTCTCGGCTGAACCGGGGTTCCTAACCCAGGGATCTCGCTGGGGCCTCCAAATGTAAGACTGCTGTCCTTACCAAACACTCCGAGGAGCTGACTATAGTGAAGCACACACAGGGATCCCAGCGGTGCCTCCAGAATGTAAGGCCAAGGGCCTTACCAAATGCTCCAAGGAGCTGGAGTGGAGCACACCCGGGGATCCCAGTGGTGCCTCCAGAATGTAAGACCAAGGGCCTTACCAAATGCTCCAAGGAGCTGACTGAAGCAAAGAACACCCAGGAAGGAACACACTGGACAAGTTGGAAAGTGAAACAGACCTTAGTCTGGCCAGATGGCACTCCCAAAGCAAAGTAGCTTAGAGAGGCGACTAGCCCAGAGTCTGAGGCTCTTTTTATAGGGGGTTGAAGGGAAGTTAACAGGCGAAATTTACAGAAGAGGGAACAAAGGTTAGTGGTCTTACATTTGCATGTTAATTAGCCTGACATGTACTGATAGTCAGCAGATGCTTTGTAGATTGTTCTATAGATAGTGGTATCCGAACAAAGAGTTGGATAATTATGGTTGATACAGGATCTTATCTAGTGTCCTGGAACTAAGAAGCATCTTTATCTATTTACTCACATTCAATCACAATTGGGGCTAGGGGAGTTTTATGATTACAGAGTTATGCAGTCCTACAGTACCTTGGGATTGTGTAATTTATTTTTTATTTTTAACGCAGGTTTATGAGTAAGAATTTGCCTTTAGTCTCAGAAGAGACCTGAATTTGAACTTTTCAAAAATGCTGAAACTGTTGAGACTTTGAGGAAGGGATTATTGCATTTCTGGTTGTATCAGGAATTAAGACCCTGTGATTGTCTTAATTTTGAGATTAAGCATGGTTTAAAATGTGTTTGGGTGTGAAATTGATTAGGGGTAGATTGTGACTGTCAATCTTGTTATGTCAACTTCTTTAGATTAAGAAACACTCACTCCTGGGTGTGTCCAGAGTTTAAAACCACAACTCAGTGAGTGTTTGAATCACAAGTGTTCAACTGGGTGGAATAGGAAAGCTTGAATTCAACGCAAAAAAAAATGACTCAAGAATTCTGGAAAACCAGACTGCATTGGAGTGGAAGGCAAGTCACCGGCTGCCTTTGATCGTTTCATTCAAGAGGTTACATGAGCCCAGTTCTAGGAATTCCTCACAGCAGGGAACAAGACAAAATGCTCAGCCTTCTTGTGGCTTCCAGTCTGCTGGGGAGACACCACTAGGAACTAATTCGGAGTGTGTAGTTGCAGAAGATATGACAGAGAAGGGTAATGCAGAGCAGATGGTCCCAGGGTTCCAGATGGCATCACAATCGTTAATGCTGTGGGTCAGTCAGGGCCTCACTTGGAAAGGTACTTGTGAAAGGAGCCTGAAGGTGAGGGAGGAAAGGGAGTGCAGCAGAAGGCACAGCCAGAACAAAGGTCCTGTGGCAGAAGCAGTCCTTAGCTGGCATGGTGGAATGAAGGGGACAGAGGACAGAAGCCCATCAGGGGTTTTAAGTGGGGAGTGGTACCATCTGGCATTGCTGCTGCTGTGGTGAGAATCAGTGGGAGGTAAAGGCCAGACAAAAACCACAACCCCCAGCTCTCAAACTAAGGCTGGGAAGGGTCCCCAGGGGAATATGCTCACATTGCACCACAGCAGATGGCAAGTCTAGGCAGCAGTAGCAATAGTTAAGATGACACTGGAGGGTGACCCCAGGGCCTTTGACTGGGCTGAATCCCCAGCCCTTTTTAAATTTTTTTCTTTTTTTGTACTGAGGATCGAACTCGGGTCCTTGCACTTGCGCAGCAGGTGGCAAAACCACTGAGCTAAATCCCCGGCCCAGCCCGTTTTAAATTTTGAGAGGAGGTTTTGGTAGGTCACTAAATTGCTCAGGTTGGGCTTGAATTTGTAATTCTTGCCTCAGCCTCCAAGAATGCTGGGATTACAGGCATGTGCCACCTGCCCAGTTCAACACTGAAAAGGAGGAGGATAAAAATGAATGGTATGAAGCACAAGGTCCCAAGTTCAATCCCCAGTACAAAAAACCCCCAAAACCAAAAAGCAAATGGTATGACATCAACAAACAAAAACTGTGCAGGCAAGAAGGCAGAAGTTTGGAAAGAACAAGCATGCAGTCCTGGAAGGAAAGCAACCACGGGATAGAAGAATGTTTTGGGAAGGCTGTGTAGCACACCATTTAATAAGAGTGTGGATTCAAGAGAGGATTGAAAAATGAGTTGATAAAATAGCAGAATGATTTGAAAATGAAGACTGCAGAGCTAGGAAGAGAGAACCCCTCACACTGACTTAGAAATAGGAAGGAGAGGGTGCTGAACACGGGGTCCCAGATGACTCGAAGGCAAGGCTGGGGTAGTGTCTGAGAGGGCCTCAAGCCAGTTTGCTAGGCCCAGCTGATGATGTGTCAGTGTGAACACAGAAATCGCTACCGTGGAAGGGAAAAAACCCACCTAAATTTGGAGATCCGAGCTTGAGTCACAAGCGAACTTGAAAACATTGCTTTCATACAACTTTGTCTCTTCCCCTTCTCCAGAGAATCAGCTAATGCAGGGGACTGGGACCACCAGGAAGGCCAGGCCCACAACTTGCCTGTGCCGCTTTCTCTAGGGGCAGTTTACAAAGCAGTGGCTGCCTTTTGGGAGCAGAAGTAGCCTGCGGGGTTTTGCTGGTCTGGGTTTTCTTTGGTGGAGTCAGAGCCCAGGGCTTGCACATACTCTCTCCTTTGTGCTTACCTCTTGTCTTCAGGCAGGATCAGAACAAGTTAACTGGCCCTGCCCTCTCCACTGCAAAGTAGTTTGAAACTTCACTTTACCCTTGTTGGACAGGAAGCTGACAGCTGACGGCCAAAGTTGAGGTCCTGGGCTTTATCTTCTTGATAAGGGGGGTGCGGATGTGCAGGGATGACTCTGAAATAACTTCCGCAGTGCAATTTCTCTTGACTCACTAGTGGGAAGTTGGGGACTGCAGGCGAGGTGCTCAGGAAGGGCTGGGCCTGGCTGGGGTCAGGGAGCTGGGGAACAGAGCTGGAATTTGATGTCAGCACCCAGGCTTTGGGACCCAGGGCCACTGTGGGTCTGACTGAATAGGAGCTCCCTGCCCAGCTCATATTTAGCCCTCGTGGATGTTTTCAGGGCTGCAACCCTTTGTGTTCAGATGAGACTGTGTGCCTAGCACTTCATAGCTTAGGTAGCATCTGAGGCTGCTTCTCCTGGGGCCCGTGGTTCTCAACATCTAGACCTCTAGGAGTCCTGAGACCCTTGTAGACTTTCCGCAAGATGAAGACAGTTTTCCTCATATTACACAAACCTCACCTGCCTTCTTTTTCCACTGCATGTAGAGTTAATAGTGAGTGAACCTGCTGCCCCCCTAGTGTGAATCAAGCCAATGGTGTGGTCTGCAAATCTAGCCCCTTATCTCCAAATGCTCAGGAAAACATGAGTTCCTGCTTCTCTTACAGGTGTCCTTGGAGAGGCAGTAGAATGCTCACTTCCGTTAAATCTTGACTCTCAGTGGTGACACACACTGAGGTCTCCACCCAGCCCCTGCATGCTGAGCACTACCACACTCTGAGCTCCGAGCCATGAGCACATCCAGCCGTTTTCCCCAAGGAACACGGCTTTTACTGAAAAAGCAATGAGTAGACTAAACCTCTATGGCAAAAATTAAATATCTGGAAAGCATGTCTTCATCATCATATGATTTATAATTTCCTGAGACTGTGGTAATATTTGAATATTATATATGATAGTATAGTTTTTCGATATTATGTAACAAAGTGGCTACATTGTGCAGGTTCCTATACACTGCAGTAGCAGGGATGTGGCTCACTAGGGAGCCAGGGGTTCATTCCGTTATCAGTGCACAAGGTAGGGAAATTGGATGGATAAAAGACACAAGGTGCAGATAAAGCAGAGTATGAAAGTTCATTGGTAATTTCAGATTCTCAACAGCAATCAGTATTTAAGAAGCTTAAACTATTGTTATGGATGTGTCTAGATGTCCCCCTAAAGCCTCACACAGGCATATGTGGGGCTTTTCAGAGGTGGCTGGATCTAGTGTGTGACACTGGGATTGATTCATGGTGCAGTGTCAGGCTCAAGGGCACTAGGATTAAGGATGTGAGTGATACCACCCTAAGTAGCCTGGATAAGATATAAAGGATAGAACTGTGGTCATCCCTTTTGTTACTTTCTGCCCAACGTGAACTGTGTTTCCTCTGAGATGCCACCCTGCCATGCAGCCAGCCAATTATGAACTGAAACCTCTACAAACTGAGCTAAATAAATCTTTCCTCCTTAAACTTGTGGATGTTGGGTATTTTGTCTCAGCTACGAGGGAAAAGTAACCAAGACAATTATGAAGAAACTTAGAACTATTAAGAAGAAATGATCTGAAAAGGCTGCTAAAATATTTCTTCTTTTCCAAACATTTGTCTATGTGATACTGGATTTTATTCAGCTGCTTTCAACCAAGACAAAGAATCACAGCAGACTGGAGGCAAAGGTAGCTGCCTTCTATTACAATAGACTATAAATAGATTTGCAATACTGTAGGATAATTCAATTCTCCTAATTATTTTAGTTTGGAAAATAAATTTATAGATGTGTAATTTATGTTCATTTCTAATAATTTTACCATTATTTTGTGAGACAGGGTCTCGCTATGTAGTTCAGGCTGACCTTGAACTCAGGGCAACTCTCCTGCCTCAGGGCCCCCCACCCCCCGGGATGTGGGTAACAGGTGTGCGTCACCATACCCAGCATTTTTATTATTTTAAAGTGTTATTATATGTATTTATATCTCAGCATTAATGTGTACTAACTACAATGAGTACTGATGGGTATAAACTATACGGAGAAAAACTGTTAGGGGTCCTCAAAAAATTTTAAGGGCAGCCAGGAATGCTGTGACTGGCCTGTAACCCTAGCACTCTGGGAGGCTGAGGCAGGAGGACTGTAACTTGGAGCCCAGCCTGAGGCAAACTGGCAATACCCTGTCTCATAATCTAAAAAGGGCTGGGGATGTAGCTCAGTGGGAAGGTCTTGGGTTTAATCCCAGTTTTGTTTTTTTTTTAAAAAGGTCAAACCCTAAGACCAAAAGGTTTAAAGAACTCATGTCCTACACACACCCCGGCTCCCAGCAGGTCTAGCACAGGAGCCCCTGGACATCGGAAGCATGCTGGAAAGGGCTTCAGGAACACCGCACTGCCCGGAATGAGGCCCGAGTCCTGCTTCCTACTGAAGTGCTGTCTTCAGGATCGACCCGGTGCTGTCTTTAGTGAAACTCCAAGGAACAACACACTACAAGAGTTTCGCAGTGGGTGGGAAAAGAGCATTTACAGAGCCAGGAGCCAGTGTTGGTCGGGGTCCAGCTCTTTGCTGTTCCAGGTGGACAAAGGGGAGGTGCAGAGAGGACATTCTGTTGACAAGGAGAAGCAAAAGGCAGAGGAGGGCCTTCTTGAGGCTCCTGTTCTTCAAGACTCTGCAGTGCCCAGCTTCGCTGGTGACCCTTCCCAGGCTGCAGAGGTGAGAGCAGCAACGGGTGGACAGGAGTGGCCAAGGCATCTTCTAACATTAACATTTTATTTTTAAGGAAAGTAGTACTGTCTTGTGAGTTGTTGGCATTCCCTTATCTTCTGCCAATGAAATGGAGCTGCACTGAGGTGCAACTGTTGTCTTTGTTCTTTTTGAGGCAGGGTCTTCCTGCATAGCCCAGGCTGGCCATGGACTTTCGCTGCTCCTACCTCAAGCCTCCCCAGTGCTGGGATTACAGGTGTGCACCATCATGCCCAGCTGTGACTTGCAACGAGCACAAGAGCCTCAAATTTGGAACTCTGATGGTCAAGCTTAAAATGAACTTAGTATCTTCAGAAAGAGGAAAAGTAAAATCATCAAAATAGTGTTGCCTACACCCTCCTTTTGCAGAAAGGCTATTTTTAAATCAAACAGCTAAGAACACTACAAGGGTGAGACTGCTAACTCCAAGGCTGAACTGGAGAGACCAGCTGCAAACAGTGGAGCTGGGATTCCAGATGAGGGGTCGGGTGGACACCTGTGTGCAGGGTCTTATACACACGCACATGTGCATGATCTCAACACATGGGCACACTGCTGCTCACTTCACAGGGAATAACACAGGAAAAGAGCCACAACCACGGAAAAAGTCTTTTTTGGATAGGCCCAGTTAAATGTGAGGGTCACATCTAGAGTCTGGCTTCTCCCCAGTGCCACTCACACTGTCATCAGCTCCAGGGAATCCACTGAACTGAGAAGTTCAACACGCAGAAAGCCTGGGTTTCAAGGATGGATCAAACGAGAATTTGAACTAAAACCTTCACACTCAATGTTTCTGTCATCTTCAGAGATGTATTCACAACTGGGAAAATACTATACAGACTTTATGAAAGTATTATACTTTTTTCTTCTCTGAAGAACTGACTAAAACAACTTAAATTTTTTTTTGTAAATAGTAGGTATTTATTTGAAATGAAAAAAATACTTAAGTACCTGGACTATTGCATTTAATCATGTATTGTAATTGTGTTACTCTACCTTTCTGCATCAGAGACAGATATACAATGAACATTCAGATATCACAGATCGCACACTAGATAGGAATTCGTCAGGCCTTTTACATCACCACCAAAACAGGTAATTTGATTCTGAAATATAGTACAAAAGTCCACAATCCAGTCTTAGCCAGTATCTTCAGTTTACTTCTGTTGCTGTACAAATAATCGGCCATTACTAGGGCTTACAAGTTAATAACAGGACAAAAAATATACATTGCACTGACACAAAAAGTCAGCAGTGTTAATAGTCATGCAACAAGTAACCAAACTTGCTGAAATTAAAAATACTTTCTAGAAACAGTTTTAACAGCATAAATATTTTATACAGTTCATTTACCAAAACAAAATGTATTTAAATGATACAAAGCAAAAATAAGTTTCTACCAACTTTATACATAAGAAAGTGCAAAATAACTTATCTAGAGTGTTTGCTATTACCCAGACGATGGCTGCTATGGGCAGCTGTTCTCTTCTTCGGAAGCATGACCTTACACTTGGACATGACACACACATGTCAGAGCACATGGATGAGTACATGGTGATGGGGGTGGACGACAGACCACGAGCTCAGGCAGGAGCCCTGTGAGGTACTCTCGAGGAGAGGTGGGGTGCATGGCGAGACAGGGTGGTGGTGAACAAATTTACACAGAACACCGAAAGATAACAGAGAAGTGATCAGCGTATGCACGTGAGTGTACTTGGATGTGTGAGTCTGTGATTTCTGCATTAGGACCAAAAGGAAAAGAAACCTGACTCAGTGAAGCAGTTGCCCACAGCACCAGCTGCCAGAGGAAATACTATCATGAGGATTTTGGTTTCTACCTTCTAGTTCTGGAAGTTGTTTAAGAAAGTTTGAAAGTGTTCATCCCATATAACTTCAGATGACATGTAGGAGAAACCTGTAAGTAACTACACACTCATTCCTATATTCAAGTCTCTAAAGAACACCTCTCCCATTGGATATGGGGTAAACATGGTTCATGGACACAGGAGGACGCCTCTTAAAAGTGTAGAATAACACTGTTACAACGCATCCAGAGGCCGACAGGGCAGGCCGCTGCTGGGAGAGGGCACAGGCTCTGCAGCTGGTGACCCTCAGCATCAGTAATGATGATGGGAGGAAGGTGGGATGGGGAGGGTGAAGAGAGACAGAAAGGAAAATGACACAGGTCTTCTTCAGGTGGTAGTATTAATGCCAATTATCCTTTTATTAACATGTATACTTGAACTTTCAGAGATGGAAGTGTTTTAATCGGTTTTGATATGTACCCATAAATAGACCGTAGGCTCAAACCTAGGTAAATAAAGATTTAAATTTAGTAAGCATAAGGCACTAAAGCAGCCTTTGTATTTTCTCTTGGAGACCTAGTTATCAGGAAGAACACATCTGTTCTTAAGCTGGTTTCAGCCCATCAGGTACAAGATCATTACTGTACCAAATGCCTATTTTTGAATGCAGGTGCATCTATGTGCATTTTAGTGCACAAGAGTGCCTGTCACCAGGGCCTAACGATGATAAGTTGGGAAAGCCAAAGCCACTGTCCCTTGATGCCTCTGGGAGGGTATGAGTGCTTGTCCTTCCTTCCTTGGGCCATTAATGATCTATGCTTTTCAAATCACCAGGGCTTTTAGGATTGCTCATAATATTATCATTAAGTATCTGAAAATGTTAAAATCTAGATTAATTGCTTTATTTGATTTTATATATATATTTATATTTATGTACATAACACACATTTTTTAAAATCCCACCACCAAAGCCTTTTCTGTAAATTAATCTCTTATCCCCTGCTAGCTTTAATCCCCCTGAATTTGTGTGTTTTGTATCCAACTAGAACAAATTAAATAACTAAATATTAAAATACTGTAATTATATTCATAGCAAAAAACAAAAAAATAGACATTGATACAGTATAAATCCCACTGTTTTTCAGGTAGATGGCATTAAATGGTAAAGGTTAATTTTAAGCAGTTCTGACATGATCCAGTTTTACAACAGGGTTTACAGGTTAATTCTGTACACTTTTTTAACCCTTTTTTGAAAATAAACTATAGTAGAACATTAGTATCACCAAAGACACATACTTATTATGTTCTATGCAAGAGAAGCTAGTTTGGGGTTACATGCAAATATATTTCCATTTTGGAGGCAAGGCTGTTCCCCCTACCCACTCTGCCGGTCACGTGACCTCCTCTCTGCCACACCAAGAAGGTCCACTCTGAGCACAGGGCAGCTGTATGTGTGTCTCAATGGGCCATGTCACACAGGAACAACACTGAGGTGGCGTGCACAGCCAAGTGCAAGGTGCCCTGATATTTCCAGGTTACCATCCAGCTGAGCTTCAATTCTCCCCCACTGTTTCCTAAAGAAGGTCCTCGTTATTTTGGTTACTAGCCTAGTGTGAATGGAGACACTGTGGGCAACTTAAAAGAAAGGACATTAGGCACACAGGCTGGGTTTGAAAAGAAAAGAAAGACCACAGATAATGTCCTTGAGGATTTAAAAAAACGTATTTATAATTAGTAAGTGAGAGATGTTAGACAAACCAGAGAGTGCACTGAGTTAGTGGTTTAGTTTGAAGTCTCAGGTTACAGGCAGTTAGGTCCTTATTTAGAAAAAAAAAGGCCTTTATACCTATTTACAATATACATAATTACTTGCAAAGAAGTCAGATTTACAACCATTTTCTAAAAGCCTTTTTTTTTGTTGTTTTTGTAGGTTTTCCAAATAAGGATGGACAGCTCTATAAAAATGAAATGCAGGAAAAGATAGTTATTAAGTGAGAGTTTTCTCTTGGAGCCAGCTACTGTTACCAGGGAGAATCGGACACTGAAAACGTCGCTCCTAGGAGCCACCTCATCTTCTTGAGCTGTTCGCTGGAGAGTGTCCGCCAGTTACCGCACCCTACACCCGTTTCTCCAATGATCCCTTTGAGTTCAGCGCTTCAGACACATGGTCTGAAGAGATGTGTAAACGGAGACTGTTTTCCGTGCCTTCTGAGCTGGGACAGGGAATCAGGAAGGGGTCTACAGACCTTGTCTCTGATCGGCTGGTTCAGTCCTCAGCAGTTTCGAGGCCCGTCCTCCGAACCCCTCTCATGCTGCAGGTTATAGTAACAGTTCTGGCAAACTCGCACAGGAGATGAGATTTTCAAGCGTTTGATTTCAGATTGAAATCGGCTACACCTAGTGGAAAGGAAAAACCAGTGAGTTAGAGTTCCTCTCCATGTGTAAGCTCCATGATTTAAAAATCAAATGGAAAGCTTGCAACGTGATGCCAAAGACCAGCCAATGCCAGGGTGCCAAAGGCCACACTGCCCTGTGTTCGTGGGGAGGACCAAGGACTCAGATGGATGCCGTGTCATCAGATTCAGCCTAGAGAGAAGAGTAATGTACCAGTGAGGCCATTTCTTTCACTGAAGAGAATCAGAAAAACAAAACAGATTTCGGATCTTCCTTCCTGATGAAGCCACCAGGTGTGACAGCTATGTGCGGGCCACCTACCTGGCTCCTCCAGCCTACACAGGCAGAGGCAGCCTGAGTCCTCCCTGGGAACTGAACTGCCTTCCCCTGGAAGCAGGAGACTCACTGTCTGTTTGCTTTATTTAGGTGCAGGGATGGATACTGCCATTTAATTCATTTCCATATTTTTATGGCACCTGTTTCTTATAAACACATATTACTTTATGTGTTCACGGGATCTGCAGCAACACATGCAAACGCACAGCACACACTGATCGTATGCACACTCCTCTCCCCCAGGCACCATGGCAGACCCTGAGAATCTATATGCCACTTTCAGCTCAACGTTTTTGTTTTAGTTTCTACAAATGAGAGAAAGTGAATGGTCCCTGTTTGTGTCTGGTTTATTTTGCTGCAAATGACAGGGTTTCATTCTTCTTTATGGCCGAGTATTACCCCGTTGAATTTATACAGGATATTTTCTCTTTTCATTCACTTGCTGAGGATGCCTTTTGAGCGTGAGTTGCGCCATAAAGCATATGGCTGTGCTGGCATCTCTTCTGTCTTGACTCATTTCCCCTGTGTATCTGCTCAGCGGTGCTCAGCCAGATCACAAGCGAGTTCTGTTTGCCGTTTTTGAGGGGCTGCCATTCCAGTTTCCATAGTGGCTGTGCTAATTTACATTCCCACTAACAATGTATAAGAGTTTCTTTTCCTCCATGTGCTCATCATTAATTAGTTTTTTTCGATGATAGCCATTCTAACTGGGGTGCGATGGTATCTCATTATAGTTTTAGTTTTTTGTTTTGTTTTGTTTTGTTTTGTTTTGAGACAAAAGGGTCTCATTATGTAGTTGAGGCTGGCCTTGAACTCACTATGTAATACAGGCTGGCCTCATACTTTCACCAATCCTTCTGCCTCAGCCTACTGAGTGCACTACCATGCCTGGCCTTCATTATAGTTTTAATTGGAGTTTCCCTGAGGACTAATGATACTGAGTCTCCTCCCCACCTCTACATGCTGCTATTTGGCTATTAGTGGTCTTTTTGTGCTTCCATATGCATTTTTGGATTGTTTATTCTGGTTCTGTGAGGAATGTTATTGGTATTTTGATGGGTGATTACACTGATTCTGTAAATTACTTTGGGTAGTATGGACATTTTAACAATATTAATCCATGCACAAGGATGGTCTTTCCACCTTTTAGCATCTTCTTCAATATATTTCTTCAGTGTTTTGGAATTTTCATCTTGGATGTCTTTTATTTCCTGAGCTGTGTTTATTCCAAGGTTAATATCTCTTGTTGTGCTGGTCATTTTTACGAATAAAATTACTCTCATGATTTCTTCCTTGGCAAGTTTATTATTGGTGTACAGAAAGCTAGAGGTTTGTGTATGTTGATTTTGTATCCTGCTACTTTACTGAAATCACTGAATAGTTTTAATAGTTTCGTGGTGTAGTCTCTAGGTTTTTCTGTGTCTAGAATCACAGTACCTGCCCACAGGGATACTGTGACTTTTTTTTCTCCTATTTGTGTATCTTTTATTTCTCTTGACTAACTGCTCTGGCTAAACATTCTAGTACTACATTAAGTAAGAGTAGTGGGAGCGGACTCCCCTGTCTTGTTTGGATCTGTGAGGAAATGTTTCATATTTTTTCCTCTGTTCACCATGTACTGGCTATGGGCTGCTCATTGTAGCCTTTATTATGTTCAGATGTGATTCTTCTATAATTTGTCAGTGATTTTTATTTTGAAGGAATGTTTTTACTGCATCTATTGAAATAATTTTGATTTTTAGCATTCATTCTGCTTATGTAATACACTGCATTTATTGATTTGCATATCTTGCATCTCCAGAATGAAACCAATTTGATCTTGGTGTATGATCCTTTTGATGTGCTGTGAATTCAATTTGCTAGTACCATATTTTGTTGAGGATTTTTGCATCTGTATTCACCAAAGGCAAGAGTTTATAGTTTCCTCTCTTTGCTGTGTCCTTGTCAGGTTTTCGTAACAGGGGAACGATGGATACAGAGAGCTGAGTTTGCTAAAAATCAGCAGTAAAAATATCTGATTCCGGGCTTTTCTTTGTTGGGGGATTTTTTTTTTTTTAAAATTACTGATTCAATCTCATTACTTGTCATTGGTATATTCCGGTTTTTAAATCCTTTTGGTTCAATTTTGGTAGATCATATGCATCCCAAAATGTGTCTATCTCTTCAGATTTTCTGATTTGTTAGTATCAAATTTTTCAAAATAATTCCCAGAGACACTCTATTTTTACGTTGTAATGCCTTCTTTTTGTTTAAACATGCAATTTCATTTATTTGGGTCCTCATTCTCTCTTTGGTTAGTCTAACTCAAAGTTTGTCGATTTTGTTTATCCTTTCAAAGTACCAACTCTTTGTTTCACTGATCCTTGGTATTGTTCTTTTAGACTCCATTTCATTTATTTCTTCCTTTTTACTAATTTTAGGTATGGTTCATGCTTTTCTAAGACCTTGAGATGTACAATTAGGTTATTTTTTTCCTTAAATTCTTTTGTCAGTATATTTTAGGTATATAATACATCTACATCATTGGGTGCTTGTACCTGTACACGATGTATCTTGGTTCTTATTTTTTCTCCATTACCTGTGCGCCCTTCACTCACTCCACCCTTCCCTATTTACATAGACTTTGTTTCCATTTTTTTCTTTTCTCATAATTTTTTCTTTCCCTTCTTTCCTTTTCCCTTCCCCTCCTACCTCCCCTACCACTTTGGACCTTTTCTTCCTATTTCAAATTATCAATTATTCATTTTAATCATTTTAACCCTTATTTACACTTTCAGTTTCTCACACTAGAGAAACTTCAGTATTTACACATGAGTGTCCTATTTATTTCACTTAAGAGTATGGCCTCAATATACATCCATTTAGCTATAAATGACTCTAATTTCTTATTCTTTATGGCTGAGTAGTACTCCATTTTATAAAAACCACACCTTCTTTATACAGTCTCCAGTTGATGGGCACTTGGGCTGTTTCCAACCTTTAGCTATTACAAACTGTGCTGCTATAAACATGAGTGCACATATATTGCTGTGGTACGATTCTTTTAATTCGTTGGGGAAGATACCCAGCACGGCAATAGCTGGGTCAAATGGGACTTCCAACCCTAGTTCTTTGAGGTATCTCCATACTGATTTCCACAGTGGTTGCACCAGTCTGCACTCGCACCAATAATGGAGAAGGGTTTCTTTCTCCCCACAACCCCACCAGCATTTGTTATTGGATGATTTCTTGACAGCAGCCACTCTTTCTGGGGAGAGGTGGAATCTCAGTGTTGTTTTCATCTGCATCTCTCAAATGACCAGTGATGCTGAACATTTTTTCATATATTTATTTGCTGCTTTTACTTCTTGTTCTGAGAATTGTCTGTTCATTTCAGATGCCCATTTTTGAATTGGGTCTTTGAATTTGGGAGGTCTGATTTTTTTCAGTTTTTTATATATTCTAGATAGCTAAGGTCCAGCTGCTAAAATTTTTTCCCACATTGTAGGTTTTCTCCTAGCTCTGTTGGTGGTTCCTCTTACAGTGCAGAAGCTTTTTAATAAGATGAGATCCCAGTAGTTGATTCTTTGTGTTAGTTCCCGTGCTACTGAGGTTTTGTTCAAATGTCTTTTCTTAGGCCAATGTCTGCAAGAGTTCTACCTAACTTATCTTCCAGCAAGTTTAGTGTTTCTGTCTTAAAATTTAGATCTTTAATCCATTTCGATCTTAGTTTAGTGCATGGTGATAGATATGGGTCTCGTTTTAATCTTTGGCAGGTTGAAATCAGTTTTTCCAACACCAACAATCAGGTTATTTAAAATTTTTCTTTTTCTTTTTTTTTTAATGTAGGCATTCATTACCATACACTTCCCTCAGGACTGCTTTTACTGTATCTCACATATGTTGATTATACCATGTTTCCATTTTCATTGGTTTCAAGCAATTTAACATTTTTCTTTTAACTTCCTCAATGCCCCACTGTCCATTCAAAACAGTGTTTTGTTCAGTGAAATCCATGTGACCTATAGTGTCATTTAACTATGATGTTTCTTTGCTGATATTTGTTGATTTATCCACTAGGGACTGCAGGGTACTGAAATACCCCACTAAAGAGAGCCTACCTCTCTCTTGAGGTCTAATAATGTTTTGTTTTATAAAACTAGGTGTTCTGACATTAGGTACATGTAGGTTTACAATGATTGTATCTCCTTGCTGAATCTATCTCTTAATCATTATATAGTGAGTTTATTTGTGTCTTCTTGTCTCAAAGTCTGTTTTGTCAGATACAAAGGTAGGCACTCATGCTTGCTTTAGGATTCCATTTGCTTGGAATACAATTTTTGATCCTTTCACTTGCAGCCTGTCTTTACTAGTGAGTTTTTTTATTCTAATGGAAACCACATTGGTGGGTTGTATATTCTTTAATCCATTCAGTCGGTCTGTGTCTTTTAATTGGAGAAGACCATTTACATTCAGAGTTGTTATCAAAAGGTTCAGACTGATATCTATCATTTTGTTGATTTTCTTCTAGCTGTTTTGAATAATCTTTGTTCATTTTTTCCTTTCTTAGTCATCTCTGTGGTTTGGTGGTTTATTGCATTGATAATTTAAAAAAATTTTTTCTACTTTAGTGGGATTTATACTTTTACCTGCTACCATGACAGTACTTACCTTTTTTCACTTCTGGATGTAGGACTCCTTCCCTTAAGCATCTTTTTCTAAGGCTGGTCCAGTGGAATTCCCTTAGTTTTTGCTTATCTTGCAAGATCTTCATTTCTCCTTCATTTCTCAAGGATAGCTCACTGAATCTACTAATATTAGTTGGCAGTTGTTTTCCTTCAGGATTTGAAAGACATCATTCCAAGTCCTCTTGGGCTGTAGGGTTTGCCCTTAAATATGACTGGGTAGATTCTCTTACAGATTTTAAATTCTTATTTAGTCTCGTTACATTGTTCTTCTCTGGTGCTACTGTGGGCATGGCCTTGGGCTTCCCCAGTGGTGCACATGTGGAGGTGGGGTGACAGCTGGAGGGCTTTAAAGAAAAGCCCCGGATGATTTTAGCTTCAGGGCCTTCCAGGGAGTGAGCAGGTGTAGGCTGCGGCTAGAGTTAGACAATGTTCCTCTTGGCTGATGGGGTTGCAGGAGTGACAGCAGAGTATAGCTGGCCCTTCTCAGGCTGTGCCATGGTGGGTGACAGAGTCCCGATGATGCTCGGTGTCACCCCAGCAGCCCCACGGGTAGGGAGCACTGGCGTCAGAGTCCATTCCCTGCCTTGTCGGTGAGCAGCACCTGTGGCGGTGCTGGGAACTGAGTGGTGGGAACTCTTTGGGTGTCGCCATCAGTTGTGGCACAGTGACCCATACGAGGCCATGTCCCTGGTCTTGGGGAGCTACTCCCCCATCCCCTGGATTGAGCTGCATCTGGTGGTAGGTGGGGACCCGATGAGCCTGCTGTGGGATACACCTGGGGTTCCAGAGGTGGGGGTGTACAGGGCTTTCTGCCCCTAGAGGAGCTGGGTTCAGACGGCAGGTCCCGCTCAGGACAGCTCCTGGCTGCAGCAACAAGGGTTTACTGGGATGGAGTCAGCTCCTCTCCAAAGCCCGGGTTCTTACTGACCAGGAAACTCCCAGCAGCGAGGGCTGCCAGGGTCCCATGGAGAGGAGCTGCTGGGACCCTGCTCAACTTGCCCTGAGAGGGAGATGCCCCTGCCTCTGCTGCGGAGCTGGGGGGCTCTGTTTCTCTTGCTGTGCTGCTGGGCCATGTCTCTGGATCCCATGAGGTTCTGTTTTGCTCCTGTCCGTTCCGGTGTTCTCCAGACAGTTGCTCCCTTCACTGTGCACTGCACACCGTTCCGTCAGGGCGCAGCCGAGGGCCAGCATCTCAGACACCTTGGTGGCTGCTTGTTGCCCATTTCACAGGACATTCGTACTAAACAGGTCCCTCTCTGCTTTTAGAACATTATGATCGACCTACTCAATCACTTCTTTTTCCTTTTTCTTTCTTTTCCTTTTTTTATGTGGTGCTGGGGATTGAATGCAGGAACCCAGGCTGGGATAGGCAAGCATTCCTACAACTGAGCTATACCCCACCAACACAATCTTTTCTTAAAAACAAGTAGCCTGGCCTTTCTTGTCTGGCTGGATGCTTTCTGTTTACCTTGACAGAAATGCTTGAGGTCAGCTATACTTAGATTTCTTGAAAACGTGTTCTGAGTTCCAATCCTTGGGATACAGCAGGGTAGGATGCTGGATCTGGCATTTGTTCACCCAAAGCTTGGATTTCACAGGACTGAAATGCAGATCTGTGTATTCACTGCATTAGACAAAGTGTGCAGAGAACAAAGCACAGTGCACTGGACAGACCCAGAAGCGCTGAAGGCTGTGGGGTTTCAGGCAGCACTGTGCCTTCCAGTCTGCTCTGTTATGATCGATCGGTCCCTGTTGGGCCAGGGTTTGGAAGACAGCCACCACCCAGCAGCTGATAGCAATGGTCATTTAAAGAATCTCCTAGTTTGAAATTTCAACACTGCCAAGAGCAGATGAGGCAGCACGGACTTGGGGTTCTAGCCAAACCACTACTGGGTGGCTGTGTCTGCACAGCAGGGCTCACGACAGGGTCCTCTGCCCACCCCAGGGGTCCCCCCAAGGAGTGTGGGCAGCGATATTCTGGCTACCTCATCTTTAATCAGACTGCCCAGGATAAGAGGTTTTTTTAAAAAAAAATTAATAATCTTACCACCTTCTACTGAACACTGACCCTGCCTGGCTCTGTCCTGGGCCCCTTATAAAACACATGCAGGATCTCAGTGATCCTCTCAAAGCCTCCATGACGACAGGCAGCAGCACCCACGGTTCAGAGATGTAGATGCCAGCCCGGGGACTCAGCAACTCTCCTGGGCCACAAGACAGCAGCCCAGCCACTTGGTCAAGGTCAGTGGAAGCCAATGCTGCCTATGAAACCTCAGCCACCACTTCCGGAAATGAATATACAGTCTGGAAATGGTGTAGCCTCGATGCAATGAGAGCCCTCAAGTGCACTCCCAAGTCATCTCTGCTGCAACTGCACGCAAAGTGATGCTGCATGTGCCAGTCTTCCAGTGTGCAGCAAGGTCCAGATCCGAAGTGCTGGCACAGCTGGCCTTCCAGACCAGAGGCTAGGCCCCTGCATGGATTAAAGCCCTACATGTGAAGTCTTTTAAAAGAGAAAGTTACTATGGTCTTAGGACAGAGAGATCTGAAGACACAGACACACATACACAACAGAAAAAATTGTGAAGGTAAAACAGAAGCCACAGACTGGTGAAGGTGGTAGAGGTTACATGAAAGGACTAGCGCCCACAGTACAAAAAGAACTCCTCAAGGAAAAGAGAAGGAAAAAAAGGGTAAACCTTAAAGGGAAACCAGGAAAGGCCAGGAGAAACCCCACCGTCAGCAGGCATGGGAGAGGGTGTACCTCAGCGGCACTGCACGGTGGAAGACAACACACTTTCTTAGCTGTCAGACTGGCGACAGGGAAAAGGCCTCTCTTACCATGCACAACTAAGAATTGTGTAAACTTGTATCCTGTGGAGGCAGTGGAAACACACAGCACTGGCGGAGAGAGTAATTAGGCAATATCTAGTCAAGCTCAAGAGTAAGTCTATGCAGAATACAAACTCAACATAAGAAAATCAGTAGCTTTTCTATACATCTGTATAGTGGAAAAAGAAATCAGGAAAACAGTTTCATTCAAATAGCTTAAACAGAAGACACTACAAGACGGCAAGGCCTCCCATTCCCAGATGAGCAGAATCAACACTGTTAAAATGGCCATATTACCAAAAGTGAGCTACAGGCTCAACGCAGTCCCCATTGGAATTCCACGACACTCTTCACAGAACTAGAGACAACAATCCCAAAATTTGTAAGAAAATACAGGGAGATAGATCTTTTGCAAATGGGAAATGGGCCAAGAGATCTTGGGAGTGGGGAGGGGGAAAGGAGAAGAGACATAAAGAGAATCAAGAGGATACACATACCAGCTACCCACAATGAATGTATTCATTCTGTACTGCAAACATGTACTAATAATAAAAAAAGAAAAAGAAAATACAAAAGGCCCAGAATAGCCAAAGCAATCCTAAGCAAAAAGAGCAAGGCCAGATTTCAAATTATACTACAAAGCCACAGTACCAAGAATAGCATGGTACTGGCACAATAGACAGACACATAGACCAATAGAAGAGGATGCTAAAACAAACTCATGTAACCATAGCCAGCCAATTCTGGACAAAGAGGCCAAAAATATATGGAGAAAAGACAGCCTTCTTTTTTTTTGTTGGTACCGGGGATCGAACTTAGGACCTTGTGCTTATAAGGCAGAGGGACGAACCACTGAGCTAAATCCCTGACCCCAAGATAGCCTTTTTAAAAAGTGGTGCTGGGAAAACTGGACAGCCCCCTGTAGAAGATTAAAAGTAGAGCCTTAGCTCTTACTCTGCACAAAAATCAATTCAAAATGGGTCAGAGCTGGGGGTAAGACCCAAAACTTTGAAACTGCTAGAAGAAAATAGAAGGGAAACATTTGGAGCCAGAGGCACAGGCAAAGTCTTCCTGACTAGGACTCGAACAGCACAGGGAATAATAGCAAGAATCAACAAATGGGACCACATTAAATTAAAAAGTTTCTGCACTGCAAAGGAAACCACCAACAGAGTGAAGGGACAACCTAAAGCGGGGGGGGGGGGTTGCCAGATACTCTTTCCACAGAGGATTAATATCTAGATTATGGGGGGCTGGGGATTTAGCTCAGTGGTTCCACCGCCTGCCTTGCAAGTGCAAGGTCCCAAGTTCGATCACCGGTACCCAAAAAAAAAATAAATAAATAATATCTAGATTATGTAAAAATCTCAAAACACTTGACACCAAAAAATCATATAGCCCAATCCATAACTGGACAAATGAACTGAACAGACACTTGTCAAAAGAAGTGATGCAAATAGCCAATATGTGTATGGAAAGATGTTCAACAAATTTAGCCATTAGGGAGATGATTGAGGTCCCACCTCTCCTAGTAAGAACAGCTGTCATCAAGACCATAGGCGGCAATCAGTGCTGGTGAGGGTGCAGCAGGGAGGAACCCCACTGCACTGCTGGTGGGATATAGATTAGTGAGGCCACTGTGGGACTGAGCATAGAGGCTCCTCAAAACATTAAGAACAGACCTACTGACTGATCCAGCTCTACCACTCCTTGGTATACACCTGAAGGAACAGTCAGCACCCTACAGGGAATACCTGCATACCTTGGTCACTGTGGTGCAATTCACAACAGCCAGGATGTGGAACCAGCCTGGCTGCCCACCAAGAGATGAATGGATAAAGAAATTATGGTATATATACACGATGGAATATTACTCAGCCATAAAGAATGAAATTATATCATTTGCACCAAAACAGATGACATTGGAAGACATCATCTTAAGTGAAATAAACCACTCAGACAAGTACTACATGTTTTTCCCTAGTATGTAGAATCTAAAAAAGATGCATGAAAGTACAAGGGAGCCTATTAGACAAGGGGAAGGGAATAAGAGGGGACAGACAGTGTGAAATGTACGGCGGGGACAGAAAGCAGTACTGTAAAGGGGACAGCAGTGACACATGCTCGCAAGACAACTGAGCGTGCGATTGAGGAAGGGTGCGAAGAGTGGGGGAGAAGAGGGTTCGTGTTCACACTCACACCCCACATGCCTCTGATGCAAGCGGGAGGGAAGGTCCGCACTGCAGGTGCTGCTGATGCTAATGTCCATGCCTTTTCGGGAGAAACATTTCTCAGTTGTGGTAATGGGAAGGAAGGAAGAAGGCCTGGGGTCAGTGAAGTGCACAGATCCCACCCTGGCTGCCCGGCTTACTTCTGGCAGAAAAGCTGGCCGCAGTTCCTGCAGTGGTGTCGCCGTTCCGTGAGCGAGAAGCGTACTGAGCAGCCCGAGCAGCTGTCTCCGCCTTCGTCCTTCACCCAGTGGTCAGCTGCAGAACGGCCCGGCTGGTCACTCACCGACCAGCTGAAGACTCGGCCTTGACTGTCCCCAACCAGGATCTTGCTGTGATCCCTATGGGAGACATGGGCGGGAGCGGGGCCATGAGTCAGCAATGGTGAGGGTCCCCTCCTCCCCGATGCCCTTGGGCACAATGTCAAAGGAGATAAAGATAGAACTAAGATAGAACAGACTCTTCTGTTTGTTTCAGTGGTCTTCAGATCAAATTCTGCTAGATCTTTGAAGAACACAGAGGACACAGATTTTTTTTTGAGTTGAGAATTAAAACCCACAGGTGGGCATGTTTCTTTTACAGATTCTAAGAATCTTCAAGCTACTCTGGATAACCCACTTAAGATCTGTTTTCCCCAGTGACTGGGCTAAGCCCTGTGGCCCCAGGCTGCGTGAGTGCCACAGAGGGGAAGGGGGCTGGGAAGTCCTGTCACTTACTTGGACACACCCAGTGCGGTGACCTCGGCCGGGTGTGCATTGTCCTTGCGATCAAAGGCCGTGTGCATGGTCAGCTTGCTCCTGAACACCAGCTGCCGCTCCCATCGGTACCCTGGGCAGGAGGCAGAGAGGACAAACTAAACAGAGAAAGCGGTGGAGCAGTGGAAGCTGGGTGCCTCAACACACAGCTAGAGCAGCCCGTGGCTTTGGGGAAAGCCATCTACTGGACACCACTGGTGGGTCAGCACGCACCAGCACATTCTGAGAGAAACGAAAGACAAGGGGAAATCTGCAAGGCAAGATTTCGAAGACTTTGTTCTAACTCTATTACAGGCAAAGAGGGCTCCTACTGGAATTTTATTTATTTTTTTTGTAACTGATACTTGCTTATTTTCAAAAGCTTCCACAATTTCACCATTTGGGAATGAGTAGACTTTTTGGGCCGAGGTGTTTCTTCCTTAACCACTGCACGGCATGTAGAAGACACCTTCATAGGACAGACTCTAAATCTGCTCTACTTGGGAAGGACCATGCAAGGCCTTTGATGATGGCCCAGGTCACAGCACATATCAGAAACAGGACAGAGCCCAGGGGAGCGGGACCCACTGCCTGGGTCCACCAGCCCTCAGCCCACCTAAAGACAGTGCAAGACGCCAGACTTCAAGTTACCGGGTTTCAATCTGCTGTAACTCCTCGCCTCCATGGGGTTGGGCTGAGGGTGGTTGAGGGGACCCTGCAGATGGGCTCTGGCCTGGCCCTCAGAATAGTTCACAAATATGAAGCCGTCCTTCTCATCAAGACTGAGCTGGTCAGACCAGCGCCGTGAGTCATCGGAGCTGCTGTCAGTGCACCAGGTGGCTGTGGCTCGGCAGGATGCCGCCCGGGGCCTGTGGCTGGTGCTGCTGGGTTGGCTGGGGACGTCTCTGGGCTCCTGGGAGATGCTTGGCTCCTCTGCTTCAGAGTCACTGCTGTCCTCATCTTGAGCTTCCTGCCCTGGGTGAAGCATTGGAAGAATCAGAAAACACAGACACATCACGGCCATACCCAGCTTGGTCTCATCCCTCTCTTCTATCAGATATAAAACACAACAGACTTAATATCTGAAGCTAAGTTTAACAGGAAAAAAAAAAGCCAGAATTTTTAACAAGACTGAAGTCAGCAAAAGAGGATTAGCCTGCCTGAAAGAGTCCATAGAATACTCTGGGCAAAGTCTTTGGCTTGGCATTCAGTCTCACACTCCCTACCCAGTCCTGCTTGGTGGGGCCTCAGGTATTCTTCACACAGCTTCTCTTCCTCACGCTGGTTCTGCACACCCTGTTGGCCTTATCAAGCTCTTGGTCTGTCTTCCAGTGTCTGTATTCTGATGCTGCCTGACTTTCAAGGCAAAGCTTCAAAACCATTTCTCCAAAATTTCACCCAATCCCTGCTGCTGGAAGCATTCCCTCCCTCTCTTAAAACTCCTATAGCAGTTCTGTGCCTTTCAGGTACTTGAAATCCTTGCCCCAGGCTATTACGTCTACACATTCTTTCTACTAGACAGTAGAGATAAACTTGGGAGAAGGGGCCCAAGTGCAGTACCTTGCCTGTTGCACTCTAACTAAATGAGAACAAACATGAATGAGTTACTGATCAAAGCTTTGATCTAGGATTTTGGTTTTCTTCCTCTTTCCATTGTTATTTTGCACATCCCCACACCAATTCCCTGCTCTCCTGCAATAAAGACTCCTAAAGGAGAAGTGAAAATGTATAATTGGGGAAAAAGGAGAGAAAGCAATATGCAGGGCAGCATGGTGTGGTGGTGCAGACCCGTAATCCCAGCACTTGGGAGGCTGAAGCAGGAGTTCCAGGTCAGTGTGGGCTACATAGAGACCATGTCTCAAAAAAAAAAAAAAGCGTGCAAGTGCCAGGCTGCTGCACACACATTTCTTCTTAGCAGGTCAAATTCGTCATTTGCCAGCCTTACACTCTGCAGGAGTCCAGGAGACAACCTGAATGGAGTTTCGCCCCAGTAGCTTATGATCAGGTGCCCTCAGCTCCTCAAACAGCAGCCTTGGAAATGGCTTTGATTCCCAGGGAACCCCTGGCTTATCTCTCTTTTCACTCAAGTCCTACCTGAAGCCTCCATTGTTGAATCCTCCCACACTACAATGTCTAGGGTCCACCCTTCTCCTGGGCTGCTCTCCCCTCTGCCATCTCTGCCAAACTCTGTCCATAGCAAGAATGTGGAGGAAGACGAGGACGCATACATCTCTTCACAGGAATCTGACCTCCTTCCACCTCACTTACTCACCCATCTCACACTGTTGCACACTTTGTTAAAGGAAGGGAAAGTGACCCACTTGTCACTGGGCCCCTTCATCTGGTGTCTGCCAGTTTACAGGTAATCTCCAAACACCTACTGAACTGAACAGAATTTCTACATGTCCAAATACCCAGATACCTCTCTGGTGGGGATGCAACTGACTATGCAGAAATTTACTGTGTTGAAAGTAATAAAAGGAGCGGGTGTGGTGGCACACACCTTAATCCCAGCACTCAGGAGGCTGAGGAAAGAGGATTGCCATGAGTTCAAGGCCAGCCTGAACTACATACTGAGATCCTGTCTCAAAAAAACAAAAAACACAACTAAACAAAACAAAAAACAAAAGAAAGTAATAAAAGGATCCAAAGGGACTCCCCATGAGAGCTTTTCTGCTTTCCAGCAAGGGAAGAAGAGTGCTTTGAGCTTTTACAGAGATGTGCTTTGTGTCTTTTTGGTAGTAAGGCTTTTTCCTTAGGAACACCTTTGCATTGTGCAAGTCACGCTGAGCTGTCAGTGTACAGAATCAATCACAAAGAGATAATCTGAAGGTCACACCAGAAGCCTGGTCCTTCCTGGGAAGCCCCTGGTGGCAGCTGCTCTGGACATGAAAGGCAAGCCCAACTCAGCCTGGCCTGATGGCACTGTTTTCAACATTTTGTATGGAAATTATCTAGCTTCCATTTTCACTGGAAAAACGTCTAGTGCTTTCCAAATAACAGAATGGAGCTTCTGCTTGAATCAGAGTCCTCTGCGAGCAGGTGTGGGTGGAGATGCTGAAGATAGGATTCTGCCTTGGCTCTGTGGACAGTGATACCACCCTGTCATGCACACCGGGCCAGCAAGAGGCAGGACAGGGCAGATATGGTGCTAGGCTATGGAGCTGCCTGACTTTCAATGCCGTGCCCTCCGGTTCTGCTCTGTATCTGCAGAACGGAGCCCACGCCTTTGGCACTCCAGGAAGGCTGCATGCAGGATGAGCTGTGGAGGTCAACGTGAGTTGCCCTGCCAACACATGGTCGGTAAGTGGGAGGGAGCCTGGCACATCTGCCCGAGGGGACTGCACAACAGGCAGCAACTGTCTTCCTGAGAGCTCTGCCCAGTCCCAGCTCTGGGTTACGCTGTTTGGTATACACTTACCCAGACTGACCGTCCAAAAAGAAAAGAGGGTATCAACAGAGTAAGTTTTGAGCAGTATTAAATACCTATTTGTGCTTCTGGACACTCTTCCTGCATTTCTAGGACTTCAACAGGCTCAGGAGCTGGCGTTTCAGGAACTTGCAAAAATTCCATTCTCCAAAACTACACGTAAGGAAGCAGGGAAATAAAAGATAGTTAAGAAACAGATCCAAGAAGCCAGCCACGTGTTACTGGATGAAAGGACGCTCTCTGGGTTAAGTGGAACTCTTAGGATTGTGTGTGTGCAGATCCACCTGTACCTTGCCATTGTGGCAGTGGCCATCTCACCTGATGGCTGTTTCAGGGTGGAGGGAAAAGGACTGTGGTCAAGTCAGTTTAAACATGGTTCAGTTCAAGTAAGCAAGTGAGCTTCTGTTTCTGACAAGAGCTTCTCAATGCCCTGCATGCACAAATGCATACTGCGGATTCCCAGGAAGACACACAGCCAGCGGGATCTGCAAGGCATTGGGCTGTGGTGCTTTTATAGGATGCTTGTAGGTCTGGTGATTGGAACACTGCTCTTGAGAAAGCCCTTGACACAGGAGATGTCGGAGGTGGGCTGACAGCCTCACTGTCCCTGAGCATGTAATGGACCTGGGAGGGCGACTACTCTCAGCTTTGACCAAGAGGACAATTAAGAAAACAGGCATAAGGAAAAATTTCCTGAGAGAGAAAAACTCAAATATTTGAGCTGACTACAGAGGTAAATACTCTGTTTATTCTCTTTCCCGTAGAGGCCCAATGCCTAGTAGATAAATTGTGTCAGCTTCAGGTGAAATCCTGCAGGGTCCTGCCCAGGAGTGGATGAGGTCTCTGCACATGGTCTCCAGCTCCAATCTCAGTAAGGAAGACATCACCCTGCTTCCTGTGTCCCTCAGTGAAGCCACTGGACAGGCCAAAAACCTAGGACCCACACAGTCTACTCTGAGCACTCAGCATGGCATGGGGGTCACGTGTAAGTGACCTCTTGTGTCAAGCTGTCTGGGGGTCAGTGCCTGTAAGATGTTGACCAAGACTTGGGTGGACCAGGGCGAGACTTTGCTGAATACCACAGCCTGTTCTGGTGTCCTTATCCCAAAGCTTCCTGGGTTTCTAGTGACTGGAAGAATAAATACAACAGTGGGGTTTTCTCTGAGCTCACTCACCCGAACCACGCCATCCGAGTGTCCTGTCACGATGACGTTCTGTGTGTCCCACTCGTTCATCTCTGACACGCAGCAGCACATAATCTGCTGGCTTCGACCTGTGAATGTGTTCACACTCACGATGGGGTTCCCATTAATGCTCCACACATGAATATATGTGCCAGCACATGACACGATGTCCCCCTGGGAAGAGAAAGGAACATCCCTTACTTTCTTCATTCCCTGCCCAGTAAATGCTGATTTCAGGAGTGAATGGAATCTTTGGCCTGGCTCTCAGCTCTCACACTAGTGGCTGATTAATTTCCAACCTTAACTGGAATTCAGTGCTTGCTGACTTAGAAAATACTTAGTAAAAACAAAGGCAAAGACACCTTCAGCACTCAGAGGTAGGGAGCCGCTCCTCTAAATCTTACACAACGAGTCCAACCACTGAGAACAGAGTGCGGAAGATAAATTTTCAGTCCAGATAGGTTGTCTCTCCCTCTTTAATAAGTAAAAAGACAAAATCTTGGTGACACTCTAGTACCTTGTTTTAAAATTTGTATTCATAATGGGAGAGGGAGAATGAGGGAAAAAGAAGAAATGTGGTACCCGGATCACTTCTAATAACCTCTAAGATGCCCTAAGTTAATAACTTGTGTTTCCATGAGTTCTGAAGTAGAAATGAACAAGTTTTCTCCTCAAGTTCTACCAGGCCGGGGTCTCCTCAACCCTATGAGAAGACAACACTCCACTGTTAAAGGAAGTGTGTGCCTGTCACAGGGTGGACACTTCCACGTGACCATATGGTGACCTCCTGGGTTAGCAGCCACAGCCCTGCTGGAGAGCATGAAAGGTGAGGGCCAACAGCCTAGGTCACCTGCTAACATCACAGTCAGGATCTGAGGCCACTCTCCGCCAGCATCCCCCAGGGTGCGGATCTTCATCTGTGTAAACTGCCCCAGGGTCCTCTACCTAACAGCCCTCTCAGCAACGGGACCCCACTGGTCTCCCCAGTGGGCTCGGTTGGGGGTGCAGGGAGTTTGAAGGGCAGTACCTGCTTCACTTCCTCACTTGTACGTGAAATACTTAGTTTTAAGAAAAGATGATGTTTTCATAACTTGGGGATCTTGTAACAATTCTCATGTCTGAGTTCCAAATACGTGCAACAGATAATTTGAATATACCTCACTAAAAACTTCAACAAAATTCTAACATCTTAATAAATTCAACAAATTCCTTGTTTTTTAAAAAGCAGCATCTATAGATCGTTTTGTTTCATTTTAACAAAATCTTGCTCTTTTTAAAATGTAGCAGTAAATGGATCTTAAGACAAAACTGCTGAGTTATAAATTTTAATACCCATTTGATTTTTAGACAACACATAAATCAAGAAAAGAAAATGTAGTCACAGAACGAGCACCTATCAGCTCAGAAAAAATACCTAGGAATCATTTTTTTATTTACCTTGGGTAGAGCAATGTGCTTTCCTAAACATAAACCAAGTAGATGACTTCCTACTTACCGTTAACTCATTGATACAAAGAGCAGAAACTGGCGCTCGGTGGCCCCGGAGCTGGGTTAGAAAGGACAGTTTGTTCAAGTCCCAAATGATGCAGGTCCGGTCTCGGGAGCCGCTGACGATTATGTGGTAGGCTAAGGATGCCGTGGCACAGGTGACAGTATCTGTGTGGCCCAGCAAGGCCTACCAATGAGAACAGTGGCCAGTCAGTTGATCAAAACAACAGTGCCCTACAAAACCCCAGGAGCTCTCAGATGCACCAGGGGACCTCAGGCTCCCTGTGGGGAGGGGGTCCCCAGAGTGGAGGGGACTGAGCCGGTCCCGGGAAGCGGGGAACAGTGCTCCTACTCTCTCCTGGGCTGTCTTGGCCTCACCCCAGAGGCTTGCTCTGACCTGGGAAGCCTATGGTGCTCTCTGACCCAGGGAGGCTCTGCCTGGACAGGTGGCTGTAGGCAAGCACCGAAGGGGTTCAGTTCCTTCTGCAGACTCCAAAGACACACTGCTCTTTGTTTGAGTTTGGCTTTGGAATCAGAACTGAATTTAAATGCTGGCTTTATCACAAGTGTGGCTTTGGGCTTGTCTTATGACCTCTCCTAAGTATAAGATTTTTTTTAGGGTGGTACTGGATACTGATTCCAGGGCCTCACATGTGAGGCAAGCACTCTACAACAGAGCTGCAACCTCAGCCTTTTTAAATTTTATTTTGTTTTGGTTTTTTTTTTTTGGTAACAGGGATCGAACTCAGGTCCTTGCGCTTGCTCAGCAGATGTCGAAATCACTGAGCTAAATCCCCGGCCCTTTAAATTTTATTTTGAGACAAGGTCTCATTAAGTTGCTTAGGTTGGCCTTGAACAATCCTCCTGTTTCAGCCTCCCAAGTGTTGGGATTATAGGTGTGTGCCACTAAGCATGGCTGTTTTCTTAGGTGTAAAATATGGCTAATAATTACCTTGTAAGAATTATGAAGTTTGGAGTTCTATATATATACTTTTTGGAGTTCTATATTTTTTAAACACCCAGAACAGTGTCCTGAACATAGCAGGTGCTCCATAAGTGATAGTATTATTACAATGGTTTTCAAATGTGTATCATAAAGAATCACTTAGATGCATGCCCCTTCTTTAAAAAACAGCTTATGATAAATTCCCTCATAAATATTACAGGATAACTTAATTATAAAAGGATTTCTGTTAGAAGTAAAAAGTAGTAATAGATTCATACATAATAGGGGATCAGAAGTACGTGTTAGCAGAATCAGCAAGGGCTGAATATATGCATGAGTTTGGCACATACTAAAGGATATGACAAGTGGAGAAAAAGAAATAACTAAGACTTAGTGGGCCAGTTGAATGAAAATCCACTGGAAAGAAATTGTATGAATCAACTGCAAATATATGGATTTAAAGACTCAATGTACATATGATTTCTAAGAAATATTTATGTTAAACACATTAAAACATATTACCTAAAGACTGTTTGCTTCAGATTTTTAAAAAAGGAGCAGCTTAGATCAGTTTGAGAAGCAGCATATTCTGATCAGCACTTTGGGGAAGGGCTTTCCTAGCAGAAGGCATGTTGGGATGCTGCTCGTGGTGCCCCAGCGTCTCTGGTCGGCAGCTGCCCGCCCACCCGGCCCCACCCCGACGGCACCTGCTTCAACACCAGGCTCTTGGCCTTCTCCTTGGAGGTGCCCATCTCCCACACACACACTGCTGTGCTCGTGCCACCCGTGATGACCAGCTTGGTGTTGGGGCAGATGGCGCAGAGAATCTGGCCCCACTCGGACAAGCATTCGTACACGGTCACTGCCTGTGGGACAGAAGACATGTGATGTGAAACCAAAGGGCCACAGTGCCCAGACTTCCGCAATGCAAGGAGCAGAGCTCAGTGGAGGGCAGGGCCTGGCTCACACTCTGGGCTGCTTCCTCCGTGACCCACCCGGAGAGCTTCCACACCCTTGAGCAGCTGTGCTCGAGCCACCATTATAGAGAACTTTGCCCATGACTGGGTGGGTGGGTCTAGTTTTTCCAGTTGGGAACATGAGGTTCAATTCCTCTGGTGCTGGTTAAGATGCCAGGGATGAGCTAGTGAAGGCTGTCAGCTGCGGCCGGAGAGAAGGTAAAAAGAAAAGCACGCCGTGTGTGAGGAGGTCAGTGACCATCAGCACTGCAGGTGGTGCGGTCTGTTCATCTCTCACCAGGGAGAGGGGACTTCTGCAAGCAAACGTGGGCAGCCTGCCTCCCAGAGACAGTCATGGGGTGGGCTAACACGTTTTCTGTCAGCAATTTTACAGAACTAAAGTGTTAAGTGCACTGATGGTGCCTTGCCCCAAGGAGGCAGGACCGGCAGGCAGAAATGGCCAGCCCTTTGCGGGCTTCAATTGCTCGGAGGAAATTGTGTGAGCGGGAGGAAAGCTCTCACAATCTCCAAAAGGTGCTTGCTCTGCAGAAAACACAGCTTCTCTACCAGCTCCCCGATCATGACCTGAAGCAGTGCTGTGCTCCTGTCTCCTGGCCTTGGGTGAAGAGCTGATGAGTTCTGGAATGGGTCCCCAGCCCCAGGACATCCAGACTGCAGGAGGACACTGTGAACCAAGGGAGAAGGAGCAATGCAAACCTTGTCTGACTCATAGGTCCCCAGCCTGCAGCTGAGGTCTGCATAGCCCCAAGCGAAGGTCTTGTTCCAGGTGGGTGGGATGAGAACCTTGTTCTGCTCCACTGCAAGGATCCCTTTGTCTGTACAGACTATTTGTCCCACAGGCTCTTTGAGTTCTACAAAACAAACATCATTACATTAGGGCAGGGACAGGGAAACTATCTTCATCATCTCTCAGGGGATGGGAAGGTGATCTCAAATATTCATACATATCAAGCATCTTTTTTTTTGTTGTTAAATTCTTTTATTGGCACATTGTAGGTATACAACACAATTACATTTCTCATTGGGAATTGTACCTTTACATAATGCATCTTGGTTCTAATTTTTTCCCCATTCTTGGCCCTCCCTTCACCCCCTCCACCCTTCCCTATTTACAAAGACTTTATTTCCATTTTTTCCATTTCTCAGCAATTTTCCTTTCCCTTCTTTCCTTTCCCCTTCCCCTCCAACTACCCCTATCCCTTTGGACCTTTTCTTCCTATTTTGCATTATCTATTATTCATTCTAATTATTGGTACATTTTAGGTGTACAATATAATGAAATTCATCATTGGAAATTTGCACCTTTACGGAGTCTCTCTTGGTTCTTATTTTTCACCCTTGCCCAGCCCTCCCTTCAACCCCTCCAGTCCTCCCTATTTACAAAGATTTTGTTCCTATTTTTCCATTTTCTCGTATTAATCCCATTCCCTTCTATCCTTTCCCTTAGCCCTCCCACTTCCTTCCCCTTTGCCCCTTTTCTTCCTATTTCACATTACCTATTATACATTTAGTCCTTATTTACACTTTCAGTTTCTCACACCAGAGAAACTATTCGGTATTTACACATGTGTGTCCTATTTATTTCACTTAAGAGTATCGCCTCAATGTGCATCCACTTAGCTATAAATGTCTCTAATTTCTCATTTTTAAGGCTGAGTAGTACTCCATTTTATAAAAAATCCACATTTTCTTTATCCAGTCTCCAGCTGATGGGCATTTGGGCTGTTTCCAAGTTTTAGCTATCACAAACTGTGCTGCTATGAAAATGGGTGCACATACATCACTGTGGTATGATTCTTTTAATTCTTTGGTTAAGATCCCCAGCAGTGGAATACTGGGGTCAAATGGGATTTCCAATCCTACTTCTTTGAGGTATTTCAATACTAATTTCCACAGTGGTTGCACCAGTCTACACTCCCACCAGCAGTGGAGAAGGGTTCCTCTTTCCTCACAGCCCCACTAGCATTTGTTATTGGTTGATTTCATGATAGGAGCCATTCTTTCTGGAGTGAAGTGGAATCTCAGCATTGTTTTCATTTGCATCTCTCAAATGACCAGTGATGTTGAACATTTTTTCATGTATTTATTTGCTATTTCTACTTCTTTGTCTGAGAAATGTCTGCTCAGTTCAGATGCCCATTTTCAGATTGGGTCTTTAAATTTGGGAGGTCTGATCCTTTTAAGTTCTTTATAGATACAAGATAGTAGACCTTTGTCTGAGGAAAAGCAGGTGAAGATTTTTTCCCACATTGTGTGTTGTCTCTTCACACTGCTGGTGGTTTCTCTTGCTGTGCAGAAGCTTTTTAATAAGAAGAGATCCCACTTGTTGATTGTTTGTGCTAGTTCACGAGCAACTGAGGTTTTGTTCATAAAATCTTTTCCTATACCGATGTCTTCAAGAGTTCCACCTAACCTCTGTTCCAACTGCTTCAGAGTTTCTATTTTAATATTTAGATCTTTAAACCATTTTGATTTTAGTTTAGTGCATGGGGAGAGATATAGGTCTAGTATTAAAATTTGGCAAGTTGAAAGCCAATATTTCCAGCACCATTTTTTAAAGAGGCTATCTTTCCTCCAGTGAGGGTGTTTGGCTCCTTTATCGAAGATGAGATGGCTGAGTGTGTCTGGCGTTGTTTCTGCATCTTCTAATCTGTTCCACTGGTCCTCAGGTCTGTTTCTTTGCCAGCATCATGCTGTTTTTTATCACAGTAACTTTGTAGTATAGTTGCAGGTTGGGGATTGTGATACCCCTGCCATGTCTCTGCTACCTAGAAGTGTTTTTGCTATTCTGGGTCTCTTCTTGTTCCAAATGAATTTTTGGATTGTTTTCTCGAGGTCCATGAAGTATGCTGCTGGGATCTCAATTGGAATTGCATTAAATCTATATAGCAGTTTTAGAAGTAGGGCCATTTTCACTATATTAATCCTTCCTACCCAGGAACAAGGGATGGCTGTCCATTTTCTGATACCATCTTCAATCTCTCTTTTCAGAGTGCTATAGTTTTCAGAGAAGAGGTCTTTGATTTCTTTCATTAGGTTGATTCCTAGGTATTTCAGTTTTTTGGATGCTACTGTGAAAGGAATTATTTGCCCTATTTCTCAGTGAGTCTGTCATTCGTGTAGAGGAAAGCTATTGATTTTTGTGTTGACCTTATAAACATCTACTTGACTGAATTTGGTTACTAAGTCTAGAAGACTTTTGGTGGAGTTCTTGGGGTCTTCTATATAGAGAATCATGTCATCTGCAAATAAAGACAATTTGACTTCTTCATTTCCTATCTTTATTCCTTTTATTTCTTTCTCTTGCCTAATTGCAGTGGCTAATGTTTCCAGAGCTATAGTGAAGAAGAGTAGTGATAGTGGACATCCTTGTCTTGTTCCTGTGTGAAGTGTGTGAAGGATTTCAGTTTTTGACCATTTAGTACGATACTGGCTGTTGGTTTTTCATAGATGGCTTCTATCAGTTCGAGGTAGAGACCATCTATTTCAATTTTTTGTAGGGTTTTTATCATAAATGCATGTTGGATTTTGTCAAATGCTTTTTCTGTGTCTATGGAGATAATCATATGGTTTTTGTCCTTGGCTCTATTGATATAGTGTATTACATTGGTTGATTTGCGTATATTGAACCATCCTGCATCCCTGGGATGAATCCCACTTGATCAGGGTGTACAATCTTTTTGATGATGTTCTGCATTCTATTTGCCAGTATCTTATTAAGGATATTTGCATCTGTGTTCATTAGTGAGATTGGCCTATAGTTCTCCTTTTCAGTTGGGTCTTTCTCTGCTTTGGGGATCAAGGTGATGCTTGCTTCCAGGAATGAATTTGGGAGTATTGCTTCCCTTTCAATTTCACTGAAGAGTTTAACCAGTAGTGGCAGCAGTTCCTCTCTAAATGTCTTGTAGAATTCAGTGGTGAAGCCATCAGGGCCCGGGCTTTTCTTATTTGCTAAGTTTTTAATTACGCTTTCAATTTCATTGGTTGATATTGGGTTGTTTAGAATTTTTAGGTCTTCTTTGTTCAACTTTGGTTATTCATATGTATCTAGGAGTTTGTCCATTTCTTCTGTGTTTTTCATCTTATTGGCATATAGGTTCTGGAAGTAGGTATTGATGATTCTCTGGATTTCTGCTGGGTCTGTTGTAATTTCACCCTTTTTATTCTTAATTGCATGGATTTTGGCCTTTTCTTTCCTTTTTCTGACAAGGTTTGCTAAGGGTTTGTCAATTTTGTTGATTCTTTCAAAGAATCAACTCTTAGCTTCATTGATTTTTTGTATCATTCTCTTAGTCTCCATTGCATTGATTTCTCCTCTGATCTTTATAATTTCCTCCCTTGTATGAGCTTTGGGGTTGTCCTGCTCTTCTTTTTCTAGAAGCTTGAGGTTCAGCATGAGGTTGTTTAATTGGGCTCGTTCTGTTTTCCTAATATGCGTATTCACTGCTATGAATTTCCCTCATAAGACTGCTTTCACTGTGTCCCATAGATTCCGATATGTTGTATTGTCATTGTCATTTAATTGAAGGAACTGTCTGATTTCTTCTTTAATTTCCTCTGTGATCCATTGGTTATTCAGAAGTGTGTTGTTTAATTTCCACGTGTTTATGAAATTTTTTGAGTTTCTTTTGCTATGGATCTCCAATTTCAGCCCACTATGGTCTGATAATATACAGGGGATAACTTCAATTCCTTTGCACTTACTTAAACATGTTCTATGTGTGAGTATGTGGTACATTTTGGAGAATGACCCATGTGCAGCTGAGAAGAATGTGTATTCTGATTTTGTGGGGTGGAAGACTCTGTAAACATCTGTTAAGTTCATTTGTTCAAGAGTTCAATTGAGTTCTAGTATTTCATTACTTATTTTTTGTCTAGTTGATCTATTTATTTGTGACAGTGGGGTGTTGAGGTCCCCCACTACAAGTGTATTAGTGCATATATGACTTTTCATGTCCATTAGTATTTGTTTTATATAGTTGGGTGCACTAGTGTTTGCTGCATAGATATTTATGACTGTCATCTCTTCCTCTTGGATTGCTCCCTTTACAAGGATGTAGTGTCCTTCTTCGTCTCTCTTAATCAGTGTTGGTTTGAAATCTACTTGATCTGCAAAGAGGATAGCTACTCCTGCTTTTTTTTCGGGTTCCCATAGCATGGAGTATTGTTTTCTACCCTTTAACTTTCAGTCTATGAATTTCCTTTTGAATTAAGTGTGTTTTTTGTATGCAGCATATTGTTGGATTTTGCTTCCTGACCCATTCTGCCAGTCTGTTTCTTTTGATTGGTGACTTGAGACCATTAACATTCATGGTTATAACTAAAACGTATTGACTTGTCATTTCCATGACTTTTTTTTTTTTGTTGGATTCTCCCCCTCTACATTTAATTTCTTGTCATGCCAGATGGGTTCATTCTGCTTTGCTTCCTGGGGTTGTGATCCTCAGTGTCTGTTCCTAGCATATTTTGTAAAACTTTTTGGAGTGCTGGTTTGGTATTCATGAAGTTCCTAAGGTGCTCTTTGTCAGGAAAGTATCTTATCTCTCCATCCATTTTGAAAGATAGTTTTGCAGGGTACATCAATCTGGGTTGGAGGCTGTTTTCTTTTAGGGCTTGGAATATGTCACTCCAAGCTCTTCTTGCCATGAGGATTTGTGTTGAGAAGTCTGCTGTGATTCTGATGGGCTTTTCTTTGTATGTGATTTGTTTCTTTTCTGTAACTGCTTGTAGAATTTTGTTCTTCTGTTGAGTTTCTGGAATCTTAACAATTATATGCCTATGTGTAGTTTTTTTTGATCAAGGTTAGTTGGAGTCCTATATGCCTCACTTATCTGTATGTCAAGTTCTTTTCCTCTGCTTGGGAAGTTTTCTGACATTACTTCTGTGAAGTTTTTTATTTCATCTGCACTCTCTCCTGTTTCTTCATTGACTCCAATCAGTCTTATGTTATTCTTCTTTGCATCGTCTAGCAGCTGCTGGATTGATTTCTCGTGTTCCCTTATAATTTTGAAGCAATTTTTCCTTTCCTGGTCATTAATTGCAATCTTATCTTCTATATCTGAAATTCTGTCCTCACATTGGCTCATTCTGCTGTGTAGACTTTCAATGGAGTTTTTCATGTCCTGGAAATCTATTTGCATCTGTTTTATGGATTCCATTTGTTTCCTATGTTGGGATTCCATCATGTTCCTGAGCTCCTGTCTAGATTTATTAATCATGTCTTGCACTAGGAGCACAATCTCTCCTGTTATCTGAGCAATTATTTCTGATTTCATTTTTTCCAGATCCCCTTTTGTTGCCAGTTCAGTGGGTCCAGGTGGTTGTGTATTAGAGTGTTCCATCTCATTTCCCTTTGAGGTTGCTGCAGGTGATCTGGAAGTCTGGTTTTGAGATTTACTTACATGTTTTCTCATTTTGATTTGGGGGGCAGGGGGCGGTGCTGCTGGAACCCGGGAGGATCATGTCCTCTGAGCCGGGAGAGGTGGGACAGGGGCCAGGAGCGGCAGTAGGGATGGTGGCCCAGAAGCCCCTACCTCTGGGCCAGGAGTGGCAGGAGGGATGGTGGCCCGGAAGCCCCTTCCTCTGGAGCAGGAGCTGTGGGACAGCGGCTCAGAAGCCCCTACCTCTGGGGCGGGAGCGGCGGGACCCAGTACCGTGGTGTGGTGGTCTGGTGTCCTCTGTGTCTTTGTAGTGTGGAACCAGGTGGCTGCCTGTCTGCAGCCGGCTCATCCGGCGTGTTCCACGCAACTTTCAACCTCGGTAGGGCGTCCGCAGACCTGCCTGTCTGCAGCGGGCTGACCCAAATCAAGCATCTTGACACTCAACTAAGACCCAACAGCCTCAGAAGCAGAGCTTGACTTTCGGCTCCTGCAAGACCTGCTGCATGGGCCTTCAGCTGACAGATGTTCTGTGGGGCTCTCCTGGCCTCGCTCCTTTGGGACACTCTGAGTACCACACACAAAGGGACGGGAACACAGACCCATAGGCAATGTGTGTCTCCAGCTTCCCACGCTGGAGCCAGCCTGGGACTTCTTGGGGAAGGCCAAGACATGCTCAACAAGGACATCGCCAGCACAGTCACTGGTGCTGCCCAGGGCCAGTGCAGCCGTTTGTGCAAGGAGGTGAGGTAGCCCAGGGTTACCCATTGAGGTGCCCAGACTTCGATGCTTCTGTTCTTTTTTTTTGTTTTTTTTTGGTACCGGGGATTGAACTCGGATCCTTGCACTTGCAAAGCAGGCAATGGAACCACTGGGCTAAATCCCCGGCCTGTTTCTGTTCTTGAATTTTGTGAAGTGACAACTTCAAGACTTTACAAAATACTTTTTCATTCTCATGGCGAAACTTCTATTTGAAAAAAATGCTTCTAGATAACTCACTGTACCATTAGACAAAAGATGGATGTTTTTGATTGGCACACTGAAAATCCGATTCCTTCACTGCTCTTTCTGAGAGCCAGAATTTATATAAATAAAAATTTAAAAAACAGATTTTTTTGTTTACATGTAAAGTTGATGTTGCAAAAAATAGGAGAAAAATACAAACACCAACAAGCATTGAGTAAGAACACAAATGTGTAGCACTTGTTATCAACTCTACCATCATGAGAAGCAAATTTATCACTGCTAAGCCAGGGTTACTAATCACTCCCCTCAAACCATGAGTCAAATGTGCGTCCCATCGTCTTACCTTTCACAGGGGTGAGAGAAGGCCGCAAGTTGTCTAGGTGATGGAAAAAGATCTTGTCACTCGTGGATCCCAGTGGGACAGAGATGCCTGCATTGTCTCCATTGAGTCGACTCCTCACTCGCTTTGGTGGGTGAGGTTTCTTAAATAACTGAGAGGAATGAAGATGACACAGTTTATAACAAAAGATAACACTTGCTAGGCCCTACGACAAGGGCATGGCAATGTTGAGTATGACAGGCACTGCGTGCATCACTTCACTTAAGCTTCATAACAAACATTAGACACTGTATTATCCCCATTTAAAGACAGAAATTCAAAGAGCTAAGACTGCCAGAGAACTCAGACCTTACTAAGCAGGGATAGGACTGTGACACTAAAGCCTGAGTTGTTACCATGTTCTATGCTAAGCTAAATTAGCTTTCTGAAAACAAACCAACCTACTCAAATTACAGTTGATTGACAGCTGTTTTTCAGTGATGCTTAGAAGTTAACCAACTCAAAAACCCAAGGCACTCTACAGGGATAATTTCTGGCTTCCCCTGGCCTTTCTTAATGTGATGCAGCAACATCATTTCGGTGTCTTTTCGGTGCTACTAATTTGCTGAAAGCATGAACATTTTCACCTTTTTAATGCAATGATACAGAGAAAAATAAGACGAGAAAAATAAGTCAAGAAAAATGTTTGGCATTTCTGTTCAGTGTTTCTATAGGATTAAAAATATTAATGTACATTTAAGATTTTTTTCCAAATATTACAGATTTTTGAAATAGATTTTAGTGCACTGTCTGATAGAAAGCTAACAAAGAGGAAAATATGTGAAAAAACTCAGATGAAATGAGACTTAGGATAGAAACATCACCATCATGCTTTGTAAATTAGGTGCCCATTCTACAGAGAAAACAGACAACTCCCAGACCTTTAAATGTTTTCTTATTTTAGCTCTGTGCAGAAGCATGGGGACAGGGTTCTGTTACTGTCTACAGATCCTGAAGTTGTAAAAGGAGACACACATTGTGAACATTCTCATGAATAAACATTTACTGAAGACCTTTTATATGAGGATACAGGGACAGCACTGCACCACATGGGCGTATAAAGATACACAGACATGGCGCCCATAAAACTCAAGTTTTCTAGGATGGTCTTCCGTGCTCTTGCTCAGTGGTAGCTCTTAGGAACATACAAGCTGCCCACGCCTCCTCCCAGTCCACCACCCTCTTCCACTCCAGTATGGTGTAAAGCCCTGCAGTACCCTAGGCATGCAGATGGATTTGCTTGTTCAGAACGTGTGTTTCCCATACTCCTGCCCTTGAAGCATGCAGGAAAAAAGGAAAAGTTTAAGCTAAAAGTTTAGGTGAGATTTCCGGCTGTGCACAGGGTTCACAGACAAGGCCTTTGCTTAAGGAGTGAGCCTGTCCCCTTTGCTGGGGATCAGATTGCTGTGCCCGGTGTGACACTGGCTGTCCTGGCTTTTCCATGGACACAGACATGCCATTGTCCTGTGTGCTCCAAGTGCCAACCCTGGTGTTATGGCTTGTGTATGGATAACCCCCCTCTGTCCTGAAAAGCCTCATGAAGTCATAGGTGGGGCTTTTTCAGAGGTGGCTGGATCTAAAGTGCATGACACTAGGATTGATTGATGGTGCAATGCTAGGATCAGGGGTGACAGGATTAAGAGTGTGAGTGCTATGTACCCTAAGTAGCCTGGATAAGATATTAGGGATAGAAAGAGCTGTGAGTGCCCCTTGTTGCTTTGCTACCTTCTGCCCACTATGAACTGTTTCTTCTCTGTGATGCCACCCTGCCTCGGAGCCAGCTGATTATGGACTTGAACTAAAAGCTAAATAAACCTTTCCCCCTTTAACTTTGGGTGTTGGGTATTTTGTCTAGAGCAAGAAGAAAAGTAAATAAGACACCTGGAAACTTCAAAGTTGGTTAACCTACAGAAAGGGACTCCAGGAGAGATTGAAGCAGGAGCAGAGAAGATGGCCAGGGCTCAAATACAGAGGCACCTGCACTCGGCACAGGTGGGTGGCTAGCACAGGTGGCTCGAGCACCCCACACTGCAGCTCCTCCTGTGCTCCAACCCTCAGTGAGTGCCCAGGGGTGTGGGTCTTAGTCTTGGGCTGCAGCTGTGGTGAAGTGCTGCTCCTGTGGAGGGCACTGCTATGGCAGGTACCCTCCCCACCCGCACTGGCCAGCGAGCCAAATCACACCAGCTGGTTCCTGAGACTCCACAACAGCTTCAAGCTCCTCTGCCCCCAAGCTCACTGCACACAGTGTGCGTGTGTCAGACAGAAAAGGGATACAGAGGCCAGCATGAACTGGCCACTATGACCACGTCTTCCCCTGCCTGAACTCTGCACTGGCTCCCCTGGCACGGACAAAACCCATTTCTGTGTGCACTGTGGTCTGCAAGATCCTCCTCAGGGTAGGAGCATGTACAGGAAAACATGCCTGACTTGTCTGTGACCAAAACAAAATTTCTGTTTATCTCATGTGAAAGGGAGGAGAAAGCAATACTCTAGGAACCTACTAATGTGGTGGGCAGGATTTATGATTCTTTATTAACTTACTCTGCATGTATTAACTTACTCTGCACCTGATACTGCCTGCACGTCTACCATCAGGGACCTAAGAACCTAAGAAACGAAGCAAAGTGCACTGATGGTAGCAAGAGAGCTCCACACCTGCTTAGGAATCTGGCCGAAGTTGTTGATGAACCCGATGGTGGCCGTCTCCTTCAGAGGGTCATTGATATTGTAGATATCCACTTGGCCCTCATAAAAAAGGTGGTGGAAGACGTTGACAGCGTCCACTGCCGCGGGGCCTTGCTGCTTGTAGCCAAAGATCAAGTCAATCCACTCGTGCAGATGGGCACTCACGTAGTCACACTCCAGAGCCTGCGTTTCCAAAACAGGGCAGTCACAGGCTGGTTTACCTCCTGCTCACACAGTCAAAAACTTGGCTAGCTGTCAAAAGGAACTAAAACAACTAAAAATCACAGACAGCATTAGTGACCTAAAGGGAATGGGTGACACACCATTCCTGTCCTTTCAGTACCATGGTCACTGAGCAGGTGGTCCCCACCTCAGTGTGGAGAACTCCCGTTACCTCGCGGTGGACGCGGATGAATTCTCGGGGGTCTCCTTTGGCCCAGGGAGGAAGGATGACGTCTCCGAGCTTGGTGCCATTCTGTTTGCAGCCTGTGCGATTGGATGCATTAAAAAGAAATCAGAAGAGCAGGATAAATGTGACTTCATGTCAGAGTGAGAGACAGTGTAATTAGATTCATCACCCAATCTATAACATTTCACCACAGAAAAGCCCCTCAGAGTCGCCTGACAGCTCCTCAGGGCTACTCTTCACAGAGTCCCTCCTCGGACAGATCTGCTGAGTGTGGGCAACACCGAGGGGGCTGCTCTTAAATGCCTTCAGGAAGCGCCCAGTGCCCACAGTGACGCATATCACCTCCCTGTGGATTCCTCCGAGGTTCTCATAGGCCAGTAATGGTGAACCTTTTAGAGTCGAGCACCCAAACTGCAATGCCAAACCCACTTATTTACTGCAAAGTGCCAACACTGCAATTACACCTGAATACTGAAATTTTAGTTTAGAAAAACCAACTCATACATTAACATCTTTTGTCTTGAAAGAAAAACAATAACATGCGTGCCATAGGTTCTCCACCAATGCCATATGCTAATGGACACGGTCCTTCTGGAGGACCTAGGGCGTGCTGCTCCTGAATGCCAGCCCACAGGACTCCTCGGGAACCATTCATAGACTGTCAGGAGTCTCCAGCTGTACATGAGGTTTCTCAAATTTCTGACACAAATCCATGAGAAAGCTCCACAGAACTGAGTTGTATTTTGTACTGATGACTCTCATTTTAAAAAAGATGAAGTCAAGTGTAATACAATTTTTTGCCTTCTTGAATCATTTAACAGAAAAAAAAAACATTTGGAAAAGACTGTGGCACAACCTGGCAGAAATGAAAACATGATGTGATTAGAATAGACATACTTATTCCATGTAAGTTGTTATTTTAAGTCCTAGTACCGTACCTCTAAAGTATTAGAGAAATCATTTGATATAAAACCTAAACATAAAATACATGAAGTGGGGTGGGCATCTAAAGAAACAAGGTCTTCTTCTCCCCTCTTTTTGGGAAATAACACCAAGATTACCAAGTTCTCCTAGGTACAAATCAGATTCTCATTGTAAAATGCTTATAAACAATGCTGACTCACTAGGCTCACCACAGTTGGTTTGATAAACAGTAATATTAGGAATTTCATAGAAGTTCAGCCCTCCAAATCCCAGGGCACAAAGCCAATTCTAAGTGAAAGGCAATAAAAATATTTCCTTTAGAAACCATTTCATCCTCATCATTGTTATTTGATTATTTATAATATAATACTAAGTCAGAGATACAAAGATCAGTTTATTGACTGCAGGGATATCTTGACTTGGTTAGAACAAGTATATTTTGTTTTTGTTTTGTTTTTGAGAGGGTCCTAGTCCAGGCTGGCCTTGAATGCTCAGCAATCCTCCTGCCTCAGCCTCCCAAGTGCTGGGATTTCAGGCATATGTCACCATACCCAGCTGAAAAATAACCATACAATTTAAGACAAAAATAAATCAAGTCACTACAAGTTCCACAGGGCTCTCTGCAACCACATTCACTTTATACCTTCCCTCTAATCCCCCTGAAAGGCTCTTTAGGTCTGATTTTCTAGGTGATAATCCTGAAGTTTCACGAGATGTGCCCCCAAAGCTTCACGTGGTCATAGGTGGGACTTTTTCAGAGATAACTGGATCTAGAGTGTGTGACTGATTCATGGTGCAGTGCTAGGATTAAGGGTGCTAGGATTCAGGGTGTGGGTAAGACGTATGGGACAGGACGAGGCTTGTTGCTGGTCTCTTGTCCCTTGTCCTTTCTGCCTTCTGCCTGCCATGAACTGTTTGTCCTCTGTGATGCCCCTCTGCCATGCCACCCTGCCTTGGAGCCAGCTGACTACAAATTGAAACCTCTAAAAACCATGAGCCAAATAAACTTTCCTCCTTTAATTCTGGATGTCGGGTATTTTGTCTCAGCAAAGAGAAAAGTAACCAATACAGCCACCTTTGAAAATTCTGCTTCAATCTCTAATACCTACATGACATAACTTTATCAGCATTATCTGGAGCTTTAAAATGATACACGAAATGGTCTTTGGAGAGCACTTGATCTAATGCAGCTCCTCTGCTGCTCCCTGCCATGCTATCTGAGGACATCAGGACAAGAAGGCTGCAGAGTTAGGGATTCCAGGTGCTCTTACTTTTATGTCATTTATCATCTTTTTTTTCCCGGTACTGGGGATCGAACTCAGGACCTTGCGCTTGTCAGGCAGGCAGCGGCACCACTAAGCTACATCCTGGCCCTCATTTACCGTCTTTTCTTGGTGGAGAGGCAAACACTGGTTTTTGTTTTCTTTTGAGGTGAAATTCACACCAACTAAATTAAACCATTTAAAATAAACAATGTGACAGCATTTAGTACATTTGCAGTGTTACACAACTACCATTTCTACCTAGTTCCAGAGTGTTTTTGTCACCACAAAGGAAGCTCATACCCACTAAGCAGCTGCTCCAAGGCTATGGTAACCACCTATCTGTGTTCTGTCTCTGATTTACCCATTCTGGGTATTTCCTGTGAGTGTAACCACATGCCATGTGACCTTCTTTGTCTGGCTTCATCCACGCAGCACGATGGTTTACAAGTTTTTTCAGTGCTCTAGTTAGGGCTTGTGAAAGGTGACTGTATCCTGGGGCTCTACAGCTGCCTTGCTGTGAGGTGATAGGGCCCAGTTAGAAGCAGCTCACTGGGTTCATGACCTAGAAAGATACATTTTCCTTGCTTCTTTCTCTGCTTCCTGGCCACCATGATGTGAGCAGCTTTCCTCCACTCAGGCGCTTCCACCATGCTGTTTCTGTGTTTCAGCCTGGTGGACCTGGATGGAGACTTCCGAAATCATGGGCCAAACAAACCTCTCTTTCTCTAAGTCCTGGGTGTTGAGTACTGTGTGTCAGTGACAAGGAAAGTGACTAAGAGAGATCTGGAGTGGCCCCAAAGACCTGATAGGCTTGATCCGTGGCTTGGTGCTCTTCAGGGTTGGGGCCTAGTGGGGAGTCTTCTGATAGGCTCTTGAAAGGAACAGGGAGACCTCTTCTTCTCTTCTTTCTTTTAACGAGGTGAGCAGCTCTGCTCTGCAATGTGCTTCCCAGCACTGTGCTATCACACTACAGCCTCAGTGCGGTGGCTACCCAGTCACGGACTGAAACCTCCAAAACAAAGATAAACCTTTCCTCTTCACAGGCTGATTATTCCAGGTATTTGTTATAGTAATGGAAAGCTGACTAACACATCCATGTAGTAAGATTTAAGTACTTCATTCATATTAGGGACACATCACCATTCACTTATCTATTCCCACCCTGATAGACATCTGGGCTGGTCTCACTATTCAGCTATTATGAATAACGCTGCTATGAACAAGTTTGTGTACGTACAATAATTCTTTGGTTCATGAACACTTCTGTTTACAAACTTTTTTGCAAAAAAAAGCATTTGGGAAAATTTTGCAAACTCTGCATCGGGTGACAACACGACCACAGCCATCCTCCCCACATAAACACAAACACAGCCATCTTCCCCCAAATCGTAAAACAAATTACTGTAGTTGTACTACTATACTCTTTTCTAATCTGTGTTCTTAGGAGAACTGCTGGGTCACACGATGACTTTATGGGGAACTGTCAAAAGTGCTCTCTGTAATGGTGGAAGCATTTTATGTTCTCACCAGCACTGTAAGAGTGTTCTATTTTCCACATCCATGCCAACCCTTGTTTCCCGGCATCCCCCTCCAAACGGTCGTAGTGGATGTGAAATAGAGCCTCACTCTGGCTTCAGCTGGTAGTTTGCCCTGTGATGACACTCACTGGCTGTTCACATAACTTCTTTGGAGAAATGCCATTGTAGGTTCTTTGCCCATTTTTCAACTGGGTTGTTTACTTTTTTGGTTTTTGAACTGTAAGATAGGTTTATACTGTAGATTCAAGATTCCTTCGGATATATCCTTTGCATATACTTTCTCCCATTCCATAAGCTACCTTCGCTTTCTTGACAAAGCTTTCTATTATTGACAAACCTTTTATCCCTTGCTGCTTATGCTTTTGATATCATATCTAAGAATCCACTGCTAAATTCAAGATCATAAAGATTTCCTCCTATGTTTTCTTATGAGAATTTTATGGATTTGGCTTTTAAATACAGTGTTTTTTTTTAAAGTGTCATTTCAAGAAGGGGCAATGATGTATCACGAAGGTAAAAACAAAAAAGATCCATGACTGTGCTGTTTGGTGCTTATTTTAAAAGTGGATTGTTTGGGTTTGTAAGCGGTCTGGCTGGGATGTCTGGATCACAAGTATCATAACTGAGTGTCTCTGGAAAATTAGGAGAATGTCTTTCTTTCCGTACCTCTCCGTATCTGTCCCTAGGAGGAAAGCCACATGCTGCGAGGTGAATTCCGAGAGAACACAAGAGGACACCAACATGGTCCATGTGCAAATACTGCGGCACTCATGCCCATCCCTCCCACCCCTGCCTTCGAGTGAACTCCCACCCTGTCAGGGAGTCAGCGCTGCTGCTGGGGGTGCCAAGAGTCCTACTTTGTCTCCACAAACCCAGGGCTGCTAATTAAATACATACAGATCATTTTCTAAAAATTTAAAAAGGAAAATACTTCCCCAGATTTTCTGTCAATGAAAATTTGGAAGTAGTATTGTAATGATTTATATGCCTAATGTATAAAAATGGTAGAAAACACATGGAATGAAAAAAAAAAACAAAACCAGAACATTATCTGGCAGGAATGCTCTAACGTGAAGCAACGGAATTCTGATGTATTGTCAAAGAAATACTTGGAGGCACCGATCAGCAAATTGTGTTCCAAGAAACTAAATAAAGTCAAACCTACTATTTCAACTGCCAGATAATATAAAAACACTACTGATAAAATTTCTCTCCTTTTTATAAATGCTGATTTAGGTGTTTTTTTGGAAAATAAGGCCCTAACCGGATAAAGAAAAGTTATTTTGAAATTCTAATTTTAAAATACATTAGCATATAAACTAGAATGTCTTAGGCAATACAAGAGGTTAAAACAATTCATGAAAAATTTGGGTATAGCTCTCTAGGCTATTAATGGTTTTCAGTAATAATACTTTCCAAATGAATTTCACTTCATCTTTGTTTTCACCAAAACAACAAAATTCTGAACATCAGATGTACTCTGTATAATTTTTAAATGTCTCCCAGATTCCAGGTTTGAAATAGCCATTCAGGGCTTTTCTTTTTGATTTAATTCACATACCCAATTTTAGTAAGAGCAACTGTGACTACAAGGAGCTCATTTCCAGTAAAAATGTTTTGCGGACAATCTTCAGAAGAGGGACTCACTTCCAGGGGCCTTTTCTCGGCCAACACTTCCAGCCAGCACCCAAGCTCTACATACCCAGATCAAAGTTGTTGGAGTTGAACAGGAATTCTGGTAAGTAAAAAAACTCTGGGATGAGCTCCTTTACATCTGCCATGTTGTGCTTGGAGGCCGAGTACCAGGCCTCGCGCACGCTGTGGAACATTCGGTCTGCCAGGTCGAAGTGGCCGCCCTGTGGGCAGAAGGAGAAGGTAACTTATCATCAGAGAACCATTTCCACGGCGCAGCCCCTGCCTATGCCCAAGGGCTCGGACACATAAGATACGTTTGGGAACATCTCACTTTCTCATGATCCTATATACAAAAATTTAAATAACCACAGAAAGAAAATCTAATTCTTTTTCCAGTACACTTTATGAAAAGATGCTCAATGTATTTGCTTTATAATTAAAATAAAAAAGAGAGGAAAAAAAATAAAGATTTTAACAAGTCATTTAAAAATATTAAATTTTGAAGACAGGATAAGAGTGAGGGGAAATAACATGGCTCAAGGCCTGCACCTTCCTGGCCCACTTCCTTTCTTACCTCACCCCTATTCTAAATGTCTCCCCCAACCCCACCATTGCCAACTTTCCACCCCCTTTCCCTGATCTGTATTTCTCTGATACCTTTGATTACATTTTTAGAAAACTTTAAAACTTACAACTTGAGTAACTCTCTCAACTAAAATCTACAAACTCTGCAGGACAGGGCTTTTATCTTTCTGCACTGATGGCCTGCCAAGCATCTAGAACAGTGCCTAGCACACAGTAGGCATTCAACACTGATTTGCTGAGTAGATGAAAGAGAATGTGGGGAAACAGCAGGTGAGCTGGAATGACCACTTTTTTTTTCTTTAAACATTTGTTGAATTCAACAACCAGCTAGGGCTAAATTTCCTATACCTGGCTAAAAAGTATATGCTATTACTTATTTAACTAAGGACCCTGTTTATTCTACATGAATACAATATACATCAATTTTGGTCAAACAACTTTCCACTCTAATTCTGTTTAACTACTTTGTCACCACCACTTCACAGGGCTTCTTACAAAGCAAGACAATAGCATTTTGAAGCAGTGATAATCTTGCATGAAAAGTAGGCTTGAGTAGAATGTCTGGATTCCAAGTGTAGAGTTTTACCTGTAGCCTTAAGAATATCTGTGTGAAAGGCTCCATCCGCACAAGGTAGGAGGCCACGATCATTGCAGATGAATAGTGGGTCCCATAGTGGTACGCTGGAGTTTCTCCTGCACCGGACAGTTGAAGCACCATGGAGAACAAGAGAGGAGATATGGAAAACACAATTGGCGTTACTAGGATTGGAAAGGCTAGGAACTATCATTGTGATATCTGCGACATACTGGCATTTGTAGCAGGAAACTTCATGAGACAGACTACTTTTCCCTCACACAGTTGGCAGTAACCCAAAGGAGTATGATTCAGTGGCCTTTTGCCCAAAGCCCAGCACATCTATGGGAACTGTGTTTGAGGCTGTTCAATAGCTCGCCCTTAGGTGCAATCTTGTTCCATGAAGCAAAATATTGACTGATAGTTCCTTTTTCCTACTAGGCTGTGGCTTTGCAATTATATATTTCTCTAAATTGTTGCCTATAATATATATTTAACACATCCTCCTTGAGGGAGGGAAGGGAGAAAGAGACACACACACAGAGAAATAGACATGGTGACCTCTCAGGCATCCTAATACTAGTCTTAAGCTTTTTTCCCCCTTTCTTTTGCTTGTTTGGAGGGGAAACATGAACAACATTAAACATTATAAATAACAAGTTAACTGTATGGTTTAAGAAGTTAAATCAATTCATTTTTCAAAATGCAAAAGGGTCCAAAGAGTGCCCTAATAAAATTAAAAGAGAGCCAATAAATGAAAAATATAATGGCAAAATATAATGAGAAAAGCAGACAATGATGAGAAATTTCTGCCAAAGGCAAAGCAGCAGGAGTCTAAAGAGCAAACTATGAATACCTTCTGGACATGGCCATCAACTGGCATGCAAAATCATATTTTTTCTAACAATCTGTGTATAGGTGATTAACATATGTAACATATGATGTAAGCAACCTGAAGAAGTATGTAAGGGCGTCAAGCCACTAAATAATGGCTTAGCTGTGAACTTGGTAACAGAGTTCAGTGACAGAATGAGTTACTCACCATTAGGATCCTCCCAGTCTTTGTACCGCTTCTTATACTGCGCTAATCGCTCATCTGTCTGTGCCCCCATAGGCTTAGCCAGGTTTCTAAAGGTCTTGGAGTTAGTAAGATCTACCTCCTGAAACACAGAACAAAACCCAGGCCAGGTTACCAGACACCCCATGTTCTGACTGAGGGAGACACAGTGGCTGCGCTGGGTGGTCATGACGGAAGCAGGTGGAGCTGGACTCCGCAACAGTCTGTGTACACACTTCCCACTCACGCTTGAATAGAGACACACTATGCGTGGTGCTTTGTTAACTGATGCTGTTGGAAGACAGCTGCTTTGAAACGTATTTGTTTCTCAGGAAAGCACTCAGGACCCAGGCTTTGGGAGAGGAGGAGCAAGACGGAAAATGCTTCCAGTTTTTGCCCAGAACACAGCAGCAGCCTAAGGACACAGGGCTCTAACTCATTATCCCCGTCGCACGCATGACTGGGGACAGAATCTCCTTCCTGTACCTCATGCCCTGGGACCTTTCCAACTTCACTCCTGAACAACTCCTTACGGGCTGTCTGGGAGTGATACAGACTAAAGCGTTCAGTAACCTTTCCATCCTAAAAAACAACATACCACCTTTTTTTTTGAGACAAGGTCTTGCTATATAGCCCAGGCTAGTCTCAAATTCACAGTGATCCTCCTGCCTCAGCCTCAGAGTGCTGAGATTACAGGAATGTGCCACCATGCCTGGCAAAAAAACAACACGCCAGATCAAGTGACTTGCAAATGAGATGGATCTCCTACTTACAAGAGACTATTTCAAAGGTTCACGTCTAGCCCTCCTAATTTATATATTTAAAAGAAAACCAAAATTTACTCCCTTAACGTTTTAAAACTAGAAATTTAAAATATGTGCCTGTGGGATTTTTAATGTGTGTTCCATAGGGCAAAATGACTGACTAATTTGGGACAGGAGAAACTAATCTAGAATCATGAATGAGTAACTACATTTATCCTTGAAAAACTTACCCCATGCAAAGTACCTCATGTATACTGAAGTCAACTAACGTTAAAGTGCATAGTAAGTACCAGGCATGTACTGGGGTTGGGAGTTGGGTGATACAAAGGAGTCTACGTGCTCAGGACCTTACAATCAAGTAGCATCAGACAATGGGTATTTCTACAACATGTTGTATGAGAAAGGACTATGTTTGAAAAAGGGGAAAAATATACCGTGACACACAGCTAGAAGGTAGCTCCGGAATAGATGTAGGCCAGAGAGAGAGAACAGAGGCTCCCATCACAGAGGTCAATTTGATGTGCTGGAGCTGGTGAGCAGGCTGGACTGCACAAAAAAGATACTGGGGTACAAGAGAGGGAACTGGGGTGTCACAGGAGAGCAGTGTTGGGATACACAGGCAGGAACTACTGAGGTTTGTTTTGGTTTTTATTTTGGCACTGCTAGGAATGAACTGAGGGCCTGGCACATGCTAAGCAAGTACTCTATCACTGAGCTATAGCCTCAGCCCCGAACTGAGGTTTGAAAATTTTCTCCCAGTCTGCAGGGTAATCAATGAGCAAAATTAAACTTGCTGTAGTGCAGAGGACAGTGAAGGACATAGGATAGGCAGGAGACTGTTGCAATGGCCCAGAGAAAATAGCAGAAGGCTGATGAAGGAAGACGCTAGAAAAGCATCCAAAGGCAGCCATGCCTCAGCCACTGAGTGTGACAGCAAGGGTGGGGTACCACCTCCTGAGATGGGGTTACCCAGAGTAAGGCTGGGACTGCATCCAGAGAAGGAGAAGAGAATGAGAGGTCTGGTCATGGACCTGCAAGCTGGTGCAAGACAGGTATTCATGTACACATTTGTACAATTCCCTCCCCACAGAAATGCATTTTCTTTGGAGTTCCTGCCTCTTTAAATACTGTATTTTTTCTTTACTTCCTTGGTTAGCTTAAAGGAAACCTATTTTCATTTTATCAGCTTTTACTCTTGATTTCTTTCCTTTCTTCTATGACATTCATGTCTCACTCAAATGTGCACCAGACCTGCAGATTAATTGCACAAGCAATCTATGGTTTTGGACATCGAATGTACTTGATTATGCTCATGTGGGTAGGGAAGGTTTCTTTCATTACACTAATGTTTTCTGAGAACAGAAACTTTACCTTTTTCTCTCATGGAAGGTATATAATTTCTAATAAAATAGGCAGCCCTGATTCAAATGAATAAGAAGGTCCAATAAATTTATCTTTTTTCCCTTTTTGTTTGCTTGTTCATCATGGGCCAAGCTTCTCTTGTTTTGACTAGTTACTGATTCATGAGAACTAGTCAGACCTTGATCAGGAGGAGGCAAGGGAAGACAGGAAGGATGATATTTATAGGTGTCTACTTACTGTTGATTTTGATCCCTAAGTCATGTGCACGTTGGTTAGAAATCATCTTCCAAGTCTTCTTGGAAAAGTACAAAACAGTCCATTTATGTGGCACGGATATTTTGCAGAAAAGTCATTTCACATTTTTCTAGCAAAAATTCAAACTACTCAGATGGGTTCTGGCACTAACCAAAGGATTTTAATTAATGAGCACTTTAGGAAAGTGAACAGACATTATGAATTAATGCCTAATATCCACTAATTGGGTCAGTTACTTTTTCTATGTCCAAGCTGAAATGCTTCCCATCTCCTTTTTTTTATTAAAAATTTTTTTTCTTGACAAGTTTTGTTTTATTAAGACTCAGAGACAGAGTAAAGGTGGTATGTCATAGCTGTACTATCATTTCTTCCTCTGAATTTTTATAGTATCAAAGAAACCTACTAGATACCCGAAATGTGAGTTCATATTTTCTAAAATCAAAGAATGAATTCTAGGAACAACAGAGGTTAAGAGTAGGAAAAATTTATTTAGAGAAATATAGCTTCTGTCTAAGAGAGACAGAAGGGGACCCAGGAAGTGGGTTACCCCAATTTTTCCTCTTTTTGGAGACAAGGCCTCACTGAGTAGTTCAGGCTGGGCTTGGACTCACTATGTAGCCCAGGCTGGCCTCGAACTCAAGGTGATCCTCCTGCCTCAGCCTCCCAAGTGCTGGGATTTACAGGTGTGTGCCACCGTGCCTGGCCCCATCTTCTTGAAACACAGTGTCTGTGTGTGCGAGGAGCCCTAATTACAAAGCAAATGAAATGTTTGGGCAATTGCAGTATCTTTTCATTATTTTTGAAAGTGCATTCTGCTTAGGGAAAATGATGTGAGATTTACCTCTGAGTCATAATCTGCAAGGATCCAGGGAAAGACAGGATACTGCATGAGATCGTTGTATGATCTGCCAGCCAGAGTGTTCAAGTGCATCAAGTACTGGAAGTTGCTGATTTCACCTCTCTTGTGAGAGATAATAAAGATTCATTTTAGAACAATTGATTATTTCCACTATGTTCATTTAAAAACATTTTATATGTAGATGGATGGCTTCTTTTTAATAGATTTCAGACCAAAACACTTTTTCCTAATACAAAAACACATTTTCTCTAAGGTATATATTTTATGGATTATGTAAATGCTTTTAACTTATATGTTTGACCTACAAATTACTAAAGCTTATATATTTATTAAGCTTACCTCCCACCTCTGAGTCACAGACTTCTCTCCAACCAACGTGCTAAGTAACCCAGATCTAAAAACAACACAGAATAAAATAAATGGTAGGCAATATAGTTTTACACCTAAACAAGTATCAGGTTGAAAATTTTAAGTCACCTGCTCCAGGAAATTTTCAAACTATGGGAGACTTATTAATGCGTTATGAAATCATTTTGGTGGGTTGTGATCAGCATTTTGAAATATGAAATAACGCTATTCAGATGAAGAAAAGAGAGAACACCAGAAGATATCACATATACTAAGCGAAAGTATTTTCTGTGAATTTTTAGTATTTATGATACAGATTGTACATACTGGGACGTAATGCAACATATGTAAGTGTAGGTTTTGGTCAAGAGTTGAAAAAACATTAATCTAACTGTAGAATTTTTACTGTAATAGGAGGTGAACATATCCAAAGGTATGTAGTGGACGAACTGAAATATTAAGCAATAGTAGTAGGTTCCTAGTACATTTCCTAAAAGAGTTATTGAGTAAGTCAATAAAAGTCATTGCTGTTCAAGGTCATTTAAAATTTATACACTACTTTTTGGGGTTTTTTTTTGAAATATTGATATATTATTATCTTTCAGGAGTGCTTTTTTTTTTTTTTTAAGAGTAGGAAAAATTTATTGAGAGAAAGATAGCTTCTGTCTAAGAAACAGAAGGGGGACCAGAAAATGGGTTGCCCTGCACTACTTTTTGGATAGCAAACTTCCTAACATTGTTATAAGACTCTGTTTAACATTTATCAGCTTTATAATACTGATAATTAATAGTTGGTCAAGGAACTTAAAGAAAGCAACTATATTATCTTCAAGGGAATTAATGGATTTGCAAACATAAACACATATCACTTAGTAACACAGATACCAATTTCCACCTCTAGATAAATACTTTCAATCGTGTGAACTAATTACACAGGATTTTCTCTTTGGGAAAATAGTTAATATTACTCTTCAGCTTTGATAAGGGAAAACTGAAAAGAGTAAAGTTGGAAATGAATTACTGCTTTCTGCCTCTGAGCTCTTAAAAGATTTTTAAAAACTGCCAACTCAGCTAAGAAGGCAGTAAGAAGGACAACAGAATACCAAGTTCAGGGTGATCCAAGTAGGTAGAAGTTTACCAAGCAGAAAAAGGCTCAATATGCTTTATGGAAGCCATTTGCTTCCTGAATTTATGTTATTCACAAAAGTGATTTGGAACAGAACATGTTTTCAAGGCAGAACACAAAGTGTATATCTAGTATTTGGATTTGCCAACCCTTGGCTAAAGAGAAATGCATCAGCTTAAATGTATTTTGATGCACACAGACTGGAATGATATTTTATTTACAAATTACAGAATCCCTAGTAAATTTTTACGTCACTTTCTTGCATGCAGTAGTGATTAATTTGAAGCTGAAAGCATTGCTGCAAAGGGCTAGAAGTCACTGGGTGACTGGAAGGGATTCCTGAATTGGCTCCCTCATCCAGAAGGGCCCTCTGAGATGGAAAGTGGCTCTAGAGGAGCACAAAGGAGGCACAAAAACAACAGAAGTTTAAATTTAAATGTCAGGTGGCTGAGAGGTAGCTCAGTGGAACAGTTCGTGCCTGGTAAGCACCAGGCCCTGAGTTGGATTCCTGGCATCAAAAAAGAAAAAAGAAAAAAAAATTAAATGTTAGAAAACAAAAGGGAAAGGAAAGCAGGACAGTTTGTAACAAATAGGACAAGCCAGAAGTAATAAATATCTTTTATAAAGAAATCATCTACAAACTGAAAATAACTGAAAGGAAAAGAGGGCAAAAGAGATAGGTAACTTACAAATAATGTATTAAAGTGGCTAACAAATATATATGGAGCTTAAATTTATTATCAGTGAAATGTACATTTAAAAATGAGAAAGCATCTTATAAATCAGTAAAATGATATAAAGCTGACAAATATCTATTATAAGCTTATTTAATAATAGTGGAATTTTCTAATAATGATGTAATATGCACTTGTATAATTTTATGGATATCAAGTTGGGTAACAAGTATTAGTACTTTTTTTTTCATGCCAGGAATCGAACTTGACCTTATGCTTGCCAGGCAGATGCGGCACTGCTGAGCTACATCCCCAGCCCCCAAAGTATTAGTATTTTGACAGGAAAACCTGACAGAAATGAAATACCAAAAAGGAAGCGACTGCTTTATACATATAATAAAACAGGTAGCAAATAAAGTTATGCTTCTCAATAATTTTTTGAAGATTGGTAGATATTCAAATAAAAGCAGAATAAAAACTGGTATTCATAGTATGAAGTCCACTGTACACATAGCAACATATGTGTCTCAAAAGACCTGACAGTAGTTGGTCAAAAGTGAGCAGTGGTTTGACATGTGAGATTCTGCACACTTTGTTCTTTGCCTCTTTCTAATTTCCAGTATTTCTTTCAACAACCACCATGGAGAAAACACTGATTAAAAATGCTACATAACACTCCCTAGACAAGAACCACCCTAACATCCCAATTCCACCGTAAGGTGCAGATACAAACCACCTACCCCTGCTCCACACTGGTATTCGGCCGCTGGCCAGACACTGACTCTGAACTGTCTGTCAGGGATGGCACCACTGCCAAAAACCTGGAAAATATAAAAATACCATAAAATTGCAGATGAGGTCTCAATAAGGTTCTAAGAGAAGCCTATGAAAGGGCTGAGACCTTCACTGCTGCAGTGACCTGTGCATTGCCAGCAGCAAATGGCAGGCAGAAGAAAGGGACAATAACGAGGACACCAAATATGAAGGTCCTTGGTAGATTCTATCACACTGGACCAAGACCCACACTGTCCTGATACCAGAAGGAAAAGAAAGGCCTTGCAGTACTGATTTATGGGAACTGAATCAACTAAATGGAGTCCTAGTGATTTACTACAGCTACGTAGTCACATGGCTGCAGGTGATAATGATGGCTAAACAAATGATGGAATGGACTTCAGCAAACAAATGAAGACACAGAGAACTTTTGGCTAGGTGTGGAAGCACACTCCTGTAATCCCAGCACTCAGAAGGCTGAGGTGGGAGGATCAAATGTTCCAGGACAGCCTGGGTTATACAGTAAGACTCTATCTCAAAAAAAAAAGAAAGAGCTTTTAGAAGATACTGCTATAATTTTCTTTCAGGAGTTGCTCAGGATGTCAGTATTAATTTTTTAAAAGGCAAAACAGAATTATCAGAGAATTCCTGGAACAGATGTAGACACTGAAATTTGGATATGCACAGAAATTTCCCAGAGAAAGACAAATATCTCCTGAGAGCAACTTCTGGTTAGGAAGAGCAAATAACAACCTAGTGATGCAAACAACATCATCTTTAGGAACTGCTAAAGTAGGTATGTCACACTGCATCTCAGTCACTGTGACTTTGTTCTTCCCAATGGTGAAAGGAGGCCCAGGTCACCGATGCCCAGCCTGGGCACTCCCTGGAAGGTGCTTACAGGTGACTGGACAGTAGCCCCCTCTCTGCAGTGTTCATTCTGCAGTTTCTGTTGCCCACAGTCCCCTTGAGCCAGTAATATTAAAGGGAAAATTCTAGCAATAAAGAATGTGTATGTTTCAAATAACTTTTATTATATAAATACAATATATATGAAAATTACATAGTATATAAATAGAAATATATTGTTATAATTGTCCTAGTTTATTTTTGCTATTGGTGTCAATCTCTTATTGTGCCCAATTGATCAACTGAGCTTTACTACAGTAGTTATGTATACATATGAAAAAGATAAGCATAGGATTTAGGCTATGTGTAGTTTCTGGTGCTGGAGCAACATTTTGGAACACATCCCATGGATCGGGGTGATTACCACATGGTATGACAAGGATGTGCAATGTAGTATGATATTCATCATTCCTCAGTAAAGTAATTAAATAAAAAATTCTAGTAAATGAAGGATTGCAAGCACCTATGCCACTCCTCAAAGAATAAGAAAAGGCCATCATCTCTGATTAGTTCATAGAAGCCTTATTCACACACCCAATAGAAATATCTTTATGCTCCATGGATACATACTATTTTTCTTTGAAAAAGTAAATTTTGAATACAGTTTATCAAAGTTTCAGATATGCTAAGATTAGATCATCAACTTTATTTGCTATGCTACTTTTGCAATAATGAAGGTATCCCACCTTCCTCCTAAGGCCAGCAGAGTTTCTTGGGAATGCAATTTTCAAGGGGACTCAGTTCTGGAACTTAGGAGCAAGGAATGGTACTGTCAACATTTTGTAAAGATGAAAGGAGCCTATTTTGAATCTAAAAAATTGTTTTTTAAGCTAGAGTTTCATCATTCTTTTATAGTTACAGACACAAGACATAGTGATAAAAGAAGCTTCTGATAATCTCTAAGTTACAAAAGGAAAAATGGTACTTCACAATAGAATTGCATCATTTTAAAAGCTAGAAGATCCATATTTTAAGAGGCTGATAAAAGTGAAACAAGTATTTTCTTCAAAGATGTTGACTCACTCATCTAAATTCTAGAGTTTTAAAAACTAGCTGAACTGGTTGGTAACAGCTTCCCCTCCCATCTCTTCCCATGATCTCGTATAAAGCATTCATTCCTATTACACAAGACCTTTGATAGACTTTGTTTCTTATTCCTTTCTGAAAAGCAAGGAGGTAATTCCGTCCATCTCCAGAGAAAACTTCCACAGCAATAGGCTTGAGAAAAAAGAGAGAAAAACAGACGATCACAAATGAGATTTTATATACTAACTTTTCTGCTATAAATTTCTGCAAAGCTTCAGTGATTAATTGACTGAAAAATATTTTTAGAGCCATAAATTCTTTGGAGATTACACTAGACAATAAAACATTTTTCTTATTCTGCTTAACTTAGAAAAAATTTAAAAGTGAAATGATAAAAATACAGTAATTATAAAATTACAATTTTACAAAATTTTGTAATTTTTTTCAAAGTTATATAATTTTTATATTAAAAGATAATTAAAATATCGATCTGGAAAGGTACAGATAAAGTTGTATAACAAAGGTATCACTCAAATTTTAGGCGATGTTTAAAAAAGATACATTACACAGTTCTGCACCTCTGTGAGCTGTGAAGAACAACCCAGATTCCACAGAGAGTCCACATATCTGTTTTAAAATAACACATTTTCCAAACAGAGGAACATGACGGACTGTTTACCACCACCAAACCCACTCACCTGCAGGAGGTATCTCCTTTTATGCACTTCCTTGATATCTTCATATGCGAAAAGGCTGCAAGTTCTCTTGAGCTGACTGGGGCCTTGTCTGGCTCCTCGAGGGATAATTGGCTCATGCATACTACAGGTGGCAGAGTGGAAGAGGAAGTAAACAGAAACATAGCACGAGATCAGCTCACTGCCCAACAACGGGTGTGCGATTTTCAACACAGGAACAGAAGGAGTGACAAGATACCAGAATTTTCAGTTTTAAAAAAATGTTCACGAGAATAGTTTGTTAGCTACCCACATACAAGGAGCCCCTTCTGATGAGTACAATTAAAAAGATCCCATTACTGCTGTGAGGGACCAACTTTTCTATCACACATCACTGGCACAGTTCCTAAGCCCATACATGTATTTCTGGGATCCCTAAAAACTTCTAATTTCTTTTAAAGTTAGAACAAAAAGACCAAGTTTTTAGGTAGAAGAAAATGTTTTAATGTACTGTTTAATATATATTTATCAACAGTCATGGACTGTAATTTTTAATATTTTTGTATTGAAGTTATAACATGACCCTCATTATTGATGAATGTGATTATTTGAAATATCTCCTAGGAATGAACCAGAGACCACATCTATATTCATCAGCATGAGATAGTTAAAACATTAAAGGAAGAGAAAAGACCACTGGACATTCTAAGGCTAAATCTTCTTATCTTCTTTCTGGTTCTGTCTTTTGAATTTCCCACTACACACCTTCACTTGCATCCTAGAATTGGCAAAAGAAAGGGGAGATGGATAAAACTCAGTTGATCCCCATGTGGGCTTCTATGATATTCACATGCCATGGAAACTCTTTTGTTTCTAAGAGTGTCACGCAGCAGCCTGCATTTTTCTCTACCACTGTGTATTTACTGATATGTTATAATATATACAAATAACTTGGTGTATGATGCTACTAATTCACAGAAATAAAACTTTTCAGTTTGGTAAGCAAGGCAACTTTTTCTTTATTACCTTGAAATAACAGTGTCACCCTTATGAATGTCATTGCAGACACATAGGGACCATGAGATAACGTTATCTAGGCATAGCTTTGGATTAAAAAGAAATTATGCAAACTTATTTTCTGTCTTCTAAAGATCGCTGTACTTTGTGCTTCTTCATTCATTTACTTACTTTAGAGGTAAGGTTTCAATATCGCGTATTTCCCTGGTTGCCGTCATGGTAAATCCATCAATCACATAAAAATGCTCTTTACCGAAAAGCAGTAGCCCCTCACTGGTGTCCAGGCCCTGGACGCGAGCACAGCGGTACATGTGCTGGATCTGCAAGGACAGCCACAAATATTCTTTAATGTAGTTTTTCTAAAAAGTTCAGATGATCTCTACTTTTTGGTTACTCTATTATAGCAAGCCCTGAGCTAAGCATGTGAAACCTGGATTTGAGCCTGTGAAGAGTCAGCCTCCGCTGCTCTGTGGGCATGCACCTCATGTTCTCCTCCTCTTTGGTTTTCTTGGGGAATTCGTCATACACCAAACATGTTCGTGCTGTCTTACAAGCACAGAACAAGCTAGGTGAGGCTCTGTTCACCTGGAAGGGCCAGGCACAGTAAGCCTGGCAGGAAAGGGGCTTGAGAACTACATGAACGGAGATGAGACTAGGATGTACCCTTGTGAAGCAGGTGGACAGAGAGACAAGGACAACAGCTTGCAAGCAAATTCCTGCTTCCATTGTCTCACACTTGTGGATTCGGTCAGGTTTCCCAGGTTTTCTGAGCTCTCTGTGTTTTCATCTGCATATTTCTAATGTACTTCACTGGCTGCTGTGACATGCAGTGAGATGAGGTGCATACCCATGACAGGATTGCCATGTAGGTCCACACGTTTACCTCTCTCTTTTTCTAGAACATTCCCTAGAGCAGGAACTGTGGAAACTGTCCTCATTCACCCCTGAGTCCTGCCTTCCTGGGGACTGTTGGGCCATTGTAAAGAGCCAAGCTTGGCAAAGTCCCACTCTGCTCACAGGAGGAAGAATTACAAAGTCTCTCAAAGTCGCTATTGTTTTCTTTTCAAAGGGAGGTATCTGATTCTTAGTAAAAAATTCTTTCTTGCTTTAAACTTGGTTCAACACGAGTCAAGGGGGAAAAAATCAGCAACTAAATCAGAGTCAAACAAGCGTCATACGAATGTCAGCTTAAATGCATTCCCTGTGCTATTCACACATAAAGCAATCAGTGCAAAACTATACTTAGGAGATTAAAGTTTCACAAATGGACAGAGAACAGAAAGTTGGCTACCAGAGGCCATGGGGACAGACTTGGGAGAGGAAAGACACTCATCAAAGGTTGCAAAGTTTTGGTCACACTGGAGGGTAACTCTTAGCGATCTACTGCCCTACATAGCAACTGCAGCTAAGACTAATGCATTGTGGGAAAAAAAGAATATTGCATTGTGTACTTCAAAATTGCTAAAATACATTTTTAACATTCTCAACAGAAAAAAAGTGATAAATTGGTGATGTGACGGATATGTTAACTAGACTGTATAATTTTACAGATCAAAAAAATCTCATAAATGTACAGCATATTTACCAATTAAAAATAAAATTTCAAAAATAAAAGTTCAAAAATAGTATTACAATAAATATCCCAAAACACCTAAACGTGAGTCAATTTTCACTGCCATGTTTGAAATTTTAATTACTCCAATAATAAAAGGGTAGAGTGTTACACAGAAAATCCTGATTTTATTTATTTATTTTTTTGCTCTACTGGGGATTGAACCCAGGGCCTCCTGAGTGTTAGAAGGTGAGACATGCATAGTACACTGAGTTATGCCTTTAGCCTACTGATATACTTTCTTTTCGGTACCAGGGATTCAACTCAGGACCTTGTTCTTGTGAGGCAAGTGGCAGCACCACTGAGCTAAATCCCTGGCCTCAGTCTACTGATGCACTTTTAAACCAACTGTGTTGTAGTTATATATTTAATATGTAGTAAGTAAACTTATATTTATTTTCTAAGTGTATAACCAGATGAATTTTCAAATGCTAAAAATATAGTGTGACCAGCAGCGTTCTGATCAAATAAAAGCACTCCCAGGACACCAAGGAGCTGCTGCTGAGTTTCCTTCCAATCTGATATACTTCTACAGTTCTGTGATTTTTCCTTTTTATATTTTCATTCGTGATTATTCAAGGCATACATCTGAATAGAAGTGTTTGAATTATACCCAATTTCTGGTTATTACTTTTTTTTTGGTACCAGGGATCCAACTCGGGGCCTTGCACTTTCGAGGCCAGAACCACTGAGCTAAATCCCTGGCCCTGGTTATTACTTCTTAAGTGGACTAGAGCTCAAGAGTTGTAACAAGACCTAATACAACAGGCGAAAAGGACACCCTTTTAAAAGGTGATATTCCTTAGTCAATTAATTCCTTCCTTCCTTCCCTCACTCCTCCCTCTCCCCATTCCTTTATTTATCAACCAATGACTTTCTCACTTCAAGGTTTAAGATGTATCTATTATGTGACAGGGACTGCATAAGGCAAGGGGATGGGATGAGGCCACAGTGGCTACCTGTAAGGAGCTCACCATGCAGGGAGGAACAGACACAGGAACAAACAATCTGACAAGACAGACTGATACAGACAAGGCCTTATGAAAGCTTAGTGAAACCCTGTCTCCAATCAAAACTTGAGAAGGGTTAGGGATGCTGCAGCCCAGGGTGCGGCCTTGGTTCCAGCCCAGCACAGAGGGACAGAGGAGGCTGCTCAGCCCAGCCTGAGCTGGCCAGACAGATGGGAAGACTTCCTGCATGTGAGGGTGACAGACATCCAGGCTGGTGCAGCAAATGAGAGATGTAGGGTGGAGGTTCCTCAGGTGAAGGAGACGGGTACTTTGGCAGAATAAACAGTCTGAGGAAAGAATGGAATTAACCATGGTGGACTCGATGAGCTGCACACTCTCCGACGCTTCTAGGGCACAGGGAGTGAAGAAAGCCTTTAAAGTGGGCAGCATGCAGGAGGCGGTGAGGACCAGGAAGCAGTGCCATTTCCTGGGAGTGAAGGGGAACAGCTAACACGGGGCTGGAGCTGTCTGGAGGTGGTGACCAGAATTATGGAGAGGTCCGATTATTGGAGGGGTCATCTGCATGGACTTGAAATACAGAATTTCTGCAAGAGAGTCTGAGAAAGGTATGGCAGAAGAGTGAGTTAGGTGCAGTATCTGATGAAACCTGACACTCTTCAATGCAGAGGTCAGGAAGCCCTTGAACATGAGAGAAGGAGAGGAAGATGGAATGCAACAGGCCTTTCACTATGTACTTCATTATAGAGGTGAAAATACTCATCCTAACTCTCTATCAGCTTGTCTTATAATATGATAACTATAATTCTTATTTTTCAAGAACGTCATACCTTTTCTCCTTCCTCTAGCAGGCGCAGTAACGTGGCATTGTCTGTTTTCTCCTCCTCTTCTATGGCACTGCTCTCAGCAATCTGGTCTTGTAGCTGTTCCTGGTTCTCCTCGTCTCCTCCATCAGGTGCAGACCGAGAGCGCTTTAGAGGAGGCTTGACCAGACCTACAGGATAATAACCAAGAGGGTCATGTGACACTAGAAGGCCCATGTGGGGATGCAGGTTAGTCCCTTGTCAACTGCAATGGTTTTGAGAAGTGTCCCCTAAGCCTTGGCCCTTCAACATCTTGTTTGTTATTAAGATGATAGATGATTGATCCAGAGCATATAAATAATATGGCTTAAAAAAGAATGGCACTATTGGGATTGTGAGGGAACAAAACTCTTAGGGGGTGGGGTCTCATGGGAGAAAGGTAGGTCACTGGGGGCATGGCTGTGGAAGGGATCACGGGACCTGGGTCCCTCCTCTTTTTTCACCTTCTAGCTGGCATGAGGTGAGCAGCTCTGCTCCATGCATGCTCTCTGCACGATATGCTACCTTCCCACAGGCCCACAACATCAGGACCTGCTGACCATGACCTGACACTTCTGAAACTGTGAGCCACAATGAATCTTTAGTTTTTATAAGATGATTTATCTCAGGTATTTTTCACAGTAATGGAAAGCTGATGAACATAGTCCCTCCTGTCCACTTGCAATGTGACACAATGCTAGAAGGTATAGGAAGCAACACAGTTCAGTGGTTAGTAGCAAAAGCTTGCAAATTAAACAGCTGCATGACCTCAGGAAATTATCTTCCCTTCATCTATAAAACCTCAGAGGACTGCTGGAAGATGAACTGAGGTAATTCATGTAGTGTTCGGTATCAGGCTTACTACATGGTAAATTCTAAGTGTCAGATGATGATGAGAAACACGGGGCTTAACAAAATTAGTAATAAGAACTGTTTATAGATGAGTGGCCCTGAAGGGACATTAGGAATAAGTAATAAATGATGGATCACTGCCACAAAAATAAAGACAGCAAATTATGAACATATTTTAAGAGATTCCACTTACTTGCGTGGCTCATGCAGATTACAGCAAGCCTCATTTCACAAGTGGCAGTATGGTACTTCATATAGGAATAAATTTAGTCAAAACATCAGGTCAGAAAGAATAGGAATAGGATTTTTATAATATAGGAATAGATCATGTATTTGCATATTAAGGAAACACATTAATGAGTATATTTTGATAACTTTATTAAAATCACAGTCACGTAAATTAAAATCACTTAATGATAGTAACCAGTGAGAGTGATCCCAAAGTATGGGCAGCCCTCAAAATTAAATTAATATTCCTTAGTTGTACCAACAAAAGTAATATTACACTTGCTGGTAGCAGGTGCTCTAGGCATTTCGCAGAAGTGCAAGTCAGCCTGTTAATAGTTTTATCCTTTGAAATTAGTTACCAGAGGTTCTGCTTGACCTAAGAAGAATCATATGAAAGAGTATAATAACTAATCAGGGGAGATAAAATCCTGCTGAGAACATCCCCAAGGGGGAAAAGCTTATAGCTGTATTACTTTTAGGTAATGAATCAGAACCTCCAATTCTATGAGTAGCATGACCTCTGATAAATCATAGTAATTATACCACCAGTATTTGTGATTTGGGCTCAATATGAGATTAGGAAGAGTAAGCCACAGAAATTAAGTGCCAATGACCCAAGCAGAAGTCACCTAACTCAGTGGGTCATATTCTGGTTTACATCCACAAGCTATAGCTTTGGACCCAACTAACTGTGTGGATGCAATGTCATCAAAACTGGAAGCCGTCAGCCTATTTTCATTCATGAAGAGTTTACACACCCTGTGAAGCTGTGAGATCAATTACGAAATGTTTACTAAGTCACACTCATCATGACAGAACAGGTATGTCACCTGGGAATGTGACCACAACTTTAGATGGTGGTTTTTGTTGACATAGTCAGATACTATTAGTTTTTTAATCAATGGGATCTGAAACTTATAATCTCTATCTCTGAGGAAAACCCATAAGAAGAAAGAGAAAACACATAGCAGTGAAAAATCACTGAAACTGCTAAAAGACATACCAGCGAAGCGCCATCAGAGGACAGAGGAGTCACAAAGACTGACATGCTCTGTTAGGAGAAGCTATGCAAAGCAGGAGGGGAGTCCTTTGGGCAGAGTGCACACATAAGTAAAATTATTAAATCAAAAGCCCACAGCCATTCTAGTCAGTATCATCACCCACCAAGCTCCTGAAGGGGATAACTGCTCTCCGCTCACAGAAAGAAAGACCATTATTTCTTACTGTTGGGTAAGACGTACTGACGCTAAGATGCAACCCATTTAACAGTTACTTTATTTTTATTTATGTAGTTATTATTGCCTTTGTGTCAAGAATCAGGTGCCACTGGGCATTCTGCCAAATACAATAAAGTTAAGGCACTGTGCACATGCACGTCACTCGTCAGCAGGCAGTAGAGACCAGTTGGCCTCCTGATTCTGAGGGACCTTTGAGAAGGTTGAGGCGGGAAATCTGGACAGACATGTTTAAGGTTGACAGCTGCTCCTGTTTCCACATATATCCCAACAGGGGGAAAGCTCCATGGTGATTGTGAGTCACAACCCAAGCTGGGCTGACCTTTGACTTTGGCAATGGTGTCTTCCCCGTGCTCTGGCTCTTGCTGTGCTGCTTCCCCTTCGGAGCTCTCCACGATGGTGTCCTGGACGATGGCAGGGTTGCCAGAGGCCAGGCGCATGTAGTATTCTTTACTGTCATAGCTGATGGCCCTTCTGTACCGAGCAGGTTTCTAAGAAGTAGCAAAAGAAAACCCCCGTGATTCTCTCCTAGAATTAAAACACAAGCTCTTAAGGAGTTATGCTGTCAAGATTTTCTTGTACAGTATTCCTTCTTCAGGGGTTTTAATATAAAGACTGCATGTAGACACAGTGAATCCACACACTCTATGTTTAAAACTCCACTGATGTTTAAAATAAGGCACAGGTAAGACAAGGTTAGCAGTTTTGTTCTTCCTCAAACAGAAACAGGATCATCTGGGGCCAGGGATTTAGCTCAGTGGCACCACACCTGCTTTGCAAGTGCAAGGTCTCAAGTTCGATTAAAAAAAAAAAAAAGGAAAAAGAAAAAAAAGCAGCAGGATCATCTGTAGCCAAAGGGGGTTTCCAGGGTGGATTAGTGCACCCTGGCTGATGGCACTTCAAAGAGAGGAGAAAGCCCCCAACTGAAGGGCATAGACCCCAGGACCTGGGTGGCCCTCGAGGAGCATGAAGTCCCAAGTTTCTCTGGATCTGTGGCAATGAGCAGCCACCTCCTTAAGGTTCTGCTGAGTTCTGACCCAACACAGAACCAGCAGTCTTGCACCAGATGAATTCACTAGTTCACCTGCTTCAATGAGTTGCTACCTCCAATTTGCTAAAGCATTTTTGTTTGCTTGTTGTGTAAAAGATTATGATCCATAAACTTATAACTAAAAGTAAAGAAAGAACATATGTAAGTCCATTTTGAATAAGAAATTACCTGGAAAATAACTCATTTCTTTTTCAAATAATTAATATATATCCTTTAAAAAAATTCTCCAGTTGACCTAAATTTGTTTTTCTTTAAAATCATATGCAATGAAAAAGGTCTAAAGCACCCTATAAAATTTAAAACCACAGCAGGAAAAGTTTACATGTATTTAGATTCTTAAGATTAGACTTAGACTTTGGACGAAGAATTACAAAAATGTACAACAGGCTTTCAAACCTTCCTCTTCTAAACATTATTTTATTTCTCCTTTCCCATGTGTAAGAATATATAATGAAAATACTACCAGTTTACTCTTCAAGGCAAGGAGTCAATATGTACTGTCTACCACAATGCTCATTTCAACCAATTACTGCACTTCCTTGTAGTGTTGACCAGCTATGATGGAAAACAATGTCCAATAGGGGGAAGACTTAAACTGAAACAGAAGACCAACTCTGAGATGAAAGGCTACCTAACCAAAGCCATGTTACCCTTCTTTTTACTTCAGGTACAGGCTCAGGGGGTTAAGAGAGCGGCAAGCAAACTGAAGGATGATAAGCAGCCCATGGAGAAGGAAAAATATGTCATGGCTTTGGAAAGCAATAAAATAATAAATACAATTATGGAAAATCAATCCGAAGGGCAAACTAAGAACACTGCACTGTTTTTTTAAAATGAAAGAAAGGCAGGAAACTGCACCGTAACAATTCTTCTGAATGAGGTACAACAATCATCTTCAACTCAAAACTGCTGATACTTAAAAAGATGATGACATAGTGATGGGCAAGACAATGAATTAACAGATGTGGGACAGTGTCTATGTGGCTTCTGACTTCAAACACAGATTTAAACTTGAGCTACAAGAACCTCTCCCAATATATTTCAAGGTGCATTTCTGTGCTTTAATGCATTACATCCTGAATCTGCCTGGAAAAAACAATGACACATTTTTATACTAATTAAAATAAATTGTACTTTTGAAAGTGATTATATAATCCTGGTTTCCATTAGTTCCTTTTGACTCCAGAAAATAATTATAAAAAGGAAACACTTGCATTTTCAGTGTCTTGGAGAATTAAGTGAGTAACTGAAAGCCAAGCTGAAGGTGCTGGGCTGCCCATGACTAACGTGCCTGTCATTTGTTAGTTGTATGTGAAGCAGGACACGTTTCGCAGTGACAGCGGGAGGGCAGTGTTTGGCTGTTAGTGAGCCGCAGAGCTAATTAGGACCAAGCCGAGACAGAAGGAGCCAATGTTCCTCAGCAGGAAGGACACTGACTTTTCAACTCTAAAGAACTGGCAGAAGAATAAACTGAAAGCCAATCTTTTAAGTTAGTCTAGTCTACCATGCACTAAAATAACAAAACAAAACAAACAGAAAAACAAAAAACTGTAAAGTTTGCATTCTTTTGTGGTAATTTGTGTTTTACCTTTTGAGGAATGATATCATCAGGTGCCTCGGGCTGTTTACTTGGGATCTCAGACTGAAAACAGGTATTAATCACAGACACATCAGGAAAAAAAAACATAAAAGAACACAAAAATAAAATTTTCTTCATGACCATCTGAAATATGAGGACGTAGTCACTCAAAAGAAATTAACATGATCTCAGCTGCTTACACAATCACTTAACATCTTATGTTTCCACTTTGATCAAAAGTAGTTTTAAGTAAAATTTAATGCGTCAACAGTCTCAGCGCGAGTGAACACAACAAACTCTTAACAATCACACAGACAGAACAGCTGCACAGGGGTGATTTACAGGCAACTTCTTCCATGGTTTCTGAAGGAAAAAACTGAAATCTGGCTAAAAGAACCTCATGGTAGCTGGTATCTTCCATCTGCCTGGCCCCAATCTGCGCTGTAACTCGGGTTTAAACAATCACTTATAATATGCCCTATCACAGAATACACCAAGCACTGGTTACCAAAGATATATCCTCCTACGGGAGTCTGAGAACCTATTCCCTTCACTACACATACAGATACCATCCCAGAAATGCTGAAAGCCAAAAGCAGCCTGACCATCATCCCCCAATCCAAAGGTTTTCTTAAAGAGTACTTTTTTAAAGAATTAGGTGGCTGTTTGACGAACATGAAGGGAATTTCTGTATACTACAGTGTATGGCTAAATGAATGTAAGTACGCAGACAGCTACTTCCTTTTCACAATATACACATCTAAAGGTGACTTCTGGTACCTTTTCCTGCAGTAAACAGGAGCAAGCAAAATGTTTTCATGAATGTTTGCTTTCTGAGGCACTACCAGTGTGCTTTCAAAAAGTTTACATGGTTTTAGAGAACTTTCATTTTGAAAGGACATGTGCAAACATATTCCTTACAGTGAAGAAGAATCTGTAAAATATACATCAATGTTCTCTGTCTTGGGAGGGGTTTGACTGATGTAAGTGTAGCATGTGCATTCATTAAAACAGGCCATGATAAAGTAAAAACTTTTTTTTTTTCTGGAACCGGGGATCAAACTCAGGACTTTGTGCTTGCCAGGCAGGTGTGGAGCCACTGAGCTAAATTCTCAGCCCAAGTAATATCATTCTAAAGGCAAAAATAGATCAGGAAATTCAACATCAAAAGAGAGAAAAAAAATCATTGAACGGCACTCTTAAGATTTATGTATTTCAATGACATGAATGACCTGAAAAGAATTATACATATTGAACTCTAATGATATGCATAAAGAACTATTCTGAAATTCAACTCATATTGAAATTCATACAAAATAAGATTGCTGAATAAATATGTGAAACACCAATATAACAAAATGAACTAATTACTGTTCTCAAACCAAGCTTTGTACATGTACTACCGTAATTCTGGCCAGAATGTGGGCAGGGCCCATCAGGCTTACAGTTTCATATTCATTACAACATATGGCTTAGTATAAACTTGCTCTTCAGCTCACTGATTGAAGCTCTTATTTTACTAAAAGACCCATTATTCAATGGCAAATATGAATGTTACTCCAAAAATTTTAGTATCATCATGGTTCTCTTTTGTTTAAAAAAAGCACTAAATTACTGTTTGTATAGAAGTTAAAATTTTGAAAGTCAGAATTTCTAGAAAATAATTTTGCACTTCTTTTAATTTAAATCTTTCTATAATTCTCCAAATGAGCTTTTTAGTTTCCATGAGTTGTGGGACATATATGTATTCTATCAAAATATTTGTGCCAGTAGGTACAAAAATTTCCTTTAGTTAGAAAAGGAACCTTAAAAAAAGAGGGAAGGAAAGAAGAAAGGATAAAGTTAGCTGCCTGTCACTGAGCAGCCTCATGTTAATAGGCACACAGCCAGGTCTTTATTCCAATGACCTTTGCAAAGAAGAGCAAATTATTTTTGAGAGTATTATTTTATAAAAATAAGGAGACTAAAGCATTAAAACTTAGTTTAGTATTTAAATGTCATACTTTTTAAATGGCAAAATACAGGATCTAATTTCCCTTCTTTAGGACTCAATGAGAGAACTGCTTAAAAACATTCAGGTTTTACATTCTCACCCTAGACCTCCATCCTAACACTATCTATTGCTGATATTACCATTTAAATATAGAAATACAGCTCAAATTAGTAGTTTTAATCATGAAAATTACCCTCAATGGAAATTCACTATGCAGAGAGGATAATTTGTTTTTATGTGAGAATACAAATTTCCTACATGTACTTAATTCTTCTCAGGGGAGTCATACTTACTCTTACTAGTTCTTTTTTAAAAATAATTTTAGTTGGTAAACTTTCAAAGCATTAAAGTCTGTAGCATTAAAAATGTTTTATATTTTCCCATCCAAGTACCAACCAGGCCCAACCCTGGTTAGCTTCCAAGATTAGTGAGATCTGGTCACAGAGAGGGTGCTATGGCCGCAGACTGAAAATATTTTATATTCTATCAACTTCAAAATTCAAATCAAGTAATAAAGCTCAAAACTTACAATAGGTAAGCTATTTTATATTGTGTGTAACACTATTGAAGTTACAGAAATACAACTTTAGTAACTAAAGATTTATTTTAACACATTAAAAATTTTAAAAGAAACTAGCTTTTTATTCAGCCCTGTATTCTTCAACTGAAGTGAAGAATATACTTTAATGTATAAACCAAATTGTGCTGGAACTGTAAATGTCACTTAAAAACAGTAATTATTCTTAATAAAGGCAAAAAATTTAACCATATCCCCTTGCTCCAGTAAAGCCTGTTTTGCTATTAAGAGCCTTCAAAAACAACTTTCAGGTTGGCACACACTTGTGTATTGCAAAAGAGAACTGACTGTATTTTATAAGCATGCAGGCAGCAAGTTTATGGAGCCGAGAGAGAAGAACTGATTGATCTCTACTTCTGGAAAGCAGAGGTGGATTTACTATGTGGCTAATTAAGTGTAAACCTCAGGGGAGTTCACATCCCACAGGCCCTTTTCAAAGCCCTGGCCCTAATAATTTTGTATTCATAATTTTCTAGGTTTTTTTTTTTTTTTTTTTAAAACAGGTGGTTCTCCCAAACTGTATAAATCTCAGAGCCCAGAAGATCTGGTTCTACCTCTTTTTAGTGGACAAATTTCAGAATTAATGAAATTCTATAGACTTCAGAAAAGGAAGCATTAGAGAAAATCTCTAACTTAAGGAAGAGTGTTGCTGGTTCATTCACTCAACATCTGGTAAGTACTAGGCACTCTGGCAGCACCTAAGAAGCAGTCTGTGTCTGGAATACAACCAGTGGCTACGGATAACATCTCAAAACAGGCACATGCCAGAGACTTATTTTTCCAAGTGGTTTCACTACTCAGGGGTTACTGACCAGCACTCACACCTTATTCTGTCACTGAGCAGCTGCAAGCAGATGGGGGCTTCACCGCCTAGCTTTCAGCTCCATATCTGTGAAACTGGGATGATAGTATTGACCAAATTTCAGAGGGGTTTTATGACATCGAAGTGCAACTTCACATCGACTGCTCTGCACAGCATCCAGGCCTCTGTGCTTTATAGTCACACATCACTGAGGGACAGGGACATGGTCTGAGGCATGCATCGTCACCAGGTGATTTCATTGTGGTGAGGACACCAGGATGTCACTGGACAATGTACTCTCATTAGACTGCTGCTGTGTCTCCAGTTCACTGCTGAACCAATCACTGTTATATGGCTCCTGTCTGTATTTGTCTTACTGTCTTATTTGATTTCAGGGTGAAAGTCAGTGAGACAGCAAATGCTTCTACTTTTTGAAATTTTCTGTTTTTGTTATGGCCAGATTTCATATGCCATAAGATAAAGTGGGTACTTAATGGCCTTTCAAATTTACAAAAGAGGGCCAGGGATTTAGCTTAGTGGTACCGCGCCTACCTTACAAGTGCAAGATCCTGAGTTCGATCCCCAGTACAAAAAGAAAATCAAAGTCTCAAATTTCCAAAAGAGTTTGAACCACCAAGACCAAAATAAAAATCAGTTATTCAGAAAATTTCATCATAACAGGTTAACCTGTACTTGGACATAGACATCTGTCATAGCTCTACATTCTATACCTCTCTCCTCTTCCCATCCACTTTCTCTTTAGGTGAGCATAATGCCTACTTTTCAGTATGTAACCCAGCTGTCAAAAACACATGTTCCATGGGGTGCATACTTATTATGAGACACTTGTTTAGATTTCACACTTAAGTGTGAACTCTGAATAGCTTATTTTATTTTTATCTGAAAGAGAAGTTTATATATATTTTTGTAAACAAATAACAGTGTTACAAAGAAGGTTAAAAAGATAAGGTAAAAAAATACTATGGTTATCAGAAAAATAACTCACAAGTAATGCTTCACTTAAAGCAGTGAATTGGTTTCATGTTTAGGAGAGCATATTTATTTTATAGTTTACTGTTCTGGAATGGATTCAACCCAAGTGAGTGTTGACTCAAGAAATATTCTATCAAATTTTTATGAGTATGAATTCTTAGAGAAAAAACCCCAAGAATTAGTGATTATACTGCTGCTTTGCTAATAAAAATGGAGCAAAAATATGGATGGATTAATCTTTTTTATACAGTGTTCTCATACTAGAAATTACAATATTTAAATTGTAGCTGTATTTTTAGTGTAACTCTCTTTCCAGTATGGCATTTTTAATGGAACTGAATAGCTTTGAGAAATGCAGACTTCAGGGAGCTATCTTCAAAAACCTTAGATATTAGCAGTGTCTAATAAGGATCTATATTCTTTTGAAAAAATTAAATATTGGCAAATTTGTTATAACTTGGCCCAGTATAATTTGGGGTACAAAGTGAAGTTATATGTACCATGTCCAGTATAAATGATTACATCAAGCTAATTAACATATCCATTACCTCAGTTATTTATCTTTTTTGTGTTGAGAGCATAAACTTACTCTCAGAAAACTTGAAATCTATGATACATTACTATTCACCATAGCAACTACATTGTGCAATAGATTTCAAAAAACTTATTCCTCCTGTCTAAGCGACATTTATACTTTTTTTGGAGGGATGTAGCACAGGGCATTGAACCCAGGGCCTTGTGCACACTGGATAAGTTCTCTACACTGGGCTATGCCTTAGCTACTCACTTTGCACTATAGGACCAATATCTCTTCATTCCTCCAGCTCCCCAGCCTCTCGTAACCACCATTCTGCTCTGAGTAGATTCTTCTACTCACACAGTTTGATTACTTTACATTCCATGCTAAGTAAGATCATGTGGTATTTGTCCTTCAGTGTCTAGTTTATTCATTTAGCATATCCTACTGATTCATCCAAGTCATGGCAAGTGACAAGATATCCTCCTTTTTTAAAAAGGTGGAATACTTACCACACATTTTAAATCTGTCATCTGCTAATGGACAATTAGGTTGATTCTAAGATTTATATTCTGTGTAGCATCAGAAGAGAGGCTGGATCAATGAGTGTAAGAAAAATGGGGCTGGGATTTTGGCATGGGACAAAAGAGGCCATAGGCCAAGATGCATCATGTAAAGGTACAAGTTCCCAATGAGAAATGTAAATGTGTTGTATACCTAAAATGTACCAATAAAAGAATTTAAGAAAAAAAAAAAGAGGCCATAGGGTGCTTATTCGGTACCAAACACTAAAAGCCCTAATGAGGTGCACTATTATTTAGGCACAAGGAAACAGACACCTAAAGAATTTCCATGAGCTGTCCCCAGGTGGGAAAGTGGCAGCACAGGTTTAAAGCCAGGCAGACTATGATCTAAACCACTGTGTGATGTCTTTCTGCTATACAGTTCCACCTTTCATGTCACCACCTTCCCCAACATCAATTTCATACATGCAACTGACCTAATGAGGAAAACACTTACACATAGAAAGAAAGACTAAATGTTCCACCACAGACATGTATTTCTGCATACTCACCGCCATGTTTGTCTCTTGCTCTGTTTCTGGCACATAAGGATAATGGTTATAAAACATGTCATTTCGCACCATTTTTTTCCTCATTCTGCAGGGCCCTTCCGTCATCTCCAGCATCCATTTGTCCAGATGGGACCCAATGGGGGGACCCCACAATCCTCGCTCTCTCAAGAGCTCACACTCAATCTGGCACCACTCCTCTGTCACGTACTTCAGGGCGTTCTGCTGACGCTACCAAAAATGTCCAGGTTGGTTTTCAGGCAAAAGCAGGAGTAATTAATAAAAAGCCCACAAATAATATCAAGTTATCATTCAGAAACAAATGAAATCCATGTCATTTCCCATGGGGCAGTTATAGAAGTAAAATCACACTTATTTATGATTGATGACTGCTAATGATTTTGTGAGACAGTGGGGTCTGTGGTGGAGAAGGCAATTCTTTTAGCATCAAGTAAGTGACAAATGTATACGGGGTATAGTATGTGGTGTGATCAAAATACACTGTGTGTGTTAAAATTAAAACATTTTTTGTAATAGTAAATGCACACTGCCATTTATTCTACCTCTAAATATCCCCCCTTGCTTCCAACACGCTTATCCAAAGCATAGTTCTTGCCTCTTTGAAGCATTCCTGGAAGTCCTCTTTTGTGAATATCTTTACAAGATGTGATCAGCAATGTGGTGAATCCTCTGCCGAGTGCCATCCATTGGGAACGCAGGCTTATAAAACATTACTGTGTGCCCTCGTCCACCTGTCCACCTTATTCACCAGCACTGACTTCTAGTTCTGCCCAAAAGTCACAATGACTGCTAAAGTAAATGTTTTGAATTGATTTAGGACACTGAGGCAGATGACAATGCAACTAAAGACACACAGGAAAGAACACTTCCAAAACTGCTGCAGAAAGTGGCAGGGGTGATAGAATAACTATGTTTGAATCAAGGGGGAGTATTTTGAGGGATATTATGATAATGTATCTCTTGCTGTAGTAATTTTTTAAAAATTTAAACATTTACTGTGTCTTTTGATCGCACCTCACATGCAAATTCATCAGAGAGTCAAAGAAAGGATGGTAATAATAATATTACTCATGGAAATACCTTAAAACTGTCCCGTGAGTTAAATTAATATGGTATGTTGAGGATGAACCTTGTACTCCAAATTATAAAAAGCTACCGACACATGTGTAGGGGTAAATCTAGAAGTCTGATCAAGAAACACTTATCAAGCACTAAATTGTTGATAAATGTATATATTGCTGAAGATTTTAGCTAAAGAATATAAACATACAAGCGCTGATGGGGGCTTGACTTTCACATTAAAAAATCAAAGAAAAACCATTTCGCATTGGGCACTGAGATAGATTCAAACCATTTTACTTAAATGGAAGTAAGTACTTGGTCTAACTTCTTACTATTTGCCAAACAACAAGATGTATAATGTTTTCAATGTAGGTAACTATATCTAGCTTACCTAATGATTCATGGAATGGAAGTACGCAATTTAAATCTAAAAACAAAGGGGTTTTTCTGACAAATAACAGTCAAGATTATTGAGTGAATAATCATGAAATTAGGCAACATGGTAATACTTTTGTGTTCCCTGGGGCAGAGGGGATGACCCTGTGACAATGAAGGATCTAGTGTTATAGCTACAAGGCATTAACAGTTAATCATTTAGAAATTTCCCGGAGATTTAAAATAGCTCCTCTGGCAGTAAAATACTTAGGATAAGTTATTAAGTAATTATGAATACATCAAGAGGATTTCATTGAATTAATTTTTTACAATTCCTAGGGACATCTCAGCGACGTTGATACTTATTTCCACAATCTCTGCTAGCAGTCTGAAAGAAGGGGGATCATTCTCACACCCTTATTTCTGTTAAGAACAAAAACATGCAATATATCAGCAGGCAATGTTAACATGACTCGATTCTGCTGATTTCCAGTTTGCAGCTTTTTAAATGTAGTTTGATCACAAGAAGTTCAAATTTCCTATCTTAAAATCAATGGCCAAAACAGCAGCAAGCAGTCATAATTAAATTCATCATGTGGTAAGTGCAGTTCAGCAATGTACCCTTAAAACAAGAAGCTATCAGGAGAAACAAAGTCCTTTCATAACCAAGGAAGGCAGAACACACCATTGTGATGACCATGAACTCTTACCTCCTGATACTCCTTATACTGTGTGTCCACTAAGTCCCGAACAACAGCGATATGTGTGAACATCCACTGAGAGATCTCCTAGGGATGGATGGAGGAAGTCTAAATATGTCATACATTTCCTGGAAAAAATGACTAGCCTTGAAATTTATGCTGAACCTTGGTTAAAATCCTGTCCAAAGTATCTACTACAGAAAATAAAAGTACAAAGTGGTGAAGGATGAACTCTATGATGATCCAGTGGAGGCTACCTGTGACCCCACGCCTAGATATGCTGCCCCAGCTAACAAGGCACTGTCCATACCTGCGGGGAGGGACTGGGCTGCAAAGCGCCACCATGATGGCCGAGCTGGGAGAAAAGGCTCAGCTAACATTGACTGGCTGTTCTGGTCCCCACACTCCACCGAGGTCTGACATTTCCCTGTACCCAATCCTGCTTCTTTCTTCTCTCTTCCCCAGGGCATCCACAATATTCACCCTGCACACTAAACTGCCCCCAGGGTTTGCTTCCTGGAAACCCAGTTTGATACACGAGATGACCGGTGGACACTATTTTGCTCACACCCTCTTCCTAGCTGCCAATGGAATTCTGAAGGAAGTGGGATGAGGAATAAGGTGACAGTGGAGGTAGATGTGCTTTTCCTTAAAACATCAATCACAAGTATTTACATCAACATCACGAAAAAAAAAGAGCCATGTTATCTGTTAAATTTATATAATGTGCTGTAAAATTTATATAATTATCTACAACAATATTAAAAGTTTGAAAAACTACTTTAGTCTGTTCATCAATCTCTGAATTTCATCTCATGTCCAGTTATAAAATGGGTATAAATAAAGAGTTTTCATTATACAGTGTCATCACAATAAAACAGGTAAACTTCCCACAATCTAGGTTACTTCTATCTCTCTTCTGAAGCACAATGCAGAGAAATTCCATTTCAAATACATGTTGATAGCATTCTATCAAATAGTATGATTGAAACGTGAAAACAAATTCCCAGTGATGTCATTAAAAAAACCAAAACTAAACAAGGTACCTGTGTGGAAAGACTGTGTTTGTTTAGACCACTTTCCTTTCGATTCCTTCTTGATCCAGTTAACTTGGAAAGACCAAAGCCACTGCTAACTCGGGACAGTTTGGATTGTGTGGTGGGCACTAAAGCTTCTCCTCGACTTATGCTTTTCTTTTCATGGGCTAGGAAATTAAAATTAGATTATTTTACAATTTTTTCATTTATTTATTACTCTTGCTTTTAGTAATTTTTAAATTATGGCTGCAAACTATAATCCTGTACAGTAGCTCACACACCCACTGACCACGGTTTTGTTTTCTACAGTTCCAGTTACCTGCACTCAACTGAAAATATTACTATAATGCAAGGAGGAATTTTGAGAGGAGACTATACTCATATAACTTTTATCACAGGATATTTGTATAATTGTTCTATCTTATTATTAGCTACTATTGTTTAGTATTATTGTGTCTGTTTTGGAAGTAAACCCTCTCTCTCTCTCACACCCCTCCCCACACAAACACACACACACACGTGCACGTGCAAAAAGACATAGCATATTCAGGGCTTGGTACTATCCACAGCTTCGAGCACCTACTGGCGGGCTTGGAATATATCCTCAGCCAAAAAGGGAGGAGAATGCTCTAGTTATCTAAAGCATAATATATAACAGATGTAGCTACTGCTTTTTGATATCACACTAATTTGCTGGTGATCTTGTTTATAGATGGCAGCTCGAGAATTACTGTGCTAGGTGAATTTACACTTGGTTGAAATGTCAAAGCTCTGCAACAATATGTAAAGTCATTTTTACTAGAATAAATTTCTATGTTAATAACAGTAATTTCTTCTTTAAAACCTTACTTTTGGGCATGTTTTGGAGCTCAGAATATTTGGGATTTTCAAAAGGGTATTCAGTACAAATTCTCTATAGTGTACCACCAGAAGGTCTTGGTACCAAAAGTTTTAACATCAGGCTAATGAGAAAACCTTGGGTTTTCAAGGCTTTTCTAGTTTCAGAGCTATGGATAAAAGACTGTGGACCCTTAACCAAGACAGTGACCACAATAAAGCTGTTAACAATGCGTTATGTATTTCCGTAACTCATAAATATCTAATATATAACATAAATTAGATATAAAAAAGTGCCAAAAAGCCTGAAGCCAAAACCTAGCGGAATCATTCTAGGAAGGTTCTGCTGTATTAACTTTCATTTCTATGGCCACCACAGCATCCTCACAGGAATGTTTTAACTACATACCTAATGTCACCCATGTACAACCAGCGCATGACCACAGTTGGCCACTTACCCAAATGATTCTGCCAGCATTTCAAGCCAGCTTCTTCAATGAGTGGCCGTGCTATGGCTATGTCCACGTGCCCTCTCTCGTTCACAGGCAGAGTAACTTTGAAAAGTTCTTCCAAGACTTGTTTCTTACTATGGATCAGCTCAGTCCAAACCCTGTTGACAGCTTTTACGAGAAGCTGACGTCCTAGAAAATGAAGACAAGCAAGCAAATGACAAAGGCACTGCATAAAGTTAGCTCTTATTTTTCTTCATGTTTTACATGTAGGAACTTCAACAACAGTATTTAAACATAAAAGCAAAAAGCAAAAAAAAATCACTCATATTCTTTCCAACTCAGTGAAACGTGTTTGTCAGATAACCTAAATTAAGTTAGAATCTTTATGTACATGCAAGGAGATTGTATTTTTACTTACAAAGTTGGGACTTCTAGATAAAAATCTATCTGCCATTTAAGAAGGGAGTGTGCGTGTGTGTGTGTGTGTGTGTGTGTGTGTGTGTGTGTTTACAGGGCTGGGGATGACCACTGAGCCATACCTCCAGGCTTTTAGTATTTTTTCAAATTAATTTTATTGATACACTTTTGATATTCGTAATGATCACATTCATCATAATTTGTACCTGTACATGATATATCTTGATTGTTTTCCCCATTCCCTTCCCCTTCTTTCAATCCTTTTTCCTCTTTATTTACAAAAGCTTTATTTCCATTTTTTCTCTTCTATTCTCTTTTCCTTCTCTTCCCTACCTCTCTTCCATCCCTTGTTCCTCTTCACATTTGAACATTTTCTCCCTACTCTGCAATATCTATCATGCATTTTGGCCCTTATTTACCTTTTTAGCTTCTCACACAAGAAAAACAATGTTGTATTTAAACTTGTATGTCCAATGTATTTCATTTAATAGTCTCAAGATGCATCCATTTACCTAAAAATGTCTCAAGTTTATCATTCTTTATGGCAGAGTAGTACTCCATCATATATAAAAACTACATTTTGTTTATCCATTCATCCACTCAAGGGCATCTGGGATGCTTACAAGATTTAGCTATTATGAGTTGTACTGCTATAACCATGGGTGTGCATATACTGCCATGGTATGATGCTTTTAACTCTTTTGAGAAGATACCAAGAAGGGGAATACTGGGTCTAATGGAACCTCTAGTTTTGGTTTTTTGAGGAGTCTCCATAATGATTTCTATACTGGTTGTACCAATTTACACTCTGACCAACAGTGGAGAAGGGTTCCTTTTTCCTCACAGCTCCACCAGCATTTCTTATTAATTGATTTCTTGATGATAGCCATTCTTTCTGCAATGAGATGGAATCTCAGTGTTTTAATTGGCATTTCTTAAAGGACCAGTGGTGTCGAATATTTTCTCATATATTTATTTGCTCTTTGTACTTCTACATCTGAGAAGTGTCTATTCATTTCTAATGCCCATTTTTGGACTGGGTCTTTAAATTTGAGGGGTTTGATTTTTTTACTTTATACATTCTAGATATTAGTCTTTCGTCTGAGGAACAGCTGGTAAAATTATTTTCCTATTCTGTAGATTGTCTCTGCATACCATTGGAGGTTTTGTTTGTACAGGCTTTACCTACACCTAAGTCTTCAAGAGTTTTAGTATTTTGTGTTCCACCAGATTCAGTGCTTCTGTTTTGAAATTTAGATTTTTGATTCATTTAAATTTTGGTTTAGTACACGGTGAGTGATAGGCGTCTAGGTTCAATCTTTGGCATATGAAAGCCAGTTTTCCTAGCACCATTTATTATTTTTAAAAATTAATTTTATTGGTACATTTAAGGTATACAATATAACGACATTCATCATTGGAAATGTGCACCTTTACCTAATCCATCTTGGTTCTTATTTTTTCCCCATTCCCTTGCCCTCCCTTCAAGCCCGCTACCCCTCCCTATCTACTAAGACTTTGTTTCCATTTTTTCTTTTTCTCATATTAATTCCATTCCCTTCTTTTTCTATACCCCTCCCACTTCCCCTTCCCCTTTGCCCCCTTTTCTTCCTATTTCACATTATCTATTATACCTTTTAGTCCTTACTTACACTTTCACTTTTCCACACTAGAGAAACTATTTGGTATTTACATATGTGTGTCCTATTTAATTCACTTAAAAGTATCGCCTCAATGTGTATCCATTTAGCTATAAATGTCTCTAGTTTCTTGTTCTTTATGTCTGAGTAATACTCCATTTTATAAAAAAAACACACATTTTCTTTATCCAATCTCCAGTTGATGGGCATTTGGGCTGCTTCCAAGTTTTAGCTATTACAAACTGTGCTGCTATGAACATGGGTGCACATATATCACTGTGGTATGATTCTTTTAATTCTTTGGGGAAGATCCCCAGCAGTGGAATAGTGGGGTCAAATGGGACTTCCAGTCCTAGTTCTCTGGGGTATCTCCATACTGATTTCCACAGTGGTTGCACCAGTCGACACCCCCACCAGCAGTGGAGCAAGGTTCCTCTTTCCCCACAGACCTGCCAGCATTTTGATTTTATGGTTGATTTTATGATAGCAGCCATTCTTTCTGGGGTGAGGTGGAATATCAGCGATGTTTTCATTTGCATCTCTTGAATGACCAGTGATGTTGAACATTTTTTCATACGTCTATTTACTATTTCTACTTCTTTGAGTAATGTTTGTTCATTTCAGATGCCCATTTTTCAATTGGGTCTTTAAATTTGGGAGGTCTGATTTTTTAAAGTTCTTTATATATTCTAAGTGGTAGACCTTTGTCTGAGGGACAGCTGGTGAAAATTTTTTCCCACATTGTGGGTTATCACTTGTTTTTTTTGGGGGGGGGTACCGGAGATCGAACTCAGGACCTTGCACTTGCAAGGCAGACAGCATAACCACTGAGCTAAATTCCTAGCCCCTTGTAGGCTGTCTCTTTACACTGTTGGTGGTTCCTCTTGCTGTGCAGAAGTTTTCTAGTGAGATCTCACTTGTTGACTGTCTGTGCTAGTTCACGGGCAACTGAGGTTTTGTTCATAAAATCTTTTTCTACACCATGGCTTTAAGAGGTCTACCTAACCTCCAGCTGGTTTAGTGTTTCTGTTTTTAATATTTAGAACTTTAATCCAATTCAATTTTAGTTTAGTGCATGGTGAGAGATATAGGTCTAGTTTTAATCTTTGGCAAGTTGAAGCCCAATTTTTCCAGCACCATTTATTAAAGAGGCTATCTTTCCTCCAGTGACGGTGTTTGGCTCCTTTATCGAAGATGAGATGGCTGAGTGTGTCTGGAGTTGTTTCTGCATCTAATCTGTTCCACTGGTCCTCAGGTCTGTTTCTTTGCCAGTACTGTGCTGTTTTTATCACAGTGGCTTTGTAGTATAGTTTCAAGTTAGGGATTGTGATACCCCCACCATGTCTTTATTGCCTAGTATTACTTTTGCTATTCTAGGTCTCTTCTTCTTCCAAATGAATTTTTGGATTGTTTTCTCAAGGTCTGAGAAGTATGCTGCTGGTATTTCAATTGGGATTGCACTGAATCTATATAGCAGTTCTGGAATTACGGCCATTTTCACTATGTTGGTTCTTCCTACCCAGGAGCAAGGGATGTCTTTCCATTTTCTAATACCCTCTTTAATATCTTTTCTCAGAGTGCTATAATTTTTAAGAGTAGAGGTCTTTGATTTCTGAGTCTTGTTTTTGTTTTTTGGTACTGGGGATTGAACTGGGGACTTTGCACTTGTGAAGCAGGCAGCACCACTGAGCTAAATCCCCAGCTATTTGATTTCTTGTTACGTTGATTCCTAGGTATTTCAATTTTTTGGATGCTATTGTGAAAGGAATTTATTGCCCCATTTCTCTCTCAGTGACTATGTTTTTTGTGTACAGAAAAGTTTTTGTGTGTTTACCTTGTATCCATCTACTTTACTGAATTTGGTTATTAAGTCTAGAAGACTTTTGGTGGAGTTCTTAGAGTCTTCTATATAGAGTATCATGTCATCTGCAAATAATGACAATTTCACTTCTTCATTTCCTATCTTTATTCCTTTTATTTCTTTCTCTTGTCTAATTGCGGTGGCTAAAGTTTCCAAAACTATGTTGAACAGGAGTGGTGATAGTGGACATCCTTGTCTTGTTCCTGATTTTAGCGTGAAGGATTTCAATTTTTGACCATTTAGTATGATACTGGTTGTTGGTTTTTCATAGATGGCTTTGATCAGACTGAGGTAGAGAACATCTATTCCAATTTTTTGTAGGGCTTTTATCATTACTTCATGTTGGATTTTATGAAATGCTTTTTTGCATGTATTGAGATGAGCTTATGGTTTTTGTCCTTGGCTCTATTAATATAGTGTATTACATTCATTGATTTGCATATGTTGAACCACTTGGTCAGGGTGTATGATCTTCTTGATGATCTTCTGCATTCTGTTTGCCAGTATCTTATTAAGGATTTTTGCATCTATGTTCATTAGTGAGATTGGCCTATAGTTCTCTCTTTTGGTTGAGTCTTTCTCTGCTTTGGGGATCAAGGTGATCCTTGCTTCCAGGAATGAATTCAGGAGTACTGCTTCCCTTTCAATTTCATTGAACAATTTAAACAGCAGTGGCAGTAGTTCCTCTCTAAATGTCTTATAGAATTCAGCAGTGCAGCCATCAGGACCCAGGCTTTTCTTAGTTGATAAGTTTTTAATTACATTTTCAATTTCATTGATTGATATAGGGTCATTTAGAATTTTTAGGTCGTCTTTGTTCAACTTTGGTAATTCACACATATCTAGGAATCTGTCCATTTCTTCTGTATTTTCCATCTTTTTGGTGTATAATTTCTTAAAGTACGTATTGATGATCCTCTGGGTTTCTGCTAGGTCCATTGTAATTTCACCCTTTTCATTCCTAATTGCATGGATTTGGGCATTTCCTATCCTTTTTTTTTGATAAGGTTGGCTAAGGGTTTGTCAATTTTGTTTATTCTTTCAAAGAACCAACTCTTGATCTCATTGATTTTTTGTATTGTTCTCTTAGTCTCCATTGCATTGATTTCTGCCCCGATCTTTATAATTTCCTCCTTTGTATGAGCTTTGGGGTTGTCCTGCTCTTTTTCTAGAAGCTTGAGGTTCAGTATCAGGTTGTGTAATTGAGCTTGCGCTGTGTTCCTAATATGACCATTTATTGCTATGCATTTCCCTCATAACACTGCTTTCCCTGTGTCCCATAGGTTCCGATATGTTGTACTGGCATTGTCATTTATTGTAGGAACTGTCTGATTTCTTCTTTAATTTCCTTTGTGACTCATTGGTTATTCAGAAGTGTGGTGTGCAGTTTCCATTTGCTTATGAAATTCTTGTGGTTTTGTTTGCTATTGATCTCCAATTTCATCGCACTATGGTCTGATAACATACAGGGGATAACTTCAATTCCTTTGAACTTACTTAAACATGTTTTATGAGCGAGTATGTGGTCTATTTTAGAGAACAACCCATGTGCAGATGAAAAGAACGTGTATTCTGATTTTGTGGGGTAGAACACTATGCAAATATCTGTTAAGTTCATTTGTTCAAGAGTTTGATTAAGTTCTAGTATTTCGTTGCTTATTTTTTGTCAGGTTGATCTATCTGTTTGTGACAGTGGGGTATTGAGGTTCCCCACTACTATTGTATTAGTGCTTATATGATTTTTCATGTCCATTTGTATTTGTTTTCTATAGTTGGGTACACTAGGGTTTGGTACATATATATTGATGATTGTCATCTCTTCCTCTTGGATTGTTCCCTTTACAAGTTGTAGTGTCCTTCTTTGTCTCTCTTAATCAGTGTTGGTTTGAAATCCCTTTGATCTCCAAAGAGGATAGCTACTCCTGCTTTTTTTCAGGTTGCTGTTGCATGGAGTATTGTTTTCCATCCTTTCACTTTCAGTCTATGAGTTTCCTTTAGAATGAAGTGTCTTTCTTGTATGCAGCATATTGTTGAATCTTGTTTCTTGACCCATTCTGCCAGTCTATTTCTTTTGATTGGTGGATTGAGACCATTGGTGGTTAAAACTGATATGTATTGACTTGTCATTGTCATGATTTTTTCTTTTTGTTGGATTCTCCCCCTTTGCTTTAACTTCTTGTCATGCCTGATGGATTCATTCTGCTGGGCTTCCTGGGGTTGTGATCCTTGTTGTCTTTTCTTAGGTTACTGTTTAAAATTTTTTGAATGATGGTTTGGTATTCATGATGTTCCTAAGGTGCTCTTTGTCATGAAAGTATCTTATTTCTCCATCAATTTTGAAAGATAGTTTTGTAGGTTACATCAAACTGGGTTGGAGGCTGTTTTCCCTTAGGGGTTGAAATATGTCACTCCAAGCTCTTCTTGCCTTGAGGGTTTGCGTTGAGAAGTCTTCTGTGATTCCGATGTGCTTTCCTTTGTATGTGATTTGTTTCTTTTCTCTAACTGCTTATAGAATTTTTTCTTCTGTTGGGTTTCTGGAATCTTAGCTATCATATGCCTATGTGTAGATTTTTTTTTTTAATCACAGCTAGTTGGAGTCCTATATGCCTCAGTTATCTCTATGTCAAGTTCTTTTCCCCTGCTTGGGAAGTTTTCTGCCATCACTTCTGTGAACAGTGTATTATGTCATCTGCACTCTCTCCTGTTTCTTCATTGACTCCAATCAGTCTTATGTTATTCTTCTTTGCATGGCCTAGCAGCTGTTGGATTAATTTCTTGTGGTCCCTTACTATTTTTAAGAAATGTTTCTTTTCCTGGTCACTAATTGCACTTCTGTCTTCTATATCTGAAATTCTATCCTCGCATTGGCTCATTCTGCTGTGTAAACTTTCAATGGAGTTTTTAATCTCCTGGAAATCTGTTTGCATCTGTTTTATGGATTCCATTTGTTTCCTATGTTGGAATTCCATCATGTTCCTCAGCTCCTCTATTTTTTTTATCTGTGTCCTCTCTAGATTTATAATCATGTCTTGTACTATGGGCACAATCTCTGTTGTTATCTGAGAAATTATTTCTGATTTCACTTTTTCCAGATCCTCTTTTGTTGCCAGTTCAGAGAGTCCAGGTGGTTGAGTATCAGATTGTTCCATCTCATTTCCCTTTGGGGTTGTCTTAGGTGATGTGGAAATCTGCTTTTGAGACTTATTTACCTGTCTTACAATTTCAACAGATGCAGCCTGATGTGTCTTTGTTGAGGTGACTTTTTGTTCACCCAGTGGTCTTGAGTTCTCAGCAAGCCACTGAGCAGCCTTTACTCTGCTGCTCACCACACCAATTCCTGGGTTCAGAGTGGTGGCCTTCTGAATCCCTGAGCTGACCTGTTGTCTGGGTGGGCTTCTGGCTGGAGCCTGTGCACACTTGGGGTGGAATCTAGCTGTGCCTCTCGCTGGGGACCTTATGTAGCTGTTGTCTGGGAGGGCCTTTGGTTGGGGGCTGTGCACCCTAGTTCCTACTGTCAGCACAGGATTTATCTAGGGTCTCCTTGCACTTATCAATGGTACTGGGCTAGGCTCTGGGTACTATATGTGCCTGTACAGCTCTTCTCCAGGTAGGTCCCTGGCTGTGGCCAAAGGTATGGCAGGCCTCTGGCTGAAGCCTCTGTGCCCATGCAGGTCCTTTCTTGGGGGGCCCTAGCTTGGTTGGGTGTGCAGGAGCCTCTGGTGTGGGGGCAGACCCCCAGCTGGGTTCTGCCTTCAGCCTCGCCTGTCTGGGCCACACAGTGGCTCCCCAGGATCTGAGCGCACCTAGGGCTGGAATGGCGGGCCTCAGGCTAAAGCCCGTGTGCCTATGCAGCGCCTCTCTGGGTGGGGCCCAGCCTGGGTGGGTGTGCAGGAGCTTCTGGGGGTGCCAGGGACCCCCCACTGGGACCCACCTGCAGCTGTGCAGATCTGGGCCACAGAGCTGCTCCCCGGGATCTGCATGCACTCACTGATGGAATAGGGGGCCTCTCTAGCACCATTAATTTAAAGAGGCTTTCTTTTAGTGAAGGTATTTGGCACCTTTGTCAAAGATAAGGTGACTGCAAGTGTTTGCAGTTGTTTCTGGATCTTCTATATTTTTCTCTTGATCTTCAGGTCTTTTTTTAATGGTGGTTTTGTAGTATAATTTCAAGTCAGGGATTGTGATGACCCCTGCTTTGCCTTTGTTCCCCAGAATTGCTTTTGCTATTCTAGGTCTCTTCTGGTTCCATATGAATTTTAGGATTGTTTTCTCTAGTATTATGAGTTATTCTATTGGTATTCTGATTGGGATTTCATTAAATTTGTATAACAATTTTGGAAGTATGGCCATTCTCTAATACCCTCTTTGAGCTCCTTTTTCAGAGTATTATAGATTTCAATATAAAGGTTTTTCACTTCCTTTGTTAGACTGATTCCTAAGTATTTCATTTTTGGGGGAAATTTTTTGCTATTATGAAAGGTGTGGTATCCCTAATTTTTCTCTCAGTGAGTTTGTTGTTGGTATACAAGAATGCTATTGATTTTTGAGTGTTGATTTTGTATCCAGCTATGCTACTGAATTTGGTTATTAAATATAGGAGTCTTCTGGTGGAGTTTTGGAGGTCTTCTGTATAGAGTATCATGTCATTGGAAATAATGATAATTTAACTTTTTCCTTTCCTATCCATATTTCTTTCTCTTGTCTAATTGCTCTGGCTGTTTCCAGAACTATATTGAACAGGAGCAGTGGTAGTGGGCATCCTTCTCTTGTTCCTGATTTCAGAGTGAAAGCTTTCAGTTTTTGTCCATTTAGTGTGATGTTGGTGGTTGGTTTGTCATAGATGGCTTTTATCAGATTGAAATAAAGCTCTTTAATTCCAATTTTCTGTAGAATTTTTATCATGAATGAATGTTGGGACTTTGTAAAATGCCTTTGCTGTGTCTACTGAGACTGTCACATGGTTTTTGTCCTTAGTTCTGTTAATGTGATGTATTACATTTAATGATTTGTGTATGTATGTGTTCATTCTTGGGACAAATCCTACTTGGCCATGGTTGATATTCTTCTTGATGATTTGCTTCATACTGTTTGCCAGTATCATATTGAGGATTTTTGCATCTAGGTTTATAAGGAGACTGGCCTATAGTTCTTTTTCTGGCTGGATCCTTCTCTGGTTTTGGTATCAGGGTAATGCTTGCTTCTGGGAATGACTTTGGAAGCATTGCTTCCCTTTCAATTTCATTAAAGATTTTGAGGAGCAGTGGCATTAGGTTTTCCCTAAATTTCTTCTAGAATTCAACAGTGAATCTGTCAGGACCTGAGGTTTTCTTTGTTGGTAGTTTTAAAATTACTTCTTAAATTTCATTTACTGATACTGGGTTATTTATAATTTTTATATCTTCTTGATTCAGTTTTGGTAATTCATATGTGTCAAGGAATTTATTTCTTCTGTATTTTCCATCCTATTAAGAGTACAGGTTCTTGAAGTAGATATTGATTATTTTCTGGATTTCTGCAGAATCCATTGTGATTTTACCCTTTTCATTCCTAGTTGCATGGATCTGGGTTTTTTTTTGTTTTTTGATAAGATCGCATAAGGATTTGTGTATTTTATTAAATCTTTCAAAGAACTAACTCTTCCATTCATGGATTCTTTGTATTGTTTTCTTAGTCTCAACTGTATTAATTTCTGCTTTGATCTTTATAATTTCTTCCTTTGTATGTGCTTTATATTTAACTGGGTCTTCTTTTTCTAGAAGCTTGAGGTTCACTCTGTTTTTCTGATGTGGGAATTCACTGGTATAAATTTCCTTTGCAGAACTGCTTTCAGTGTATCCCATAAGTTCTGATATGCTGTACTGGCATTATCATAGAGAGTAGAAACTAATTTCATCTTTAATTTCATCTGTGACCCACTGGTTGTTCAGGAGGATGTTATTTAATTTCCATGTGTTTATGCAGTTTTTGTGGGGCTTTTTTTTTTTTGCCATGATTCCCACTTTCATTGAACTATAGTCTGATAATATGCATAAGGTAATTTCAATTCCTCTGCATTTACTTAAGCATGTTCTGTGAGCGAGTGTATTGTCTATTTTGGAGAAAGTTCTGTGTGCAGCTGAGAAGAATGTGTATTCTGTTAGTGTGGGATGAACATTCTACAGATATCTAGTAAGTCCATTTGTTCAAAGGTTTGGTTTGGGGCTGGAGATTTAGCTCAGTGGTGCTGCACCTGCCTGGCAAGGGCAAGGTCCTGAGTTCGATTCCTGATACCAAAAAAAAAAGTTTGGTACAGCTGTTATTTGTTGATTTTTCTGTCTCATTGTGATAGTGGGGTACTGGGGTTCCCCCATTACAACTGTATTAGTGCTTATTTGATTTTATATGTCTATTAATGTTTCTTTTATATAGTTGGGTATGTTTGTATTTGGTGCATATATATTTATGATTATTAACTCTTCTGCTTGGATTGTTCCCTTAACAAGTAGGTAGTGACCTCTGTCTCTTCTGATCAGTCTTGGCTTGAAATTCACTTTGTCAACAAATAGAATAGCTATCCCTGCTTTTTTCTGCATGAAGTATTGTTTTCTATTATTTGCTGTTTGGTCTATGAATTTCTTTTGGAGTTAAATGTCTTTCTTGTATTCAGCATATTGTTGGAGTTTGTTTCTTTTCTTTTCTTTTTAGACAGGGTCTCACTAGGGAGTTCAGGCTGCCTCAACTCACTATATAGCCTAGGCTGGCCTTTAACTCAGTGATCGTTCTGCCTCAGCCTCCCAAGTGCTGGGATTACAGACATGCTCCACCATGCCTGGTTGGGTCTTTTTTCTTGATCCATTATGCCAATCTGTTTCTTTTGATTGGTGAATTGAGGCCATTTACACTGATGGTTATAACTGATCTATACTGATTTATCCTTGTCATATTATTTTCTTGTTATTGGTTCCCTTTTTTCTCCTCTGTTAAATTGCTTCCCTTGCCTTATGGGTTCATTCTACTGGGGTTCATGTAATTTTTGTCTTTATTGTCTATTTCTAAGAATATCCTTCAAAACATTTTGGAATGCAGGTTTGTTGGTCATTAATTTCTTCAGGTGTTCTTTATCAGGGAAGTGTCTTATATCTTCATCAAATCTGAAAGATAATTTTGTATGGTACATCAAACTGAGTGGGAGGTTGTTTTCTTTTAGGGCTTGACAGGCCTTTAAATGTAATATTTAAAGTGTCAACAGAAACTAAATATTTTAAGAAGATTTTTACCATTAAATTCAGTCATCCTTAGGATCCTGTTCTAATTGTTCTGACTCCTCCTCTAGATGATTCAGTCTTCAGCAGGCATCAGAATCAGCAGCAGGGCTTGTCGCAACCCACTGCTAACTGCCCACTCTAGGAACTTCTGATTTAGTAGATCTCAGTGGGGCCGGGGAATCTGTGTTTCTACCAAGCTACCAAATGCTGCTAATGGTACTTGTCTAAGGACTTGACTCTGGGAACCAATGTTCTCAATTGTCAGTTCCATGCAGGGGAAAAACTGCATCTTCAGGTAAGCTTCAGTCTGTGGTTCAAGAAATTTGCATCAAAGAACAGAGAATAAATTAGTCCTTAAATGAATGAATAAAAATGAAAGTAAGGCCCCCTGCAAGCACAGAGGAGGTGAGCCTTGCAGGTGGCAGCAGCATGCCCCAACCCCCCACCGTTGAAATGAGAAGGCAGGTAAACAAGTTTCAAAACCAGACTTCCAGATCACCTAAAACAACTCCAAAGGGAAATGAGATGGAACAATGTGATACTCAACCACCTGGACTCCCTGAACTGGCAACCAAAGAGGATCTGGAAAAAATGAAATCAGAAATAATTTCTCAGATAACAACAGAGATTGTGCCCATGGTGCAAGACATGATTAATAAATCTAGAGAAGACACAGATAAAAAAATAGAGGAGCTCAGGAACATTATGGAATCCCAACATAGGAAACAAACGGAATCTATAAAACAGATGCAAACAGATTTCCAGGAGATTAAAAACTCCACTGAAAGTTTACACAGCAGAATGAGCCAATGTGAGGACAGAATTTCAGATATAGAAGATAATATTGCAATTAGTGACCAGGAAAAGAAAAATTTCTTTAAAATTGTAAGGAACCATGAGAAATCAATTGCAGCTGCTAGATGATGCAAAGAATGACATAAGACTGATTGGAGTCAATGAAGAAACAGGAGAGAATGCAGATGACATAAAAAAACTGTTCACAGAAGTGATGGCAGAAAACTTCCCAAGCAGGGAAAAAGAACTTGACATACATATAAGTGAGGCATACAGGACTCCAAATAGCTATGATCAAAAACAATCTACACACAGGCATATAATAGTTAAGATTCCAGAAACCCATCAGAAGAACAAAGTTCTATAAACAGTTAGAGAAAATAAAACAATCACATAAAAAGAAAAGCCCATCAGAATCACAGAAGACTTCTCAACGCAAACCCTCAAGGCAAGAAGAGCTTGGAGTGACATATTCCAAGCCCTAAAAGAAAACAGCCTCCAATCCAGATTGATGTACCCTGCAAAACTATCTTTCAAAACTCATGGAGAAATAAGATACTTTCATGACAAAGAGTACCTTAGGAACTTCATGAATACCAAACCAGAACTCCAAAAAATTTTAGACAGTATCCTAAGAAAAGTCAACAAGTATCACAACCCCAGAAAGCCCAGAAGAATGAATCCACTGGGCACGACAAGAAATTAAAAGCAAAGGGGGAGAATCCAACAAATAGAAAATGTCATGACAATGATAAAACAATATGCATGAGTTATAATCTTCAATGTTAATGGTCTCAACTCACCAATCAAAAGAAATAAACTGGCAGAATGGCTCAAAAAGATCCAACAATATGCTGCACACAAGAAACACATTTAATTCAAAAAGAAACTCACAGTCTGAAAGTTAAAGGATAGAAAACAATATTCCATGTGACAGGAACCCCATCCCCCACCCAAAAAGCAGGAGTAGCTATCCTCTTTGCAGATCAAGTGAATTTCAAATGAAAATTTGAAACACTCTGGTCCCAAGAATTTCAGATAAGCGATAGTCAACTTGTATGTACAAATCTATTGTGAACAAGTGTTTTCATTCCTCTCAAGTAAAAACTTAAGAACAGGACTGTTGGTTCTTAACAGTAATACAAGAAATTTCTATATTGTTTTCCAAAATGGTTTTGTCGTTTTACATTCACATTAGCAGTATTTGACAGTTCTAATTGGTTCACACCTAAGCTTACATTTGTTCTTTTAAAACTTTGAACTTCATCTCCCTAATGAGTATATAATTCAGTCTTATTATTGTACTGATTAGTATTTTTCTGATTCTAGTGTTGCACACCTTTCCTTGTGCTGTACTGGCTATTTATTATCTTCTTGTGTCTACTTTTTAATTGGGTTGTCTATTAATGTGCTGTAAGAGTTCTTCATATATTCTGGTCATAGGTTATATGCATTGTAAATATGGTCTGTTTAAGGACTACTTTTCATTTTGTTAACGATGTCATTTAAAGGTCTAAATTTTGATGGAACCTCATTTATCAATTATTTTCTTTTATACATTATGTTTTTTATATCCTAGGAAATTCTTGCCTATGCTAAATTCATGAACATTTTCCCTTATAATTTTTCTTAAACTTTTATAGTTTTAGTCTTTCATATTTAGATTTATAGAACCTTTCAAGTTATTTTCATGTATGGAAATAAAGGGTTAAGGTTAATTTTTTATATATGGATACCAGGTGTTCTAGTACCATTTACTGAAAACACTATCTTTTCCTCTGGTCTTGAATTGAATTTATGTTCTATAAAATGTTAATGTTAAATAATCTTTCAAAACTCAGTGGACCATATATGTGTGGTTCTATTTCTAGATTCTCTGTTTTATTCCAATGATCTATATATCTTTCCTTATGCCAGCACTGCCTTGATTACTGTAGATTTAGAGGAATTCTTAAAATTAGGTAATAAATTTCTTCCAACACTTTTTTTTTCTTTTTTTACTTTTCTAGGTCCTTTGTACTCCTACATAACTTTTAAATTTCAATATCCAATTCTTCATTTATAGCAAGTATACATAGACCTGAATTTTTATATATACCATGTGTTTTCTAATCCTTCTAAATTCAAATACAAGTTCTAGCGGCTCCTAGAGATTTCTTAGTATTTTCTCTATAGATGATAATTACATCTACACATAAAGATTTTACTTCTACCTTGCCAATCCTATGCTAATTGTGTCATTTTATTGCCAGACTATTTTGGTTTGGGCCTATCTTTCAAAGTTTAATGGACAGATGAAGAGTAAGCATATCTGCCCTTGTTCCCCACCTTAGGGAGAAAGCATTGTATCTTCTCCATTCATATAAGGTGTTTTTGCTAGAAGTATGGATTACATGTCTTTGATCTGTTGAGGCAGTTCTGTTCTACTTCTAGTCTCCTGATAGCTTTTACCATGAACAGCTGTACAATTTAGTCCAATACTTTTTCTCCAACTACTGACAGGACCATATGACTTTTTCCTTTCCTCTGTTAAAATGATGACTTTTGGGGATGGATCTTCCAATGCTGAATGGACACTGCCATCCCTATAATAAAACCACTTTCTACATACTGCCAGATGTGACTTCTTTTCTTTCTTTTTTTTTTTTTGGTACCGGGGATCGAACTTGGGTCCTTGCTTGCAAGGCAGGCGCCAGAACCACTGAGCTAAATCCCTGGCCCCAGCTCTGACTTCTAATAGTTTGTTTTGTTAAACAAATTTCTATCTATGTTCATACTTTTTTCTTCTATTATCTTTATCCAATATTAGGCTTAGCACAATGTTGATTTCCTAAAATGAAGGGAGAAGTGTTCCTTCTTTTTTCTGCATTAAATGTTTGATATAACTTATCAGTTAAAATGTATATGAGCCTGCTGTTGTCATATAGGTAGGTTTTCAAGCTAGGAATATACTTTCTTTAATAGGTGCTATTCAAATTTTATATTTCCTCCAGTATTAGTTTCATTAATTTGTCTTCCAAGGTACTTCTTAGAAGTTGTCAAATTTATTTCAAAAAAGACTTTTATAATATACTTTCTATATCCTTTTAAATTCTGTAAAATCTGTGGTAATGTCTTTTAGATCTTGATATTGTAATTTTAAAAATGTATAATTGATATTGTGTAATAGGAAGAAAAGGTCTAGAGGAGTAGGGCAAGTGGGAGGGGTAGGGGAAAGGAAAGAAGGGAAAATAAAAAATTTGAGAAAAGAAAAAAAAAGGAAACAAAGTCTTTGGAAATAGGGAAGGGTGAAGGGGGTGAAGGGATGTCAGGGGAAGGCGAAAAAATAAGAACCAAGATACATCATGCAAAGGTACAAGATCCTAATGATGAATGTAACTGTATTTTATACATAAAATGTACCAATAAACTTAATGGAATAAAAAAAAGTTTAAGTGCTGAACTTCTCAAGCATAAAACCATGTGCAAAATTACCACAGAGTATCGCTGTAACACAAACACACCATAGTGATCTCAGCTTTAAAACCACCAAAAGTGGAAAAAAGAAATCAATCCACATGAAGACTTCAATGTGCAAAGCTTGAGATCAGTGGGAAAACTAGATGTGAAAGACGAAAATAAGAGCGAGCAACAATGGTATTACTGATAACCCATCTCAAGCATTAGCTGCCTGTAATGTGGACATGCTTTATATCAGGCATTCATTTAGGCAGTTTTCTTTAAAGTAAATGCAAGTTTTCTCTCCACTTTTACTTGTGGAAGTATAAACACCACCACGATTGCGCGTGTCTCTTTACCATCTTGTACAAGGAGACATGTTACGTGCACACTGGTGCATGTGTAAGTTGCACTACTGGGAGAGTAGCTGCTAATGTTGGCAGTTTTTGAAGTCCAATTTTTGTATTTATCTTAAAAACTAGAGATGAATAAAATGACACTCAAACTTAGTGAGGCAGCTTTACCTTCACTAATATCTTGACTGTAACTACCGTCTGGCTCGATGTCAGAGGGGATCATTATATGCCACGTGGTCATGCGTGCTTCGGCTTCCAGTCCAAACCCTTCCACATTGCTGAAAAATTCAAGTCAAGTTAAACTATCCAAAGCAAACAACTGTAGCTAAAAACTATAACAAAACAGAACCATTCTGCAGACGCATGTAAAGGCTCCCCAGAGTTCGATTTTTGGCAGATGCATAAAAGAGAACACTAATTTATCAAGAAGATACCGTTTTTAAGGGCTATCTCCCAAGTTCACTTAGCTAAATACAATTAAACTAATCTACAGTATCACAGTGATCATCTTTGTGTTTAAGATGCTTTTGGATTACTGTTAACATTGTTACCTAGAAATTACACAAAGTTGATTTAACTAGGGCATTTCAATATGCCTAGGTCCTCTCCAGACTGCTTAGTAGCAGTGACAGAGTTGCAGCTTCCCACATGTACCCCCTCCTTCTGTCCTCTGGGCAATCTCCCTGACAGCTCTTTCTTCAGCACTTGTCCCCACCTGCAACTCCATCTAACAGGCCCCTGTCATGTGCTACCACAGCACCCAAGGGGTGATGGGCCCTAGGTGTCTGTTTTCCTCCTCAGAGAGGGCTGCCACAAGGTCTATGTTACATTTATCCCAGTCCCTAACTCAGGGACTGGACCCCAACATGCACTACAGAACTATGTCAAAGCAATCCAAAGAAAATACGAATTTCACCCCTTTAACCCATAACATTACACTGAGCTTTTCTTTTTACATTTCTTAGCTCTAACAGTGTGTACTTTATTTGCTTTGAAAGCATACTTCCTTTTTTAAATTATATGGGACATATGATTATGGAAAAATTTAAAATGAGAAAAAGTAAATTAAAGGAAAAAAATACTTTTTTTCCATTACAAATAAATGTAATACTTGTCCTTTTCCATTTGCATAAAGTATTAAGAAGAGGAGAAAAAAGGGAAAGTGGAATGTTATTACCAAAAAAGTTAAAGAATTCTGGTGGAATAATATGAAAGAGGAACTTAACATGGCAAACTGAGCCTCAACAATTACCTTCCAGCATGTAGATTAATCAAGCAGTGAGCAAGACAGCTGATGAATTCCTGGTCATGATTCCCAGGTCCCAAGATCAAGTTCCGGTTGACAGTCAGGACCCTGAGTGAATCCAGGAGTGCTACTTGCTGAGGGACAGTCTTGTGAGCTCGCGAGAACTGGTACAAGATGGTCCTGTTGAGGCAGTGATAAACTGCGTCCAGCGACAGCCCTTGTGATCTTCTCTTTGACTAAAGACATTGAAAGACACATTTTTAGCAAAACAGACAAAAAGGAAAGGCTTGTATATCATTCAGATATGAACTCTGATTAGCTGTTATGTACCACATGCCATGCTAAGTACTGGGGGTGTTAAGTTAAATACCACTGAGTTCTTGCTATTATAGAGTTCACAATGTTTTATTTTGATGTTCTAGTTGTATCTCCTTGTTAAGAAGCTCTCTCTGAGTTAGCTGTAAATACGTCTCTGAGAAGAGCCTGGGGGACAGGAGGGAACTTCTGCACCTGTGCACAGCGTACAGGCACAATCCACCAACCACAAGTGCTTACATACTATTCAAGGAAAATGATGTTTATGGGTACAAATCAGAACAATTACTGGAATTATTGGCCAGTGTTTCCTTCTCTATAGGATGCAGTGGGCACGATTAATTACCGGCGCCAAGCCAGGCCAACACCTTCAGCCAAACATGCACAAGAAACAAAGCACATCTTCAAAGGCACATGGGTCACATGGACATGGTACAGCCTCAATGACGAGAGAGCATCTCTTCAATGCCTACTCGCCATGCTTGGTAGCCTTTGCATACTGACTGCATGAATGTAAGGTGTTTAAGCTGGTAGGCAAAGGAGAACAGCAGTGGGGAGGGCAGAAGAGACAGACAGCCTGGAAGAGAGAGGCAACTTCACCAGGGACACACTGCACCAGGCTACTGGTAAGAGGAAGGGTTATAAGAATACTTTCATTCACTTTTGATAAGCTTAGCTTTATATTAATGTTAACATTCATTATCCCATTAGTTACAATTATTTCCAATAATGTTGACATCATAGGCAAAATTTTTCAGAAGGAAAACATGTACTCTACAACTAATAGAGACAATGGATTACCTGTGCAATTAGTTGAATTATAAAATCTATAAGAAGTTTAGATTCTTTGTTGAACATGCCTTGCCAAAGCTTGTCCACCACACGTTGTGTGAAATAAAACACATTGTTCACCAATACCTGGTAGCTTCCTCCGCTGGTAATAGGCAGAGATGCATCTTCCCCTAAATTCCAGGAGGAAAAGAAGTCTAAGAAAATTGACAACTACTAGCACGAGACCAGATTCTCAAAGACATCAGGCTAAAGAAAAGTGATTGTCTCTATAGCACTGAGGAAATATGACCACAATCAAGCACTTATGTACTATTTTAGGAAAATGATGTGTATGGCCACAAATCAGAATAATTACCGCAAGAAACAGTTTTACCCAGATAAAAATGTGATGGATCAAGATATCCATGAGGTCTCGAATGCCTAAAGACCATCTGTGACAAGCAAAGAGTGCTTCAACTCAGCTGCCAGTGGTGGGCCAACTCCATGGAGGAGAAAAACTAAGTCAGTTTACACAGAGTAGATGATAACCCATCAAATGTAACTCTCTATTTTGGGGTATATCTTTAATAGCAACGAATTAAGACAGGCAGAAGAGAGCTTTAGGAAAATTGTGACAATCAGGGGATCTGTGGCCCCCCTGTGATCTGTCTCTAAGGCCACCCTAGTGTTCTTTCTTTAAATGTGGCTAAACACATGCTGCTTCAAGATAATCCCCACCCCTGTCTTCTCCACAGAATACTCCCTCTGAGCCCCCCTCCTCCGCAGAAATCCTGCAGATTCCACAGAACATGTTTATTATTATTTTGTCTTGTTACGTTATGCGAAACTCTTTTATCTTTATGTGGTATGGATGATCTCAACTAATGATGAACAGGTACAAAAGTATGACTTGACACTTGGTTTTGGGGGTACACAGTTACATGTTAAGAAAATGAAATGTCAAAGATTCCCTGGCAAATTTACTTTGGAAGAAAATTTTAATTCAATAGTATAGAGGTTCTATGATTCATATTATCACTGGGAATGTAGAGCAGTACATAAACTAAACCATTACTTTTCTTTCTCTTAAGAATTCTAATTTTGCTTATCGTAAACAATGGGTCTATTGTAATTGTATCAAGTTCTGCATTTTTATTGTAACTGGATACCAACATATTACAGAAACATATTCTGATGTCTTTCGACCTTATTTCTGGACCAGCCCTTTATACTATAAAAATGAAACAGAATTACCCAATAACACATCAGCTGCAAGTAGGTGGTCCATCACACCATCCAAAATGTAAGTCTGAAATTCTTTTTGTTGAGTTCTTGTAGATCTTTCAGGGGAAGCCTAAATCAATAAAAATTAAAATTAGAGACAGAATTAACTACACAGAGGTAGGGGCTTAACGATATTTATACTATGAAATGTATCAAAAAGATGAAAAAACTCCTAATGGCAAATTTTTAAAAATCTGACACAAAAGATGGCATATATGGTTATAATCCTTCTTTTATCTTTCTGGCCATAGAACTTAAAAAAAAATTAAAGTAGAATTGAAACATCTACTTTGAATCCACTCTTTCAAAAACACTATTCTAAACTTTGTAAGCATTTAATAAATATTTGATAATCTATACTTCACTTCCACAAGAGATCTGGCAGTTTATAATAAAACACAGATAAAATCAGAAGGACATTTAAATATATACAAAGCTCAAGAATATGGTAATCAAGCCGGGGATTTAGCTCAGTGGTTTCGCTGCTTGCTTCACAAGCACAAGGACCCAAGTTCGATCCCCGGTACCAAAAAAGAAAAAAAAAATAGGGTAATCGAGAGATGTCAAAGGGATGGCAAGTATTCATGACACAATTCACTGAGCACATAATTCAGCTTCAAGCTTCACAGGTATCAAAGCAGAAACCAAATGTGGTTTATAAAGCTTTGGATGACCTACAAAAGAAGCACATCAGATTACCAGCAAGGATTTCCTTTGCCTAAGAGGAATGCTCTCAGAAGACAGCCAGCAGCCCTAGAGGTGCTATCTTTGGTAACAGCTTTATAAGGAACAAGATGGCTTTAAAAATTATCTTGCATAAAAGCTTAGGGCATGAAGTTAAGTGATATCCTCTGAGAGCTTCTCTCAGTTCTGTGGGAAGACAACTAACTGTCTAAAGTTCAAGTATCAAACCTGGTGAGGGACAGTGCCCAGGGAGCACAGGGATGGCAGGGACAGATCCTTTCATCATCCTCAAATGACAGCAGTTTTAGCACGGCTTCTGACAGAAGCTGGATATGGAACAAGTCAACAAATGGTCATAATGTTCTTGTTTTAAAAGAGATCTTGCCGGGTGCGGAGGCACATGCACATAGTCCCGGGCACTCAGAAGGCTGAGGCAGGAGGACTACATGTTCAAAGCCTGCCTAGGCAACTGAGTGCGACTCTGTCTCAAAATAAAAAGGGCCAGAGGTGTAGTTCAGTAGCAGAGTGCTTGCCTAGTGTGTATGAGGTCCCGCGTTCAAACCCCAGAACTGGGGTGGGGGAGAGGGAGGCGGGCAGAGAGATAGAGACTGTTTTAGATTTTAAAAGATTATTTATTAAGTACTTTTAAGTTTGAAAAATGCTATCGGTAGATATATCCACTCACTGCATACCTTTCCTAAATGTGTATTTTATGTTTAGCTTCAGTTATGCTTTCTTGCACACATCCTTTCTGAACGTGGTCCTGTCGTTCTCTGATTACCATTTCAGTTTTCATAGAATGCTACTCATTTTTCCCTGCACACTTCAATACTGAGCATTTCTCTTAGAGCTTTTCACAGACTCCGAAGAGGACAAGCTCACCTGGGCATGATTTTGAACTCTCCCACATGGATTGTTTTCCTGCCAATATTGAATATTGTGATCCTGGCTAAAATGCTTAGCATGCCTGGGTCCTAAACTACATTAGTGACTTCCTTTAATTGATTAAACGACTTTTTCACATGAGTAAAATCACACCTGTGGTTTTAATGTTCACATGAACAAGTAACCACATCAGCCACTAGGGGGAGCACAGGGCACTCCGACTGGGATGTCCCTGTGGAGAGCAGCGGGCTCCTGAGAAGCAGCTATCTCTGCAGTCTCCTCCACTCCTCAGGGACCAGTGCCCCTGTTCATAGCCACTGCCACTGGAATCTACAGGAAAGCGTTTATGTACTGGATTCCCTCTCTTGGACCGTTTGTTTTCTCTGGAGACTGTTCCAGATGAACATTGTTAAATGGTTTTCACAAATGGCTAATTTCTAGACCAGCAGTGAGGCGCTTCAGGGGTAGAGCCGCTATCATTTCCTTGACACATCACTGGCTGAGGTCACTTCCCAGGAGGATGGGGACGTGACCCAGAAGCTGGCTGCTTGGACATTCACCAGGTGCACACTGGGCCTTGCAGCATGCAGTGCTTCCTGCCTGCAGCTGCACAGGTGGTAGCAGCAAAACGCCTGGCAATGATGAGGGAGGGGTTGAGGAAGTGAGCCCGAGGTGAGGGGTCAAGGCTGCTGGGAGTAATCCATGTCCCGTGAAGGGCCTGGCACATGACCGCCCATGAGCAGAATCCAGTCTGTGCCCAGCTCTGTGTATCACATTTCATGCACAGCCCTAATCTGTCCTTTGGCATGGGCTATGGCTGCTCTCATACTATACAGGTGTGGATCAAGAGGTATGACCCAAACTACAAGGCCCAAAGTCTAAAATAGTTATTTAATCCTTTCCAGAAAAGTCTTCCAATTCTTAGAGAAAGGATGGTAAAATGACTGAATTAGGGAAGTGTGTAAGAGAAAGGGAAGAACACATTGATACAGTCTAAAGCACATGGGAGAATTGAAATGCTCCATAGCCCATGCTATATTCTGTCCTTACAGAACTCAGAACTAGAAATCTGGTGTTTGATCCAGAGCTTGCTTATTAATGGTCTCATTACAAAAGCAATGCAGACAAAATGGAAATGTGTTTGTCTTTACCTCCAACAAAAGATCGATCAATGGCGTCTGCTTGCTGGCGGGGGTGAGACAGAGGTTGTCTATTATTAAGACCCGCATGAAGTCAAAAACAAACTTTTTAGCGGGGTGGTTGGTCAGATAGGTCTTGGTGCCCACATTGCAGTACTCCGACTGGCTCCTGTTCATCCCCGTGTCTGCGGCAAAGGCTTTAAACTCTTCCGCAGGAGATCCAACTTCATCATCAAGATCAGTCACCTATCAAGATCAAGGGGAATCACATGAGACTCACTGTGACACTTTCACTGTGTGTTTCCAAAAAATAAAACAGCAGCACAGCAACTTCCTTCATGATTTACTTCCTACCAAGCCATTTGGCACATTATTTCACTCTGCTGTGCTTGAGTGTGGGCTTCCACGGTGGTACACAGCACCATATGTCAGTTACATACATACATACATACATACATACAGCCCCTCTGACTGACCACAAACCATGTACCTGCTTTTTGTGGAATTACAGATATCTTGTGGATAACAGCCCTTAAATGAAATAATAGCACAAGGATGACTACTTTTTCATATGTGAAATGTACCCTCTGAAAAGTCAGTCACATCTTAGATAAAAACTTGGCATAATGCTAATACCTAAGGCCTGATACATTTTCTTTGTGGGAGAAAAAAGGCCAAGTGAACACACAAAGCAACGAAACTATTGCCAATTTTGAGTGAGAGAGAAAAACAGTCTAGAAGACAAATTATAAGATGTTGATGAGATATTTAAATATCATGGAGTCACATTTTTACCAAAAATAAGGGTTCTAAAATTATCAACAAATGAGAGTGCTAAGGTCATGTGTTTTAGTATACCTGCCTATCTCCTAAAACTCCCTACAGTTTTAGAATGACAATTTTACCTTTATACATGGAGAAAAGTAAGAAAAAGGTAATTTATTCCAGGCCTTCCAGAACATGACAGAAGAGGAAACATCATGAAATTCTGAAGTACTATGCAGAAATAACTATGTTGGGGGCCTGTTTCGAAGAACAAAAGAAGTATCTATACTTTATGTGATTATATTCTAATAATTCTTTTTTTTTGGTACTGGGGATCGAACTCAGGACCTTGTGCTTGCGAGGCAGGTGGCAGAACCACTAAGCTAAATCCCCGGCCCTATATTCTAATAATTCTTTATTAAATTAGTACAAAATAAGAAAAACGTTAAGCAAAATAAGAAAAGCTGGGCAGAAGAACTAAGAGGTACTATCTCTTACTTTAGGAGTTGGAATAGTTTGAAACTTTGTTTCTGTAAGTTTTCTTGTATCTTCTGTATCTTCTTTCACCACATAAATGCACTGTTCAACAATTATAAAGTGCAATTTTTTAGTGCTTTTGTGAGTATGATTGAAAAATTGATTGCCATGGTATATTATTTGTACCAAGAAATAACTTGACCCAAGACACCTTTTATATTTACATGGGGTTTTTTGGTTTGTTTTTTTCTATCTTAAAGGTATTTCTGCCATAATTATAAACAAAATCGGCCCATGTTAAAATATATTCTTGGATACTCTACTCAAGTATCTTCTGTGCTCTGAAATTTTGAAAGTTAATTCAAAATGGCCATGCTTTAAAATATTCAACTCAATACCAGCTTTTTAAATTTCACTAAAGATTTTGGTGAGGAATAACAGTACATACAATGAAAGCCCTGGTGAAATTTTTTTTTGGTACTGGGGATCAAACTTGGGACCTTGCACTTGCGAGGCAGGCAGTGGAACCACTGAGCTAAATCCCCAGCCCAGCACTGGCGAAATTTTGAAGGTTTCTTTCTATAAAATATAAAACACTCAATATCTAAATCTAAATGAGGCATAAGATATTAACATTAATGTTGACTTTTTGTGTTTTATATTTGTTATAATGTTCACAATGCAGTTACAACATTTAATATTTGTTAACATGTTTTTTAAAAAGTAAAACTTCAATTACTAGGAAAAAAATAGTCAACTCTGTATTTCATTTGTAAACATTAAATTCAGCAAATGCCTACTTTTTGAAATAAAAAGGAAAAAATTGGTCTAACTAGAGTTCTGTTGGCTGAGAATAGCATTTATAACTATCATCATTTATAACTTTTTTATACCATTTATAACTATCATCACGTCAAGTAAGACACAAATCAACCACAAGTTGGAGAGGGGAATGACTAACAAGGAACTCACAAGAATACAGGAAAACAAGGAGAAGGGTTCTCTGTTCTTTTAGGTGAAAACAGGAGGAAGTTGCAGGGTGCTTAGGAACACAAGGCAATCACATAAAAGGTGGTCTATGAAGTTATTAAACTAACTTGGTCAGAAACTTAAAAGATTGGCAAAAAAGTATCTGCTAACCATTGCACAGACTAGCTCCAGTTTTGCCACTTTCCTCCCCTTTCCTACCATCTCTGAGTAAGGGCGGATGTTGAAGGGGAAGACGGTCGCGGCCAAGGCGCACAGGAAATCTGGGCTCATCCACATGGAGGCGAGGTCAGGCACGTTGTGGTACAGATAGCGGAAGAACTGCATCAGGGTCACTGGGTATTCTCGCAGCCAAGACCCCTCTTCTTCTGACTGCCACGGCTGGCACACAGACGAGAGCAGAAAGACATTACAGAACTGGACACCTTAAAAATTACTTTAAAACACCCACTGCTCACTGCTCGTCCAGAACTGGATGTGTCAGTGGTCCAGGACTCTATAAACCACAAACGTAAGCAAAGACATGTGCAAATGCATGTAAACAAGCAAAGCCCTGGAAACTGGGAGGATGTCTGTGTGTGCACTGGAGAACTCCACTAACGATGTCAAGGGCTTTGACTATTTGTCACTGTCAACAGGAAGAGTGCAGAGCCTAGCTCTGGCTGTGTTACTACCAATGCCACCCCATGTGCATCATGCCAAAGAGCCAGGAGTGAAGGAAAAGATGGGAATCACTTTGTCCTCCTGAGCCTTTCACTATCACACATACAGTAGTAGGCATAGTACTCTTAAGTATTGGATCACAACAAAAATGATGATAAGAAATTGCCCAGTGTAGTGGTGCACTCCTGTAATGCCAGTCCTCAGGAAGCTAAGGTAGAGGGTCGCTGTGAATTTGAGGCCAGCCTGGGCTACAAAGTGAGACCCTGTCTCAAAACAAAAACAAAAGAGTTCCGCTGCCTGCCTCGCAAGCACAAGGTCCTGAGTTCGATCCCCGGTACCAAAACAAAAGTAATCTGTGTGTGTGTGTGTGTGTGTGTGCGCGCGCGCGCACGTGTGTGTGTATAGATAGATCTCTCTCTCTCTCTCTGTCTCTGTCTCTCTCTCTCTATATATGTATATATATGAATAATGTGTATTTTCTGATACCTGTCCAGAAATTGGCTTTTTCATTAACTTAGAATGGTTTGTATTTATCAACAGGCACTAAAATAAGAATCCCCAAGCATTCTACATTAATCCATTTAAGGAGAACATTTTGTTCTTAGATGGCCTAACAACAGTTTTGTGTAAATTAGATTTGTCAGGGTCATATAATTTAAGAAATCTTAAGTCACTGTCCTGTGCAACAGATAGGAATATACATACATTCTGTTCAATTGTTCATTTCCAATTTAGAAATAATCAGAAAAAAAGCAGAAAATAAAAACTTGTACTGTTGACATTTTTAATCTCTAAAGGAGAGTAACTTTTAGAGTTCAAGCAGTATATTACTGTCATAACATAAAATAAATCTTTGTTATGCACATGCATTCATCATAATCTTTATCTCATCACATTAGTAATATCAGTACAATGAAGCACTCACTACATGCCAGGCTCTCTTTCAAGTACTTTATTTGTATTCTACTTCATGAAATCCTCTGTTACCACCAGCCCTTTAAGCTGTGGAAACTGAGGCACACAGCGACTAGCATGTGTGAAGTACCAGAGGTGGGACCCGGGTTCCAGAGTCTGTATCCTAACAACCACATGCTACGTTCTTCCATCGCAGATGGTAAAGCAGAGTGGAGGAAACAGAGACCTTGCAGCAAATAAAGAGCAATGGTAAACCATCAGCAGATTCCTCTACTCAAATCAACAAGCAAGCAAAGTCACAGGCAGGCTGACACTAAGCGGACACCTCTGCTTACCGAATTCAGCATGCTACGGAGCATGCCCAGCAACAAAAAAGCAGCCTCTGTGCACACATTGTGGATGGAAGAGACCACGGTTCCGCTGGAGGCGGGGACACCAAAGATAAACGTCCAGATGGAATCCAAATCAAACTGCGGAGGCCAAAGGGATCAGAGATGAGTCACTAGTAGTTTTTTTCAGGAGAGTTTCTAATAAGTTCCAATATTCTAAAATTTATTTGATTCTTTTCTTTTAAAGTAAGCAAAGAAGAAATAGAGACCTAGCAACTCTCCACCCTCCATTTCAAAACCCCTTTTTATAGTTATATTAGGTATTATCTTGTGACCTGTCTTAGGTATGCTGCTTTCTATCTTTTTTCTAAAGAAGCAAAAATAAAATACAAGCTAATTAGCCAAGATGAAGTTACAGAAGTGAGGATTTGAAGGAAGATCTTTCTAAAGGCACAACGACACCACCTTCCCCACTCAGCAAATGTTATAATTCAAATCTAGATTCTTTACAGGTGAGACTTGACAAAACAGAAATCAATTTGAAGAGCTGTGTTCATACCAGTTTTATGTAATATTTTATTACTATGGTGGCATATGTGTTTCAAAACCAGTTAAGCAAGCAGACACAGGACTCTGAGTCTTGATTTCCTAAAAGGCTTCATTCAGCCTAAGTGACCTCATTTAGAAAGTCTGTCAACTACCAAAATTAATCTGAATATTATTTGGCATTATACAGAAGTAAAGTTGAGTTGAAAAGCTGAATTCCTAAAGCTCTGTAGTGTAATAAATACAAGATTTACACAGACAGCCACAAAAGTTTTCACCTGGAAGTCAAATAAAATCATTGTTTTCCTAATGTCAATGTTATCTATTATTAAGAAATTAAAAATATTTTTTCTAATTAGAACCTGCACTAAATTTCTCTGGAAATTAAATCATATTTCTAGTTAAAAATTGTGTAACTCCAAAGAATTCTTTTTATGACCATTAATACCATTCCACCTTCTATGCATTTGTAATCAGAGAGTAACCACAAAGCAAAAGAGGCCGAGAAGTGGCAAAGCCCTTCTTGTTGGGAAAGCTTTCTACAGAATTTTCACACTGTTTCCATCCCAAATCAAATCTTAAATGTGAGGAAAGTGGTGGAATCAGTAACTGGTTTCACGTGATTAACCCGGACCCAAGGTGATCGTTCCACAAGTCACACGCACACCTTACTAGGTAATTCCTACCTGGCCACCCTGCTTACATCGGCTGCTGGCGACAGGCACACTGACCTGCGGGTTCTCAGGCAGCTCACTAACTGGCTGCTGCAGAAACAAGGCCATGAGGAGGAAATAGAGGGCAGGGACATTAGTGTGTTTAGGAAGGAAGGACTGGAGAACTGGAAACCCAGGGAAGTGGCAGGCGTCCCGGTTAATCTCCCTGACTGTCGATCTCCCTCCAGCACCACTCCTGCCCACGTTGAACCCTAAGAGAAGAGGAAATATAATAATTAAGTTAACCACACTGCCCAACAAAGAAATACTGACTCCGCACATGTGACATTTCTATCCCAAACATGCAAGTAAGCAGGGGCAATCAGCTCTCCAATTATCCAATGCATCTTCCGTCAGAAGTCTTCCTTTACCAGCTGTCTGACTTCAGCAAGCCCACCAGGATAAAGGTTTTGAAATACAGCTGTGACAATCAGATACAAGTGTATGAGAATACTTCCTAAGGGGACAGAAATTCTACTCATTAAAAGAATAGCTTCAGCCGGGCCTGGTGGTGCACACCTGTAATCCCAAGGATCCCAAGTTCAAGGCTGGGAGTATAAAAGGGCTGGGAGTATACTCACTAATAGAGTATTCCCAGGTTCAATCCCCAGTATTCCTCACCCCTCTACAAAAGAATAACTTCAGAAGTGCTCTCTTCTTCCTGCTTCTACTCCCCTAAAAAGAAAGTGTAACTCAAAATACAGCCAAATTGAGGATGTTACACAAATGTAATTTAGAAATATACTTGGTACAGTAGTTAATGTATTTCATTGGTCTTGAAAACCATGATAAACCAGTTAATCTTAAATTATGGACTTAGAGAAAGACTAACTGAATAAACAAAATGAGCTGCCCTACAACATGCAGGGGCAGCTGGCCAGCAAGCCCTCGCCCCCTGTAGTGCAGCTATCCACGCTGCTGCAGAAACCCAGCGTTTTTGGGAGATGGGCAGCGCCCTTCCTGCAGTGCACAGCATTGGTGTCTCCACCAACCCTTCCTCTGTTACACAGTGAATTCAGGCTGCCTCCCCAACATGTCCTGGGCCACCCCAAACCTAGCAGAGCATTCATCCCGGAGCAAACGTCAGCCAAATCTGTGCGAAAAGCAACCAAGCAATGTAGAACTGCTGTACTCAAAAGCAATTTATATTTCAAATGGAGAGTCACATTTTTAAAATTTCTTTTTTCTAGGGTGAAGTAAGCACATATTATATATTTGCCACTGCTACTTCACATGATAAAAGAATAATTTACGTCTAGCTTGCTTTTTATCCTAACCAACTGCTCAGCGTGAAGTGAATTAATCTTCTACAGTTCACCCCACTAATTAACAAAATTGGTACAGCAATTTACCAGGTTCTTTCATATATCATCTTGAGCCATAATGCATAGGTGAATTAGAAATTGCTATTATCAATTTTATAAGAGAAAATACAAGATATTCTCAATAACAGTGTTGATGAATGGTGGTAAAGGATGGGAGCCCAAAATCTTTATTTTAGAGTCTGCAGGACTGTGCTCTCCCGTGTCCCTATTAATAACTTCTCCACATTTCTTAAAGAATGGCTAATTAGGACACCAGGCTGATTTTTTTTTGCTTTATAGTAAATTCTAAATGAAAGTATTAACATAAAGTGGCACTTTATACATTAAATAGAAAAATAATTTTGCTCTAACTGCACGTCCGAAAAAAGCAATACTATGAGGCTTGGGGATGCAGTTCAGCAGTAGAGTGCTTACTCAGCATACAGAAGGCCCTGGGTTCAAATCCCAGCACCACAAAACAGAACAACAGTAACAACAACAAAAAACAGGAAACCAATATTAGTACTGTCTCTTCCTTTTTAAAGTTCCACACTATATTCCCCCATTATTAATCCTAAGGAGTATTTAAAATACTATGATTGGTATTAGGCATTTTTAGGCATTAATTCAGATTACAGGTGCATGGGTGGTATTTTTATAAAAAAATTTACAGAATCTAATAAATATGAATTTTAAAGTTAAAATCATTTGATTGTTCCTCAGATCAAGGAGAAATAGTATCAAATGAGATGACACATATTCCTGTCATACAGACATCTCTGTATTAGCAGATAGATATTTAGGAGAAACTAAATTAAATGAGATCAAGTTTAAATTGAATATTTTGATTCCTTTTCTGGAATCAGGACAGCATATGCAAGGTGCAAGCAGGTATTGATGAGGGACAAACAAATTCTAATGCAGAGAGTTAACAGGTCAGATATGGGAAATGCACATCTTTTAACATTACTGATATGATGGCAGATGGATAAAGCCCAAGACTGAGAGGAGATAGATTCTTAGACCCTGTTACTTCCTGGCTCAGAAACCTGATATAATTAACAATCTTCATCTCCTAAGTAGAGAGGCTAATTTTTAATTTATACTAACAAGCTTAATTTATTTCTTATAAAAATGATTTCAGTACTATGAAGTACGTATCTATTTCAGATTCATGATGGCTAACTGAGATGGCATAGTGAAAATTTTGCAAATCACACTGTGCTCTATAAATCTTAGGTGTTATTATTAGTGCTGCTTTTGGCCTTCCAAAGAAGCAGTCCCTTTCTGTTGCTTATTTTCTCATAGCTATTCCTCAGGTCTGCAAGCTAGATTTTACAAAACTGTGCCCAACAAACACATTTTTAGGTTTTAGTCTTCCCCAGTGCCCATGAAAAATAGTGATATATTTTTCAGAGCACAAAACATATCTATAATAATAACTTAAAGCTGGATGTGGGGGTGTATGCTTGTAATCCCAGCACTTGGGAGGCTGAGGCAGGAGGATCACCATGAGTTGGCAAGCTGAACTACACAGTGACACCCTGTCTCAAAAAACCAAAACAAAAACAAACCCCCACCCCACCCCTAAAAAAAAAAACACAATGACTGAAACTAGATTTTAAAGCTAACGGTTTTCTTGAAAAAATCATTTTGTGGTTAACTGGAAATGATACTAGTTCTTTATCACATACAAAGTTTCTTTAGATATTTTCCACATGTAAAATAACCATAAAACAGCATAGTCCTACACTGGAAGCTCTATCATCCTGTCATTTGCCTTTATAGCTGAAGTAACCCTAGTAATACCTACAGATAACACCTTTACATATTCTAAATAAATGGACTATGTATAAATTCTGATCTCATAACTTTCCCACCTGTCAAATGTAAGTTCCTGTAATCATCTCCTTGGGATCAGACAGACCACAATTACATACGATTTCATATAATGTTGCAGGAACAAATGTATCTTTAAAGTACTTTAAGAATTAAAGCCTGTACTTTGAAACAAAAGCATTATTTTCAAATACATATTTCCTAAAGTAAGATCATCAATACGAACAGAAACATGCCAGTTCATATAAATCTAACATTGGAAGACAGGAAGCTCTGGTTTCCTGGTATTACATAAATGCTTGGGTGTATCTTGAAAACAGCTATGGTACTAATGAACAGAGAATGAGTCGCTGTGGCTGAAACCCTGAGCTGCAGTCTTCAAACACATTGTTACATAACTGCCAAAAGACTGGACTTCGGGTGTGAATGACCTGGATTCAAATTTTGTTACTTCCTAGCTGTGTGTCAAGTGACTTCACACCCACAATCTAGCTTTTTAATCTGTAAACTGGTTAGGATAGTATTTACACTTCATACAGTTATTATACAAAGGAAGTAAGTTACTACACAGTGTTTAGAAACTTACAAAGAATGAACACTCAATAAACATTACTATTATTATTACTGTTACTACTTCAGTTCTATTGATAATTTGCTAATTATTTACTTATAGATGAGATGAGGACCTATCTTACAAAGAATTATAATAGGAATTCAGAATTTGCAAATCTTAGTTCCCTACAACTTCAGTGTGAATTTGAAAACTTCTGAGCTTTTCATTCTAGAATTAATTGCAATTTATGACATTGAATGGTCCTGAGACAACATGGAGAATACGAGCTCAGCTAAGATTTGAATACAAAACACAACAGCTTATCTGAAAGCAGCTGACTGTAGAAGTTCCATACCTAATACAGTTCCGATCTTATTGGTTAGGACAGAATCTGTCTGCTCAAGCCATCCTCCACCACTGAGGCCTTCTTTAAACTTGATGAGAATCGACTGGTTGCTCAGCAGGACAACTAGGATCCGCATGGCTGCTGTCACCGTGGTGGAATGCAAGTGCTCCTCCATGAACATCATAATCCAGTCAAAACCCAGGGTCCTGACCAGTTCTTCACAAGCTCTATTCACAGACAGGTGGATTGAAAGAAATAAAATAAATTTCAGGAATCAGCATTTCAAATTAAAAGACATGACTGGGCTTCATTCTTGAGATACTGTTTATTTCATAGTTTAAAAAAAATCTATATAAAGTCAGCGGCAATTTCTTCTTTTGCTTGATATAATTAACCAGTATTAGCATATGGTACCATCAATTCCAAAGTTTCTACTTACTGCAAGTTAATGCTTGTCTTTTCTTTAGATGTATAAACTAGTTTTAGCAAGATATCTAGAAGTCTGTTCCTCAAAAGTATAAGATTAGCAGATACAAGACCTCCAAACTCCTCTTCTGTTCCTAAAGTGAAAATAAATACATTAAATACCCATATCAGATGAACTAAGACATATCCAACATGATTCTCTGAAACCTCACTGAAAAATAGATCTTTTAGAAAATGTTTTCTCTAATAAAACACAGACAAGGTAAAAGGTCAGTGAAATCATTTCTCTTTAGAGCCCTGCACATTGTTCCTTTATATCTGACATTACCTAATTTAATCAGTGATGAAAAAGGCTTTAAGCCTTCTTTTACATTAGTACTCTCTTCTCTCCTGAAAAAGGGTAAAAGCCATCAAATAAAGACTATAGATATCAAAGACTATCAATAGATGTCAAAGACTATAGATATCAAAGTTCTAATTGCTACAGAACCTCAACCTCCCAGAACATTCATTTCTAGTTTCTTTTTGAAGGGCACAGTTAAATTTACCAAATTTAAATACTGAAAATATGAAGCACAAATGTATTCAATAAATATAATATGAAAAGGAAAATTAGAATCACATAGCCTAGAACAAAGGCAGTGACACACAAATGCACAAGGGGAGGTGGAAAGGAGTGGAAGGCAGACACTCAGGACCTCAGCAGCTGCCTGTGGAATCGCTTGGCCTGGGTCCCGGAAGCCCGAAGGTCCAGGCCAGCTCCACGATGGAAGAGCTGGAGGTGATGAGGTGACTCCCACATTGCCCTGTATACCAGAAATAAGGCTTGGCTGAGGATCACCATGGTTACATACATACTTTTCCTTGTTTGGACCATGGGTAACTATTGGCTTTAAACAGTCTTTTACTATGTACTTTAATGTTTTATTCATTATGGATGCTTCCAGCTCACCCAGGGAAACTGAAGATTCCCCTCTTCTTCCCAGAGGCATATACTGGTGATATGCAAATTGTCTTATCAAAAGCATCCCATTAGACCTCAAATACTATAAGAATCACTTCCTTTAAATAGTATTTCTACAATAAAGTGACAATCTATTCAGACATTTTAAATGGTCCCATAAAATGCGGATAGCACAGAGCTGTGGTATAAAACACTTAACAGTGTTCAGTAAGTGTTGTCCCTTGAGGTGATCTTTATTCTTTGAATCCACTGCAAATCTGTTTCACCAAAGGATTATCAACATTGTTCCAAATGAATGGCAAATACGTCACTAACTTACCCTGTAATTCACAGCAATTTGCTTAGTCTCTCAAATCTCCTGCCCTCTCTTTTGACAATCATGATTGTACTATTTTTTCTTACTCATGACACATAAGAAAGACTGTGCTCAGGACAAGACAGACACCATGGAGGGAAATGCCTTTGCAAGGCCGGGACCCTTACTTTACAGGACTTCTCCACCCTCTCCATGAGTGGGAATTTTAAGAGATGAATGAAAATCATGCATGTGACAGGACTTTGGAATAAGGGAATAAGAAAACAAAAAGAATGCTAAGTAAATAGAATTATCCGTCAGTATCCATGGGAGACTAGTTCCAGGCCCGCACAGACACCAGCATCCACTGATGCTTAAGTCCCTTCTGTAAAATGGCACAGCATTTGCATATATCCTATGCAATCCCTCCCATATGCTTTGAGTCATCTTTTGTTATAATAACTAACACAACATAAATGCTATGCAAAAGGTTGTTCTACTGTATTGTTTAGGGAATAATTACAAGAAAAACATGTTTGTACATGTTCATCTCAGATGTAATTTTGCCCCCAAATATTTTCAGCATGCAGTTGGTTGAATCCACAGGTGAAGCCCAGGCTGACTGTATATGATCTGTGAATTTAATTACAGAGGTCAGCCCCAAAGGGCCTTTCAACACTTTCAATCAACTTTCCCATCCTACAATATATAACAAAAAACATACAGGAGCAGAGAGAAAAATATGCAAAGATGCTTTAAAAAAGTACTTCTCATGGACTCAGAACTCACAACTTGCAACTACTTGTATGCTATGTATTACACAGTATATATGATATGTTATTCTTGTACTTATGTAAAATGACTCTAGTATTATGTTTCAAAAATGGATATAAATTTTAAAAATCAAATAATGTTTAAATGACACTAGAATTTGCTATTCAAAGGATCAATGCTATGAAAGCTCTAAAATTTTTATTGTTCTGAAGATTTTATCTGGGGTAAAATTTATACTCCACTAAATTTTGTACACAATGTTCTCTTTTTTTGCATATTGAATGGGCTTATATAAAACAGATTCACCTCTGGAAGACTAAAAACTGCAAAGTAAGGAGAAAAATTACATGGCATTATCACTTTGTGTCAAAAGAGAAAGGGCATAGTAATTAGTTGATTGCTATCTTTCTCAAACTCCAGGATCAACTTACCACTGTCGAATTTCTCTTCACTATTTATTTCCATAACTACAAATTTCTCACAAACTGCAAAGGTTGGCAAAGTAGAAGAAATAAACTGGCCAAACCTTTAAAAAAAAGGAAAAAGAAATTATGGATTTTATTTTTCTTTCCTCAAAACAAGTAACAGAATACAAAGAAATGGAAAACAAAACAGCATTTCTTATTTTATCTCTTGGATATTTACTTGATTGTATTTGGTTTGTTTCCTCTTGGACCACCTCCAATAACACACATATGCAACACCGTAACATATATACAATTGTGTTTTTAAGAGAATTTAGGTCTTCAGAAGTAAGAATTTGTTTTAATGCACTAAAAAATGGTTTCACAAACAATATAGCACAATCAATCCAAGTTCAAGCGTTGTAACATTATCTGTAAGGATGCACTGTAGCTTAGTGATTAAGAATTTGGGTTTTGGAAATACAGATACAGTTAAAACTCTGGCTCTAATCCTTTATAACTATGTGACCTGAGTCAAGCAGCTTAACTTCTGTGGGTCTTTGTTTCTTCATTTATAAAGGAGGGAAAAAATTAAAACTTTGATAGGTTTCAGTTATAATTTTCAGCAAAGTAATCACTAATGTCAGGATAAATTCTAAATAAACATTGATGATAAAGCTAATTCTCCAAAATAACTCTTAATGTCCAGTTTCAAATGTCACCAAGTTAAAAAAATACGTTTCTAAGGTAAATTAATATAAAAGTGAGTGACTGCATAGCTGATTGAGGGTGATCTAACACATGGATGTGATTTCACCTGTTACCTAGGCGACCACATGAGGAGTGGTGATCAAGCCGAGTCTAAGCAACTGCCCACTTGGAAAATACTTGGCTTATGTAGTTTTTTGTCCATTTTTTTATTAAAATGGGGATTATGATATGAACAAAAGAATATTTCAGCAAACATTCCATAAATATGCCTTATTACTTCAGCAAAATAATACATCACATATTAAGTTTCAATATGTAACAATAAAATATACCTGTTTGAGTATTAGAGACTGAATAGAAAAGTGGTGACACAGGTGATGCGGATGTGTGTGCGTGCATGTGTGTGTGTGTGTACAGTTGAGAATTAGCAGATTTTGGGGAAGAGGGCAAGGGACTGAAAATTCCTATACTGGACATTTTCATGTCTGGATGATCAATTTCACTTGAGCTAATTACCACATCTTTTCTGGCCAATATTCTGATTCCCTAGTGGCGACGACAGTCTTTGCCCCATAGAGGCAAGACTCTGAGGCACTGCATGGTTTGCACGCCTTACAGATGTCTTTGATGGTGTTAACAAGACAAGTGTCACACAGGCACGGGAACTATCACGAGCATCTCACTGGTCTTAACTCACTGGCCCTTCTACTCAATAAGGAGACAAACACAGTTGTTTTCACTACCTGAGCAGATCATTGCTGTTGGGAAAACCTTGCAGCAAGAAGCTCAGCACATTACTAATGGCAGCGATGGTCGGCTGGGACAAAGACATATCCCTCAGAGTCAGAAGCAGCTTTGGGATTAACTGGAATTCTCTCATTAGCTTGGCATTCTTTGAAGCCTCACTGAAAGGAAAGAAGGTTTAATCACCATACTATCATGTTCCCTGTAACTGAACAGTCGCCTACTTGAGTATTAACTACTACCTGGACTCTGTGAGCAGCTCAATGAAGTGTTCGAATAAGGAAAGATGAAGTTCATATGGTGCATGGAGCCAGACCTGTAATAAAAATAAAGGATGGCAAATATTTAAGGTTAAAAAATGTCCCAAATGCCAATCCAACCGAAAAAAAAAGCACATGGAACTTATTTCATTTATGTAATTAACAATATAATTCTTTTATTAATTTTGTAAGTCCCTGTAACACTCCTTGTACATATGAGAAAAAAATCAATCACTATTAAAGAGGCCAAAAATGACAGATGGAATTATCATGCTTTAAATCTATATTTAAATGTGAATATGCTCTATAGGTTTAAGAAGTAACAAAAAGGATGAACACAATGAGGAGAGGAATGGAAGATAACCATAGCCACAAAACAAACTCCTAGATATGACAATATATCTAAAGTCAAAAATGTACCGGACAACATTAACAGCAGATTAGACACTGCAGAAAAATCGGTATGGAATAAAAACTACTCACAATAAAGTATCAGAAAAAAAACAGCAAAACAAATGTCCAGATAGTGCACTAGTTATGCGTGAAATATTATCAGGCAATCTAAGATATGTGAGTGTTGTTTAGAAAATAGAAGAGGGACAGGAGAAAAGGTTGAGAAAAGACTAAAAAAATTCCAAATTTGATGAAAAAAGTACCTTGTAGATCACTATAGCCCAAGTAGTATAACATAACACAATGGGGTGACTAACATCTTTAAAGTGTGAAAAAATAAAAGCATTCAATCAGAAGTGTATCCATGCAAAAATATCCTTCAAAAAAACAAGGAAAAGAAGTTTTTCAGAATTCATCACAAGCACACCTGCCTTACAAAAAGTGTTAAAAGAAATTATGCAGGCTGAAGAATTAAACACAACAGAAACAGAATGCCACAAGATACCCTACATGTGGGTAAATAAAGAATTTTAATAAGTCTTTAAAAAGAGTTAAAGCAAAAATAGTAAAACTGCTGTGGAGGTTATGAAATACAGAAGTCAATGCAGGAAAGTAATGGCATAAAGGATAAGAAGGGAGGGATGGGGTTATTCAGTCATATGGGACAGGTCTTCAAAGAGACAGACTGTCTTTAGATGTGTGATTTGAATTCTAGACCAAGCACTATAAATGTTTGTATGCTATTACATGTTACTTATATCTGTGAAATGGCTGTTCTAAAAATGGGATGAATTAGGTGTTTATAGCCTACTGGAGGTTTGGGGTAATAAAAGATACTATAAGCCATAAAGCTTGCAACACACTGTGAAATGAAGTCAAAGTTTGCTAAGCAACTAAATTTCTGATCTTTATATACTAGATTATAATTGGAAATCTAAAACTAAAGATAGTACATGATTTGAATTTGTTAGTTACAGATGAAAACAACCTTCAGCTGGATTGGGCAGGCAAGGCTCCTTAGTCCTCCCCACACCCTTCCTTGTGCACCTTTATCTCTGTACTCTCACAAAGGCTTGTCTAATTCTCTGCCTGTCTCTTCTAGCAGACTAGATGCCTTGAGGCATGGACTCTGAGGGACTTTTTTTTTTTTTCCTGTTCTGCGATTTTCTTTTTTTTTAATTTTTAGCAAATAATATAGTGCTTGGCTAAAAAGTAACAAGTATCTTCTAAAAGAAAAAGAAGTTTGGGAATTAGAACTTTGAATACCAAGCTGAGAAATTAATACTCTATTGTGCAGGAAAGGGAAGTCATTGGAAGTTCTTGAAAAAGTGATGTAATCATGCCTTTAAAAAAACAAGGTCACAAAGGTAGAAAGGATAGCTTGAGGAGATACAGAAAGAAGTGATAATTACCCTTGGAGCTAAGAGAACTGACTAGGGCTTGGACAGGATATAGCAGAAGTAGAAAAGGCAGATTATATGAAATATGAAAGTAGGATCTACATGACTTAGTGTCAGACTGTTTATAGACAGGGAGGAAGAAGGAAGCTGATTTTATAATTTCAGATCTAGGGAACGGTGGTCAATAGTAACAACAGAAAAGTTAGAAGAGCTAATTTGGGGAAGGATGTTAAGGTCAGTTAAGGTCCTGAGGAAACATAAAAATGGAAATGCTGAGCAAGAAGTCAGAAAAGTCTGGAATTTGGATGTCAAAGTTAAGAGATTTAGATTTGAAAGGAAACTCCATGGAGCTGAGACTGTGGGACTAGGTGAGTGTCAGAAGGAAAGAAAACCATAGAAAGGATAAAAGAGCGAGGATGGATGTCACAGCCAGAAAATGATATTAAAGTAGTGGGTGTAATCCTAGCACTTGGGAGGCCGAGGCAGAAGGATCAAAGTGAATTCAAGGCCAGCCTGGGCTACATAGTGTGTTTAAGGACAGCCTGAATTACAGATTGAGACCTGGTCTCAAAAAAAAAAAAAATCAAAAGTAGTGGGAAGGTTATGAGAATCAGCACGTTTGACACTGGACAGGTGAGAAGAGACATGCAAATTCCAAGAGGGCAAGAAACCCCTCAAATTGCTACTGTGGCCTGTGGATGCTGGGCACTGTGGACAGGCCATGGAGTCTTACTCAGAAGGAAGCTGCTAGGAAGCTCTGAAAATATAGTTTCATAAAGGGATTAGGACACATAGGCTGTTTACTAGGGAACCCGTGACCAAACAGCATATGGGAATTATGGGGGAGAAGAGTTGGTGGCCCAGGGTCACAGTTTGCAAACTTTAGGTGATGGTACCATCTGGGGTGGAAAGGGGACAAAAGGACAAAGCAAACAGGACTTCCACACTCATAAAGTGCTCATGGGCAAAGACACAGTAGAAAAGAAAACTTGTGACTTTGGCAAAATGAATGATATTTTACCACACAGTTGTAATTAACAAAAATTACAAACCTGTTTATTTTAAAAGTTTATTTGCAAAAGTTCCTGTTTATTAGAGAAAAGTTTCTACCAAAATTGTCTGAATGAAAATGTTTGCCTCTTATAACATAGTGAGTTAGCTATTTAAGCAAAGGAACCACACCATTTCATTTCGGTATTTGTATGGTAGAAAATATTTGGAGGGAAGGAATGTAACTATTAATCTACTTTTTTTTGGTACCGGGGATTGAACTTGGGTCCTTACGCTTGCAAGGCAGGCGGTGGAACCACTGAGCTAAATCCCCGGCCCTATTAATTTACTTTTTATGTTTTATTAACTGCTATTAATATGATCATCACAAAATGATAGAACTTAAAACATATTTTAGAGAAAAAAAAGAGTTTAGATCTGTCATTACATAGAATAAGAAAAGGATTCATCAACTATGTATTATTATCAGTTAGTGTTTCTACAAATACCTCAAAATCACACAGAAGGTCCTGGAAAGCAGTTGAATTTGGAATAATGGAGGTCTCGTGTCCACTGTCAACCGTTCCCACCAGGGAAAACGTCAGATGAAGGATGTGACTGTTGAGGAGGGGGCGCTTCTTTTTAAGCAGCATTGCCAGCAACTGTAAGGAAGCAGCACCAAATGTGTATGGATAAACCATCACAAATGCGTCTCACACAGCTACAGAGAGAAATTCTTGGGACATCCAAGCTCACTTCTAAATTTGTACTGTGTCAAATGTAACATTAGAGAAGACGTGAAAACCAATCCTATCATGCTATTACAATATCCACTTTTACAGTAACCCTTTAAGCCCATTTAAATATTTAGGTAGCTGTCCTAGTTCTTTGAGGTATCTCCAAACTGATTTCCACAGTGGTTGCACCAGTCTGCACTCCCACCAACAATGGAGAAGGGTTCCTTTCTCCCCACAACCCTGCCAGCATTTGCTATTGGTTGATTTCTTGATAGCAGCCATTCTTTCTGGGGTGAGGTGGAATCTCAGGGTTGTTTTCATCTGCGTCTCTAGAATGACGAGTGATGTTGAACATTTTTTCATATATTTGTTTGCTGCTTTTACTTCTTTGTCTGAGAAATGTCTGTTCATTTCAGATGCCCATTTTTGAATTGGGTCTTTGAATTTGGGGGGATCTGATTTTTCTCAGTTCTTTATATATTCTAGATAGTAGTCCTTTGTCTTAGGTACAGCTGCTAAAAATCCCAGCTATTCCCCTGCTGGGTATCTTCCCAAAAGAATTAAAAGAATCATACCACAGTGATATATGTGCACCCATGTTCATAGCGGCACAGTTTGTAATAGCTAAAGCTTGGAAGCAGCCCACGAGCCCATCAATTGGAAACTGGATAAAGAAAATGTGGGGTTTTTTTATAAAATGGAGTACTACTCAGCCATAAAAAACAAAAAACTAGAGTCATTTATAGCTAAATGGATGCATATCGAGGCCATACTCTTAAAGTGAAATAAATAGGACACACGTGTAAATACCGAATAGTTTCACTAGTGTGAGAAACTGACAGTGTAAACAAGAGTTAAAATGATTAAACTGAATAACTGATAATTTGAAATAGGAAACAATGTCCAAAGATGAAGGAGTGAAGGGAGGGGAAGGGGAAAGGAGAAGAGGGAAAGGAAAAACTATGAGAAAAGAAAAAAAAAAAAAAAGGAAATGAAGTCTATGTAAATAGGGAAGGGTGGAGGGGGTGAAGGGCACACAGGTAATGGGGAAAAAAATAAGAACCAAGATATATCATATATGTACAGGTACAAGCAATCAATGATAAATGTATACCTAAAATGTATCAATAAAATGTACCAATAAAATTAATTTTAAAATTAAAATAATAAAAAAATAAATATTTAGGTAGTCACTGCTACCACATGCATGCAATTTTGCATTCTTTTTCTCTACACAAAAGGATATTTCCTTCTGCAACAAAGATTTTATAAGTAGAAATTTAAAGGCTTAATAATATCGTGTGGGATATTTATAGTATAATTTAGTCATTCTCATACTGTTGGTACATATAGTTGGTTCCTTTTTGTGGTAAAAAGTGCTGCAATAATCATTTTGAAAGTATTGCAAAACAAAACACTTATTAAAATGGTGTAATTAAATCTATGCAGTACAGTAAATAGCATATTCACTACAAGTAGACTAACTGCTAATGCTATAGAAAGCACGTATGTTGCATCTATAATAGAGGGATTTAATCTTTCACCAAACACTTGTTTCATATTACTTTTTCCCCTGTGTTGCTGGGGAATGAACCCAGAGCCTTTTACATGCAAGGCGTATGTTCTAACACTAAGCTGCATCTCCAGATCTATCTGTCTGTCTGTCTGACTAATCTACCTCATCTGTCTGTCTGTCTGTCTGTCTCTTTGAGATAGAGTGCTGCTAAATTGCCCAGGCTGCCCTGGAATTTGCAATCCTCCTGCCTCAGTGCCCCAAGTAGCTGGATTACAGTTGTGTACCACTGTGCCTGCTCAAATTGCTTCTCAAAAGTAATTTTCTGCTTAAATCCGGTAGATTGTTAATATTTGAATGCTGCTTATTTCTAATTCCACAGGACTTTTTATGAATAGTGAAGGCACATTTATGCTCTAGTGGCTTTGCATCTCCTGAGCACGCAAGGGAGGTAATCAGGTGCATGCAAAAACCAGAGAGCACCAGGAGTCCTCACAGATAAGGCAGTCACCCAAGCAGGCCACAATAATATGACCCTATCATTCCCATTTCCATAAAAACAAGAAAATGTCCCAACTGTGTCCCAGCACACAGTTGATCTGCAAATGCAGTCAGAGCTCCACAACAAAAGTTCTGCATGCACAGACTTCAACCAAATTCTTATCAAAAATATATGGAAAATCCTGTAATCCCAGCACTTGGGAGGCTGAGGAATGGATGATCACTGCAAGTTCAAGGCCAGTCTGAACTACACAGGAGACCCTGTCTTCAAACAAACAAAACAAACCAAAAAAAATATTCGGTATGTATTTTTTCTTGTCATTATTCCTTGGACAATTCAGCATGGCAATGATTTACAAAGCATTTACATTGAATTATGCATTACAGGTAACCTAGAGGTGAATTAAAGCATATAGCTATTTGATTCAGCTATTCCTCTTCTAGATGTTTTCCTCAAAGAGCTAAAGACATCATATCATAGTTATCCATGCATACCCATGTTTATAGCAGCACAACTCATAACAGCTAAATCTTAGAAGTAGCTTTTGTGTCGACCAACAGTTGAACGGATAAAGAAAATGTAGTATTTATACACAATGGAGTACTACTTTGACATAAAGAAGGATAAACTTGATTCCTTTGTAGCAAAATGGATGCACCTTGAGACCATAATCTTAGGTGAAACAAATTAGACACACAAGCTTAAACATCACATGGTCTCTCTTACATGAGAAACACAAATTATAAGTAAAAATCAAAATAAAAGATAATAGGAAGTAGGGAGATCTTTTTCAATTGAGAAAGGGAACAAGAGATCGAGGGATGGGGGAAGGAAGGGAATAAAGGGGGATTAAAAAAAGAATTAAAATAAGTGGAAATAGAGCTTCGGCAAATGGGAAAGGGACCAAGACATGGAAGAAAAGCAGAGAGGGGCTGGGGATATGGCTCAGTGCTGCACATCTGCCTGGAAACCGCAAAGTCCTGAGTTTGATCCCTGGTACCGACAAAAAAAAAAAAAAAAAAAGAAAGAAAAAAGCAGGGAGGGAGGAGAGGGGCAGGGGACAAAAACAGAATTAATATGTGTTATATACTTGTTCCAACTCCCCACAATAAACATAATCATTATGTACTGCAAAATGAAGTAATAAAAATAAAAATTAAACCGAAAGTATAGAGGGAGATGGACATGATTATAGGTAAAATCTGTTCCATTTTGGATGAGATTTGAGCATTTACAGATTTTGTTATCTGAGGGAATTGGGAACCCACTCCCATGGATGAGGGACCACAGTATATTCAACTGTGTACATTAAAGCTATTCAGAAACAATGTCGCCGAAGTCAAGACTGGCTGAGAAAGGAGAAAATTGGTAAACCAAAATAACAAAAACAACTCATCCTCTTGTTGGTATCATTACTATTTTTTTTTTGGTACCAGGGATCGAATTCGGGACCTTGTGCTTGCGAGGCAGGCGCCGGAACCACTGAGCTAAATCCCTGGCCCCAATATTGTTACTTTTAGTAACAGCTACTGGCCTTTTTAGTTCATGTGGAAAGAATGATGGGAAGGCGAGCGTCCTGGTTACAAACCTGGTAGCCCCTGATTCTCTCCATCTCCTTGCTGGCTAGCGGGTTGCTCCTGACCACACACACCAGGGCCTTGACGGCGGCATAGAGCCCTTCCACGTCGGAGGCCATGGCCACCAGGCCCAGGATGGCCGCTGCGCCACCAATGTACTGCAAAGTAGTGGCAACAGGCTTAGGGACAAACGTTCTTACTCCTGATTAAAAGACAGTGAGAAACAATTAAATTCTCCGGGTCAACAAGAACCAAATAAAGCATCTTAAGTAGTTTGTTTCTAACTATGAATTTCAGTTTTTAAAAATCTTCTGCCCTACAATAAAAATTCTAAAAAACAAAAATTCACAAGTGCTTAAGAGAAGGCCATAAATGGCCTTGTACACACTTGGAGGAGCACACAGAGAGGACCTGGGTGTCAGGGTAATGCCAGCATCTGTGCTGGTTCCCTCTGGGTGACTGACAGAAGGGCCCCAGCGTGTGGAGGTGCTGGGGTGAGTGGCCAGCAGGGCTCTGCTGGGGATGCACTGCTGTGGCTCTGAGTCAGGATGGGGGTCAGAGGAGCCCATGGTGGGGACACGGCACTTCCTAACCCCAGGCCTAGGAGAGCACATCCCTGACCACGGCCAAGGCTCCTCCAGGCACAGTGATCTAGGGACAGGGCAGCTGCAACTCCAGGGAGCCCAACCTCACGAAAACACAGTCCCGACTCTGTGTCCATTTAAACCATGTCTACATTCCCAGCATTGCTATGAAAGGGATCATTTGATTATCACTTCCTTACTGATCAGGCTGAATTTAAAAAACATAAAACCAGTTGGGCATGGTGGTGAATGCCTATAGTCCCAGCTACTCAGGAGGCTGGGCGGGAGGACCAGGTGAGCCCAAAAGTTTGAGACAGCCTGGGCAACACAGAGACACCATCTTAAGGGGGAGGGGACACACACACACACACACACACAGACACACACACACAACCGACAGGCATTAATATGCATTTTATACTTCTATGTGCTTTGCAGTATTTGTAATATTTTCATTTGGTATGGCACTGGATTTTTAAAACTCCCTTTTAAGGCAGTCAGGTTCAGTCTTCTTAGTTCCTAGGTAAGGTAAATGGAGTTCACAGAGCTAATGCCTGACCTCATGTAACACAGTGACAGAGGAGGGGATGAACCCTACAACCTGTGAGCGCCTCCTGCGCCCTTCCCACTGCGTCACATTACTGCTGCAGAGTGAAAAGGACACAGAGCGGTGATCAGTACTTGTGGAGCTGAGTAAGGAAAAATACTTCGTGCTTTGTCGTGAAGGAAACTGTTAACAGCGCAATAGTATCAAACAAGAAAAGCAGAGCTAAGCTTTGTGTAGGTTACTGGGGCATAGCATCTGCCGAGGTCTGCCAGATCTTTGCTGACAGGATTCGAACGAACACAACACCAACTCTTTGTTAAACTAAAAAGGCTTTGCATATTAAAAAGGAATAACCACTGATTATGAATTCTGGAGGGCCCAACTGCATTTTGACTCAAAATCCTACCTATTCAAAAAAACCCCCCAAAAACCAAAAACAGAAAAACTAAAAAAAAAAACCTTGAAATACCAAATAAAACAAAAAATCCTTTTTAAACAGATAGCTCATATAAGGCTCTGTAGATTGTCCACCATTTATTACCAGTAGATGTGGTGTTTATATTCAGAAGCTGTTGTTTTTAGCCATTTCTAAATAATAGAAGAATTCATGAAGAAAACCACTGCTAAAATGAGTCATGAAACAATCAATAATCATTTTAAATTTTAATAGAAGTTTTGAATTTTTTCTCTACATGTAATTTGAAATTCATGGAAAATTACATGGAAGCAAGTAGCCAGTGTTCATTAGTGCTAAAAAGAGGGAAAATATTATATTACAGAAGTTTTGATTTTTAAAGTTGGCTGGAAATTGAGATTGTCACATCGATCTCTACTGAACGAGTACTACAGGTCCAGCTCCATAAATCACAAATTTAAACATCGACCCTCAAGTGAGTGCAGATTCAAAGGCCATGGAGACTCTGACATAGCACAGACAACTGAACTCACCCAAGTATCCAATCAGAGTGGCCCCAATGGTCCGCGCAGGCCCATTCAGGTGTCCTGCAGAATTGTGCACCAACTTCACAGGCGTGGCATTCTCGTGGGAGGAGATGCCTAACTAAAGAAGAGCAAAGAAAAATGTAATTATAGATGGAACAGCCTGAATCCTTTGGTTGGAAAAGAAACAAACTGTATGACTGCTGATGGTGCTCACTTTGGCAGCACATATACTAAAGTATTATTGTTGATGTATTTTTTTCTTTCTTCCTCATCAGAATGTTTTAAGAAATGGACACATTTTTTTTTTCATTAAGTTTACTGGTACATTTTAGGTATACAATACAGTCACATTCATCATTGGGATCTTGTACCATTACATGAGTATCTTGGTTCTTATTTTTTCTCTATTCCCTTCCTTTCCCTTCACCCCCTCCACTCTTCCCTATTTACAAAGACTGTTTCCATTTTTTTCCTTTTCTCGTATTTTTTCTTTTCCCTTCTTTTCTTTACCCTATCACTCCCACTTCACCTACTCCTTTGGACCTTTTCTTCCTATTTCACAATATCATTTATACATTTTGATTCTTATTTATACTTTTGGCTTCTCACACCAGAGAAACTATTTGGTATTTACACATGTGTTCTATTTATTTCACTTAGGAGTATGGCCTCAATGTGCATCCACTTAGCTATAAATGTCTCTAGTTTCTTGTTCTTTATGGCTGAGTAGTATTCCATTGTATATACATAAAAAAAACACATCTTCTTTATCCAGTCTTCAGTTCATAGACAATTGGGCTGTTTCCAAGTTTTAGCTATTACAAACTGTGCTGCTATAAAACATATATCGCTGTGGTATGATTCTTTTAATTCTTTTTGGAAGATACCAAGCAAGGGAATAGCTGGGTCAAATGGGATTTCTAATCCTAGTTCTTTTTTTTTTTTTTTTTTGGTACCGGGGATCGAACTCGGGTCCTCGCACTTGCACAGCAGGCTGCGAAACCACTGAGCTAAATCCCCAGCCCTCTAATCCTAGTTCTTTGAGGTAACTCCATATTGATTTCCACAGTGGTTGCACCAGTCTGCACTCCCACCAACAATGAAGAAGGGTTCCTTTCTCCCCACGACTCTGCCAGCATTTGTTTTTGGTTGATTTGTTGATAGCAATCATTCTTTCCAGGGTGAGGTGGAATCCCAGTGTTCTTTTCATCTGCATCTCTTGAATGACCAGTGAGGGTCAACATTTTTGATATATTATTTGCTGCTTTTACTTCTTTGTCTCAGAAATGTCTGTTCATTTCAGATGCCCATTTTTGAATTGGGTCCTTTATATTTGAGTGGGTCTGATTTTCTTAAGTTCTTTATATATTCTAAACAATAGACTTTTATCTGAGGAACAGCTAGCTGGTAAAAATTTTTTCCCACATTGTAGGTTGTCTCTTGGCTCTGTTGGTGGTTTCTCTTGCAGTGAAGCTTTTTAATAAGATGAGATCCCAGCTGTTGATTCCTTGGGGCACTTATTTTTTTAAATGTGTAAACACTTCCAACATGTGGAGACTCTTCAAAAGTAAGTCAGAGCTACTGAGGCACAGATGGCGAGGGGGTCTCGGGTTGCAACTCCAGCACTCTTGGTAACAAGGGACTAACATGGCCAATAGGTTGTCCTCACTCAGGTCCTCTGGTTCCCTGGTCAGTGAACATCTTAGCTTTGCTACAGATCCAAGAAAACTTCCTTCTCACATACTACCGAAGCATTCATAGATAAAGCGACGTATATAAAGGAAGTGTCAAATTCTTTGTGTACATACAACATACACACACACATACACACAGAGGCAAGAATTTACTTTCTATCACTCTTGTATCCTGAACAAAATCACGCTTGGCACATAGCAGGGGATTGATGAGAAGACGCTGAGTGACAGCTTACCAAACAGCAATTGTCAAAAAAAACATGTTTTCTTTTTTTGGGGGGGGTACTGGGGATCTAACTAGGGACCTTGCACTTGTGAGGCAGGTGCAGAACCACTGAGCTAAAGCCCTACCCCAAAATTTGTTTTCTCTAGTTTTCTAGAAAAGTTCAACTTCTCATTTGTTATATTAATTCTTATGTATATATTATTATTATAAACATAAGAATTAATTAATAATAGTATTAGTAATTATTAATATAAACATGAGATTAATATAAACAATGCACTCAGACATTCTCATTTTGAGCTAAATAACTGAATATGCTTTGACCTAAACGAGGAGCTTGATAAACCACATATAAGCAATACATGAGGGAAATAGTAAGACAAAGACTAAAACATGCTAACTGTAGTCCCAGAATAAAAGAGGGGAAATGCACCAGAAAGTTATTTAAAGAAATAATTATTGAAAAATGGAAACAAAGCTTTTTGTACATAGGCAGGGTAGGGGGCATAAGGAAGGATGGGATAAAATAAATTTTAAAAAATAAATTTTAAAAATCACTGAAAATTCATTCAATTTAGTGAAATAAACAAATTAAAAATTCAAGAGGTTCACTAAATTTGAATCAATATAAAGGTTTTTCAAAAAGCTTAAGTATATCATACTCAACTTAACTAAAGATCAAGATAAAAAGCAAATTTCAAAAGCAGCCTGAGAAAAGTTAAGTGGAAATATTATATACTTGCATCAGAAACTAAAACACAGAGATCCACCCCCAGCACTGAGGAGGAGCCTTCCGGGGCAAGGTACCACTGCCCCCAGAGTCAAGGAGCAGAGCATGCCCCCAGAACCAAGAAGGTGAGCTGCAAGGGCACCAGCAGCACACCCGCCCCCAGCATTGAAATGAGAAGACACATAAACAAATCTCAAAACCAGTCTTCCAGATCACCTAAAACAACCCCAAAGGGAAAGAAGATAGAACAATCAGATACTCAACCACCTGGACTCCCTGAACTGGCAACAAAAGATGATCTGGAAAAAATGAAATCAGAAATAATTTCTCAGATAACAACAGAGATTGTGCCAATAGTGCAAGATATGATTAATAAATCTAGAGAGGACACAGATAAAAAAATAGCAGAGCTGAGGAACATGATGGAATCCATAAAACACATGCAAACAGATTTCCAGGAGATTAAAAACTCCATTGAAAGTCTACACAGGAGAATGAACCAATGTGAGGACAGAATTTCAGATACAGAAGATAAGATTGCAATTAGTGACAAGGAAAAGAAAAATTTCTTTAAAATTGTAAGGAACAGCGAGAAATCAATCCAGCAGCTGCTAGACAATGCAAAGAAGAATAACATAAGACTGACCGGAGTCAATGAACAGGAGGGAGTGCAGATGACATAAAAAAAACTGCTCACAGAAGTGATGGCAGAAAATTTCCCAAGCAGGGGAAAAGAACCTGGCATACAGATAAGTGAGGCACATAGGATTCCAACTAGCCTTGATCAAAAAAAATCTACACATAGGCATATAATTGTTAAGATTCCAGAAACCCAACGGAAGAAAACATTCTACAAGCAGTTAGAGAAAAGAAACAAATCACATGCAAAGGAAAGCCCATCAGAATCACAGCAGACATCTCAATGCAAACCTTCACAGCAAGAAGAGCTTGAAGTATTGCAAGCCCTAAAGGAAAACAGCCACCAACCCAGATTCATGTACCCTGCAAAACTATCTTTCAAAATTGATGGAGAAATAAGATACTTTCATGACAGAGAGCACCTTAGGAACTTCATGAATACCAAACCAGCAATCCAAAAACTTTTAGACAATGTCCTAGGAAAAGACAACAAGGATCACAACCCCAGGAAGCCCAGCAGAATGAATCTGTCAGGCACAACAAGAAAATAAACCCAAAGGGGGAGAATTCAACAAAAAGAAAAAGTCATGACAATGATAAGTCAATATGTATCAGTTATAACCATCAACATTAACGGTTTCAATCCACCAATCAAAAGAAATAGACTGGCAGAATGGGTCAAGAAGCAAGATCCAACACATAAGAAACTGCATATAAGAAACACATTTAATTCAAAAAGAAACTCATAGACTGAAAGTTGAAGGGTGGAAAACAATACGTATGTTACAGGAACCAAAAAAAAAAAAAAAAAAAAAGCAGGAGTAGCTATCCTCTTTGCAGATCAAGTGGATTTCAAACCCAGATCTGAAACACTCTCATCACAAGAATTTCAGATAAGGGACAGTCAACTTGTATGTACAAATCTATTGTGTTTTCATTCCTCTTAAGTAAAAACTTAAGAATGAAACTGTTGGTTCTTAACAGTAACACAAAAAATTTGTATATTGTTTTCCAAAATGGTTTTCTCATTTTACATTCACATTAGCAGTATCAGACAGTTCTAACTGGTTCACACCTAAGCTGACATCTGTTCTTTTAAAACTTTTAACTTCATTGCCCTAATGAGTGTATAATAGGATCTTGTTATGGTACTGATTAGTATTTTTCTGATTCTAGTGTTCCACAACTTTTCTTGTGCTGTACTGGCTATTTATCATCTTCTTGTGTCTACTTTTCAATTGGGTGGTCTATTAATGAGCTGTAAGAGTTCTTCATATATTCTGGTCAGAGGTTATATGTATTATAAATACGGTTTGTTTAATGACTACTTTTCATTTTCTTAACAATATCATTTAAAGTTCTAAATTTTGATGGAATCTCATCAATTTTTTTCTTTTATAATCATGTTTTTTGTATCCTAGGAAATTCTTGCCTACCCTAAATTCATGAACATTTTCCCTTATAATTTTTCTTAAACTTTTATAGTTTTAGTCTTTCATATTGAGATTCATAGATCCTTTAAAGTTATTTTTATGTATGGAAATAAAGGGTTGAGGTTAATGTTTTGCATATGGATACCAGGTGTTCTAGTTTCATTTGCTGAAAACACTATCTTTTCCTCTGGTCTTGAATTGAATTTATGTTCTATAAAATGTTAATGTTAAATAATCTTTCAAAACTCAGTGGGCCATATATGCATAGTTCTATTTCTAGATTCTCTGTTTTATTCCAATGATCTATATGTCTTTCCTTATACCAACACTGCCTTGATTACTGTAGTTGTAGAAAGTCTTAAAATTAGGTAGTCTTAAAATTAGGTAATAAATGTCTTCCAACACTTTTTTTTTCTTTTTACTTTTCTAGGTCTTTTGTACTCCTTCATAACTTTTAAATTTCAATATCCAATTCTTCATTTATAGCAAGTATACACAGACCTGAATTTTTATATATACCTTGTGTTTTCGAATCCTGCTAAATTCAAATACAAGTGCTAGGGGCTCCTACAGATCTCTTAATATTTTCTCTGTAGATATCATTTCATCTACATATAAAGATTTTACTTCTACCTTGCCAATTGTGTCTTTTTATTGCCAGACTATTTTGGTTTGGGTCCATGTTTCAAAGTTTAATGGACAAATGAAGAGTAGGCATATCTGCCCTTGTTCCCCAACTTAGGGAGAAAGCATTGTATCTTTTCCATTCATATAAGGCTGAAAGTATGCTGGAAGTATGGAGTACATGGCTTATCTGTTGAGAAGGTTCTGCTCTACTTCTAGTCTCCTGATAGCTTTTACCATGAACAGCTGAATAATTTAGTCCAATACTTTTTCTGCAACTACTGACAGGATATAATTTATCAGTTAAAAGTTATATGAGTCTGCTGTTGTCATATAGGTAGGTTTTCATGCTAGGAACAGACTTTCTTTAACAGGTGCTACTCAAATTTTATATTTCCTCCAGAGTCAGTTTCATTAATTTGTCTTCAAGGTACTTCTTAGAAGTTGTCAAATTTATTTCAAAAAAGATTTTTGCAATATGCTTTCTGTATACTTTTAAATTCCATAAAAGCTTTGGTAATGTCTTTTAGATCTTGATATTATAATTTTAAAAATGTATAATGGATACTGTGTAATAGGAAGAAAAGGTCTAAAGGAGTAGGGGTAGGGGAAAGGAAAGAAGGGAAAAGAAAAAATATGACAAAATGAAAAAAATGAAACAAAGTCTTTGCAAATAGGGAAGGGTGGAGAGGGTGAAGGGAGGGCAGGGGAAGGGGAAAAAATAAGAACCAAGATACATCATGTATAGGTACAATATCCCAATGATGAATGTAGCTGTATTTCATACCTAAAATGTACTAATAAACTTAAAGGAAAAAAAAAATTCATTTGAGACAAGAGTCCTAGAATAGCAAAAGCAATTCTAGGCAACAGAGACATGGTAAGGGGTATCACAAGCCCCAACTTGAAACTATACTACAAAGCTACTGTGATAAAAACAGCATGGTACTGGCAAAGAAACAGACCTGAGGACCAGTGGAACAGATCAGAAGATGCAAAAACAGCTCCAGACACACTCAGCTACCTCATCTTCAACAAAGGAGCCAAACACCCTCACTGAAGGAAAGACAGCCTCTTTAATAAATGGTGCTGGAAAAATTGGGTTTCAACTTGCCAAAGATTAAAACTAGACCTATATCTCTCACCATGCACTAAACTAAAATCAAAATGGATTAAAGATCTAAATATTAAAATAGAAACACTAAACTGGCTGGAACAGAGGTTAGGTAGAACTCTTGAAGACATTGGTGTGGGAAACGATTTTATGAAGAAAACCTGTGTTGCCCGTGAACTAGCACAAACAATCAACAAGTGGGAGCTCTTCTTATTAAAAAGCTTCTGCACTGCAAAAGAAACCACCAACAGAGCCAAAAGACAACCTACAATGTGGGAAAATATTTTTACCTGCTGTTCCTCAGACAAAGGTCTACTATCTAGAATACAAGAAGAACTCAAAAAAAATCAGACCTCCCAGATTTAAAGACACAATCCAAAAATGGGCATCTGAAATGAACAGACATTTCTCACACAAAGAAGTAGAAACAGCAAATAAACATACGAAAAAATGTTCAGCATCACTGGCCATTGGAGAGATGCAAATGAAAACAAAGCTGAGATTCCACCTCACCCCAGAAAGAATGGCTGCTATCATGAAATCAACCAATAACAAATGCTGGTGCGGCTATGGGGAAAGAGGAACACTGCTCCATTGCTGGTGTAGACTGGTGCAACCACTGTGGAAATCAGTGTGGAGATAGCTCAAAGAATTAGGACTGGAAGTTCCATTTGACCCAGCTATTCCTCTGCTGAGTATCTTCCCCAAAGAAGTAAAAGAATCATACCACGGTGATATATGTGCACCCATGTTCATAGGAGCACAGTTTGTGATAGCTAAAACTTGGAAGCAGCCCACGTGCCCATCAACTGGAGACTGGATAAAGAACATGTGTGTTTTTTTTTGTTTTTTAATAAAATGGAGTACTATTCAGCTATAAAAAATGATAAATTAGAGATATTGATAGCCAAATGGATGCACATTGAGGCGATACTCTTAAGTGAAATAAATAGGACACATGTGTGTAAATACCGAATAGTTTCTCTAGTGTGAGAAACTGAAAGTGTAAACAAGGACTAAAAAGTATAATAGATAGTCTTTGTAAATAGGGAGGGCAAGGGAATGGGGAAAAAAAAAATAAGAGCCAGGGGAGATTATGTAAAGGTGCAAATTTCCAATGATGAATGTCATTATATTGTATACCTAAAATGTACCAGCAAAATTCATAAAAGAAAGAAACTAGAAGACAATGAAACATAAGAACAACACATTTAAACTGCCGCTAGGATAAACAAAACAACACAAACAAAACAAAGGTCACTGCAGAAGACTCTATCAAGAAATCTATTGTTCAGGATGAAGACTGCACTCTCCTTTATTACTGTTGTATCAGGTTACCAATGACTCAGTGTCTTAAGACACATGTGTTATCTTACTGCTCAGTTCTGAAGGTCTGAAGTAAAAACAGGAGATGAAAAGGCTACAATCTAGAGGTTGGCAGAGCGCTGCTGTGTCAGTGACCCTAGAAGAGAACCCATTTCTTGCCTTTGTCAGCTTTGATCGGCCCCTGGCACTCTATGGCTTGAAGGGCCCTTTCTCTGATTTTCGCTGCCCGCAATGAGAGCTGAGTCCTGTCTCCTCACATACAATTCCTCTGAATTATTTTATCTTCTATCATAGTCTTGTACTTTTAGGAACCTTTGTGACTCAACTGTGTTCATCTGGATATCTAGCATAATTTTCCTAGGTCACTTGATTAGCAACTTTAGTATAATCTGCAAACTACATTCCCCTTTTCTACATAAAGTAAAACATTCATAGGTTCTAGGAATTAGGGGGCCTTATTATATTGAAAATATTAAAATACTAAATAAAAAATTTACAAGTAAAACGCAAATCCAAGACATGCACTATTTTTCACAACCACTCAAACTTGGGCGGTAGCCACACTGAGGTGGTGAGGTCAGCCTAGTGCACAGGAAGTCGCTCTGCTTACCTGTTTAGCAATGGCTTTGCTGTCCAGCTTGTTGTACACCTTCCGGATCCGCGCTACAGTCAGAGAGGACACGGAGAGTGCATAGAGACCAAAGGATACCTTCTCCTCTGGAACTAATGACACAGGTGAGGGCACGACACCTTCTGACTTGGCATCTTTACCTTCAAAAGAAGAAGAATTCTTTTCAAAATCATGAGTAATTCTCCACACCCTAACACAAATTTTTAATTCTAACTATCATTTTTTTCTGGTACCAGGGATCAAACTCGGGACCTTGCGCTTGCGAGGCAGGAGGCGGAACCACTGAGCTAAATCCCCGGCCCTCTACCTATCATTTTTAAGTGGGTACACTTGCAAGTCTTTTAAAGTGAAATTAGGAAGCTAAATTTAAAAACTGTTAATTTTCAGTTCTTCATCTGGCTCTTAATGATAAAAGAAAAGATGATCTAGTCACAGAATTTATATTCCAAGTTCTACTCTTAAAATATGCTTAACACATAGAGGAATGTAGAGGAGATAGAATTTTAACTGCTATTTAACAAACTCTAAAGCACTCCCCTGGACTGCAAATGACAAAGGGAAGGCATGGAGTGGGCTGCCTTTGTGTGCTGCAGTGTAAGTCTTGCCCTAGCAAGAGCTTTCACTTACACCCCAGTGTCCCCAGCCAGCATGGCACGAAGGTGGAAAGCATGCACTTTGCAGCTCTACAGGTTGATTTTGAGAATGTGTGTGTTTACTTGGCCAACTCCTTCTTCCTTTCATGAGAGCCGCTACACTTTATTTTCATTTTTAGTTTTTTAAGACAAGGATGGCCTTGAACTCACTATGTAGCCCAGGCTGGCCTTGAACTCACAGCGATCCTGCCATCTCAGCCTCCTGAGTGCTAGGATTACAGGTGTGTGCCACCACACACAGCTGAGGGTAGCTACACTTTAAAGTGCCTCAAGTAACAGGAGAAATTACAAAAAGAGGGTTGAGTCACACTCATAGAGGGGCTAGACTAACATCTTTGAGCTGGTATGAAAAACTGGGTAATTAGGGATCAGGCATAAAGGCAAAATCAGTAAGGCCCAGGGCATGCAGTGGAGGACAGCATTTTAACCAGAAGTGAGTAGCCAACAGTATCACAGTGGAGAAAAAAGTGAAGAAAGTACAGCTGCACCTTCTGTGTACAAAGCATGCACACTGCTTCGAGAACCAAGAGCAAGTTACTCACATGGCATACACACCGCCTGAAAGCTCCCAACGTAATTTGGTCCAAGTTCATAAATGGTAGTGACACTGGAGGGAGGCAACACTTCTTCTAGAAAGTGGGTGGGCCCGAGGCGCCACACCAGAGAAGCGATCTGGCGCTGCGCAGGGGGGGTTCCGATGTAGGCGTAGACCGTGCTGACCACTGGGGGGTTCGCCGAGCCAGATCCCCCTGGCGTGCTGTGGACATAATGAAGCTACCAGGAAGACAAGCATACGAGATGGGGGGAAAACACTGTTATCAGGAAATCATCAACTTTAGCATGTTTATTTTCATTACCCCCCCCACTCCCCCATGAAGCAACTTTACAAATGTACCAGAAGAATTCCTCTGGGGAATCCAGGGCAGGGCAAAACTCGAGGATCTGTCACGTGGTTCTGAAGGTAAACTGAGGCTGGAAATGGCAACACCAACAAAGAGATACCACCACTGCCTGGCCGCTCTGAGAGTATAGGTTGGATATAAAAAATAGAGCTTTCTACTATGGAATTCAGGTAGCTTTAAAATTAGTTACCTTCAGTGTTATTCTGTTAATTAAAATTACTGATGAACAGTAGCTTCTCAGGACAAAGAATTATAAAATATTAGAAACTACTAAAGGAAAAAGTCTGTGTATATGCCATCATTTATATGCACAAATTTTAATCTCCCTGCAAAATACTAACCATTGATGAATGACATTCTCAGATTTGCAATTGCACTTCTGATTACCAACAGTGCCTAAGTTAGTAATTCATTTATAATAAATGGATAAAGAGCTGAAGACATAAGGACAGAAGCTGCTTTCGCACAATGCTGCTTCTGTAAGTGTAGCTTCCATCCCTTAATGGAAGGAGGGACATTCATGACACCACCCCAGCTTCAGACCACATCTACTGCTGTGCACGGCTGCCTATAGAAAGTAGTGGCAGGTTGAGTACTTCTTTTCCAAAATGTTTAGGATCAGAGGTTTCAGCCTTCAGTTTACTAGTTTTTGGAATATTTACATGGACTTTATTGGCTAAGCATCTGCAAGCCAAAAATATGAACTTCAAAATGCTCTGAAATTTGAAACTTTTTGAATGTCATGTTGGCAGATGAAGATTTAGATTTTAAAACACTTTGGATATTTGGATTAGTGCTGCTCAACAATGGCAATATTCATCCCTTTGGAGAAAATACAACTTACTGATTCCCTACTGGTTACTTCAGGTCTCTGCAGAATACTGCAACAATCTAGAGTCATGTTCATAGGCCCATTCACTCAGCAAGCAATAGACTGAACACAATGGTAGCAGGCTTCCCTAACAAGCTCTAGGTCTGGGGTTCAATCCCCAGCACCACACACACACACACACACACACATACACACACACACACTCACACACTCATACACATGTGTAGGTTTTCTATTGAGCATAGGTCAGTGTAGAGCATGTGCTCAGTATACTCCAGACTCTGAGTTCAATCCAAGTAATACAAACAAAACAAAAACAACTGAATGCCCATAATTATTATCAGGGATTAATCTGGGTGACCAAATACAAAGGAAAAAACCTCTAGCTCTCAAGGAATATAGTCTTCTGGATGAAATTACAGTAACAACAGTGAAATGACAAAACAGTGTATGCACAGTTCACTTAAGCCTCCTTCAACTTGTGTCTTTATTGTGAAAAAGAACTTAGCAATTTGGCCCCAGTGCTGACAGTAAAGTCTTCAGTACCTTATGACCCTACATTTCTACTCTTCTTTAACAAAGTGGTATGAATTAGTCGGCCACATGACTAACATTTTGTTCAAATGGGTACTCAAAGCCAAGTTAGGGTTAAGATAGTGATCTTAAATACTCTTGTAACACACATACTCGCACACGGGTACACATACATAAGTGCACGCACACCCTGGGAAACCCAAGGCAGGCAGGCAGGCGGACGGGTGTACCTTGACGGTGCTGACCAACTGCCCGTCGATGTAGAGGGCAGCCGTGCTGTTCTTCAGCATGCCCTTGCTCATCACCAGGACCAGGTGGTGCCACTGTCCCTCCACAATCAGCTCTCCACATCGAAAGCGAGCACAGCAGGGCAGAATCTCATAAAAAGAGGATTCTTCACTAAAATCATCAACTAAAACAATAGAGGAAGGATGTAAACACTTTTGCCAGTATCATCCTTAGTCTGATAATTATTCACACACCCATTAGCATGTTTTGACTTTTGACTTTATGTTAAAACAAATAAAATGAGGCAAATGAAGATAGCGTACTCATGTAATACTTTTCAGTAGTCAGAATAAAACCTAGATGTATGTTTGTTTTTATCTGCCCTAGCCAGATACATATAGTTATAATCAAAGAAAGTCTCAATAGCTAAGGAAGTAAAAAAATAGTCAATACAATAAAATAAAGTAATGATAAACAATATAAAAGACTAGGCTGACATCAAAACCAAGAATAAGTTAGTGGAACTATATCAAGTTGAAAAGCTTCTGTATAACAAAGGCAACAAGAGCCCGAGTGAAAAGGCAACCTATGGCATAGAAAAAATATGTGCCATCATGTATCTGACAGGGGCTGATCTCTTGTGTGTGTGTGTGTGTGTGTGCGCGTGTGGCTCAAATGACTCAAGTAAAGAAACTAACATCCCTATTAGAAAATGGGCTAAGGACTTGAATAGACATGTGAGGTATGAATGAAATAAACAGTGAACATTTAAATATTAAAAATATCATAGCAAAGACACATTGTAATTAATTCCCCTCACTTTGAACACACTTATCCTATCATGTTTGCCACTCTCTGAAGCAGCTCTGGAAGTTCTCTTTCATGGATGTCTTTACCAGTTGTTACAAAAAATGTGGTGAACGCTGCTACCAGTGCTATCCACTGGAAGAGCAGGCTTGTAAAAACACTATGTTGTGTCCTCATCCATTTCATTCACCAGATCTGGCACTGTGCTTTTTTTGTGTGTGTGTGGTATGGGGGATCAAACTCAGGACCTTGTGCTTGCCAGGCAGGCTTGGCGCCACTGAGCTACATCCCCGGCCCTACACTGCACAACTTCTGGTTCTTCCACAAAGTCAAAGGGACCATGAAAGCAAATGCTTTCAAGCAAAATTCAGAACATGGAGGCAGCCACAACAGTGCAACTAAAGACACAAAAGAGGACTTGCAGAACTGTTTCAGGGAGCAGAAAGAATGATGGGATATGTGTGCTGGAAGCGAGGGGGAGTACCTTAAGGGGGATTAATGGCAATGTGTATTTTGCTATAATAAAATTTTTAGAATTTAAAAATTCACCATGTATTTCCATCATACCGTGTATCATCTATAAGGACACACAACTGGGTGACAGGTACGTAGAAACATGCTCAACATCACTAATCGGGAACCAGAACCCAAACCACAATACGGTACAGTGTGCCCCTCACATCTGTCAGAATGGTGACTATCACAAAACAAAAATGAGTGTTGAGAAGAATGTCAAGAAATCAGAACCCTGTGCTCTGGGGATGGAAAGAAAAATGGTTTACTAAATGACATATAAAGCAGTATGGAGGTTTCCCCAGCAAGTTGAAAACAGAACTACTATAGGATCCAGCAATCCTATTTCTGAGCATTTATTCAGAAGAACTGAAATCATAATCTTTTTTTTTTTTTTTGACACAGGGTCCCACTATTTAGATTAGGCTGGAATCATGATGTCGAGGAGATATTCTATCAGCACTCTTAATGAGATGAGCAGATAAAGAGAACATGGTAAATACATGAAACAGAACACTGCTCAGCCTTAAAATAGAGGAAATACTACAACACAAAACAACAGGGATAAACTTTCAGGGCACTATGCTAAGCAAAATAAGTGATTATTTTGAGAAAGACAAATATTCATGATTCCTTCTATATGAAGGATCTAGAACAGTGAAACTCACATACACAATGAACTGAACGGTAGCTACAGAGTGAGATCTCTATTCTTCTGTGAGAGAGGAATAGAGAAACCATCCAGCATAAAATCCCAAACAAGGTAAATACGCTCTAGAGATCTGCCATGTAACATTGCCTCTGTAGTCAGCAATGGTAGGCACAATGTTTTGACTGACATTCAACTAAGACAAAGTTATAAAGAGAACCAAGAAAAGCTATAGTGTATTCTCGTTTCTTTTATGCTGAGTTACAGGAGAGGTGCTAGTTCACGGTTGTGTGGCCCAGAACCTACTAACCACAGTAGTAAGGAGGTAAACTGTGGTATAAAATAGGTGTTTTGTGATCCAGGTTCCTGCTTCACAGACAACTCTGTACCATATGCACTCTTATTTACTGATATTCTGCAACCACCTCCTAACTTGAATATTTGCTAATATTCCGCAACTACTTTCTAACTACAGCCTGGCAAACCAGTATGCTGCCAGACCATACTAAGAAATAATGGATTCATGTTCATTTAATTTCAGTGTTAAGCTAATTAAAATTTAATTAACCTTTTTTGGGGGCTATATTAGGGGTCAAATCCAGGGCCTTGTGCTAGTGTGTGCCCTAAATGAGCTAACCTCTAGCCCCACCTCTTCTGAGTATTCAAAATAGGCAGGACAGGAAAGGGAAACCAGGTGTTGAAAATTTAAAAAACAAAAATCAAGAAGATTCATCTACATATAGACATATATGTTAAAGCAGGTCCTTAAAGCAGATCTACTAGTTTGTTTTTTTTTTAAGAACAAGTACATAGAAGCAAATATACTTGAAAGTAAAGTTTAAATTATATGAAGGAACCAAAAATAAAGTATTAATTTCTATTTTTAGAATCTTAAAACATCTGCCTACTCTGACATGCTGATTATATTTTAAAATGAGATTTCAGTATATATGTCTGCTGGCAACTTAAAACTGCTACATAGCAAGTCTCATCTGTAAGGTGACTTAAGGTAGGAACAGAACTGAATTACAGTAGACAGAGGGTAGGTTCAACCCTTGGGAGGCGTAGGGTTATGGACAAGGGAAGCGAAAAAAAGACAAACATGCATGTAGCTTGGGCAGAACACATGCTTAGCATGCATGAGACCCTGTGTTTGATCACCAACACACACACACACGCACACACACACACAAGCCAAACACAAATACTAATCAAAAATCCCAAGGTAAGTGTGGGCAAAACAAGGAACCTTTCCCTTCTTTGTTAACAGACTATAACTCTTGAGGCCTGAAGACCATATTATCTATAAAATCTCAGTCTGAGCTTCTCTTTCTGATTAGGCTGGCACTAGGATGTTTCTGGTGCTGACTGATCTGTAGGTACCTTAGTGGCCACCAGGTTTATGACAGCTCTTCGAGGCATCATAATGGTTAAAGTGGTCTGAAGACAGGTGCTGGCAGTACTAGTGTGTCTGCGGCTCTCATTTCTAATCACATATGATTCCAGCAATCCTGCACTTTACAGTGAAAATGATAAAAAGCTAGAAAATCTCTTCCTAGTTTATGGATGTATCACTAGTTCTACACCTTCATTTTTTGATTAAATTTTATCCTTTCTCCAAATTTTTCCAATATCACTTGCTTTTTGCACTGTTTTTTCCTCAGGTCATCTAGCTCTTGTTTATATATTCATATATGTTTAAATCATAACTGCATCCTCATACATTCTAGGCACTGTTTTAGGGGTCGGGGTACCTTCAAAACAAAGGTTTTGGAAGGTTTATAATTCTAGCAGGGCAGACAGAACAAGATAGAGAATTAAGGGGCTGGGGATTTAGCTCAGTGGCACCATGCCTGCCTCTCAAACACAAGGTCCTGAGTTCGATCCCTGGTACAAAAAAAAAGAGAAAGTCTAGAAAGTCAAGATCGGAAATGAGAATATTACACAAGGGCTATGACAGTGGGCATGGGAGTTAGGCAAGATTCCGAGAATAACAAGGAAACATAGTGTAGTCAGACTCTGTGGAAGGGGTGCTATTTTTCAACCTGAAAACTCCAATTTCTAGCTGGGCTAATTAACTAGCTGTGAAGGTGTCGTTTATCAAGTAAGGTAAATAACAGGCAGGTTTAAAAGAGAAACTGAGAGGATTCTGGGACTACTTCACGTAGAGATGTCTAACATGCAGTTGGATCATATGAGCACCAACCTTTGGATACAGACAAATTAAACAACACTTGTCTCATGGTCCCTGGGATAAAAAGACCTAAAAGCCAACACAACTTGGTGATTTTTTTCCCCATGAAGAGCAGATTGAGAGCAAAGACCAGAGGTGAAATATGAAAGGCTATTAATTGTGAGGGGAAGATGGAAGAGAGTGAACGCTATTGCAGGAAACTGCAGCAGAGTGGAAAGATAAGAGTGTGTATCCCAAGTGCAAGTCTGAGGCAGTTAATGAGCAGGAAGAAGTCGAGAGGACAAAGTTATTTAGGTGCAAATTAAGTGTGCTAATCATAAAATTTTAATTAATTAATCAATCAATTATTTTTTATGATGCCAGAGATTGAATTCAGGGCCTGGAGCATGCTAGGCAAGAGCCCTATCACTAGTGAGCTCTATCTCCAACCCTGATAATGACAATTTTAAAGAACTAACTTCACTGAGCCTTAGCTCTGTGCTGGGCACCACAGAGATTAAAACAGGAACTCCTACAATCTAATGGAAAAACTAACATTCATATTCAGTTAACATTTACTGAGTCCCAACCACTTAGGAATCAATGTGATATTTTCCCTAGTTAAAAGAGCAAAAATAGATGATTTTAAAACATACATTTATATATAAATGTTTATAGTCAAAGCAAAAATATTCAGTAAGCTGAGTTGTGTATGTTATGTTACTTATGTCATTTAGGAAGATCTTGATGAATGATTTGGTCAGAAGTTCTGCTGTGTAAGAGTGTGAAGCAATGACATGCTGGGGGATTAGGACTATGAACTGGCGCCCCTGCAGTCCTGAAGGTACTGTGGACTAGAGATTGAAAGGTTACTGTGTCAGGCACTGTGAGCCACATGTGGCGGGAGACGCTCTAGGAATATGACTTAAGCAGAATTCATAGTCAATCGTGATCTTTACCAAAATATAGCCAATAAGAGAGCTGGTTTCTGAGCAAAACTCTGATTCCTAGCAAGAGGCAGTCTTTTTCAAGCTCTCCCTCCTGCTGTTTTCTGCATTTTTCGAAAATGCCTCAAAGTTCACTGGTAAAGTACTCAAGGTTTCACATAACCTGTTCTATTCTAAGTTGGAAAGGAAGTATCAATTGGACCGAACTTAAAACATCAAAATCAAGTTTTAACACTTGTAGAATCAAAAGAAGGAAACAGGAAAGATGAACGCTGACCATAGTTTTGGAGCAGCTCCTCTTTTGTGGAGACGATCAGGGAGCGGTCTTTGGCCGAGAGGACCATGGCCAGGCACACGTAGTGCTGCTGGGAGGAGTTTGCGCGCCGCACCATGGTGAGCAGCCGGACTGGGTGGTGCTGTGGGGCGCAGCTGAAGTGCTCGACGCAGAACCAACTGGAGTAACTCAGGCCAGAAGGCGGAGGGAAGAACCTCTCACCTAACGGGGACAGAGAAAAAGAGATTTTCTTTTGACTCACATTTGTATGCTAAAGAGACCATATAAACTCTACATAAAACATCTAAGGAAAAATAAACTTTGTAAGGAAAAAGAGTCATATTTACCGGAGCCAATGCCGCTGACCACAGCCCCATCCGTGAGCCCCGTGGTGACAGCATTATTTGTAGGAGCGTTGTGAGGGGCCAGACTGGGCAGAAACAGGCAGCTGTGGAGGAAGAGACAACACATGCATCAGAAGTCACCACTGCACCCAGCAAGTGGACAGGCCTGTGACGGCCAGGACACCACAGCCATGAGATCAAAGATCCCCAGGAAGTCGGGGTGCCTAGCAACACCCTTCCTATCTTTTAATTATGTGAGATTATCAAGTGATAGACTTAAAAATCTGTAATACTATCCTTGTAAGTTTAAATTCTTTGAAAATTAAGGTAAAATTTACATATGCAAAACCCATAAACGTAAGACCTCAATGGAGCCATTAGAAAAATTTCATCACTTGCAAACAATTTTCTTGTCTTATCAGTCAGTCCTTTCACCATTGCCCTGATCCAGAGTCCCCAAATACCTATGATTTGACAACGACCTACTAGAATATTCTTTTTTAAAATTTATATATATATTTATTGGTACATTTTAGGTATAAAATACATTTACATTTATCATTGGGTGTTTGTACCAGAACACGGTGTATCCTAGTTTTTATTTTTTCTCCCATTAACTGTGCACCCTTCACCCCCTCCACCCTTCCCTATTTACACAGAGTTTGATTCCATTTTTTTTTTCTTTCTCATAATTTTTCCTTTCCCTTCTTCCCTTTCCCTTTCCCCTCCCACCATCCCCTAACCCTTGGACTTTTTCTTATTTCAAATTACCAATTAATCATTTTAATCGTTTTCATCCTTATTTGCACTTTCAATTTCTCACACTAGAGAAGCTATTCAGTATTTACACATGTGTGTCCTATTTATTTCACTTAAGAGTATGGCCTCAATATGCATCCATTTAGCTATGTCTCTAGTTTCTCATTCTTTATCGCTGAGTAGTACTCCATTTTATAGAAAACCCACATCTTCTTTATCCTAGAATATTCTTAAAATACAACTACAGAGTTAGATCAACACATGAGAATCCTGTAAAACCTAGTACATCCATAAGTTATAACGTTCCAATAGCTAATTGACTGAAGTTATTAGTAAGAGTAGAAAAAGTTTGTGTTGACTCAAACTGTATTTTAAAATGGCCAAACAACCAGACATAGTGGTGCATGCCTATAATCCTAGTATTCAGGAGGCTGAGGCAGGAGGATTGCTGAGAGTTCGAGGCCAGTCTGGGCTACATAGTAAGTTCAAGGCCAACCTGAATTACATAGAGAGATTCTCTCAAAAAATGAACCAACCAAACAAACAAATAAAAAAGGCCAACAAAAGCATATAAACTTTATAATCTAAGCTATTAGATCTATTAACATTTGTGTATCTTTTTTGGCATTTAATGTGAAATGAATAATTGAATACTTACAATGTGTAAGACATTACAGTAATTTGAGGGACAGAATGGTGATAAAATCTAGTCAAAGATCTGTTGCTCTATTCTTTTTTGGTACCAGGGGGATTGAACTCAGATCCTTGTGCTTGCAGGGCAGGCAGTGGAGCCACTGAGCTAAATCCCCAGCCCTCTTGCTCTATTTTAATTTATGTATTATTCATACATTTTTATTTCTTGTATCAGGAGTTGGCAAACCTTCTCTAAGGGGGCAGATGATAGACAACTTACTCTGAAAGCCGAGGCCACCCACCCTACTGCCTACCACCAAAGCCACCAGACAAAAACCACACATAATGAGTGCAGCTGTGTTCAATGAAACCAAATTCATAAAATGATAACACTTACAAAAATCTTATTAACAAATATAAATTTGGTTCATGGGCCTTAAAATTACTAACTCCTTTATTATAAAAGACAGATAATGGGCAGCAGGGAGACAGATCTTCTTCTAATGGGAAGGGGACCAAGAGATGGAGGAAGGAGAAAGGAGGCGGGAAGGATGAAAAACAAATTAAGATGTAGCTGGGTGTGGTGCTACACGTCTGTAACCCCAGCACTTGGGAGGCTGTGGGTTGCAGGCCAGCCTGGACTACATAGTGAGAAGGTTTCAAAAATCAAACAAATAAAAGCAAAAAACAAAACAAAACAAAAAGGATTAAGATGTGTTATGTATACATACCAACTCTACATGAGAAATGTAAGTAATATATACTACAAAAATGTAATGTATACATACTTTAGAAAAAGAAAACTAGTATGGTGTTTTTCCAACAGATGATGTTATCCTCATATGGAGGACCCTAGAGGATGCCTTATATTGCAGAAAACCTACTGCCAGCCCTTAGAAAAGAAATTGAAAATGCATGTGCAGCAAGCTCAATGACCAAGGTTACCCAAGCAGCAGTTTGCCATACTAATAAATGTATGGAAGCTAATGGCCATCAATTTGAATACCTCTTATAGTTGCAGAGGCCAAAGGTGTCTTGTAAAAACACTTATGCAACTTTTTTCCTGAAGTGTATATACATTTTTTTGGTGGACTCTATATTTTAATCAGCTAGGTTTAAAACCTAAGACCTATTTGCAAAGGCAAGTATGAGACACAAAATGACAGACTGAGGCATGACTACCTCACAATTTCCTTACCCAAACCCTTCTAGGGATGTGTCAAATTCAACAAAAGCTGGAGTAACTGAGGACCCATGAAGTCTGATATCGTGTGGAGTTGTCATGGAGACGAGACACTTCACCCTGGTTAAGGGTACGGTGCTTCCTTCGGCAGATTTCACCAAGCTTTTGCTTATTCGGTAATGGTTATCTTCATGCAAGCTAAAAACGTTATCAGAACCCAGACCTTCCAGAGATGTGAGCATACTACCTGCAAGTCAAAGAAAATCTCTTGGGAAAACTATCATGTAGAATCTAAAAGTAGCCTTACAAGGCTGATTTGTCTTCAAGTACTACTACTCTTTAATTGTAAAACACAATGATTTTCTTTTTAAATACTAAGGCCATCATCCAGTTTTAATAAACTTAATAGCCTAATAAACTTCTTTAACTTAAAAAGCTGTGTTCCTTTTTAACATAACACTAAAGTAATGTGCACACTGTAAAAATCTAAGGAACTAAACAGTATAAATATGAAAACCCACCAGTAACCACCACCTAAGCCACTGTTTCAATGTAATTTAATTATAAAGCTCAGTTAGTGGTTTGTAAACCAGATTATACTTTTATTTTACAAAACTATTTTTTGTTATTTCTCTTTGAGAAGAAAAATTTTCAAGGAGCGTTAGGAAAAGTTATTTTTCACATGAAAAATATCAGATAAATAGGAGTACGTTGCTTCCCTTGTCTATATGTATATGAATGATAACAATTTCAAGAATGAGAAGACTAATTCTAACCTTCACTCCTTTCATACAACACTGAAAAGACAAATTCTAAACAGACTGTTCTGTCTTTCCAGAAATGCATCATGAATGTAAAGAAGAAAACTTTCTCTCAGACAATGATCCACATGAGTATATGTAACTATTTTCTTCTTAAATGTGCTAGACATTCAAGAACCACAAAACTATTTTATTTAATTAATTAATTTATTTATTTTTTGGTACTGGGGATCGAATTTGGAACCTTGCGCTTGCGAGGCAGGCAGCGGAACCACTGAGCTAAATCCCCAGCAAAATATTTTAATATTGTCTTAGAGAAAGCAGCTATTTTTGTTTCTACTCTTAGCAAAGGAAATCATAACTCAATTCTAAAGAACTATGAAAGTACTGTACAAAAGTAACAATAACAAATAAATGCATAAAGGGTCTGTATATTAACTGACATGAAAAACTATAGAACTTGTTGTTTTCCAATAAAGCTATGTTGGAACTCAAAAGATCTTAAAGTTTCCATAGCACAGCATTCTCTAGGAGGAAAGATTAAAATGGAAATAACAATGGTTGAAGGCTGTTAATCTGTCTGACTTCAGAATTCTCACTTGAAAAGTGAAGGCATGGATCCAGAGGATCACTACTTGCTCTCAAAGTGGCTATTTGTTGTATTTTCATAAGTTTTCCCTTTGTCTGTTTCACTAGTAATGCTCATCTTAATCCAGCAAAGAAATGCCTTGTCACACCACTAACTACGTGAAACCAATTATAAAGTAAAAGTGATGAGAACCCCAGAATTAACTGTGCCAGGAAATCCAGTGCAGCTGGGCTCCAAGCCCAGCTCTTGGGTGATGGTCCCCATGCTCTGAGAGGGCCTGGGGGATACCCTGACCGATGATTCTTCATCAGCCTAGTGGATGCCTCCTCCTCGGACGTACCACCCCTTTCTATTAAACAAGCATGAAAAGGGTCCGAGAAAGTCCTCTGCTGATTTCACATCCTTTCTCAGCCTTCTCTATCCCAACTTCTGCCCCGTCCCAGGGGGTGGCAAGCCTACATGAAGAGCTGGCCTATCACCTTGCTTCCAGTTCCAGGACAGCCTTTCCTCCGATGGGCTTGGTGCCCAGCTCCCTCCGGAAGCCACTGGCTTCACTTCTTTGCCTAATGGGCTTACATGCCTTGGTGTACACCTTTAACTGCTTTTATCAGTATTTCTAATTTCTTCTCCTCCACATCTTCCTGCAGCAGCTGTCCTACAATCCCACAGCCTGGTAGCAGTAACCCAATACTACAGAGTAGAGCCACTCTGTAGTCCAGGCAGCAAAAGTTACTTGAAAAGGTAAGGAAACCATGGATCTCCTTAGAAAGAGACATTTCCCCTTCAAGACAGGGCGATTTGGCCTGTCACTCTCTTCTCTGCACGCTTGCACCATCAATCACATCTTCCCTGCCCTAACTGCTCCCCTGCTCAGTTAACTGACCTATTACATCTTCACTTAAATAAAAACAAACCCCTTCTTTTTATAAACTCCTTAAAATAATATGAATTTAGTACAGCAAAGTGAAGGTCAAAGGTCAACTTACTTCTCATCTCTGGCTCATAACTCAGGGAACTTGGTTTGTGGACCCTGTATTGTTTGAGCAGTTTCTTGTCCCAGGCACCACAATTTAAAGGACTCGCCAAACGCAAAAACTCCCTATGAAAGAGACAAAGCAGTTATTCTTTGACTGTGAATATTATATAACCCAGAAACCAAACACAAAAAATGAGATTTAGTGAATTATAACACATTAGTTTAAAGACAAAAAGAAATGCAAAATTACTAATCACCTTATACTCAAGCCTGATCCACCTGCCTCAGCCTCCTAGAATGTTAGGATTACAGGCATGTGCCTTAATTACTTAATTACAGGCATGTTTCTTAATTACTTCCTGTGACTCCAATCTTGTCCCAACTCATTCCATTCTCCACTATAGTTACTATCTATCAAAATTAACATGTGTTCCACGTCACTGCCTGTCACATAAGACTCTATAATGGCTCAGTTCCAACTCCTCCTGGCTTAGCATGCAGTACCACACGAGGTGATTTCCACCTTAGTCTCCAACACCACTGCTCTAGTCTTTCCCAGTTTCTCTATCCAGGCCTGTTTCATTCTTCTAACTTCTTAGGAAGGCTGTGTTCCTCATTGCTGAGAATACTCTTTCCCTTACTTAAAAAAACACAAAAAAAACCTGGCTAACTCCTTCCCATACTTGATTTCTTTTTTTGGTACCGGGGATTGAACTCAGGACCTTGCGCTTGTGAGGCAGGTGGCAGAACCACTGAGCTAAATCCCCGGCCCCATACTTGATTTCTTAACTGTCATTTCCTCTACAGAGCCTCCTCTGAACCCCCCTCTCCAAATGTGGGTAAGTGGCCCTTATATCAACTTGGTAACGCTGCTATTATAGAACTCAACATACAGCATCTTAATTTCCTGCTTGCCAGACTATACATTTTTGAGAGTATGAAGCTTCCTGCTCCTCACCATGCCATGTCTGCCATGCAACAGACATCCAAAAAATGTATAATTTGCATTTCTACATCAGGAAAAACTAATAATGGATAAAGAAGAACTCTATCTATAAGTTTTACAAAACAACCTGCTATGTTCTTATCTCAAGCACTGACAAGAACAGAGAATATTCTGAGGGGCTAGGATCTAAAGGGCGCATGTCCTTCTGGAATAGGTGGGTAGAGGTCACCAACCAGACCTTACACACAGTAGGATTCCTTAACATCCTGTCATTTATGACATCATCTAAAAAATACACAATACCTTTCTTTATTTTCAATTTCCAATAGCACAAAGGAAGGGCTTAAAAATACAGGTACTTTAAGCCAGATTTTCATGCTGAATGGTATAGACAAGTAATTTATAACCTATGGCTTACAAGTAACCAGGTCATCTGACTTTTCTTTCCTTCCTTTTTGGTAATCCGCTACTTTAAAAGTGCCAAGAAGTGGAAACTGGATAAAGAAAATGTGTTTTTTTTAATAAAATGGAGTACTACTCAGCCATAAAGAACGAAAAACTAGAGTCATTTATAGCTAAATGGATGCATACCGAGGCCATACTCTTAAGTGAAATAAATAGGACACACATGTGTAAATACTGAATAGTTTCTCTAGTGTGAGAAACTGATAGTGTAAACAAGAGTTAAAATGATTAAAATGAATAACTGATAATTTGAAATGGGAAGAAAAGGTCCAAAGACAAAGGAGTGAAGGGAGGGGAAGGGGAAAGAAAAAGAGGGAAAGGAAAAACTATGAGAAAAGAAAAAAAAAATGGAAATGAAATCTATGTAAATAGGGAAGGGTGGAGGGGGTGAAGGGCACACAGGTAATGGGAAAAAATAAGAAGCAAGATATACCATGTACAGGTACAAGCACCCAATGATAAATGTAAACGAACTGTATACCTAAAATGTACCAATAAAATGTACCAATAAAATAAAAAAAAAAAGTGCCAAGAAGGATCAGGGAAAATATCACTGCTATTTTCCAAGATTTAGGACTGTGAACATGTCCACAGATAGCAGATGAGTAAATAGGATGACCTCATACAGCTTAGTGTTATCAAGGCCTAGCATACATCACCGTTTCATAAATGTTTATTGCACAGGCTTTGCTCAATATGTTATTAGCTTGGGGCCAGGGATTTAGCTCAGTGGTTTTGCTGCCTGCTGCGCAAGCACAAGGACCCAAGTTTGATCCTTGGTATCAAAAAAAAAAAAAAAAAAAAATGTTATTAGCTTGAAGTCAGCTTAAAAATTACAAATAAATGTCAACCATTTTTAAGAAAGCTCCTTAAATTTTTATAAGTAATTTAACAACAGATAGATATAATCTAATAAAGAGTGCTACACAGTCCTGAAATGACAAGTATGAGTATAGTGTTCTAAGTGCTATGTAATTTCAAAGGAAATACAGAAAAAGTTTAAAAATAGCAACAAGCAACTTCCATTTATAAAACTTACAGCCCTCTTTCTCTTGCATTTAGAGGTATATATGAATGTGTGTGTATTTCTTCAATGATTCACAAACTGTGGTATATCCACAACCTATAATATTATTCAGCAACAAAAAGAAACAAATGATGCAAGTAACAACTTGTACGCATGTCAAGAGCATTAAGGTATGAAAAATACTCCAAAGGCCTCATACTATTTGATTTCATATATGTAACATTCTCAAAATGATAAAATTATGGAGAAAGAGGGCAGAACTGTGGTTTTCAAGGGTTGGGATGGTGGAAGATAAGGGAATGACGCTAAAAGGGTGGCACTAGGGACACATCTCTGACTGCCAGATCAGGTGGTGGTTACATAAATTGACACATGCATGCAATAAGAGAACATTATATTCAAATTTGTACACTTCTGCTCATACCAGCTTCTGGTTTTGATGCTATACTGCAGTTCGGTAAGATGGGACCATGGGGGACACTTGGTACAGAGGATAGGAAACTTGTCCAGTTATTTTTACAAGTTACTGTTGTATAGTATTCTAAAAGTTTAAAAGGTATTGTTTAAAGGTTCTATTCTATAAAAAGTTCTTGAGTAGACATAAGTGCTAGCCATATTAAACAAGACTTTATTTTTAAGGGAAAATGAAGTATAAGGGATCCTGATGACCAGCTGGTAGATTTGCTCTAGCTTCCCCCTTTGAGTGTTCTGTCCACTCTTTCTTGTGCTTTGTTGTTTTGCCCATGGTAATCCAATTGGTCACAGTCACCTGGCGGTCTGCATGAAGATGAAGAGGACTACTGACCTCAGCACCATGGGCTCCAGAGCCTGTGAGGCCAGCCGCTCAAACATGCGCTGCAGGGGTGGGTGCAGTGCGTGGTCCTCATCGGCCAGGGCCGTGCTGCACCGCTGCAGCAGCCGAGCATGAAGACCAGCTTCACACATGACTTGCTGGTTTCTCTCCGTGTGCACCAGGGACTGCAAAATGTTTGCCACCTCAAGCTGAAGGTCCAGAGCATGCTAAAGGCAAAAAAGAGATCTACATCGCCAAGGTGTTCTTGGTGAGATGCGTGAGACAGTTCTTTCTACAGGAAGCATACCTCATCTGTGTCTGTGTGTGCGTGCTGAGCTACAACTGGAGCCCTATTTACTTATTTATTGGTTGACTTCTGATTTTTTACTTTTTTCAGTACTAGCAATTGAATCCAGGGCCTTTGCACTGAGCTACATCCTGAGCTTTTGAAACAAGGTCTTGCTAAGTTACCCAGGCAGGACTCGAACTTTGGATCCCCCAGCCTCAGCCTCCCTGAATACTGGGGTTACAAGTGTGTGTCACCACACCTATTTTTTTCCCCAGTATTGAACCTACGGCTCCTGCACCGCTGCTTTTACTTTTTATTTTGAGACAGAGCCTCACCAACTTGCTCAGACTGACCTCAAACATCTTGCCTTAATGCCTCAGTATCCGGTGTAGTGGGGATTGCAGGCCTGAATCACAATGGCCAGCTGAAACCCACCCTTTAATATGAGGTCTGTAGATGTTGCAAAATACATTCAGACAAGGGCCAAGGGTTTAGCTCAGTGGTGCCATGCCTGCCTTGCAAGTGCAAGGTCCTGAGTTCGATCCCAGTACCAAAAAAAAAGTAAGGCAGTCACTTATTCTAAAGCTTCAAAATATATTCAGACAAATTAAGGGACTCGCTTAGAATGAATGACACAGCAATTCCAGAACAGGGCTGGACAAACATTTTCTATTTTAATTTTGCTATAAGCACACCCACCTAGACTCTATTCTCTTCCAATTTTTCTGGACTACATGACTACAAAACTCATAGTACTTCTACTTTTAAAGAAAAAGAGGGTATGATGTCTTTTTCCATGGTGGGTAAAAAAACTAGCTTAAAGGAAGGCCTAGCATTTACCTTTGTGACACCTTAGGCCTTAGAAGCCAAATGACATTGAAAAAAATTTGACCCAAACTCCTACTTTTGAGTGTCACATGTCAAAAAAGGTAAATAACTTCAATGTAGTATTATCAATCATTTTTCTTTATTACTCACTAACAGTTTCCACTGTTGAGCAGGATTTACAAGGGAAACAATTATCCCAGCATCAGAAGTAACCATCTTGATTACATCTATAACAAATAATTACGTTCCAAAACCATATATACATCCTGAACTCCAATAGAACCCTATGTTTTCCTTTATCTGCCTTTACTACTTTAGTACTTGTTTAGTACCTCTGACCCCCTTGCTCACGCAAACACCCGATCCTTCCACTCCTTGAAGACAGAAGGAACCCATGGGTCTGTACTCACCTCTGGCTGAGTCATGGACCCTACTGAGGCCAGGAGGTCCAGCATGGCAAGCATGGCCCCAGGGTGGATGATGACAGCGTCCGAGCTCTGGAGAGATGATGGGGTCATGTGGACTTTCAAGTCAGCAACATTTTTTGCAGGGTAAACAGGGGGAGTGGAAACAGAATGATATGCATGCCTATAAAATGAGAAAGAAGGGTTATTTATATTTAATTCCATTCACATTCTCACTCATTTTCCTCATCTTGTTACTTTTATTCATCAGTAAGCAAAAAGTTTTGTAATTCAGGGAAAGGTTATAAAATACCTTATGGTTGGAAAGTAAAAAACAATATATTAGGAACTCTTCTGAGTCACATATAGACATTTAGCTATCATTTCTTCTTGGCTCTTATATGTCTTTACCATTTGGTACTTCAGTTGTTTCGTTAAAGAATGGCGCCTATACCAGAAGATATACAAACTAGATGAAACTGCAGTGATCCACAGCTCTAGCTGACAGTTCACTGTATCTGATGAGAGTCCGTATGAAATTATACTCCTGAATGAGTCTGTTTTCTTCTAAAGCTGCCTGTGTGTTTTTACTCCTAGCCCATGGGCAACACCACTGAGAACTAGAGATCAAAGTGGCCTACTCTGCAACTGAGACAACTGAATCAGGGCTACCTCGGAGCCAAGGCCACTGGAGAATAAACACAGTAAGCACCTTAGAAGTTTTTCTGTAGTTTATTTGGAACTACATTCACTCTTTGCATTTATCCTACTACCACTGAAAATATTCATTACACTTTAAAAACATTTAGATGGCATATATTGCACAGCAAGTGTCTTGAGCTAGGAAGCCAAGTTGTGTCCTGAATATGCACATTTTTCATCAATGGTCTCTATTCCTATTTCACACTCTCATCTGCAATTCATGAGTTCTGCGAATTCTGAATCTTGGCACGGAGGAACAGATGCCGTGGCTACAGCCTATGGGAGCTCAGTGCTTCAGTGAGGATGCGGTGAGCTCGGCATACCTTCTCTAATGCTCAGCTCTTGCCGAGCCGCAGAGTTCCAGCTCCCTGGCACGAGAGCAGCTTGGGAAACGCGCTTTGCACCAGTGATTTAGGAGCAAAGAACTGGCACTGCCATGTTTTCAAGGCAACAAAACAAAACACCATTTTTTTGTGTGCAGATTCCAGGAAAGCATTCAGCTCCAAGTACAAAAAGCACACAGCCCTTCTAGTTTTATTTAAAAGCCAGCCTTTCTACCCATTCAGACTTCCATTCCTTGTGTTTTGCTGTTTTGCATGAAGAAAGATTTAAATTCTATACTTACTAAAAAATAGATTCCTCAAAGCTTATTTCTAACAGGTTCCTTTTTCCTCTGTTGCTCCCTTTATATTTTGATCTATCTAAAAACTTCGTAATTTCTCTATAGTGTAACAAGGTTTAGCAACCTCTGAATGCAGAAATTCTGTAAAACTGTTTTCATTACACACAAAAAATGACTCAAATTTGAAAAAAAAGAAGTTCTAACTGTAAATTTTACTTACTGGACTTCCTTTAACACTTACTTCTGAATTAACGATTTAATCCAGATTTTCACTTACATTATGGCCATACCCAGGAAGACACCTTTATGTGTTTGAACTCTTCACTAATATATAACTACTATAGTAGTAAACTTTTTAAAAAGTTATGTAAAAACCAAAATTCTCATAAAGGAGTTTTGCGGTTTTCAAGCTAGAAAAAATATGGCAGACATTAAAATCTAAAACATGGTATTTGTTTCAACTAAAATTACATGTATTATACAACACTGATTTCTACTAAGCTGCTTAGATTACCACCATGGGTATTACCACTTTTTGAATGTATGGACTATGGTATGTTTATTAAATAGTTAATTCATAAGTAATACCTGCCCATTTGCAAAGACAGGATAAAATGACACTTCAGTATTGACTTAATTATCACGTTGCAGTTATTTTTAAAAGTTACAGAAACTGCAATTTATTTCAGCTTACCTTCTCATCTGCATTTAAGGACTCCTCTTCCTCTTTTGGGAATAGGTAAGGATTGAGATTCTGAATCTATTCTCTTTTATCCCCAAGAGTGCAGAGGCCCTGAGTACTGGAGTTTGTATCTGCATGGCAACTGCACTTGCTACCTCCCTCCCAAGGCAGATCTGGTTTGTACAGTTTAGATTATCTTGTATTTTGTTTTCATTTCCTCCAACACTGACATTGTTCAGGTATAATTTGTTCTATAATTCCTTCTGAATAATAAATAATGAAAAAAGGCTGTGTTCTCTCTCACATGGTGGTCCACCCTCAAGCAGACCTTTTCTTTTCCTGCTTTTACTTGGCCCAAATTCACTCTACAGAGCTGGTTTATTTCCCTACTTTTAATAAAATTTTACTATCATTAAAAAGAAAGAAAGAAAGAAAAAAGACCATGTGCTTGAATTTTTAAACATGAGGTTGGCTGGTTCTTTTTCTCCCAATTTTTAAAATAATCTGAGAAGAATCTCCAGCATTTCACATGTCAGACAAGTTACAAGCTCAGAACTTCCTTACATGAATGTTCCATTGGTCATAAAAACACAATAGAACAGTGGTTTCTTCTTCTGCTGACAAACCCAACATGTTTTGCCAAAAGGAAAAGCTGCTCATGAGCAGATGTAATTTGTTGAGAAGTTCTAGAAACAGTGGGACTGAAATTCTAATTTCAAAAGGTACTGTCCAGTATTTGAATTTGTGGAGTAAAAATATATTTCTTGTACAGTTAATTCCTTATGATTCTTATTGCTAACACAATGTATGCAGCACGGCTAGACTGGCAAGGTGAACATGAACACACTGGACTGGGGCGTGGCTTAGTGCAGAGCACCTGCCTGGCATGCATGAGGCCTGCTTTCATTCCCCAACACTGTAAAACAACCAAGCAAAAAATACCACACTGATTTTCATAGCATGAATAATGTCAAGAGCTGCTTGTTTTGGATAGCATCCCTCTGTGAAACTAATGGAGAACACACATGAATCAGGGGTTCCCTCAGCTAGTTCTGGTGACTCAGTAAGATTTTTCCTTGCAGGGAAACCTGGTGTATCTACATGTAGAGGTGCTGCAAATGACAAAAACAAAAACAAAAACTGTTTCTGGTTGAAGGCATAAATAACTATGCAAAAGAAGAAAATGCTCTCATCCCTTTGCTAATTACCATTTAAACACGTTTCAGTGGATTTTCCTTTTTAGGAAATGTACTCCTTTAATCTGTGAATTTCTATTTATTGGGTGTAGGTTAATACAAACGACTAAATGTTTTCAAATACAGCAATTTTTAGGCCTTTAGCATTTATGATCTGATCATTGTATTTTAAAATTGGGATCTTTCAGTAATTTCAACTATTTAGTAACTAAAATTATTTCTCTAACATTTGGCAGTTCTTTGGGATCACGAGCACACATAAATCTTCAGACACAAATATTTTTATACTTATTCATTAGCACCAAAAACTCTCCTAAGTCAACTCAAATTTATCTAGTTTATGGTTTCCTGAATTAAGACCAGGTCTTTTAGAAACAAGGGCTGGGAATGTGGGTCAGGGTAGAGTAGTTGCTTGGCTAGAGTGAGAGCCTGGGTTCAATCCCCAGCACCCCAAAACAAAACAAAACAGTAGTTTCTGGTACACATAGGTTGAAGAACCATAATTTCATTTAGAACTATTCTGAACTATGCTATGGTTAAGAGCCCCAGTATAAATGATGCGATGTAAGCCCCAGTATAAATTTAAGAGAGATAAAAGTACATCTTTCCACATAATGAGTATTACTATGGAAATATAGTTGACCCTTGGTATTCATGAGGTTTGGGGTCCTGGACCCCAAAATCCACAGATGCTCAAGTTCCTTGTATAAAATGATACATTGTGCATACAGCCTAAGTACATCTTCTCATGAGCTTTAAGTCATTCCTAGATTACTTATAATCCCTAAAACTGTGTAAATAGTTGCTATACTATATTGTCTGAGGAGCAGATAACAAGAAAAGTCCACACATGCTCACTACAAATGAAATTTAAAAAAACGTTTTCAATCTGAGGTTCTCTGAACCTACAGATAGAAGGCTGGGTACATGGTGAGCAACAGAATGTGTGATCAGTACTTCTGGCCCACTGACCACAATTATATTCAAGTTTCAAAATCTGAACAATAGTAGTCAGATTAAAACAATAATACATGCCTGGCGTGGTGGTGCTCATCTGTAATCTCAGCCCTTGGGAAGCTGAGGCAGGAGGATCATTGTGAGGTCAAGGCCAGCCTAGGCTACATAGTGAGTACAAGGCCAGCCTGAACTACATAGTGGGACTCTGTCTCAATCAATCACTACATACATACATATATACATACATACATACAAACAAACAATTTAGCAGATCCTTGGGATCTGTTTTTTATAAAAGCCACAACTAGAAATATTTATATAAGAGTTAAAGATCTGCATTTGCTTATGAGGGAAACAAAGGAAAGAAGAGGACTTGGTGCCCATGGCACAGACTGGTCACCCTCGGTGCAGCTGCGAACGGACTCATCCACACCTCTTCTTTGCACTTTAGTAAGCACCTGCTGCTATGTACATTCAAAAGCTCTATAGACGAGGCAGATGAGATTAGTTTACAGCTTTGCATGGGAACTGGTAAAATAGGTACTAGGCAGATAAATGTCTTCACTTTTTTAAAGGTTAGCTTTGACAAGTCACCAGTACAGCAACAGATTTCAACTGGCTGAACCTGAATAAGAAAATACACATTTCCTTTCAAAGCTGTGATGTTCACTCTGGAGTCATAGCACAAAGCAAAGAATGGCCCGGCCCCAACACTTAAAAGTGGAAAGAGTGACAAGCATCCTATTAAAGGGACTTTAAAAGTGTTCATTGCTAACTTTTTTTTGGTACCGGGATAGAACTCGGGTCCTTATGCTTGCAAGGCAGGCAGCGTAACAACTGAGCTAAATCCCTGGCCCCACTAACTTATTTTTAATAAGAGATTATACCCACTCTTAAAACAAAATATGTAGTTTAGATTACATAATAGAGATGTGAGCCTCTACATGTCCTTCATCACTTCATAGCATAAACACATTTTATGTTTTTTATTTTGTTTTTATTTTGTTTAAAAATATTTTGTTGTTAAATTTTATATTATTCTTAGCAATGCTCTCAAAGGAAATAATCAATTTAAAATCTAAAAAATAACAAATTGAGTAGCAAGAAATTTAAAGTTATTAAACAGAATCACCACATTAATACATAAGTAAGCACAGGAAAAAAACCTTCACAAATAAGATTGACTTCTCTGAGATCAGTACCTTTTCCTGGACAAAGCTGGTGTCCCCCAAGGAGAGGGGAGAGAAGACTCACTTGTCAGGCAAGGAGGGATCTGTTCTGCACGACTATAGACAACAAAACAGACAGGGTGGTTTAGAGAGGTTAGAAGAAGAGAACACCAGGGTGGCAGCTGGTTAGTTTCACAAGAAATGCCAGTAAAAGTTCAATAAGGAGTATCCTCCATGTTCAGCAGGAACGGAGAACACAACACATGCACTGAATGAAACAGAAAGCATGCTCAAGGAAGATGCTTCTCCTATTCATGTTAACATTTAACACGTTGGTTAAACAGATGCTCTGGGCCCTGTTTCTGACAATGCAAACCAAAACTAAGGTATACTAACTATGGTCAACAGGAAACAAGGGAAAAGGACCTGGGTTTCATTACACAACTCTGCATGGCTTAAGTTTACAGTGCACACCATCCTATGTCTCCTATAAGTTAATAATATACACATATTTTTATTTTCAAGCTGGGAAAAAGTGGGAAACAATTTTCTTACATAACCTGGATTTTCAAATCTGAATATGAAAGACTAAGAAACATTTCTATAAAGCAAGAAATCTCTCTGTAGATATTTAAAAGTAGATATTCCATGGTAAAGGAAACAAAATGCAACAGAAGCTCTGGTTACTTGGTCTATTTCTGGGTGCAATATATAAACAATTCATTTATTTTAGGAAAGAAAACTGGTAGCTTAGAAGTGATGATGTTTGGAACAGATAAATTAGCAGCATGATCATTCTTACATTATTTTTTAAAAGAGGACTTAATTAAAAACCAACTAGAGTTGAGGCTCAGGTAAAGAGGCACCCCTGGGGTTTCCCCAGAACTCTGGAGTCCCCCATCGCAGAGGTTGCCAATGTGCACTGTAACTGGTTATCAGCTAAGGACAGTGAGGAACATGGCAGTCTGGTACACAGCTGAGTCCTCATTGGCTGAATGCACAATGGCTTGGCATGCAGCCAGCGTCAGTAAGCACTTGTGAATGACTCTGGCGGTCTCTTGAGCTTGGCTGTTCAAATCACTGACGTGACTCTTAGGGAGCTCTAGCATTTCTCAAGGATTATGCAACGTTGAGAATGACAGGCTCTCTGTCATCTATTGGAAATACACGACTATAACCTTAGTAACCATGTTCCCCCATTGATAACCAGTATCAGTAAGTCCAGATGCACCTAATGTTTTCTGAGGGTAAAGAGGAAGAAGAGAACAATAGTCAATGCTGGCATCAAAGAAAACTTCATAGGGACTTCTATTAAGTGCAATGAAAGCTAACTGAACCTGGGTTTATGAATTATCTAACGGCCTCCATGCTGACAAACTGAACACCAGGGCAACAGTAATTTCTCAAGGTGATACACACTAGGCAAACAGGAGAAGGTACACTTGTTTTCACCTTTCTTGGTTAAGGTACAACTCGAGTCCTACTGCTGATGTCATGCTGAGTACACCCCGTAATTTAGAAGACAGAGCAGAGCCATACCTGTCAAAAGAGTCTGTGGCTACTTTGTAGAGATAAATAAAGAGTTTACTGCAGTGCCGTAAGGTGGGTGACACGGAGTCCATGGAAATCGCTTCTTCCTCTAACAGTCTTTGAAATGGCTGTGTGTTTGAGGGGAAGACGTTCATGGCACTTATTTTTCTTAGGTCTGAGAAGCAGCCAAGAAATCTAACGGCATCTGCCAACTTCTCGTACTGAATCTCTGTCTTGAAGAAGTGAGAGTTGGCTGGCTCATAGCGCATGGCTGCAGTCAGGGTACAGAACACAGTGTGGAGGAGCTCAAACACTTGATTCTGGTTCACTTTCTCCCAGCCGCTCTTGGGGGGACAGCTCAAAGATCTCTCCATGGCAACAAGCAAGGATGTAATGTACACAAATCCTCCAACTTTCCTAAACACCGTTCTTGAACGATGGCTTTCTCGAAGGACAGACAGAAGGGCCTAGAGGGGACAAGCAAACATAACTGGGATTTTTAAAACACCAAAACATGAATGTCAAAGGCGAACCATGCATGACTATAAAAGGAGAACACCATTCTGTGAACATCTGATATGAATGTATTTGTCATTTACCCAGTAAGTAATTGTATCAAAAGCACATCAAATATTTTGCTAATTACAAAATGCCGTATTAAAGGCAGAAGATAAGTTCAGGTAACATTATCACACATTTCTTATAGACAGAGGTTATACCCAAATGATGGCTGACCAGCTTTTCCTCCATGCTTAACTGACAATGCCATCAATAAATTCAGTTTACAAAGTAATTTTAATTTTATTACATAAGTAAGATACATAACTCTAGTATAGCTTTATACCATTATGAAAACATATGTCTGTGAATGTGTATATAAATGGAATTTATTCTAGGAAGGGTCAGAGATGGTCAGGGCAGCCAAGATCTAAGCCTTCTGGTTCAATATAAAGTGACCATATACTCATGTCTTAGAAAGGGGATTCAATTTGGAGGACTTACAAGACATTTTCTCTTGCAAAGTGAGTTGGAGCCTGAGGGCTAAAATTCTGCCCTTTCCCAGAACAGCTTTTAAGAAATAAAACCTAAAGTAAACAAGTAAATGGAGCTCTTCATTCATTGAACTGCTATATTTTAGCTTAGCTCATTGTTAAAAATAGCATTATAATATCACCTGAAGTTTTACTGGGCACTTACTATGTACCAGGCATTAGGAGCTTTCTCATGTTATCTTCTTTAACCCTCTCTACAATCCTATGTGTTAGATACTACAGGTTAAATAACCCTTATCTAAAATGTCTGAGGCCAGAAATTTTCCAGACATTTTTCAGAATATTTGCATATATGCAATGAGATATTTTGAGGATGGAACCCAAGTCTAAATACAAAACTCATTCGTTTCTTATATATCTTATACATGTAGCCTGAAAGTAATTTTATGCAAATATTTTTAATGATATTAATGAAATAAAGTTTCATGGTATGGCACTGTCCAACTGTAGCACAACATCCAGCACTCAAAACCTTTCAGAATTTGGAGCATTCTGGATCTCAGATTTTCAGATTAGATATACTAAGCTGGGTATGGTGGCCCACACCTACAATCTCAGCACTTAGGAGGCTGAGGCAGAAGGATCACAGCAAGTCTGAGGTCAGCGTGGGTTATAAAGTGAGTTCAAGGCCAGTCTGAACTACACAGCACAATCTTACCTCAAAAAACAAAAACAAAACCAGAACAAATTAGGGGTGCTCAACCCTAATTATTTTATTACTATTAATATTTTACAAATAAGGAGTTAGGCCCCAACATGGTGAAATAATTTGCCAAAGACCGTACAGAATATATAATGGCAGAGGTAGGATTTAAACCCAAGATGGTCTAATTTCCCTTCTTGTATACTTAACCATGACATTATACAGCTCTGAACTACAATCTGAAATTTGTTTAAACATACACCGGGCTTCTTTCCCTTCTGTTTCAGTGTTTATAATATAGCTGGTGTCTACTATTACTTAAGACATAATTTATAATCTTTCCAGTTGTCAGGGGTCAGGTCTACTACTTACAAGGCAGTTGGTTATATGATCTCCTTAAACTTTCCCATGTGATAAATAGGGCATGACTTATTTTATAGGGCTGCTAAGGAGTAAAATGAAAAAAAATACATAAAACTCCTAGTACATTATTAATATCTATTAGAATATCCATTACGTATGTATGTACAAGGTAACATGTAACATTTTATTTCACATGTGGGTAACAGTGGGTGATTTCGATTGAAATATATATATAATATTTATTAAGATGCTCCATTTGGCTAATTTATTTTTAATTTAAGATAATTCCTATAAGTCAAGACAATTACTGTTAAGGTTTACTAACAGTAAGTCAATGTATACTGAAATGCATGAATGATTAGATTTTTTCCAAATCCCTAATGTGTATGAAATTATAGATTTTTTGGTACTTTGGATTTCTGAAATTTCCCTGTCTCTAACTGAAACATAAATCAATTGAAAATAATCTCGGGTTTTAGCAGCAAGAGTAGACACAGGCTCATCAGGCTCACCCTCAGGATGTCAGTCTTCAGCTGCAGCTCCGTGGGTGGGGCCGAGTGCATCAGCCCCAGAAGGGTGCCCATGTCGTCATCCCCATTGGGAGACAGCACCAGCTGCTGGATGGTCATCAGGGCATGCTGCCGGCACTGTGGGTACCGCACGATGTTGTGTGCACACCTGGCTCCTCCGAACTCTCGGAAGATTCCTTGAAGGAAGGAGAAAAGCATGGAGAACTTGAATGTTCTGAGGGCAGTCACGGAATTAAATCCAATTTCTTGGATAGACAGCAATTCAAAAGAATGCAAGTAGGGCTGGGGATTTAGCTCAGTGGTTCTGCCGCCTGCTGTGCAAGCGCAAGGACTGGAGTTCGATAACCGGTACCAAAAAAAAAAAAAAAAAAAAAATGCAAGTAAAACCTGCACAGCTATTTTGCCTTTTAAATGACAATGCTATACTATAGGATGCCAATGCACATACCCAGTTTTTATAGATTTCTTTTTTTTTTCATTAATTTTATTGGTATATTTTAGGTATACAATATGCTGACATTCATTATTGGGAATTTGTACCTTTACATGATAGATCTTGGTTCTTATTTTTTTCCTCATTCCCCTGCACTCCCTTCAACCCCTCCACCCCTCCCTATTTACAAAGATTTTGTTTCCATTTTTTCCTTTTCTCATATTTCTTTCTTTCCCCTACCTCACCCCACCCACTTCCCCTTTCCCTTTGGACCTTTTCTTCCTATTTCACATTATCTATTATACATCTCTAGATTTCTTAATGCAAGAAAGATGAATGGTCTGATACATTCACCATGTCCAAACACTCCAAACCTAGAACATGCAGAAATTTCACAGGTAAACATCAGGGGGCCTAACACAGAAACCAATTTATGTAAAAAGTTTTAGATAAACGATGTACCAAATAAATGAGATTGACAATGAATAAGGCTTTCGAAATAATATCAAGAGTAGAATAAGTCACCCTGAGAAAAACTGTAAGGAACTAACATTTTAGTCACACAGGTGGACAGAGGAACAAAGACATACTCTAAGCAGGAAAACCAGCCATGATGCTGTTCCAGAGCTGCCATGCAGCTCACTAAAGGGACCCTCATCCCTACCATGCAGCAGCTCACAGCCACACAGCTGGTAAGTGTGGGGCCAGGTCCACAGCCTTGCTCCTGCCCACAGGGACACTATTCTCAGAGCAAATACTGACCATGGGTGTGAAAACATGCACCAAGTGAGCCAAGTCACAGACTAATGTCCCCTAAGGAACTCTACTCTTTATGATTTTAGACTAGATGGTCTACAACTCCACTATTGACTATATCAAAATGGCACCATTATTATTTGTATGTCTGGTCACCTGTGAAACCTGAATTTCCTTCTGACTTGTGCTTCAATGAATGTTTACTGTGAGTAACTGACAGTGTCTTCTGCTGTGGCAGCCACTGTCCTCATCGTTGTGGCTGTTTGCTAACTATATAGAATTCCATGATCTTGCAGTGAATGTAGGTCATGTGCTTGAGATTTAGTACATGCAATTTGTGACACCCTTTGATTATGGGCAGGTCATGCTTACTTAACTACTAGCTGTCAGGGAAGGACCATCACATAACTGTAATGGATAATATTTCCTAAATGCTTACTATGAATAATGTAGTATTTTAAATGCCTTAACAAGGAAAAGAGAGACTGGATGAAAGAGCCATGTAAAAATGTTTGGCATCCCAGGAGGTGCATTAAGCAACTGTCACATAGGGCGAGCTCTCCAATCCCTTATAACAGCAGGATGGCCCAGGTCCTCCCTCTACAACTCTGTGACACGTCATCAAAATTTGCAGAATAAATTATTGTTCACATATCTTTATTATGCTTCTCAGGATCTCAGTCAACTAAATCTAATTGGTGGAAATAAGGAGATTATATATCACACCAGAAAATGTAGCCACAGTACCATTAAGCTTCATCATACTCACTGTTTCAATTACCTTCTAAATTCAATCAATTCTATTTGGCATTTGCCAAAATTGTATTTAAATAATTAGTTATATAATTAATGTGTTTACATCTTTCTCAGTTAGACTGTAATCTTCTTGGAGACAGAATTATCTCTGCATCTCTAAAACCCAGCACGGAACCAGGTGCACACAGTGTATTTTAAACATGCTGAAGGCCAAATTTCCCCTGCATTCAACACAGTCACGCCTCTGTGCAGGGGGCTCCATTGTGCAGGGCCTTCCCGTAACACGAAAGCATGTGCCAAGCTCCCAGCATATCCTCCAGAGGTCACTGAGGTCTGGGCCCAGCTGCTCACCTCAACTCCCACCCCCCTTGTTCATTCTTCAGGTTGCACTGACCTTATTACCTCATAGCTTTTGAGTGTTCACTAAAATTTCCAGGACTCTTTTTAAACAAGCACAATAGTTTATAAATACAGTTGGACTGTCTGTTAATTATACAAAGAAACTGAAACCACAGCTAAAGCAAACTACTCAATGAAATATTTTACCTTGGAAAGATTAAGTTTTAATAGAGAAGAATATTTTGATATTTCCCTAAGGTTTTTTTTTTTTTCTTTTGGTACTGGGGATCAAACTCCGGTCCTTGCACTTGCGCAGCAGGTGGCAAAACGACTGAGCTAAATCCCCAGCCCCCTAAGGTTTTAATGTTACAGTACTCCAACTTGTATTACCATAAAATTAAGAAAATCACCATATAAAGCAGATATTTTGGGGAAAAAATGCAAATTATTCAAATAAGAATGCATTATGTAAGTAAAAAATTAGAAAAAAACTAAGCACAAGGCATGGTATGAAAAAAGCAATTAAAAACATTTTCAAATAGTAACAATGTAATATATTTTGTCATTAGTGCACTTCAAGTGGTTAAAAAGGGCTGCACTTTGAAGGCTGTGACCGTCCCATCAATGGATCAACAGTTTTTCCTCCAAGTGCAGGCGCTTCTCAGAGCGAGGGCCCCTGAGAACCATAAACAGGGCCGTCCTGCTCGTGACTTTCCAGTTACCTGCGTTCGTGTTGGACCCCTGCAGGAGCACAGTCAGTGTCTCCATGACCAACAGAGCCAGGTGCTTTTGGTCTTCAACTGAACTATTGTTTCTTGAGTCCCCTACGAAAAAAGTTCAGATGCAAATCACAAAAGCAATACGCTTATTTTTTCTTGATTTAGTTTTAATAATTCCTTTAAATATTTCCCTGATATTCACTTTCCACTAGAACAGCTGATATAATACAACCTTTAAAATGATATGTGTATCCAACATCGTGCTAAAAGTGAGCTCAAAATGAACAGATTTTACTAGCAAGTTATCTAATAAATATTAAAAATTAAAATGTCAAAATTAAATACATAAACCCTAATAGGGATTTTAATTAAGGGTGTCAACAGGAGAATGCTAGATTTTAATGTACCAAAAAGAAAGAAGACTTCAAGAATAAACTGACCTATTCAATTTGTATTAATTTACACTTAATACTAATTACCAGAAATAACTACACTTCTTATAGATTTATCAAAAAGGTACCTAATGATAATATGTATGTGTAAATAACATCCCAAAATATATATTTGCTTTCTACAAGAAAACCATCTGAAATAGCCACACATTTAATTATACAGAATAATAAATTTTGATTAATAATTCCAATTATTTCCAGATTTTTTAAAATTCCCACTTAGAAGCAGAAAATAACAAACACTAGATATGAGGATCACACATGCTATTCCTCAGCTTCTACTGAGGAAAAAACTCTTCCCCAGTTTCCTAACAGAAGTTTGGTTGAACCAACAGACTTTGGGAAACATTCACTAGAATGTCACAGTAACACACACAAGGAAGTCACTCGAGTTGAAAACCACAGGAAAGGCACAAGAGGAGTAAACAACCTTCCTAAACCCCTTTACCAAACAAGAACAAAGTTATGGAAAAGGCTTTACCTTGTTCATGCAGTGCCTGAGTTGGATCTTTCAAGAGGGCAGCATATTTATGCAAAAGGTTTACCATGACCTCCAGAAGGCCCACCTCCCTGAACACATCTTTAAATATGTAGTCATGTCTTGTAAACTTAAGAAGGGTTCTCATGGCAACAATGCTACAGTGGTAAGAAGAGCTAGATTTTAAGAGGATACTAACACTAATAAGTTCTTTACAAGGGATGTAATTTAAGCTAAAAACAACAAACTCCAGCATCTCAAAGTATTTGTTTTGGACTTCTGGGAGTTTAGAAATCTTCTCAGCAAACTGTGACAGAGTGTGCTGTGACTCTAGGATGAAGTAGTTGGCATTGTCGGCCATATAAATGTTTGTGATGGCATCCAGGATGATCTGGGCCAGGAAGCTGGTTTTTGCTTTTAAAAATGCATTCTGAAGAACTGCAAAGGCCTGGATGTTTCTCACACTGTGACCTAAAATAGGAAACGAGAACACAAAAGTAGGTGCTATGTGATATTTTAGTCATGGCAAATTGATTTGTATAAACATAACATGAATTTCAGCATTTACCACCTATTTGCTAAGAACATGCCCAGTGTGCACAAAAGGTCTTATTTTTCCTTAATAGGTTCAAATCATTTAATTAAAAATAAGTAACACCAATTAAAACTTTAACGTGCCATTATAAACATTCCAATTCAAGACTAGCATGTGTCAAAAAATGAAAGTGCTTTAGACAGAATAAAATCATATTACATTACATAGGCTGGCTTTTGGCTTTGGAAATATGTGTTGCATGCTGTTTCCTCTAAGGCTGATCTTGACTGCAAGAACAGCCACTTCTCAATTTGAAAAGACTGAGGCTGAAAAATGTAACCAACCGGGTATCGCAAGAATGAATGGAAGGAAATTAGGAGGGGGGATTCTCTAAGTCTCAGCTTTCCCGTTATAATTACAGCATTATAATTTTCATAAATTTTAATTTGGTAATTTTTTTCAAGCTAAAATTATAATTTCTTTATATAAACATTTGTTAAAGCAATTTGCCACCTATTAAATATATTTTTAAGCCTTTGATTTTCAAATGCATCAATTAGAAAATAAACATCTTTATACATGGATGCTGTGGGGCAAATTAATGACACTAATACACAGAAAGTTACATTTGAAGCACATAAAAACAAAGGTTTGCCTCTAAAAATTGTCCCTAGTTCCACAACTATTAGGTGTATTTAAGCATTTGCAAGAGTGACAACAAATGTTAACACTGATTGTTATACAATAAATTGGATTTTAGAAACACGGTATAAACAGAACTAGGAAAAACACAAAATGGGTTAGATAGATTGCTAAGAAATCCTGACATGAACATCTCTGAAAAATGCAGAATTTTAAAAATCTTCAGCCTATACATTATTTCAATTTTCCTCTACAACATCTAAATGTATTTGATATATGGCACATATCATGGGTTTATCTTTATTTTGAATTCCTTGCTAACAGTATGTTTGCTCATTTCAGGACATTTTAAACTTTTTACTACCTGTAGACCACCAAAAATCAAGCTTAGATAAATTAATATACAAATATAAAAGCCTGACTACATGTGAGAAAAGTGACAAATTAAGATAAAAATGAAGTCTAGCCAATACTGTACACCTTTCAGCTATGTGATAATATTAATCATCACTAAAGAAATTAGAAGAGCTACATTTAGGTTAATATAAAAAAAAAATCTAATTTTTTGGGTAAGTTTGGTCGTTATTTGGTTTCAAGCAATGTTGTTCACAAATGTAAGACATATTAGGGACTGGGGATTTAGCTCAGTGGTTCTGGTGGCTGCTTCGCAAGTGCAAGATCCTGAGTTTGATCCCCGGTACCAAAAAAAAAAAAAAAAAAAAGACATATTAATAACCAACAACGAGGACAAACTACCATAAAGGCAACAATAGTTTAAACAACACTGTGCACATGTAAACACAATTAAGTATAAAATATGGTAATCTTCATATACAAAGATAACCTTAGAAATAGAGGTCTGCACTTTAGCAGGCTTACAAATTTTAAAGTAAGTAATTTTTCAATTCATCTTTAATCCTATCTGTTATCCAACTCTTTTAGGGGCCATCAGAATAGGTTGTGATAGGGTAATTAAAATAGGCTGATCACAGTAAATGGCCAAGGAACACTGAGATGGACTCATCCCCATGGCTGACATCAAGAGCAAAGTATTTAACCAGCACAATAACCACTCAGTCTAATCTACATTTAAGCTCAATCACTTCTTCCAGGTAAGTGACAGAAAACGATTGTTTACTTGTACAATATTATTTCCAAATTTTAAAGTCCATGCATAATGGAAATAGGCTCTGATAATTTAGCTTTCTAGTAGAAAAGAAGTATCTAAAGGAACAGCTGAATATGAATACTAAAATCAGTGGCACACAAATTTGAAGTACACTGTATTTTGAACGCTGATATTATGAGAAGTAGTTATTTGTCATAGTCATTGAATTCCTAAAATAGTCAATTAGGAAAAGTGGAATAATAATTTAAAAATTTAAATAATATATATGATAGGCATATTTCTTAAATACTAGCACATAAAAGCTCTAGTATTTTAGCTAACAGTCATATCTTATTTAAGTTTCAAAGTTTGCATTAATTAACTTCAATCTTTTTGGCACAAAAATAGCTAAAAGAAATAATGATAAAATGAGAAAAGCACTCTAAAATATGAAAAGCACTCTAAAATATGACAATCACCACTTCATTCCTCTTAAGTCTGTATATGTAGAAGCAAAAGAAATGAATTAGTCCAAGGTTTAGAAGAACATCTACATAGACAACAAAGAATAGAGCTATCCTATTTTCTGTCTAGTGAAAAAGGTGAAAGTAAACATATTAAAAAGGAACCTAAATGATAGAACATAAGTAAAATAAATCTAAATAAAAAATGCAAAACTTCATTCAATGAATAGATTCTAAGTATTACCTACTAGATTCAATGTCACCAGAGTCAGACTGCAAAGACAAAGCTGAAGAGGAAGATGAATACAAACAATGGCCAGAGATGTCTATGGTGAGCCAGGTGGGGTGGTAGCACACACCTGTAATCCCAATGCTTGGGAGGCTGAGGCAGGAGGATCACCAAGAGATGGAGGCCAGCCTGGGCTACACAGTGAGGCTCTGTCTCAAAAAACAAAACCAAACAACAAAAACCTAACAAAAAAACCACAAAACCCAAAACAACAAAGATGCTGACAGTGATTCAGGATAGCTTCCCAGGATAAAAGCTAAATTAGAGGAGAGGCAAGCAGAACTAGGAAAGAAAGATGGAATCAGTAAGTGTCCAGGAAGTGTAAGACAAAAAATAATGAGTAGACACATGTGGGCTAATAGAAATGGTTATAAATAGCCTGTTGAGTCATACTCTGGAAGCCAGTGAAAGTCTGTCCTGGGCATGCCTACAACCAAACTGAATGGCACACCATGAGCGCTTCAAAGCAAGTTAACGCTGAAGGAAGGCAGCAGGCACTACAGGTACCAGACTGAACAAAAATGCACAAAGGAGAAAATACCTTATACTCTTATACTGGTGCCACCTAAACTAATGTGATAAGAAAACTTCTGTAAGGTGAAGTCAGACAGAAGTTTAGGGAAGCACAGATATTGTCATTTTTCATGATGAGCTAAATTCTCTGTGATAAATATACTGAAACATTCAATTTGTGGAAAAAATGTGGAATGAGAGCCGTGAGTTATGATGGAGTGCAAACTCATAATAGTGACATACTCGTGAACACAAGAATACCCTGAAGTTGGCATGAAACCAATGAGTGGTTCCCATTTAAAGGGGAGACTTGCTGTTTTCTTTAATGCCATTCTTTGGAAAATCCCTCTGCTGATCAGGATACAAAGTTTTATAAAAGCTCTTGCTGTACACTACAGAAACAGAAGTCATTTTCAAATAATAACGTGCATACATACATGCAAACAAATATGCTCATAAGTAGTAACTGAGTTGGCTTTTTCTTTTAAATTTTGTACCTCTATGCTATCTCATTTGATCTATAATTAGTGCCAAGACCAAGGTAGGTAAGCTGTAATTATGCATACAACATCAGAAGGTACACATATTCACAATTCCTTTTAAAATGTAACTGTACCACTAATTTAGTAAAAAATTCCTTGGCAACAAGAATATCCTTTTCATAGATGATCAAAGGGAAATCAGTGAAAGCAAAAAATATATTTCCCAAAAGCATTGTGAATAAATAATTGACAGGAGGCTACAACTACATGACATTGTTACAACTGGCATTACCCATCTCCTTTCCTATACAATAGTCTATCACCTCTAATCCAAACAAGATTAATAAGAAATGTACCGGAAAAAAGAAAGTGATTTCTTTCATAAAACTACCAACAAGAATAAAACATTTGGCCGGGGATGTAGCTCAGTGGCACTGTGCCTGTCTGGCAAGCACAAGGTCCTGAGCTCAATCCTTGGTACAGGGAAAAAAAAAAAGAATAAAACATTTAAGGATACATTTAACAAATAACCTGAAAGTTCCATGCAATGAAAACTATAAAACACTGCTGACAGAAAAGAAGACCAAAATAAATGGAGAGCAATATGATACTCATGGATTGATTGCAGAATCCCATACTATTAACACGTCAGTTCCTCCCCCAGAAGACCTAAGATTCAGTATATTCCCAATCACCATCATAGCAGACTTCTCCTCCCAACAAGTGACATAACAAATTTACATGGAAGGTCAAGGGACCTAGAATAGCCAAAATAATTTTCAAAAGAACACAATTACACAACTTAAAAGACCTAATTTTAAGACTTAAAAAATAAAACTATAGTAATCGAAACAGTCTAGTATTGTCTTAAAGATAGACACACAGACAAAGTTAAACAGAGTTCAGAAAGAGTCTCAGACATAGTGTTACACAGGGTCTTTTCAAGAAAGTGTCCTGGCATACTGGTATAGCCAAATGAAAACAAACAACCCCCCAAATAAATAAACACTTACTTCCTGTTCTATGCAACAACTAATTTAAAATGATCTTTGTAAGAGTTAAGAGGAAGCACTGGACAAAGAAAATATTAAAAGAAAATACTGGTGACAATCCTAGTAAATCTGGAGTAGGTAAAGATTTCAATGGGGGAAAATGAAAAATTGGATTTCACCCCCGAAAAACTTATGTTCTTCAAAAGATGACGTTAACAGAGAGGAAAAAAAGGCAAGACTAAAAGAACCTACCTACAAAATATGTATTTAAGGATAAAGAGGTGATAAAGGACTTATTCAGAATATCTGAAGAACTTGTATAACTCCAATAAAACAAACAACCCTATCAAGCAATCAGCACATTGACCTAAAACAAAGGAGAGATAAAATTGACAACCAAGTCCATTTGCATAATGAAAATTAAAAGCAATTAGATACTAGGAAACACTCACTAGAATCCCTAAAATTAAAAATAAAAAAAGCTAATAGCACCAAGTGCTGTTAAGGATGTCAAGCCACTGGGACTTCTGCACACTCCCACTGTGAATGCTCACTGGGATGACCACTTCAGAAAAGAGGTGGCTGTTTCGCATAAAGTTAAACCCGCATCTACCACATGACCCAGAAATTCCGGTGGTTGGGAGTTACCCAAAAGAAATGAAAACATATGTTCCTAAAACTTTTATATGAATGTTCATAGTAGCTTTCTTCATGATAGTCAAATACAAGCAAATGTCTATCATGGGGTAAATGGATGTAGAAACTAGTTTGTCCAAACAGTGAAAAATGACCCACTACTAAAAAGACTAAAACATGTGATAGTGTGGCGGAATCTCAAACACAGTACTCTAAGAGAAAGAATCCAGACACACAAGACCACACACTGTATGATTTCAGTTTCTGAAATTCTGGAATGAGGGAAACCAAAGCAGATCAGTTATTGCCAAACAAGGGGTGGAGTGGGTAAGGTGTGGGAGGAATGGCTGCAAGAGAAACAGAGAGCCTTTTAAAGGATAAATATATGCCATATCATGACTATAGTGTGATTATACAATCACACACTTACCAAGATTAAGTAAACGCAACACTTTGATGGACAGATTTAAATAGATGAAAATTATACCTCAATAATGCTGGCAAAAAAGGACAAAAAATCAACAAAAGATGACAGTCCATTATTCCGTCTCTATGGGGCACAGCTACCTCCTTGGCCCCTCAGTAATCTAACCAAGTAGCCTTGGGAAACAGACACTTTCGACTTATGCAAGAAACTAAATGAGGAGGCTTGACCTGTTCATTTTATAGAACATTATATCAGCTTTTCTGAAGAAGAAATGGATGCTTAGAAAAGTTAAGTCATTCATAATTCTATGAATTCTGGCTTCAAGGGCAACATCCTTTCTAGTTTCCCTTGTTTTCATAGAGTCTCACGATGACCCCAGCAGAACTGGGTTATATAGTCATGATCCCTATTATTAATGGGACAAAAACCAGACAATGACATTATGCAAAAGAATAATCTTGCTGCAATAATTATATTATTATAAAATTATGCTATTGTACTTAGCTATTACATGAATATCAAGATCAGATTGATTAATCAAATGAAACAATAATAAGGTATGAAATAAAAGTATATTCCTGAGTTAATTTCGCATTAAGTAACAGAAAGATTTAACTACAGAATATTGAAGTGGGAGTCTATAAATTTTATTGAGACTATTTTTTTCATATTAAATAAAATGAAACACCGAACTACTCAGGCATAAGTGTGACTTTGTAACACACTTATTTCAGAGACTTGTTTAAAGGTTCTATACAACCTATTCACTGGGATACAGCACAACATAGTGACTTTGAGGGCTCCATCTATTCTCATGAATTTAAAAACTTACAACTGCTGACTTCTTTGTCATAGAATGAATAGATTTACATTGTAAAATTTAAGTAACCAGACATATTGGTACTTGTGGCTGAAGTTTACACAGAAACATCACGAACCTATTGAAAATTTTAAGTGACAAATCACATTAAAGGAAGTGTTAGAGGTCTCCAGATTTAGATTCTTTTGGAACAATTACTGTGAATTCAAAATAAATAAACAACAAAAATAGCTTGTATTCATATGTCATTAAATGTTCTTTACTATGGAATATTTTTTTTTTTTTAGTAAAAGATCACTAAATAAAGATTCAAATGTTAGAAAATCTGAGCCATTATTCCAACTTGAAATAATGAACTAATGAAATAATAATGAAATAATGTAACTGCTTTTACTTAGGTTTCTTTAGTTTTAAATACAGCATTTATACCTTATGCTTCCCATAAATACCAGTGGGTATAGAGATTAGAATATGAATTAAGTTCAAGCCACATAGTCGAAATACATGGAACGCCAACATTCCAAGGCAGCACGGTTAGATTTAAAATTGAGCATTAAATAAAATGTCTCATTGTTTGATTTCATATTTTCATAATATTACTTTCAAATATTTGATCTGGTAAAGACTAAAGACTATTAAGAGATTCTTATCTAGACTTAAGCACAAATAGCACAAATTTTAATGAAAAACAAAATACTATTTTGAACAAGTAATGTAAACAAAGAATAACCAAAGCCAGGCAGATGAATTCTTCTCATTTCTCTGCAGAGCTTAGAAAAGGGATAAACCACCCACCTTTGCCTGCAGGCTGAGGTACTGCGAATCCGGGCAACAGGAAGGGCGCCCCTGTGGTGATCCCCGCTGGCTTCAGCTCATGGATGCCATATGTGGTCAGGGAAGTTATCAGATTAACCAGGTCTTTCAAGGCATCTTTGGACTCAGCCTCTTTTGCTTGTTCCAATCTAAAAAGAGTACAATTTAACAAATATTTTTTCTCTTTGGTTCTAGCCTTAAATTTATTACAGAAAGTATTTTTCAATTATTTATTCAATTTGTTCAGTAAACAAATGTATAAAGTACACTGAGAAGTTTCTTCTTATAATATTTCCTATATTAAAAGCTTCAGAAAACTATAAATTTTTAAGACTATGGTGCATTTGAAAGAAATCAGATCAATCATGAAAGTGCCCATTTGACTACTGTTATTTTAGGTAAATCACTAATCTTTGGCAGAAAGTCTCTATATAATAAAAGCATTAGATTAAGTATATTTTCAAGTTCCCTAAAGCTCTAAGGTTATTTTAAGTTTCACTGTTTACAACCAAAGCCTTATTAACTAGTCTTTCTTAAGATATCCATTCAGTTAACAACGTTTAAAAATGAACTCTAAGAGTTCTAAAAATTTTATCTGTATTTCATGAATTTAGGTACTATTGTTAAATAAAGTTCTGAGAATCATTTTAATAATTTTTTAATAATCAAAATTCCTTCTAAAAGAACTCTGGGGTCATGGGGGAATTATCTTTTGACTATGGCTTTACTAAGAATATAAAATGGGCACAATAATATCTCTTTTTCTTAAAGAATAAGATTTATTGGGTTTTTCCCCAAACAGAAAAATGTCATTCTCATCAAAATAAATTTGGAGAATGTGCAGAAGTAAGAAGAAACAGGATTCTTAACCTCACAACCCAGATAATTACTTTCAACCTTCAGATGGACTTTTTAAGACTTATTTCTTTTAACCTGAAAGTTTAATTTTTACAATATCTATTCTCACAATACATGCACAATTTTTAACCTCACCCTTTTTTTTCATTTCCCAGTGTTAGGCATGTGCTTCTCCATGTTAGTACAAGCTCCCCCTACACACCCTTCTAATGCCACGCACAGCCAACCGTGGTGCCAACCACACCTTTGGCAGGGGACAGTCAGACAGCGTGTACAATATAACAGCGCTAGAAGACATAAAAATTTCTTTACATTTAGGATTATATTACTAGGATTAATAACTGCAATGAAAGTACTGTGATAAGAATATCAATATTTTTGAGGCCTCTGACAATACATGTCAACCTGCATTCTCAAAGAATTGTACCAATTCATACCCTACTAGTAAGCTGAAGCTGTTATTTCAATTATGTATGTCCTCTTTTATAAATGAGGATGTACATAAAAAGGACATTCTTGGGAGCTATGAAAATATTAACTGAGAGCAAGTAGGTTAAACTTGTGGTAGAAGTAAGTTAACAAAATAGTGTTATCTTTGGATAAGTCAAATGATTTAAAAATGACGGGGCCAGGGATTTAGCTCAGTGGCACCACACCTGCCTCGCAAGCGCAAGGACCTGAGTTTGATCCCCAGTACCAAAAAGTAAACAAATAAATAAATAAATAGTGGCCCAGGAACAGCTAGCAAGAAAAAATACTTTCTTCCCAGTAAAATTTGTGAACAGCCACTTTCTAAGTATATACATGTACTGTTTGCAATTTAAAAGGAGGGGAAATGAAATATTTTGGAATAAGTAATTGGTTTTCTATATATATTTGTAAAGTCTCATTCATCTATATAATTTTCTTGCTATTAACTAGCAAGTACTATAAAACATGGACAAGAAAAATACAAGTAAGCATGAAGAGTGTATACTTCAGAAGATGTTAACTTCTTTTCCCTCAGTTACTAAACAAGGGAAGTTCATACTTAACCTCTAATTCCATGTTTGTAATCTGGATCTGCCAATTCAATTGTAAATGTACTTTTGTCTCTCTGTTGGCAGAACAGGAATAAAAAGAGAGAAAAGCCAAGAGGATGCTCAGGTATATATTAAATGTTTGCTTGATTCCTTTTCCTATAATCTCAAATCTCCTTTTATTAAAAAAAATTGATCAGACATATAAAACATATTCTTAAATTGTGGAGTTTTACCTAAGCAAGAGATCACAAAGAAAATTGTATCCTTGCCATATCCGAAAATCATCCAAAAGTGTTTGGGAAACATCACTGGAATCTTTCAGGAAGCAAGAAAGCCTGGCAAACATTTCAACAGTCTCTAGGGGAGACAGGTCATCCGACTGCTGCATGTTCTGAACACATGTAGATAAACATTCTTTTTCTGCAAAAATAAACATTTAGACACATATATGTACATTGCTTATGAAAATTTTCTTCATCCTTAACTCATGTTTAATGAAACATTAATTTTTAATGCACTTTAAAAATGCTATGAGATTACTTCCAAAACTGCTATACAGATTCAATGCAATCCCCGATTGAAATCCCAACAACATATTTCACAGAACTAGAGAAAACAATCCAAAAGTTCATCTGGAACCATAAGAGACCTAAAACAACAAAAGCAATTCTAGGCAACAGGGCCATGGAAGAGGGTATCACAATTCCCAACTTGAAACTACTACAAAGCCACTGAGATAAAAACAGCACGGTACTGGCAAAGAAACAGACCCGAGGATCAGTGGAATAGATTAGAAGATGCAGAAACAACTCCAGACATACTCAGCTACCTCATCTTTGACAAAGGAGCCAACCATTCTCACTGGAGGAAAGAGAGACTCTTGTTGGAAAGACTGGATTTCAACTTGCCAAAGATTAAAACTAGATCCCTGTTTTTCACCATGCACTAAACTAAAATCGAAGTGGATTAAAGATCTAAATATTAAAACAAAAACACTAAACTTGCTGGAAGATAAGTTAGGTAGAACTCTCGAAGACATTGGCATAGGCAAGGACTTTACGAACAAATCCTCAATAGCACAGGAACTAGCACAAAGAATCAACAACTGGGATCTCATTTTATTAAAAAGCTTCTGCACTGCAAGAGAAACCCACCAACAGAGCTAAGAGACAACCTACAATGTGGGAAAAAATTTTTACCAGCTGCTCCTCAGACAAAGGTCTACTATCTAGAATATAAGAAGAACTCAAAAAAATCAGACCCCCCCAAATTTAAAGACCCAATTCAAAAATGGGCATCTGAAATGAATAGACATTTCTCAGGCAAAGAAGTAAAAGCAAATAAACATATGAAAAAATGTTCAACATCCCTGGTCATTTGAGAGATGCAGATGAAAACAACGCTGAGATTTCACCTCACACCAGAAAGCATGGCTGCTGGCATGAAATCAACCAATAACAAATGCTGGCAGGGTTGTGGGGAGAAAGGAACCCTTCTTCATTGTTGGTGGGAGTGTAGACTGGTGCAACCACTGTGGAAATCAGTATGGAAATACCTCAAAGAACTAGGGTTGGAAGTCTCATTTGACCCAGCTATTCCTCTACTGAGTATCTTCCCAAAAGAATTAAAAGAATCATACCACAGTGATATATGTGCACCCGTAGCGGCACAGTTTGTAATAGCTAAAATTTGGAAACAGCCCAATTGTCCATCAACTGGAGACTGGATAAAGAAGATGTGTTTTTTTTTAAATAAAATGGAGTACTACTCAGCCATAAAGAATGAGAAACTGGAGACATTTGTAGCTAAGCGGATGCACATTAAGGCTATATTCTTAAGTGAAATAAATAGGACACACGTGTGTAAATACCGAATAGTTTCTCTGGTGTGGAAAACTAAAAGTGTAAATAAGAATCAAAATGTATAACTGATACTGTGAAATAGGAAGAAAATGTCTAAAGGAGTAGGAGAAATGGGAGGGGTAGGGGAAAGGAAAGAAGGGAAAAGCAAAAATATGAGAAAAGGAAAAACATGGAAACAAAGTCTTTATAAATAGGGAAGGATGGAGGGGGTGAAGGGAGGCAGGGGAATGGGGGAAAAAAATAAGAACCAAGATACATCATATAAGGGTATAAGACCCCAATGATGAATGTAACTGTATTGTATACCTAAAATGTACCAATAAACTAAATAGAAAAAAAATACCATGGGACAAAAGTTACACATTCTAAAAGTAAAAGTACAATTCAGAATCACTGAGGAAGTCTTGCCTCTAAGCAGTAAACAAAGGATATTACAGAGACATGTAGAAAAATAGTTAATGCTTACTACAGTCTGTAAATCATATTTTGATGTCTTACAATTAAACAAAATGACTGGCCACTCCTTGATTTTTTTATCTCTTATATTGATAAAATATCAGAATGAAAAACTACCTTCTAAGTTTAAGAAGCAGAAATTCATTAAAGTTCAACTCAGAGTGAATACAGACTAATGAGATACCTAAATTCTTTAGGATCTAAAATTTTAAAATTATGTTAAAATTATGTTATGTATATCACTAGTTTGAAACATAATCATACTCTATCACCAACTTCAAGGGGCCACTGTCACATGAGAAAAGCTAAGGTTACCACTAAAAAAAGTAGAAACACTTAATGACTAATTCATGTATTAGGCACCAGGACTCACATAGAGCTGTATAAATTATTTTGAGGTTCAAAATAAATTATATAAATTAAATAAGTAAACTATTTTCAGATGCTAATTATATCTTATACAGACATTTTAGACAGTTGGTTATTTTGTATGAACTGGACAGATTAAATCTTCATTACTAAAGTATTCACCTTATTCAGTGGTGACAAACCTATGGCAATGTGTGCCGCAGTGGGCTGTTTGAGAGCTCTGAAAGGTTCACCATCACTGCCCTAATTCCTTCTATTCTGCATTGGAGAGATTATTATCTGCTACTTATGAAATATCTGGAAAAAGACTGATTATATCAAATAGTTCAAAAACATCTGTTTTTTCAGTAAAAGAACAGGGAATGACAGAACTTACACTGGATTATGAATAACAGTTATACAACAACAAAATCACTTTACCTCTTATAGCGAGTGATCAGTCAGACCTTATGAAAATTTCTTACATTTGAAATGTTCAGCAAATTAAAAAAATCCTTTTCTCCTGGGCAATTTATTTTTTTAATTTAAAGCCCAATCTGAGGATAATTGAGAAACGGTAATAAATCTGCCATCAGATGGAGAAAGGTAGGACAAAGTGAAAACCCAAACCCTAGATCACATACTACAGAGCTTCGCACCATGAATGTACTTGACCACATTGACGCTGAGCCCGTGCCGGGAGATGGTCATCAGGACCTCCCCAGCGCTCTTCCTCCACGGTAGGTTGTAGGGGGGGCACCACGAGGTTATTGCACTGAACAGAAGCTGGAGGTCATCCTTCTGTGCCAGCTCCTCTGCTGGGGAAACAAAGCTGCAGAGTTTCACTAAGATCTAAAACACAAAAGGAAACACAAGTGCAGTATGTAAGTAAGTAAATAAGCAGCGAGGAAAGAAGTACTATAAAAGGACTGTCGGGAGCAATTCTACATGATTTTTTTAAAAGTTCTGAATGAGGATTGGGAAATGTCATTAAAGCCACCATGACCAATGCTCTTAGGTCACATTAAAAAAGACACCTACAATTTAGAAGCGTACCAGGCTAAAGCAGCAAGCCAGCTCTACTTATGTGAGCTTAAAGAATATTTACTATTCTCTCTTTGCCATGGTATTTTTGGCATACCTTGGTTTCAAACAGGATGAAACAGCACTCCCTTTCACAGTCTACATTTTACCCAACTTAGTACTTTAGTCCGTAGTTTACACTGTTGAAATGCAACTTTCTTCTCTAAAAGAAGAGTTTTAGGGAGATGAGAGATTTAAAATAGATCTTTCAAAGTAAAGGAATTTTTACATTGCTTCAGTTTTGTACACAAGTAAAAGAGGCTATATGAATAATATGTCATCTTAACTTGGATGTATTTTTTCCTCGTATCTAGGTGCCAACAACTTCCTTAAGCCTGGCTTTCAAAGAAGACTCAAGACCTCTCAACTCCAGAATCAAAACTTATTTCATAAGTTTGAGTAGCAAAATACACAGTGCATAAGTGCTCACAGAATCAAGAGCTTACCTCTGGGGATAGTAGCGATTCCCAACCAATGACATTACTATGTGACATATGTGTATCTTTTCCCAAATGTGAATACATACAGTCAAATGCAACAGGGGTCCACATGCCCAGAGGGGTGCACTGTTGATTATATTCTTTGTTGGTTCTGACACTGCCTCATGTGGTTAGAGGGACAGATGCCATTTCTCGAATTTGTGACATAGAAAACAAACCTAAAAATAGAAAAGGATTTTTTCCAAAACCAAATCCCTATTTTGAAAAATAAAACTGATTTAATGATTCCATGAATATGTTGACTCCTAAGATAATTAGTTCTTTTTTTTTCTCTAAGATAATTAGTTCTTAATCTTTACAGGCCAATGATTCTTAAAATGATCTAGTGTAACTTTTCCATTTTACAGGCTGGAGAAGCATGGAGTCTCCCTCTCACACCTCTTCTGCCCCTGCAGTGGCCACTTCTATTTACAGCGACTCCATGACAAAGTCCACTCAAGTGTGGCAGAGCAGTAACTGGCCACGTCAACAAAAAAATGAATGCCTGCATGAAGCAGTACCAACCACGAAGGTCCCAGGAACCATCTGTCACACAATACAAACACAGGATTTTATCAGTCCTAAAATATTTAATGAGCCTGTCTCAATTGTTTTTTTAATCCAAATGATGAAAATCGAGCTATCTGGCCCATGGTGCGGCCCTGGTGTACTAACAGCATGGGACTGGGAGTGGGGCGACAAGGAGCCTGCTGGTGTGGCTCACCGGCTGTGAATCACCCAGGAGGACATCAGCTCCCATGGCTGGCAGCAAAGAGTCTGCTTTAAATTACACTTTGAGTTCCTTCTGGCCTTAACATTCAATAATTACAGGATACTGAAGTGAGTCCAACATTATTTAAAAGTCAGCATCCACTGCTTCAATAATAGGAAAAAATATTTTAAATATTAAAAGAAAACTGCTCAGTTTACTTAGGTATCAGAAGTATAACATGAAACCTCCATGCACTGCCCACAGCACTGATTAGTTCCTGAGAAGGGCTCTGCTGAAACGTCCACTGTTCTAATCAGCAGAGACTTAATCCACTCTGCTCCACAGCGAGCACTGGTCCTAAGCAGCTTTGATTCCTATGGGATTTATCTCTTCAGTTATTCCAAGCTTTCCTCCTCCAGTCTAAGTCAAGAGTCAGATAAGCCTGAGTTCTAATCCTACTTCTCCATTTGCTCACATAATCATTTCGGAGGAAAAAAAGCTCTGAAGTTATGGGGTTGTTTTGCAAATTACATAAGATGTTAACTGTAAGCACAAAAGTATCTAACAAATCAAACGATCAATAAATATTTATTTGGTATTTTTGTCTGAGAATCTGGTCTTTTCCATCTTGAACTGCCAGGATGTCCCTGTCCTCTGCCCATGCACTGCCCAGACCTCCATGCAGCAGTCACTTGCAGTAGGCCCTGCAGGCACCAGAGGTAAGTTTGCCCATGCCCTGTGCCCTGCCACCTGTCATCACAGACACACTGTCTCCTCTCTTCTCTCCCAATGACATCAGCAATCGCAGTTACTTTTATTGAGTGGCTATTATGTGCCGAGCAGAGAACCACAGCTCTAGGTAGTACTCCATCTAAACCTCACAAAGACACTTTAAATAGATGCCATTATTTTCATTTTACAGGTGAGAAATCTCCATCTTAGGTTACATAGGTTTTGCTATTGTTTTTTACTTTTTACTATGCTTTAAGAAAACAACTCATTCAATATACCATCTTAACCACTGGAACTGTGCACATCAGTGTGAATTACATGCACACTATTGTGCAACTCATCTCCAGAACTTTCTAAGATCTTGCAAAACAGAAATCCTACCCACCAAACAATTCTCTTTTCTTCCCTCTCCACAGTCCCTTGCAACCAGCATTCTAATTTTTCTCCTAATTGTTTGACGATTCTATTTACCTCATAGAGGCAGAATCATGAGGTACTTGTGTTTTGTACGTCAGATATGTTTTTTCACACTCTATTAGACTGGTCCACAGATAAAATGTATTCCAAATGTTTGTAGGTTGCTGGTTTAATTTTTTTCTCCCAAGAAAGCTTACCATCCATGATGACTCTATTGCCAGGCTAGTGGGCAAATGTCCATGAACCTTTGTTCACCCACAGTGTTATTAAAAGTACAGTGGTAACGGTGGGAGGGGGGGGTTCACAGGCAAGCGGAGAGGAGGTGGCAGTGGTCATTAAAATACACTGTCCTCATGAGTTCAGTATTAGAGGAGAGGGAGTTCCTGGATATAAACAGTACTTGTCATGGCCTGTGTCTAGATGTCCCCCCAAAGCCTCATTCAGTCAGAGGTGGAGCTTTTCAGAGATGGCTGGATCTAGAGTGTGTGATCTAGAGTGTGTGATCTTGAGGATGTGATGCTGGGATGGATGTATGGTGTGATACTAGGATTAAGGGTACCCTACCTTGGGTGTGAGTGCTACCTACCCTGCCAGAGGGTGAGTAGTCTGGGTAGAAAATAAGAGATAGAAAGAAGGTTACTGTTTTCGCTTGCTGCTTGCTACTTCACTGCTGGCTGCCTTCTGCCTGAACTGTTTTGCCATAAATTGTTTCTCCTCTGAGATTCCCCTCTGCCATGATACCCTGCTTTGGAGCCAGCCAACTATGGAATGAAGCCTCTACAAACTGTGAGCTGAAATGAACCTTTTCTCCTTTAGCTTTAAGTATCAGGTATTTCGTCTCAGCAATGAGAAAAGTAACTGAAACAGTATTGTAATTGAAAACAATTTCTTGATATTATAAGAAATAATACTCAAATCTTAATATGATTGTCAAAAAAGTTGTCCTTGGTTAGTTCATTTTAGAGATATTATTGATATATCAAATGTAATTTTAAAATCTGTTTAAGGAAACAGCTTGTTGCTGCTACACTTAAATACTCCTGAAAAGAAGACTTTAACATTCTCTCTGTGATATAAGAAATGTTACAATTATGAGATCAAGTCACAGTGTACAACAGAATGCAATGCTATGAAAATGGAAGAGACAGAAGATCTCCTTAGCAGGGGCACTGTCTTCACTGTAGCTGAGCTCTACAGACCAGGCAGACAGCGTATTCCCTACCTGTACAAAAACTTTCTGGAGGAGTCCCCGCCGTTCTGCTAGAGGTAGCTCATTCTGTGCACCTCCAACTGCCTCAGGCACATGTGGAAGGTCAAAAAACAGATATAAACATTTAACCAGGGTGGAAGGCACTGACATCGTTGTCATGCAGTCCACGGTTTTCTGGAAAACAAACCAATAAATAAGTGAATAGATAGACAGTCATAGCTATAATTTACTGATACAGCTGAGTAATTTACAAACATTAAGGCAGAAAAATCATGTCTTTTAAAATGTATTTAAGAATTAGAAAATAACCTCATGCTAAGAAATAATTTCCCATTTAGACAAATTTGCTTAAATCAAATAATGAAGATTGGTTTTTTTACATATTATTTATTAAATTTGATATTTTTTTCATTAAGAAGCACCATATTTCAAAGAACATAAGCTTTGGAATTTTGAAAAAAAGGCAATAAAGAACTACCAACTTGGGCAAACTACTTAATTTTCCTAGGCCTCACATTTCTCTCTTATAAAATGGATACAGTGATATATAATTTTGGGTTAGCATGAAGATTACATAATATAATAAATGCAAAGATACATTAAGCACTAAAGTACATATTAGTAGTTGCTTTACTATCATTTTTATCTCTAGTCTTATTATAGAGCCTTGGGGCTAGAAAGGCACTTGAGAGATGGAGGCATCCTGGACACAAGTATATCTTTGTATTGCTTTCTTTCCAAAGGAAGAAATTCTAGACCTTCTAGTAAACATTTAAATATTTTACAGACATATAAGAATTATGAAAATTTTCCGTGATGCAATTTGGCATAAGAAATCTTACTGCAATAAAAAATCTTACTGGCATCACTGTTGATTATTTACTTTCTCACCAAACATGTACTCAATGTCTAGGGCAGTGGTAGTGAACCTATAGCATGCGTGCTGCAGCCAGTTGTTTGTTATCACTGAAAGCTCTAAAAGGTGCGCCATCACTGATCTAGGATATGTCAGGCAGTGTGTGCAGGAAAAGGAAGCAATCCTGCCCTGCAGAAGTCTACTAGCTGTAGTAGTCATAAACAACTATGATTTAATCTCTTAAGTCTGACAATGGCAGCACATATAGGCCAGTATAAAAGGGAATCATCAACACTGTCAGGAATGTAAGTGAAAAGTGCAAGAAATTAAAATAAGAAGGGGGGCCGGGGATTTAGCTCAGTGGTTTCGCCACCTGCTGCTCAAGTGCAAGGACCCAAGTTCGATCCCCAGTACCAAAAAAAAAAAAAAGAAAGAAAGAAAATAAGAAGGGAAAGATCATCTGAAAACACACACAAAGTTAGACCATATGGTACCGTATGTTTGAGGAGCCAGAGTTTCCACTTGCTGACTCCTGGGATGCTACAGTAACAATGGCTCATCTTCAGTCGGAGCTACCGCACACCAGGTATGAGGCTAACACCTTGGCACACACGGTCTCCTGTATTCCTCAAGTCTACCCTTTTTTTGGCGGGGGGGGGGGGGACAACCAGTGATTAAACTTGGGACCTTGCGCTTGCGAGGCAGGTGACAGCATCACTGAGCTAAGTCCCTGGCTATTCCTCAAGTCTGCACTGTGCAGTGGACACTACTGCCTGCTCCTTTTTTTTACAAAGGAAGCTGCCGAGCCTCCTCATTTACACACCTTGCTGGGAATCAGAGAGCTGGCTAAGTGATCCACAGAGTATATGTTCAACAACCTATGAAAATGGTCTCACACTCCAGCCTGACTTTTATTTTACTGGCCACGGACACTTAATAAAGTGTTATGAACAAAAACATGACAGAGTCAGGGTTCAAAAAATTAACTGATGGAAGCGGAGACTGTAAATTTACACAGAGTCAGAAAGAGGGATGATTAGGAAAGTAACTCAGAAAACTGTCAGAGATAGGGCCCAAACAAATGCAAAAGTGGGTGATGGAGAGACAAAGAGCTTGAGGAACTTCTTTTGCAAGACCTGGGCCCCTCCACATATCCAATGTCATTCCCTACCCCAAACTCCAAACAATCTGCTCTATCTGCCCTGCATTATTTCTTGACACCCCACCTCACCACACATCCAACATTCAGTTTAAATGTCTGCTTTGTCGCAAATGTCCCTCAAATGTCCCTGACCTTCAAATGTTCAGCTCTAACATTTCTGTTTTCATAGCATTAAATATACCATGACTGTATGCTATGGGACTCTCTCTACTTCCTCTCTGTCATCTGCATGTTGAGTCAGGACCATGTTCCACTCTGTTCCATGTTTTGCTATTGTCAGCAGAAAATGGCACTCAGAAAAAGCACTCAATTTATAACACTAAATTTGCTTTTTAAATATACCATTTCCAGTTAAGTTATTACTAGCTTTCCCTTCCCACTAGACAAAGGAGTATGATTTTTCATTTTCATCTTATTGCTGATGGATTTAAACTATAGCTTGGCATCCAAACTAATATTTGGCAGCATTTGTAATTGTTTTAAGTGATTAAGTTTATTCTGATTCTTTTCTTACACTCTTAAGGCTGTCTCTCTGTTGTGCATGATTAAGTTAATCATGTGCTAGGTACCATGGTAGACACAGACTGTTCACAACTGAGGAGGAAAGAAAGGGCACCAAGAGAACATATGAGTAAGAGTTAGAAAGATTACATTAAAAGTTGTTAATGTTAAATACTGAGTAATTGTTGAAATTAAAATTCAAAGTTTTAATACTATATAAAGATATGCTACTATAAACCCGATTTGGGTACAGTGGCAGAGTTGGCATTTTGTCAGCCATCCAGAACAGTCACAGACATATGAAAACAATGCTTTGCTGGACTCTGAAGGCTGCTCAGGGTGACTAACCCTTCCAAGTGCCTGGGACTGAGGGGTTTCCTGAGGGCAGGACTTGGTAGGCTTGAACCTGGAGAGCCCCAAGAAAAGCATGACAAGTCAGTCATGCTGACTCCCTGAGTAAAACAACCCAACAAACAACTGGGATCTCATCTTATTAAAAACCTTTGCACAGCAGGAGAAACCACCAACACAGTGAAGAGACAACCCACAGTGTGGGGAAAAAATTTTGTTAGCTATTCCTCAAACAAAGGACTACTATCTAGAATATATAAAGAACTCAAAACAAAAAAATCAGACCCCCCCCCCCAAATTTAAAGACCCAATCCAAAAATGGGCATCTGAAATGAACAGATGCTTCTCAGATGAAGAAGGAGAAATGGCAAATAAATATATGAAAAAAATGTTCAACATCATTCATCATTCAAGAGATGCAAAGTAAAACAATGCTGGGATTCCATCTCACTCCAGAAAGAATGGCTGTTACCGCTTCTCGGCCTTTTGGCTAAGATCAAGTGCAGCAAGAATGACTGTTATCAAGAAATCAACCAATAACAAATGCTGGTGGGGTTGTGGGGAAAGCGGAACCCTTCTCCACTGTTGGTGGGAGTGCAGACTGGTGCAACCACTGTGGAAATCAGTGTGGAAATCAGTGTGGAGATTCCTCAAAAAACTAAAACCAGAGGTTCCATTTGACCCACCTATCCCTCTTCCTGTTATCTTCCTGAATGAATTAAAAACATCACACCACAGCAATATATGCACACTCATGTTTATAGAGGCACAGTTTTTAACAGCTAAATCTTGGAAACAGCCCAAATGCCCATCAACCAAAGAACTGATAAAGAAGATGTGGTTCGTTTTCTACAACAGAGTATTACTCTGCCATAAAGAAGAATACGCTAGAGACATTTCTAGGTAAATGGATGCACTTTGAGACCATACTCTTAAGTGAGATAAATCAGATACACATGCTTAAATACCACATTGATTCTCTGATGTGAGAAACCAAAAATGGAAATAGGACCAAAATGTACAATAGACATTGGGAGATAGGCAGAAAATGTTCAAATGAGAAGGGGAACAAGGGAAGCGGGAGGGGGAAAGGAAAGATGGGACAAGAAAAAAAAGAGAATAGAAGGAAAAAATGAAAAGAAAGCTTTTGCAAATAAGGACGAGAAGAGGGATTGAAGGGAGGGGAGGGGAATGGGAAAAAAAGAAGAATCAAGATATATCATGTACAAGTACACATTTCTTATGATGAATGTTATCATTATATATATCTAAAATGTACAAATAAATGTTTTGCTTAAAAAAAAGAGAAAGAGCAAAACAAAAACAAACAAAAAAAGAAAATAGGCCATTTCATGGAAAAAAGTTAAATGCTAATTACTTTGAGCCAGTGATTAATTTCATTAATTTAATGTGTTGTTTCTGCTGTGACCAGTCACTATAATATGACTGGTGCCACAGTCGCCTTTACAAATTACTTTATTAAACAGTATGAGGTGTTTAAAGTCAATTGTAATTGAGGTGACATCCATTCCTAAGATTGGCAATGATTATGATAGTTGTCTTGATTTTATAAGGTTGAATAAACCTCATTTATTCCAAAATTAAAGGCCAAAATGAAGGTGTCCAAATGGCCCACTAATAGTTACTCACGATATGTATCATGACATTTACTTAACGCTGATTTAGGAATGATAAAAAGCAGTCTTCAGAGCAATCAAGTGAGAAGGGAACATACTAAGCCTGAAAATGTCAATGTTCCCTATTTTCCATAAAAACCTGAAAAATATAAAAGTATTTTCCATGTCACTTACTAATAAGTAGCTGACTGACCTTAGATGAATGTGATTTTTCTAAACTAGAGTTTCTCTAAGTGGATTTTTCCCAAAGGACATCCCTGCAGCTCTGGGACCCTTAACCTGGCCACCGTAGTCTGGCTTTCTGCCCGAGTGCAGTAAGAGTGGTATTATGTTCCTTCCTGTGCACACAACACAACAGAGATGGAAAATATCACTCTACCCCAGGCAACTCCTCACCAGCAAAGTGCAAAAATATCAAGCTCCCCACAGAGAGATGAAAAGCATAACATACTATTTTAGAATAGTTACAAGCACACAAATGGTTACAATGCCTTAAGTACGATGATAAATTTAATAACAAAATCCCAAGAAAATATGAAGAAGTTGATGTATCAAACATGAAAACTGAGAACTCACCTGACCAGAGGACGCCAACAGATTAATAGTTGTCAAAAGCATCCACCCTCGACTGGCTTCTTCACTCTGATTGATCTCCAGAAACTGGACGATGGCCCGACTTGCAGCCTCTACCAAACCAAAGGAAAAGTCATTAAGTGGGGGGAAATCATTTAAAAAAAGTTCACCCTCAAAACTTAGCAGGGAAACGATCATTCACTAAGCACGCATTTCAAATCAGCATTGTTAGTTATTCTATGAAAAAATTAAAAATAGCCATGTTTTTAATGATGTGTGTAAACATTTCACTAGTATAGAAATGTAAGAGTTAATCAGTATGTTTTAGAGAAAGGTATACTATGCTATTAACTAATTAAAGAGACTTGGAAGAGGGGAAATTTGAGCTAACCCTGCCTGGAAAACAAGTATATTTCTGTCTAGAAAGTGGGCAGGGAAAGGGTATGGCAAGAATGAGAACCCAGCATTAAAACAACAGCCTGGCTGGAGGACTAAGCCTGCTGGGTGAGGACCACAAAGAGCCTATGAAGAGCACTGCTACACAGGGAGAACCCAATGTCAAAGGCAGCGACAAAACAGACACCTGGTAATCGTGAAGGAAGCAGCTCAGGCTGGACTGGGCTCTCCAGGTAAGAGAGCAAAGGCAGTGGCCCGGGCCAAGTATAAAAGGTGGCTCTAGGCCTGTTTATTTGGCAGTGATGTGCACGCCAGACTGAAGGCCAAAGAGAAGGGAGGGAAACAAATGAAGAGATGGCTACGCGATGCACAGCAGGAGCCAAGAGGCTGGAGGCAGGAATGGAGAGCCAGGAGATATGCAAGGGTTGTTTGCAGAACTGTAGAGAGGGAAGAAGCTTTGAAAGTGAGCGTAGTGGATTATGTTTTTAGAGAGAAGGGAGATATCCCTAATATGAACATAGTTTCATCATCACAGTTTGCGAATTAAAGCCAGAAAATAAGTCTGAACTGTTCACTGTGAACTCACTGGGTAAGATACTAAGGTACACTAAGCACACTTCATAAAGAAGCAGAAAGTAGAATAAATAGAATTTAGATGATCCTAGATGAGTTTTTTCCCTTTATTTTCACACAATCAAAACAAGTGTTTTATCAGATAAGCGAATACAAGACTTATATATGATCCTCCCAGAGGGCTCTCCCTGACCCCAAGTACTGGGAATTAAACCCAGGACTTCATGCTAGCTACGCAAGCACTTTTATCATGGAGCTACATCCTCAGTTTTTAATTGTATTTTGAGGCAGTCTCACTAAGTTGGGTAGGCTGGCTTCAAACTTGCAATCATCCTGTCTCAGCTTCCTAAGTAGCTAAGATTGCAAACATGAGCCAACCACACCCAGCTCAAGAGTTACATATGATTCTGAACTGGACATATTTCCTCTTTATACACTTCCACTTGAGGAAACATTTTAAGAGAAAAAAACCTTTTATATAGCTTATTTTTATTGAGTCTTTACCTATATCAGGCATGGTTTTAAATACTTGAGGACTTAACTAATTCTATCTTCACAAGAACCCTATGAGTTGTTTTCTATTAATACATACCTTATTCTAGCATAAACTGAGAAGCGGAGAGGAGAAACAATTTGCCAACAGTTACATAGCTAGTCAGTGAACTCATACTCAAATCTAGGCTGTCTAGCCTGTAAGAGATAAAGATAGTGATTTTAAAAAATTACCAGGAAAAAAGGAAACCAACAGAGACCTGGCTTATTTTCAATACTCCAGTATCTCATAAGTGTTTAAGTTACTATCATCTTTTATTTACTCATTTATAATCTCTCATCCTTGTGTAGAAAATAAACACCAAGACTGCAAGCCTGTCCAGTGCTGATCCCTGATATCTAGCACATTACTGGCACTCAGCATTCAGTAAATGTCTGCTGAAGTAGTCAACCTGAATAGAACAAATGAGTGATTCTAAGAGAAGGACACACTGAGTTTAAATTCTCATGCACATCAAAAAGTTTGGGCTTGCTATGGTAAGAGAGATTCCTGAAAGTTTTGAAAAGTTACAGAAAGAAAAGTATTTTCAGCTAACTAGACTGCCTTTAGTTAATGTGAATGTCTCATGAGAGAAGGGGAGGAAAATGAAAGAGTAACAGTGGGACATTTTAGCAACAGTGGTTTGAGATCCCTGGCAAAAACTGATTTGCAAATATTTCTTGTAAGCCTACAGAAGATGCAAACATTTGACAAGGGCTAAACCACATATGTCTCTTTCCTTGATAGTGATTACATACTCACATAAAGAAGACTTTTTTCCAGTTAGCAAATACTTTTGCCACAGACTGATAAAATATGCTCTCATTTCTCAGGCCTCCTCACAATTAGGCAACTTTTAAATTGTGCACTTTCAAGTTCATAACTGAAAATCTTTAAGAAACTACTTCCAGTATTCCAATTGATTGCATCCCAGTTAAATCAATGTAATGAAATTCTATTTCATAAAAAACATTGATTAGGAAAAGATATGGTCGATATCTACTATGCTACTCATGGGGTGGAGGTGGGGGGGCCCTGAAGAACTAAATATACTTTAAGGGAAAGGCAAAACAAAGTTAATCTTCCAAGTACAGAAGCTTGAGAACCATAGATAAGAAACATTTTGAATGAATTTATATGTAACACATTAACTCTGAATGAATACTGGGTGAATATGAATTTTCACTGTTCAGTAAGACTGTCAGAGATGAACAACAGATGCTAATGCTGACTTTGAGAACCAAAACAACAAAAACGCACTGTTAGTTTGAGGCAGTTCTATGTATCTGATCAAGGGTGGGCATTTATATTTCTAATGCGTGTGTTTTTCATATTTCCGTTGACAATGATCGTTACAGGACTCCACAAGATAAGAAAGACAAACAATGGGTGAAAAGCAATGTTCTATTAAACATTCCAACACGCTGTATGGACTGCTGTGCTGATTAAATTAGTTTGTGCATGTGAAAGTGAACTGAAAAGAACCGAGACCAGATAAACCTTCACATGTATCTTTAACATTTTTGTCAACTTAATTTTAACAATTACTTTTTTTGAGAAGAAAGTGGAGAAGACCTAAGTTACAGCAGCATTACTATACAATTATATTATCTGGCTTCTTTGTTTATTTCTTTATTTTTTGTAGCTCTGGAGTTGAACCCTGGGCCTTGCATTGAGCTACATCCCCAGCTCTCTTTTATTCAGAGATCAGGTCTCGCTAGATTGGCCAGGTTGGCTTTGAACTTCTGATCCTTCACCTCCGCCTCCTGGTAGGAACTGGGAGTACAGGTGTACATCACCACTCCTGGCTGTTATCTGAATTTGAATTGCGGCTCACACAGAGAAAGAAGCATGGACACCATTGTGGCCAAATGACAGGAGGGAAATCTCAAGCCCCACTGACAAAACAAATTTAGATTTGTTTCACAAATGTATTCAGGAGAATTGTTTCACTTTCACCTATCTATTTCAGTATGCTGTCATTAAGACTATCTCAAACAGATCTCCCACTTCTCATTCTAAGAGATCTAAGCAGTAATTTTAAAAGTCTACGGCTTTTATGATGATCTTAAAAATTATGTCCAGGCTGGGGACTCAGGTCACTGGCAGAGCACTTGCCTAGCATATGTAAGGCCCTGGGTTCAATCCCCATGACAGACAAACAAAGAGAGAAGGAAGGAAGGGAAGGGAAGGGAAGGAGGGAGGGAACAAGGGAGGGAGGGAAGAAGAAAAAGAAGCAGCACCAAAAACCCTAACATAATCTCACCAAATTATGTATACAAAAAAAGAAATTTTAAATAAAACCAATCACATAGTCTCTCAAAACTTCGGAAAAAACTCACTTCTAGACACAAACACACTGCATTAAGATCTTTTACTTTTGATATTTAACAAACACAAAATTTAAATGATGACTTAAGGTTGTAAGAGTTAGTGAAGGTCACACATTAATGTTAAACCATCTTTTCAGGTGTCAATCACTTGATTCAAGCTTTAGCTTTACACTGCATTTCAACAGACACAGTCAGAATTAAAACTACATAATCAGTTAGTAGAGCCTGCAATTAGGTTAAAGAAGTAAAGAGTGTATACAATCTTGACACTAATGTAATATCCTACCCTACACTGAAAGAATATAAGTGAGTTTAATTAGACAGCATTCAGAACAATCAGAATGCAAAACTTGTTAACAGTAAGTGCAGCATGGCAATTTCTCCTTTGCACAGTCCATTTAAAGCATATATTATCTTCAGATGTATGCTTTAGGATGATACATGAGACACAGCAATAGTATTACTATACTTATTTCACTAATGAAGAAACACTGCTGCTCCCTCCCCGAAAAATGAAAAAGAAAATCCACAAGTTAGTGGGAAACACAGAATTAGAACTCGTAGCTTTCATGCTTCTCTCTTTTGGATGCATAACCACACCCTGAGAATGAAATTACCTGAAGGTGTTGTGGTTCTGAAATCCCCGAAGGATGGCAAGGCACACTGTTCTTCTGTTTAAAAAAAAGGCTGGGTTGTCCACCTGGGGATTCACTACATCACACGGAGCCCACTGCAGGAGTGCTGTGGCCTCCCCCGCCTCTCCATTGCTGGGGCCTGCCCGCCAGGAACGGCACCATGGGTCTAATGTGGCACCTTGTGAAAGGGAAGTGAATGGACACTTCTCAGAGGAAGTCCAAATGGCCGATAATTACAGAAAGAAGTGTACCGCTTCTTTGGCCATTAGAGAAACACAAATCAAAACAACACTAAGCTTCCATCTTACTCCAGAAAGAATGGCTATTATCAAGGACTCAAATAACAACAAATGCTGGTGAGGTTGTGGGGGAAAAGGAACCTTTCTGCACTGTAGGTGGGAGTGTAAACTAATACAACCACTATGGAAATCAGTGTGGACATTCCTCAAAAAACTACAACTAGAAATTCCATTCAACTCAGCTAAAACTCTTCTAGTATCTTCCTAAGAGATAAGAACATCCTATTACAGCATATCCATGTTTATAGCAGCATAACTCATAATAGCTAAATCTTAGAAGAGATGAATGGATGAAGAACATGTGGTAGTTACACACAAAGGAGTACTACTCTGCTATAAAGAAGGATACATGTGAGTTATCTGCAGAAAAACTGGATGGATCTGCAGACCATGATTCTATGTGCAATGAGTAAGACACAGAAGATTATATATTGCATGCTTTCTCTAGTATAAGAGATCTAAGATATAAATAATTTAAAGAGCAAAATAAAAGGAACAAGTTAAGAAATAGGGAGATAGAGTCCACGGAGGTAGGAAGGGGATCTGGAAAAGGGGGGAGTGTGGAAGGTGGTGGGGCTGAGGAGTGAAAATGATGAAGACTGGGTCAGTCTGGGATGTATTCCACCTGAATGCAATCATGATGCGCCTGAAACACATACTAATTCTAAAAAATAATGGTGTCTCACATGCAGCAAAGTTTTTAATAATGTCTTCATCCTCTTAAGTAAAATAAATAGGACACACATGTATAAATACCAAATTGTTTCTCTGGTGTGAGAAACTGAAAGTGTAAATGAGGACCAAAATGTATATAATAGATATTGTGACACAGGAAGAAAATGTTCAAAGGGGAGGGGTAGCTGCAGGGCGGGGTGGAGGGATTGCAGGGAGGGAAGGGGAATGGAAAAAAATAAGAACCAAGATACAAATTCCCTATGATGAATGTGACCATAATGTATACCTAAAATGTGCAATAAACTTAATGAATAAAAAAAATGTCTTCATACAGGAGAGGATTTTCTGCTTTACTAACATGAATCAGCCACATGCCCTTAGGTCAAAGAAAGGTTAGTGTAGTAGAACTTAACAAATCACTGGAAGACATGGAGAACAATCTTACAATGCACCCTGTATGCGATGTGACCAGTTATGTCTTATGTCATGTTTTCTCAAATTAGTTGATATTCACTATATACTTTTAACAAAAGTCACATGGAGGTGACAACCCAGAGAATGAATAAAGAGAAAATCTTTGAAGCTATCATAATGTATGATAAAGCAGACCATGTATCCATTTTGCAACTTAATTTCCCTAAGTTTTCCACTTTTACTAACTTCTTATAAATTTAAGCAAGAGAATTATAGATGCACATGATTTCGTCTGAGATATTTGCAGTCCCTGTTAGAAATGATCTGACCAAGACGCTACATGTGAGTGGTAATTAGGTAACACAAAACATCAAGTGTTGCTGGGTGTGTTGGTGGATGCCTAGAACACTAGCTACCCGGGAGGCTGAGGGAGGAGAATCACAAGTTTGAGCCCAGTCTGGGCAACTTCATGGGATCCTGTCTCAAAATAAAAAAGAACTAGAGATAAAACTCAGTGCTACCTGGGTTCAACTTTCAGTGCAAAATAAACAAAACAAAACGAATGAAAACCCCCACAAGTCTTCCATATGAAATTCAGAGGCTTCTTCAAAAACAGATTTTGCCCCAATGCACAAAAGAAACAGCCAACTTTCAAAGGAATCATACGGAGCTCATTTTTAAGAGAAAAGTTGTGGTTGTAAATTATAATGAAATCCTTTCCAATGATAACTGCCCATAAAATAAAATGGCACAGGAGGTGTCTAAAGTGGCCCAACTTGCAGAGGCAGAAGCCAGACAGGTGGTGACAGCAGGGGCAGGGGTGAAGAGGGACTGTCCATCGGATGGAAAGTCTCAGTCGTCCAAGATGAAGACAGTCCTGGGGGTGTGCCCGTATGGCATGGTGCGCGGAGTTAATGATGTCATAACAGACACTACAAAGGCAAGAGTGATTGCGTGTGTTTCTAACCACAATAAAAATAAATAAATAATAAGGAAATCTGAAAGGTAATCCAGGATGTACCTAGACACTGAAAATAGAGAAATTGTTATCATAAAAAATCAAAAGATAAAAAACCTTCACAAAAATATTTTTGATAATAACTCTGACCAGAAAAATCATCCAATTCAAGTTTAAAATGAGGGAATAAGAGGAGTTCCAAAGTCCAGATTCATTAATGTTAACTTAGGAGATACTCAAGAATTATGTTCTTCTCTTTTAAAAATCAGCAGGAGTGGCTCTTTCGCAAAGCAATATTTTTAAAAAGCCAGATGTCTGCAAGTACAAGGTCCCAAGTTCGAGCCCCGGTACCAAAAAAAAAAGGCCAGATGTGGTGGTACACACCTAGAATCCCAGCAATTGAGGCAGGAGGATCAGAAAACAAGAACAGAGAACTCTTATGTCAAATGTCAGCAAAAGCTTACTGAACACCTACTAGGTGACAAGCATTCTTCTCAATGTTAATGACACAGGAGTGACTGCAACAGGCAATAAAATGAAGCAAATAAACAAGGTATTTTCAGGTGGTGACAAATCCGTCAATGAAACACACAGGTGACTGCACAGATACTAACTTGAGTGCAGACCCAGTGCGGCGACTACTAGAGATAGAATAGAAAAGGTTTCTCCTAAGGGAGTAACACACAAACTGCAATGAATCTCACAGGATTATAAATGAATGTCACAAATTTAAAAATTAAATAAAATTATATAACATGCAAAATCTGAATCTTAAAAAAATGCCTCAGTGAGACACCACCAATGAGGAAAGGTGAGTATAGGGCATGTGAGGTTATATACTATTTTTGCAACTTCCTGTGGCTCTATAATTTGTTTCAAAATTAAAAGTTAAGAAAATTCTGTGTGACTATTACTGTAATTAACAATGAGACATCTTCCCTACTTAAGGCATCTTTCATTCCCCCTAAAAATTACCCTAGGAGAGTAAAATCATAAAAGGCACTAACCACTTACTGGTCCAATTACTTAAATACAGGATGACCAAAAATTACATTTTCTCATTAATTTTTATAAGATAGTATAACAGAAAATATAAAAAAGACAATTTCATCAAATGCGTTCAATAGAAGATATGACTGGTTGAAATGACACCTGCCTGAGCAACGCTTGGGACACTCGGTACTGAACAAACACGCTGCCCGAGCAGGCCTCAGGGTAAACTTAAGCGTCTAAGAAAACACATTTCCCATGTAGCAAAATGTCTTTCTGAACTCATGTCGATATTTGAAAAGATAACGAGAGTGAAGCAGATGAAAATAAAGTCCTGGGGATTTTTTCATAACTTAGAATGTCATTCAGGAAATAAAGTGCAATGGCACGAGTGAACATTGGACAGAGAAGTTCTCCTTCCTATCACCTGTTTACAGCAACTAAATGGGCAGAAAACACACAGGACATCTATACCAAATTTTCACTTCCTGAGATCAGGAAAAATAAAGAAAGATTCAATTCCATTTGAGGTAGAAGAGCAAGAAACACATACTTCCACTAGATTTATTTCAGGATAGCAAATATAATGAAAACCATCTCACACTAAAACCCACACATCAATTTATATAACGTTCTACTTCTGCGTAAGGGATTTAGTCCTAAACCTAAACAATTTTTTTTGTACTGGGGATCGAACTCAGGACCTTGTGCTTGCCAAACATGGTGCCACTGGGCTAAAACCCTGGCCCAAACCTAAACAAATTTTAACAGCTGCTGTTCCCAAACTACACAACAGACAGAAGGCTGAGCACATGCACATGTCTCTGCTCTCTGCTGAAACATTGCTGCTGGGGATTGAACTGTGTACCTACAAAATTCAGTTTCAAATAAAAAATTTTTTTAAATTTATGGGCAAAAAAATAGAAATTGAAACTCAGGAAAGCTTTAGTGCTTATCAACATTGCTGATAACATTAAAGGCTTGGGAATGGAGCTGGAAACGTGATGAAAATGAAATGGGTGGATTATCTGTGGGTTTCCAATACCCGGCTTCTTGTTTCAGCAAATGATTTGTACAGTACTGCTTCATTCACTCACCAGTATTACTCAGGGTCACCATGAAGTCTGTCCCATGGCATCAGTGCTCACCCGAAAGTGACTATCTCTACCAGAACCGCAGGTCTTCACCATAACTGACTCAGGGAGAAGGTCGGGACGGACACTGACATTGCATGACCATGACAGTGCTGCAGTGAAAAGCCTCATATACTCAGTGTTTTCCACATGTGTAATAAATACACAGATATAGGAAAAAATTCAGTTTCAAGCCTTGACACCTCATGGGATGGTGTTTGAAAATGGGGTCTTTGGGAGGTGATCAGGGTTAGGTAAAGTCATGAGGGTGGGGCCCTCGAGATAGGGTGGGGTCCTGAGAAAACCTGCCTGAAAGCTTGCTCTCCTGCTGCAAGGACACGGTGAGAAGGCCGGAAGGAAGCCTCGCCAAGGCCTGACCCTGCAGGTGTGCTGACCCGGCATCCAGCCTCCAAGCCAGGGGAGGAAACAAATTCCTGCTCTCTGTGCTTCCCACCCCAAGGCACTTTTCTGTGCCAGTTTGAGCAGTCTAATATCTCCACAAAAATGTATTGCAAAGGGATTTTTTGAGAAAGGAGAATAGGAACAATGAGAGAAACAAAATTCTGGATACTAAAATAGCAGAGAGGTCTGTGGCAAGTGAAATTTCCACACCCTAGAATCTTAAAGCAAACTCAGGGAAAGTAGAAAAGCAACAGGGTGACCAGAGAACCTCTGAGCAGCTGAGGAGCTGGCGGCCCTGGCTACTTCGGCAGCAGAGGCGGACAATGAACTAAGAGAAGAGGCCCGGGTCCCAGCTACTCCACTGGCACTGGACAAGAGGTTTCCTCACTGGCAGAGTAAGGGAGCAAGTTCAGGCTGGGGGTACCACAACCAGCGTGGAGACAGGGTCAAGAGAAGCTTGTCCTTAACACGGAGGTTCCCCAAACCTTTCTTCCACTTTACTTCTGAGATGCTAGGACTTAGACACATGTCTTGTAAGTAGAAACTGGTTCACACTCTGGGGAAATCTACCTATATATAGGGAGAAAAAGAAAATCACCAAAAATAAAAGGCTGCCCATGAACTTTTAAAAGCTTCTCTCCTCCACAACAGCAGAGCCAAGGAAGAGACAGCCAAGGCCATTCTGTAAACATAACATGAGACAAAATCAGATTAGTAAACAATTCATGAAATTTTCCCAAAATTAAAAGGATGTGAACTCCAAGACTGAAAAAATTCAACAAATACTCAGCACAAACTATAAAAACACATCAATTCTGAGGCATGATATCATGAAATACAGAAGAGTAGGGGCAAGAGAAGATTCTAAAACGTTCTTCAGGAAAAAAAATCATCAAATGCTAAAGAATCAAGAATCTAGGTACCCTCAGAGTAGCACAGGGGCCTGGATGAAATGGAGAAAGTCCTCTTTAACTCTTTTTTTTTTTTTTGGTACCAAGGATCGAACTCGGGTCCTTGCGCTTGCGCAGCAGGTGACGAAACCACTGAGCTAAATCCCTGGCCCCTCTTTAACTCTTTTTTTTTTTGGTACCGGGGATTGAACTCAGGTCCTTGTGCTTGCACAGCAAGCGGTGAAACCACTGAGCTAAATCCCCAGCCCCCTTCTTTAACTCTTAAAACAAAATTATTGCAATCGCAAATCTGATTTCCACTGCAAAGAGGACACACAGGCGCTCAGCCAGGCTCAGGCACTCCCTGGATGAACGAAGACTTCATGCTGTCCTGAGGAGGCAAGCAGTGGGGATGGGGAGGAAGGGAGGCAGGCCTTTCACCAGGCAGACCTCGAAGTGAGGGGCCAGACCCATGCCTTCCCGGCCCACTGACCCCACCCCCACCTTAAGGCCATGCTGGACGTGGCAAGGAGATGTGTTCCAAGTCCTGGGACCTGACAGATGACGGTCAATCTAAAAGTACTCCTTTCCTACACAACAAGGAAGGGACTCACTTCATATACTGTGTTTCTTACTTTTCTTTGGTGCTGAGACAAAATCCCCAGCACCCAAAGTTAAATATTAAATGTAACCAAAGAGAAAATGTTAATTTTGGCTCAGAGTCTGTAGAGGTTTCAGTCCCTCATCACCTGGCTCCAAGGCAGGGTGGCGTCACAGAAGAGAAACAGTTCACGGAAGGCAGAAGATAGAAAAAGCAAGCCAGCAACCAACTACAGTGACTAACTGCAAGCCTCTTTCTGTCCCTTATGCTGTATCCAGGCCACTGATCTTAGGGCAGATAGCACTTGTAACCCTAGTATTGCGCTATGAATCAATCACACATTCTAGATCCAGCCACCTCTGAAAAAGCTCCACCTGTGACGGCAGGAGGCTCTGGAGGGACATCTAGACACAGCCACAACATACAGCAATAGACAAAGATGTTTTCACTCCTGGGATACCTACAAAAACAAAGACAAGAACTCTCTGACATTCTTTTCTTGGGAAGCTGTTAGAAAAGATGTTCACCAAAATGAAGAATGTGAGAAAAATGATGAAACAGGATTCAAGAAACAGGATCCATGCCAGAGAAATAGAAAGGCACCCATGGAGACCTAAAGGAAGATGCAGAGATGACAACAAGAGAGCAACCCCTCAAGACTATGGAGGCCCAAGCAGCTCATGAGTGAGCAGGATGAAGACACGGGCACAAATTACCCCTCCCACGGTGGAGAAACTGAAGAGGAAAGTTTTATTTGATTGTGGAAATCAAAAAACATTCTACCAAGGAAGTGTGGCTTAAGCCAACCTGCAATTTAGTTAAACAAGTTAACATGAGGAAAAGTCTCCCACCATGGGTGGCGCATTAGAAATAAACACCGGACATAACTGAAAGTGTAGACATGCTTGGGGCCTGTACACAGTGTGGTATGTCTGCAATACGGAGAAGGGAATGGGGAAGAAAAAAGGGTACGCTAAAAACACACAGAGAGGCAGATCTCAGATGTGCCCTGAGAATCATGCTAGGAATTTGGAGCCTGTTAGAAAGAGCTAAGAGAGGGCTAAAGGGTGGCCTGGGAGGTGGCAGTGGTGGTCCAAGGAGCAGATGCAGAAGCCAACAGAGGAAGGGGACTGTAAGAGCAGGACGGAGACTGTTAACTGAAACCTGTGTGCACACAACAGTTTCCCTTCCGTTTAATCTTAACAGCACTTCGGGAGACGCATCTCTCCATTCACAGAAATCATTTGGGGTGGCCTCTGCAACAGTACCTGTGGATTTGTTTGACGCTCTCCTCCGAATTTCTGTCACCATCAGTCGTGAGACTTGTGTTGTAAACTGCAGCAGATCAGAAAACTTTTCTGTCATTGTATTTGGCGGAGCATTTCCAAAAACCTGTGGATGACAGAGAACATTCCTAATGAAACATTGTGACCTTCCCCTTTTTTAATTGTGTGAATTTTAAACGGCGGTATAACTTGAAGATCAAGTCCAATAAATACAGTTACACAGCTACTTTGGGTCTGATTACAATTAAAACACATCTCTTTCAATAGATCATGTCTAGCCAATTTCCTCAACATATTAAATAATGCATTGAGAATATGACACAAAGGCTAAAGACATTAGCTATAATATTGGAATTAACCTCAGTAGCAGGCTTCGCACAACATTCTCTGAGGAAACCTAAACTGAGGACCTAGCAAGTAGGGTGTGTAGAGACTGACCTACTTCAGGTCCTAAGTTGAATAGAGACTTAGATCACCTCATTTTATATCTCAGAATTTCTAAATTCTAACCACAATAATTTGTAAAACAAGACTATTATGAAAAAGACAAGCAAAAGGAAATTAATAGGTGGCTTATAAAATAAACTTGTTTTCACAAAAAATTAAGACAAACTTCAGAATAACTCATTCTTAAAGATAAAGTGGCATGGGAAGATGAGAATAAGAAAACAAAGCCTTGGTGTATCATCATAGGAAGAGAAATGGTATGTTAGTAGCCATACACCTAGATGTACCTTGAAATAATGCTTTAAAAAACGTTCTTGGGGCTGGGGATTTAGCTCAGTGATTTTGCTGCCTGCTGTGCAAGCACAAGGACCCAAGTTGGATCCCTGGTAGCAAAAAATTAAAAAATAAATTAAAAATGTTCTTTACAGCTGAAAGAAAATTCTTCATCTTCTAAAGCTACTATCAGGATTACCCATTATAGCACAGAATTGACATTCTTTTTACCATTCAAATGTCACTATAGAGGGAGGAAACATAATTTATTCATCCTAGCATTCCTTACCAAGACAGTACCCACCCTTTTCCCCACATAGTTCTTTGTTTCTATGTGGCCTGTCCCCACAACCACTTTCTGCAGAATTCACAGAGCAATGAAAGAGATCACAAGCACATAGCCAAAGACTGAAAATAAAACAAAGGAGCAAGTAAAAGCCTCAAGCTAAGGAGACAGACTGGGAGAAAAAAAACTGAACAAAAACCTAAGATCACCATAGACCTGTAATCCCAGGTACTACGGAGGCTGAGGCAGGAGGATTGCAAGCTGAAGGCCAGCCCAGGGCCCTCTGTCAAACAGCAAAAAAAGAGCTGGGGATATAGCTCAGTGTGAGATTGGAAAAAAAAAAAAAACACAAAAAACAAGCTGGGTGTGGTGGTGCATGCCTGTAATCCCAACAATCTGAGAGGCTGAGGCAGGAGGATTGCCATGAGTTCAAGCCCAGCCTGGGCTCCATAGTGAGTTCAAGGCCAGCCTGAGCTGTAAAGTGAGACCCTGTCTCAAAACAAAACAAAAAAATACAACCCAAACCAAAAGACTTCTACATTTTCCATATTTTAATCATGAATTTTGGCTCAAACATTCAAAAGAGAAAACCTTTATCACATTCTTCATAACATCCTTAGAATAAGAAAAAAATATATATACTTGTATTCTTCGCATTCTAAAATTAATTTCCTTCCAAAGATCCTAATGTAAGCATGTAAAAAAATAACATAATATCCTTTTAAAAGACAATGTTTCTTATATCCTTATAATAGATACTATGTTTCTTATAAAGGTTCTTAAAATAAGTAGAAGATAGCAAATAACAAAAGAATTCTGTGAATGTATACTTTGTCCAGGAATCTAGTCTATTCAATTAACTTTCTCCCCCCCCCCCATATATATAAAACTTCTCCCCCTACACACACAGTACTGGAGTTTGAACTCAAGGCCTTCACAGTGAGCTACACCCCATTCCTTGTTTTGGCTTGCTTCTTTTTTTTTGCACCAGGGATCAAACTTGGGACTTTGTGGTTGCGAGGCACGAGGCGGAACCACTGAACTCAATCCCCGGCCCTTGGCTTGCTTTCTGAGACACTGTGGTCCTCCTGCCTTAGCCTCTCACCAGAGTACAGGGATTAGAAGTGTGCATCACCATAGTTGGCTTCAAAAGAGTAATATTTGATGACTTCAAAGAACAAACTGTTTTTCAAGAACCTCTCAATAGACATGTTCTTTCTGCTGAGATTTCGATAAATATTTTATGCTTATAGTCACCCTATCACTATGAAATAAGACCCATATTCTTCAACAAGCTGGAGGGAGATAACAATTGAGAAGCTTAATACCGAAACACACATGAATTCTACCTCTGCTCAGAGATGAGTAAAGGTGCTGACCCATATTCTTATTGTTCAGAGTTTGCTGATGTATATTTTACTTCTAAGAATTAAGTATTTTATTCATAAGTAACAACTTTCTAAAATTAAAGCTCCCTTCTTCGACATTAATATGGTTATTCAAGCAGTCATCTCACTGGGTAAGTGAAACATTGTTGAAAATGCAACTAACTTTTCATATAAACTCTAATATTTACTGTTTTATTTCTGTAAAGAAATTTGTTCTGAAGACAAAAAGAACTGTGCCCTATTCGCTACTCTGAAACAGAAAAGCATTGCTGCCTTGAGTAATATTTAGTCTAGTGAACCAACTTTATGCATGCATTGAGTTACTAACAAATATTTATTGATCTCCTATTACTGCCAAGCAGTGTTCTAAGAGACAGCAATAGGAAGGGAAATAAAGCACATAATCCAGAGCTCATGGAGTTTATACTGCAGTACAGAAGACATACGTTAAATAAGCTTATTTAAAAATTAAAATCAGCTGGAGGTGTAGCTCAGTGGAAGAGCACATGCTCAGCATGGATAAAGCCCTGGGCTCAACACTCAGCACCAAACCAAAAGACGAAATGCACTGAAATGATGTTAAGATAGCACCACGCGGTAAAGAAGTAGAAGAGTAACTTAAAGAGAATGCCTAGGGCAGAGGCAGGTTGTCAGAAAAAGTCTGCTCGTGGAGGAGGCAGTGGCTCAGCACGGCGCTGAGGACCACACAGAGGAGAGGGTTCAGGAAAGCAGAAGGCTGGCAGCTGGGAAGGAGACTGAGGTGGGTGGCTGAGCGGTAGAGGCTGGGGAGGTGGACTCTGTAGGAGGGGGAGAGCAGTGTAGGAGGGGGAGAGAGGGTGGAGAGGCCCAGGAACTAAACCCAGCACTTGATGATGCTGAATGCACAGGGAGTAAAGAAAAGAGCAGACATTTGTAATTGCCTTTTCAATCTAAAAACAAATCTAAAAATACTAGGTGTGCTTTCTCCATCTTCTACCAGACCTTCCGCCATCCACATGTGTGGAGCTGGAGTCACAGCTTGGGCTCCATTGTTTCTGCTTCTTTGCACCCTCATGTGTCACAGGCGACAGCTGGACAAGAGAATTCAACACCCTGAACTCAAAAGAGGATTCTATAATGGCTTATGATACACATAACTCAGATCAAAGACAGTGCCAAGGGACTAAAGCATCTTCCAGCTAATTCAATGAAATAATAACCCCCCTTAACATGCTTTTACAGTCTGTGTAACGCTTGACATGTCATTTAAATCTCATAAAATCCTATATAATAGATGCTATTATTATCCTCATTTTACAGGTAAGGAAATTAAGAGCTAGAAAAGTTAACTTAAGGCAGGAGGTGTTAGAGACATAATTCAAAACCAGGGCTGTGTGATCTAAGTCAGGACTTATCACTCGATTTTATTATTTTCTCAATTAAACTCTGCACGACCCATACCATAGTAAGTCTGCCTAAGGTTCCCCTTTAGAGGAAAACTGCAGAGCTTGACCTGTCTTTAATAGGGTCATTTTTGCATAGGGTTTTTGGTTTTGTTTTTTGCTTCTGTTTTGTTCTCATTTTCCTATGCTGCACACCAGACCTAGGGCCTCATACTTGCTAGGCAAGGGCTCTGTATCCTCAGCTCTCTCTGGAGTCATTTTTAATGTCTACCTAAATAAATTTGAGGGAATGTCCTGCACTTCCCCCTCTAAATATTTTAGAATATCTGGGAGGAACAAATTAATGGTATTATACAATCACATGCCCAAAGTAGAGGCTAGATATACATTTGTTATTAAATGATGCCAGCCAATACAAATTTATTAGGTATGACCAGTAAAATAGAGGTTTGATGTTTTCAACATTTTCTAGGACTGGAATTTTTATTTTCTAAATATATCCAATATGTCAAATTAAGTTACAGAGTACTGGCTATCATTAGTCCTGAAATAATCTACTATAAAAATGTGAAAAAATTAACAATGAAGATGTCATTACATTATTTCATACTGTTGATCAGTTTTCTTATCAATTACTGTAAATGCTAGAGAAATATTCATCACATTTACTTGTCTGTTTATTTGTTTATTTCTAGGGATAACTAACTAAGGGAGAAGCAACCACAAGGCCCAGCTCAGCCACTTCCTCCCCTCTTGGCCTGTGCCTGCCTTGGAGACAGAGACCAGACTGGCAGCCTCATGGTTCTGGGTGTGACCTGCAACTGTCCAGGTTGGCTAGTGGCTGGGCCAGTCAACGTGACTGCTGCTGGGCGGCTCCAACCAGTCCTTTGTCACAGCTCCAGCCACATTCAACCCCCCCACCACAGCACTGGAATTACATAAGAAGCAATAAAGCAGAAACAAAAGGACACATCTGCCAGAAGGCTCTTTCTTATTGGGTTCTGTGCTTGGGTGTCTTCCTTTGAAAGTCAACAACGTCAAAATAAAGGTCATTAGTTAAGGCACTTGAAAAGGAGGCTGTATTTAACTTAGATGCTTCTCAAATATAAACTGGAAATAAGTTCAAAAACAAGGGAATTTCTCATAAAATTCCTAGTTACTAAAGATTACATTTTTTAAGACATTTAAAAATACATAATGAAGTATGATAACACATTTCCTGGTAATTAACAATAGCAGTTAATGAATTTTTAGAAAACTGAAAGGCTGTTCATTTTAAATAAGTTTAAACCAAGTATTTTCTCTGTAGGCTTTTGTTCTCGGGACTAAAGGTTAATTATTTTGTAGAACACTGAATAAATAATATTGAGCTATTCTCAGACTCCACTGTCATCTCTCGGTTTGAGAGAACCGGTGTACAGGAGAGGAACAGCAGCCTCCTTGTAGGACTGTGATGAAGGCCACAGGAGGCTTTTCAAGACTCCAGCACGAATCCTGCTCTGAAAATGTATGCAGCACATGTCCTGCCATTTTCGACTCAGGACTCTGAAAGGCAACCACCCTACCTGTACGAACACTGCCAAGCATTCTACACAAACTGTCTGACAGTATTAAGGTTCATTCACTGTTAAGCAAAAATCAAGCAAAGTCCAAATGTGGGACTGCATAACTTTGTAATCATAAAACTCCCGTAGCCCCAACTGTGAATGTGAGTAAATAGATAAAGATGCTTGTTAGTTCCGGGACACTAGATAAGATCTGTATCAGCCATAAGGTCCCAAAGTAAATTACTCAACTCTTTGTTCAAAACTGATGTTCCGAACACCGCTATCTATAGAACAATCTACAAACATCTGCTGACCATCAGTACGTGTCAGCTGACCACTGACCTTTGTTCCTCTTCTGTAAATTTCGCCTGTTAACTTCCCCTGCAACCCCCTATAAAAAGAGCCTCGGACTCTGGGCTAGTCGCCTCTCTAAGCTACTTTGCTTTGGGAGTGCCATCTGGCCAGACTAAGGTCTGTTTTACTTTCCAACTTGTCCAGTGTGTTCCTTCCCAGGTGTTCTTCACTGCAGTCAGCTCCTCGGAGCGTTTGGTAAGGCCCTCGGTCTTACATTTTGGAGGCACCGCTGGGATCCCCGGGTGTGCTTCACTGCAGTCAGCTCCTCGGAGCATTTGGTAAGGTCCTCGGTCTTACATTTTGGAGGCCCCAGCGAGATCCCCGGGTAAGGAACCCCGGATCAGCTGAGACTCTGTGGCGGGATCCAGCAGGAGACTCTCAGGCATAGACCTTGGAAAAACCTCCGGAGGTAAGTTTTTGGCCGGTTGCAACCATTTGTTAAGTCAGGGGTGAGGTGGCTGACGGGCCGGTAAGCCTCCCCTGACCCCAAGGTTCCTGACGAGGAACAAGGGAAGATTTAGTTTCACTTTTGTTGTGGCGCCTGTTCGTCTTGTGGTTCATATGTTAGTGTCCTATCCGTTGTGTGTTTAATTTTGAATTTCTTTCCAAACCATCAAGGACAGAGATGGGAGGATCCTGCTCCAAGACTACCCCGTTGGACTGTTTCCTTACTAATTTTAAATTGGCTTTTTCCCCTGAGCAGGAGGACGAATATGGGGTTAAATTTTCTCGTGGAAAACTCTGCTCCCTGTGTCAATTGGAATGGCCGGCCTTTGGAGTTGGATGGCCAGCTGAGGGCTCTTTTGACCCAAGCCTCTGCTGGGCGGTATGGAAAAAGGTCACCAGGCACCCTAGCCATCCTGATCAGTTTCCATATATAAATATCTGGGTTCAGGCTTGTCAAGAGCCTCCAGCTTGGTTGCAGCATTGTTCCTTATGAAGAAACTCTTGAATTTTGGTTATGGCCCCAAGGGAACCCCAAGAGGTCAAAGCCCAGGCTCCCAAGCTGGTGCTCTCACAAGATCCTGATCCCTTAGACCCCTTTATAAGACCTCCACCCTACATGAAGCCTTCCTCCTCCTCTGATAAAGCCGGCCCCAGATCTCGAAACCCTTTCTACCCTCCTCTTCCCGAAGAGGAAAAATCTCCGGATTCTGTGACCTCCCCCTCCCACACGCGAACAGGTGCCGCTTATGGTCCCAGCGGGGCTCCCATTGAAGGGGCTGGTTTGGTAACCTCTTTTGCCTCTTCGGGAAACAGAGCAGGGTCATTATGTCTATATCCCTTTTTCTACCAGCGACTTATATAATTGGAAACATCAAAATCTCCCTTTTTTAGAAAAGCCCCAGGCTTTGATCTCCCTCCTAGAATCTTTTTTTTATACCCATGACCCTACCTGGGATGGTTGTCAACAACTCCTTCAAGCCCTTTTCACCTCCAAGGAGAGAGAAAGGATCCGAGGGCAAACCATAAAATCAGTGTTGGGAGGAACAGATGGCCCACTCGATGAGCAACAGCAGGCCCGTGCTGAGGCACAACTTCCATCCACCCATCCCCGGTGGCAAGTTAATTCCTCGGGCGGGAGAGAAGCTCTCCAAAACTACCATCAGCATCTCCTGGCCGGCTTGAGGGGAGCCACTTGGAAGCCTACCAATTTGAGCAAGGTACTCGAGGTCCTCCAAGGACCTGAGGAATCCTCTTCTGCCTTTCTGGATCGTCTATTGGAAGCATACCGTATGTATACTCCAATTGACCCAGATGCCCCTGTAAACCTACAGGCAATTAATTTGGCTTTTGTCACTCAGTCAGCCCCAGATATTAGGAAGAAATTGCAGTGGATGGAGGGATTTGAGGGAGAAAATAGGGAAAGATTGATGAGTGTGACAATGAAGGTGTTTAATAACTGGGATCCTTTTGATGATAGAATGGCTAAAAAGATAGAAAAAGCAAATATTGCAGCCTTAGCAGATAGAGGTTTCATCCAAAAGGAACACAGAGGAAATAAAAAAAGAGGATAAAAGTAAAGTATGGCCCTTGTTACAGAAGGATCAATGCGCATATTGCAAAGAGAAGGGCCATTATAAAAGGGATTGTGAGAAGTTGAAAAGAAAGAGAGAGAAAGAGACTAAGAAAGAAAGAGACGGGGTTCTTCTAGTAGATAAAGAAGATTGACGAGGCCAAGGTGGGGATCTCCAAACACATCCACCAACTCCAGGAAGCCAGCATCTCGGTCCCTTGCCAATCTGCCTGGAATACACCCCTGCTTCCTGTAAGGAAGCCGGGCACCTCAGACTTCAGGCCGGTACAGGATTTGCGGGAGGTAAACAGCTGGGTGGAGACCGTCCACCCAACGGTACCAAACCCCTATACTCTGTTGAGTCTCATCCCTCCTGCTCATGTGTGCTACTCGGTATTAGACCTCAAAGATGCATTTTTCAGCCTGCCTCTAGCTCCAGTGAGCCAGCCCCTCTTTGCCTTCGAATCGACTGACCCAGACACCGGGACTACCGGACAACTGACATGGACCCGGTTGCCACAGGGATTCAAAAACTCCCTCACTCTGTTTGGGGAAGCTCTCAGCAAGGATTTACACGAGGTAAGAAAAGTGTTTCCCCAGGCGATTATTCTTCAGTATGTCGATGACCTCCTGGTGGCGACTTCAGCCAATAAAGAATGCATTGCAGCCACCGAGGGCCTCTGGAAGCCCTCCAGGAACTGGGATATCGGGTGTCTTGGAAGAAAGCTCAGCTCTGCCGGACCAAGGTAACCTACTTGGTCTATATTCTTGAAAAGGGAAAGAGGAGGCTGGCAGAATCGAAATTATCTGCAATTCTCCAGATTCTGAAGCCAGGCTCAAAGAAACAGGTGCGAGACTTCCTAGGGGCGGTTGGCTATTGCAGGATTTGGATTCCTGGCTTTGCTGAGATTGCCAAACTCCTGCACGAGGCCACTGCGGGAAGAAATACACCCCTCGAATGGACTGAGGCTTGCCAGCAGGCATTTCAATTGCTTAAGACTGTGCTTGCATTGGCACCAGCCCTGGCATTGCCAGACTTAAACAAGCCCTTTACCTTGTATGTGGCAGAGAAAAATGGGGTAGCTAAGGGAGTGATTACTCAGCTTTTGGGGCCATGGAAGCGACCTGTGGCATACCTCTCAAAGAAGCTCGGCCCAGTGGCCCGAGGGTGGCCTACTTGTTTGAAGACAGTAGCAGCAGCAACTGCTTTAACCCGAGAGGCTGACAAATTGACCTTTGGACAGGATTTGACTTTGATCACTCCCCATGCCATTGAGCCCTTGTTAAATAGCTCACCTAGCAAGTGGCTGTCTAATGCCAGGCTGTTACAGTATCAAGGACTCCTATTAGAGCGGCCACGCATTAAGTTTGCCACCACTGCTAGCCTCAATCCGGCTACTCTACTCCCGGAATCTGACGAACAAATGCCCATCCATGATTGCCTCGAGACTCTTGAAAACTTGAGGGGAGGATATCCGGACTTGACGGACCAGGCCCTCCCTCGAGCAGAGATAACGTTCTATACTGATGGGTGCAATTTTGTTCGTGATGGTGTACGGTATGCTGGAACGGCGGTGGTCAACCAGGCCCAACAGGTGGAATGGGAACAGGGGCTACCTCAAGGGACATCAGCACAGAGGGCTGAGCTGATTGCTTTGACTAAGGCTCTGGAATTACGAAAAGGAAAAAGGATAAATATATTCACTGATAGCTGTTATGCTTTTGCCACTGCCCATGTACACAGGGAGATTTATCAAAATAGAGGGCTGCTGACCTCCAAAGGAAAGGAAATTAAAAACAAGAATGAGATACTGGCATTGCTACAAGCCATCTGGATGCCCCAAGAGGTTGCCATCATCCATTGCCATGGGCACCAAAAGGGGTCTAGCCCCAAGATAACTGGTAATAATGCTGCTGATCGAGCAGCAAAGCAAGCTGCCCAAAAATCATTGGGGAAGCAAATGGTTTTGCTACCCACGCCAGTACTCCCAGAAAAACCTGAATACACAGATAAAGAGGTGGCAAAAATGAATGGGAACAACTGGACTCAAGGAAAACATGGATGGTGGACAACTAAGGATGGAAAGGTGGTGCTCCCCACCGCTGCAGCAGACACATTGTTGCGCAAACTACATGAGTCCACCCGCCTCAGTGAGAAAAGGATGATAGCTGCCCTGCAACCCCGTTTCATCAGCGAGGGATTAGTTCAAAAGGCCCAGGACATGGTGAGACGATGCCCCAGCTGCCTCAAGGTAAATACAAATCGGGTAACCGGGCCCCCCGGGGTCCGACACAGAGGATTAACTCCAGGAGAACATTGGGAATTGGACTTTACTGAAATGGAGCCTGGCATGTATGGGTACAAATAGCTGCTAGTTTTTGTGGATACATTTTCAGGATGGGTAGAAGCATACCCCACTAAGAGGGAGACAGCTGAAGTAACAGTTAAAAAGCTCCTGACAGAAATAGTTCCCCATTTTGGTTTGCCCTTAGCTCTGGGGTCTGACAATGGTCCAGCCTTTATGGCTAAAATATCTAAATTAATTTATTCCTTCGAATAAAGTGGAATCTACACTGTGCCTATAGGCCTCAAAGTTCAGGACAGGTAGAAAGAACAAATCGAACTTTAAAGGAGATTCTGACTAAATTATGCTTGGAGACTGAACTAGGTTGGGTAGAGCTTCTCCCTTTTGCCCTCCTCCGAATGAGGTGCACTCCCAAGCCTCCCCTCAATCTGTCCCCCTTCCAGATTGTTTATGGGCGATCTCCCCCAATCATTCCATTAATAGATGTAGAATTAAAGGAAAAGTTTTCCCACCTTCGACTCCTTAAATCCTTAAAAGCAGTTCATCAGCTTCAGTCAGAGCTACATGAGACATTACGAAAGGAAATGACTAGTCCCGATGAAAAACCTTTACAACCTTTACCCTATAAGCCGGGAGATTTGGTTTTTATTCGCAGGTTTGATTCCAAGACCCTGGAACCTCGTTGGAAGGGACCGGTTCCTGTAGTCCTGACAACTCCCTTGGCGGTGAAGGTGGCTGGACCTTCTGCCTGGATACATCGCAACCATCTGAAAGCAGGACCCACCCCCCACCCCCGCGGACGTCAAAAATGACAAATGGAAGGTTATCAGCCAACCAGGCGACCAAAAGCTAAGATTGGAGTGGGTTGGAGATGTTTCGCCTTCATGATAATATTCTCTGGGACACTCCCAGTATTGCCCCCAAGAGGACTAGATCACACAAAAAATGTATGGATTCAACTGGCAAACTCGCTTAATTTGTCTGAATTCTGTCTAAATGTTGATGTAAATTTCCATCATGTATTGGGGACATGCCTCATGTCATAAACTTAAGAATGCTGTCAAATTATATACACCCAGGGTAATTATGTCAAATAATACCCAATGTGCTATGTATGAAAATTGTACAACCAAATGTCTGAGGATAAAACGGTCAGAAGGAATGCCCTGTCATATAAAACAAAAGAATTGTGTATAACAATTGCCATATCTCCCTGTCAATAGGATGGTTTTAAACCTGTGAAGGAATAACTTTCAATCATATCCCAGCCAATTTAACCAAGACCCGTTGCTGCTTGAGTCATCTAGCTGTGGTTCTACCAGATAGAACTGATTTGATTATGCCAAACAGAACTAAACGTTGGTCACCCTATACTGCACCAGGATGTGATGATGATGTAGGTCTGTTGACAGATGCTGAAGTAATAACTATGATAGCATAACTATGTTGCCTTGCCTTCTATAGGAGTCCATGCTGAAAAGGCAGTAGGGAAATTAGCATGCAAGGATGTCAAAGGGTTAAATGCTACCTCATCAGGCTTGGCATTAATTAACCAAGAGTTACAAGAACAGAGACAGGCAATCTTAGATAACAGGGCAGTGATAGACTATTTGTTGCTCTTCCACCACCAAGGTTGTGAGAAAATAAGAAATGTGTTGTTTCAATCTTACTGACAATAGTCCAAAAATCAAAGAAAAGGTAAAACAATTGGAAGACCTGGCTCAAAGGGTACATAGTGAAGATGGCTGGGACTTGTTCCAATGGCTAACTAAATGGTTGCCCAACCTACAATGGTTAAAACAACTTTTTCTCCTTGTTATAGCTGTGTGTATATGCTTACTATTGTCATGCTGTTGTATACAATGGATGCCTATGTTTATAGGTAAGATTACTTAAGTGGTAAAATCAGTGGGGAATGTGGGACTGCATAACTCTGTAATCATAAAACTCCCCTAGCCCCAACTGTGAATGTAAGTAAATAGATAAAGATGCTTGTTAGTTCCGGGACACTAGATAAGATCTGTATCAGCCATAAGGTCCCAAAGTAAATTACTCAACTCTTTGTTCACAACTGATGTTCCGAACACCGCTATCTATAGAACAATCTACAAACATCTGCTGACCATCAGTACGTGTCAGCTGACCACTGACCTTTGTTCCTCTTCTGTAAATTTCGCCTGTTAACTTCCCCTGCAACCCCCTATAAAAAGAGCCTCGGACTCTGGGCTAGTCGCCTCTCTAAGCTACTTTGCTTTGAGAGTGCCATCTGGCCAGACTAAGGTCTATTTTACTTTCCAACTTGTCCGGTGTGTTCCTTCCCGAGTGTTCTTCGCTGCAGTCAGCTCCTCGGAGTGTTTGGTAAGGCCCTCGGTCTTACACAAAAACCCAATACAACTCATTTTTAGCAATCCTGGTAGGAACTGGTGGTTCTGGAACCACACTACGTCATTCATTCACCAAATGTACTTCCAGCTGTGGACACTGTTCATGCCCAAGTGGATGAACAGGACCAAGGAGACACAGCCATGTATTTCTAATGGAATGGAACGAAACCTAAGGGTCACTTTAGTTCATTAGTGTTCATACAACAAATATAATGTATGCATGTTTAATTGGTCACAATGGTCCAGAAACAACTTTTACCTTTTCATTAGTTAAAAATTTACTGAACCTGACTAGGGTCCAGCTCAGCCTGAGAGCTCTTACCGTGTGTGAGGCCCTGGGTTCAATTCCCAGCTCCTCGAACACGTGTGCATGCGTACACACAGTACTGAGAACAAATTCCCTTAACTGCTTTAAACATTTTCATCACCCTGTAAATGTTAACAAATCTGAGAGAAGGAAATCACCTTAAACTACACAGCAGCCTACCGCAGCAGCACATCATGGCATTTAAAAACAAAAAAAACAACCCAAAAACATCCCAGAACTGATTCTGACAAGGCTTGAAACAATGCGTATCTGAACTACGGTCCTTTTCCTCTTCCTTTTTAAAAACAGCCACTTTAACCTTTTCTCACCCCTCATGTTCCAGTCTGACCTCCTCACCCTCATTCGCAGCAGGGTTCAGCCTCTCCATTCACACATTCAGAAATGTGCTGGCTCTGAATCCAGAGCAAATACACCCTCACCAGTGTTCTCTAGCCCCTCAATACTAGTCAGCTCTTTCACAGTACACAGTGCCCTTCTTTGATTCTTTTTCTGTTTCTCTCCCATTCCCTTACAATACTCCTTAATGTCCTTAAATCTTTTATTCAATCTACTTACCTTGGACTCTAGGGGGAAGGGGGGTGCTGTTGATTGAACCAGGGAGCCCTGAGCTACATCTCTAGCCCTTTTTATTTAACTCTGAGATCCCCCTGTCTCAGCCTCACAAGTAGCTGGGATTGCAGGCGCACATACTCCAGTCTCTTGACCGGCCATGACCTTCATGTATGATCACAGGAACCCAAAGTCATGAATACATCATGTTCTTCGACACTGACCATAACTAAGAGTCTATCCTCACACCCAGAAAATTCGCGCTCCTACATGACGGGCTGTTCGAGGCTCATTCATCCCTGGAATTTGTCTCCATCCTCTTCCTCCCTCAATCTAATCTCATCCTTTCCTGAAACTTTCCAAATTCCTCTTCCCTGCTACTCTCTTCTCCTTATGAGCATGCTAGCCCTCACTCACCCTTAAGAACAAAGCAAAACATTATAAACATATAAGAAGCTGCCTTCACTGCCCAGCTCACCTCTGTGGTCCCCTGGCTCTCGGGCTGAGGCCAGGGCCAGGGTGGCCATGTAGGAGGGATAGAAATCAGGTCCTGGGCCCGAGCTCACACATGGGTTAATTCCCTCTCACAGAGCAGAGAGGGCTTTTTATAACTCGAGGCCACTCCACGTGCCTGGCCTGTCTGTTTCACCGCACTGAGACACAGGACACTACATTGGCACCATCTTTTCAAAAATAAAGACCCAACCTTCAGTGCTTTTCATAGCAACCCAAAACCCACTAAGACAACGTCTGCCAGGCTTTGCTGTGCTACTTGCCTGGAAATGGCTCAAAGCCTGGTCTGTCTACTATCTTTCTGCATCTCAATCACTCCTTTCTTAACTGCTTTCTGGCTGCTGACTTCCAAACTGACAAATCCTCACAAACGCTTTTCTCTTCACATCACACTTGCTGTCTCTGGGATATGTGACAGTGTCAACTGCACTCCTTCTAGAAACTTCTATCTCTTGATTTCTTTAACCTACCCTATCCTGATTCTTTCTGTTCCGGCACTGACTAGGCTCCTGTTCTCTAACCTTTATGAGTTTCCCTTCCTTCTTACCACATCCATTTTCTCAGCCAGCCACGGTGGCACACACCTGTAATCCTTGCTACTTGGGGAGGCTGAGGCAGGAGGATCACAAATTCAAGGCTAGCATGCCCAACACAGTGAGAAGCAGTCTCACAACAAAAGAAAAGAAAACAAAAGCCATTCATTCTGCCAGTACACTCATGTGGCAGTATGAACCATGAGTAATCTCTTGTTCCATTCCAATGTCTCAACTATGACATTTATGTCAATGGGCTCAAAAATCAAGTGTTCAGGGCCAGGGATTTAGCTCAGTGGTTTCACCACCTGCTGCGCGAGCCCAAGGACCTGAGTTCAATTCCTGGTACCAAAAAAAAAAAATCAAGTGTTCAACTCAGTCCCGTCACGTGAACTTCTAATTATTGCTGATTGCCTCCACCATGAAAGCTCTCCAACAGTTCAGACCCAATGCCACACCATGGATCTGCTCCTGAAACCTTGTTTCCCAGCTGCTGCTGCAAACACTCTCCAAGTCCCACATACATCAGACACAGGAGATAGCCTTGGGTCGGCCCCTCGCCTCTCACAGTGCTGCTTAACAATGTCACAGGTTCTTCACGCCTCCAGAACAAGGCCAGCTCTAAACTCGAGGTACTCTGCTCCCACAAGTCCAGACAGTCGCATTTTTCACCCTCCTTATGTAAAATCAATTAAGAGGATGGCAAATAGATGCCAGCACATTCCCATATGCTTGCTGTCCTTTGCCCTGGCTCACACAGGAACTTCTGCTAGCTGGTCTGTTAAGTTGGTCCCATTTATCCCTATGGTGGTTAAGGGTTATCTGAAGAGCTCAGGAATGCATCACATTCTTGAGGAAGACTTAGCCTCCCCTGGACCCTGGAGTCAGGTCACTACTTCAGGCACCACACTGCTCACCTGGTCTTGCACTCTCTCTCCCACTGAGCCATGTGTACACGTGCTTCCCTTCCGAGTCGTACTCCAGTCTTACAGACTGAAGTCTGCCTCTCACCTGACACCCCAGTGCCCAGTGCAGTTCACCTGACGAAGTTCACTGCATGAGCTAGTGGATGAATCGTGAAAGAACGAACAAGCAACAAACAGAGTCACAGGGCCCATCTCTCCCCTCTGCTCTCAGCCCGCACTGTTAGTGTGTCTGACACACAAGTGAATAATTATTTTAGCATAAGCAGTCCATACTCTTTGCTTTGTCTTTTAATGTTTGTACTTTTAATGCAGTAACAAAAATAATAGATAAAAGTTGCTGAGGACAAATACTCATTTTTTGTTGTTGTTGTTGTTGTTGTTTAGTTTCTTTGAGACATTGTCTCACTATGTACTTCAGGGTGGCCTTGAATTCTTTAATTTACTATGTGGCCCAGGCTCCTGCCTCAGGCTCCTAAGTGTTGGGATTAAAGGTATGCATCACCATGCCTCTCCTTAAAGTAATATTCTTATTCTTATTTTACAGCCCAGAAAATTAAGGTGCCTACCTCTCCCCAGGCAGCAGACTACCAGAGAGTTAATCCTTCAAGAGGATATTAAAGCTGAGGGATCTCTCAAGTAACCCAGCCAGATTATGTGACCAGGCGAAAGTCTCACTTTGCAGACCTAATGTCCAGTCCAGTCAACATCTCATTCTTAAGTATGAACACATACATGATGAGGCAAAAGAAGAGCTTAGGAAATTTCCTGCAGAGAGGCAGACTAAGAGAGAGAACAACATAGATTAAGGCTAGCAAGTCAGAGCCGAGGGAAAACAGAGGGCAGAGAGACAGGGAAGAGGGACTGAAAAGGGAAGAAAAAAGAGAACAGGCAGAGAGAAAAACTGGGGGAAACAGGACAGTGAGAAACAGGGAGAAGAGAAATAAGGAAATGAGTGACAGAAAGGGGGAAGAGAGAAAAAGTTGAAGGAATAGAAAGAGAATGGAAGACACAGGAAGACAGAGAAATGGTAAGGGAGAGAGACAGAGACAGTAAGAAAAAAAATTTAAATCTTGGGAGCAACCTGTATGTCCATCAACAGATGGATGGATAAAGAAAATGTAGTATCTATACCCCAGAGTACTACACTCTGCTGTAAAGAAGGATAAATTTGAGTCCTGTGTAGGATCCACCTGGAGACCATAATGTTAAATGAAATAAATCAGACACATAGCTCTTAGATGAAAAACGTAGGGCCGGGGATTTGGCTCAGTGGTTCCACCGCCTGCCTCGAAAGCGCAAGGTCCCGAGTTCAATCCCCAGTACCAAAAAAAAAAAAATCAAAAAAACCCCAAAGTAAAAATAAAGAGCAAGATAAAAGGTAGATAACAGGAGACAGGGAGCTAGATCTTTCCTAAAATGGAAGGGAAACAAGAGGTGGGCAGGGAGGAAGCGGGGGAAGGAAAGGGGATTGAAAGAGGGATTGAGATGTGTTACATAGTGCATCAACTCCACACCAGGAATGTAGACATTATGTACTGCAGCACACATGTACTAATAAAAAATTACGCAGAGAAGGACAGAGTCAGGGCAAGGGAGAGAAGCCAGGGTAGAGAGACAAAAGGACAGGGAGAGGGGAGGGAGGGAGAGGGAGAGAGAGAGGGAAAGGAGAGAGACATGAAGGAGACAGAGAAACAGACACCTGGGGAGAAAGACAAACTGAAGCAAATATGAAGTCTTGGAGGAAACAAGTTCTATAACACCATCCTGTACTAGAAAAACAATGGTGCTGGTACAACATGTCTGCCACAGTCCACGGGGCCTGAACACAGATCACAGCGCACACCGAAAGCACACATGTGCAAGGGGCAAGGAGAGGAGCACACAAGGCAGTGTGGGTGAGTTTGGAGGGACAGGAAGCAAAAAGGCAAACTCGTATTCCTCAGCAGGAAGTCAATTAAAACTGAATAATCAAGAGGCTTCAGGGAAACTGTTATTTAAAAGCTTTAGAGGCAGCAGCAATTAGTAGTGGAGAGCAGTAGGGTAGCTCTAAGCCCAAGGAACCACTTGACTTTTTAAAACTATGTGCTTATAAACCTACAATCAATATATAAAAGTTATTTTAAAAAGCTCTAACAAGATTGCTGCTTGGATTCAACAAAATACATCAGAAGACTGATTCTGCATGGATTCTCTACAGTGTACCATTAGGCCCTTACAGAAGAATCGCATGAAAACCCAGCCGCAGCAAAGCGAAGCAGGTGGTTTTTAAAGGATACTAAGAGCCTAGACAAATGCACCATTTGATACAATAAACACATCGCTTGGGAACAAGAGAATACTGCAACAGACATGGTCATTTACAATCTTCCCTCCTCCCAGACACTACAGAAGCATTTCACACAAGCTCACACCTCTTGAGGCTGTTAGACCGGAAGAGGTCTCATTAAGTGCTGTTCATCCAGGGTAGATTATACACCCAGCCCCGTTATCTTAGCAGCAAACCTTTATAAAATGAATGACAATAGCAGGCCTTTAAAAACGAGGCATCCCTTCATTCCCTTGTACTGTGACTTCCCACTCCCCTGGAGACGCCCCCAATGCACCGTCCAGGGAGGCAGGAGTCTGTCTGTCTGCACTCACCCTGTTGAACACCGGCAGCATCATGTACAGCTTCTCTTCCTGCTCCTTCTGGGTCATGTGCCGGGGAGGATGGCACAGCTCTGTGAAGAGCCGGCGGAGGTGCATCAGACCCAAGGCGTTGTCCTGTGGACTGCACTCCTCCTGCCGCGGCCGGCCCATGATCCTCTTCACCATGTTCATCTTGGCTGGTTACGGAGAAACTCTTCTGATTCTGGAAGATGTCGAGATAGCAATAGTCAAAATGTTACCACTCTGACCAGGCCAAGCCTGCAGGTAAGTTTATCGAAATCCTAAAAATGGAAAATTCTGCCTAAAATATTTTTAGTTCTTTAAACAGAAAATTTCAATAGAAAACCAAAGTTAACGTTGATAAATCTGTCTGAATGACAAATTATGAATCATGGAATTTAAAGTTCTTCCTGGCTCTGACACAATTTACATAAAATATGAAATATTAATTGGACAGGTAACAAAATATTTCCAAATAAGTTAACCATGTCAAGTTAAAAAAATAAAAGAATCACAAACCTTACTCTATTAATATCTTGCTTACTAATTAGGAACATGTAAAAAGAACAGAGAATTAGAATGTTCTCCCTAACTTCAAAACATACAGCCAAAACTCCCACAAAATTTTGTATTTTTAATTTTTTTAATTTTTTTGGAAGAAAAATTACATTTTGAGTACCTGATAAAGTGTGTTGGTTTGAAAACATGCAAACCAAATGAAATGGTCTCCAAATATATCATAGAAATCATAAGGGTATAATGAAAATGATCATATACCTAAAGACCACTCCCTCATTTCATCTGTAATCTGTAAACTGACATCCTTGCCAAGCCGTGTTAATTCATTTAATGGGCAGTGATGAGCATTTCTTTTTAAAGAAATAACATAGAAGGTACTGGAACATACAGGATAAGGATAAAATACTAATTCGTTGAGGTTTATTTTAGGCAACGGTGTGTGTGTAATGAATCGTAAAGTAAAATGTATCTTGCTGCAGCAACTAACCACCACACTGACGTACATACAGAATCAATAACACTAAGCTTTCAGAAAGGATCGTTAGTCCCTTTCAACCACTACTAACTGTGCTAGCAATTAGCTGATTTCAGACACAAAAACAGGATATTTTACAAAAGAAACCAGGAAGGCTGAGAGCACATTACAGATATGCAGAATTTAGATAAAAAGTAGTTTGTTTTTTAGCCTGAAAAAAGGCAGGCAGCACTGAGATTAATCTTTCTTTAATTCTACTGCACCACCACATAAGCCAGCATGACTTTTCTTAGGAAATGAAGAGGACCTCAATGCTAGCATGGTATTTACTAAACATCTACTTGTGGCCTTTTAAAAGGATTAGAAGAACATGCATCTGAAACACGCTTGTCCTGAGCATGTGGAGCCAACAAACACCCTGTGGACTGCAGGAGCCTGCTCACGACCACAGGTCCCCTGCAACAGAGGGCTCAGGGGGGCTCATCACAGGGATGGGCACAAGGACCCTGCTGTGGCTGTCCGCTCTGCGGGTAGCCTGTGTGGAGAGCACCCAACACTTCCCAAGTGTTGGACTGTGGAGGAGGCCTGAACAGCAGGAAAGGGCTGAGCACGTTTAACTACAAAGTAACAAAACAGTCCCGTTCAAAGCTGGACAGCTTATTATTCACTTTTAGAAAATATTTAAAACTTCCAAATGTTAATATAAGGAATCTAAGAAATTATTCAAATAACCTACTATGTGCTGGTATTTTATAGTCCTGAAAATCCCTAGAACAAAAATAAAATTGAAGTACACTGTAAAAATGCTGGAAATTAGGTAACAGTTCACAAAACGCTCAGTCAGCTTGTGGCTAGAGTTCATAATCTAGAGACTGTGGATGGAATTTAGGGGATGCCTGATGCTCCGATACTCCAAAAAGTGTTTCCAGAGGGATCCCAACTTTCACAAGGGTCTGAGCCATTTAAAATTTTTTAAAACCCAGGAATCACTGTCTGCTTTGAGGCCACCTCATTTGCTTGTGATTCTCACCTAAGCACAGGGACTGAAGAAGGGATGAGCCCCACTTTCCCTCTAGGCTTTATCAAGGTATAACTCAAAAGTAAAAGTTGTAGTTTTTAAGGTGTACAACTTGATGTTTTTAAGTTTTTTAGAGAAATAATTAATTGTTGTGTATTACTTACGGGACAGGGTATGATAATTTGATATGGGTGTGTAATGCATCCTGAAGAAACCAGAGCACTTAGCATTTCCATCTCCTCTTTAACATCATGTCTTCATATTAGGAACCGTCAAACCTCTCTTCTAGTTCTTTATAAATATATAATAAATTGTGAACTACAGTCACCATACTGTGTTGTGGAATATTAGAACACATTCCTCCTATACAGTGCTACGTTGGTTCATGAATGCCTGTTTGCAAACAGTTTGGTTTGCAAACAGAAGTGTTTCGCAAAATTTTCTTTGTTTGCAAACTCTGCATTTGTCAATACAAATGTGGCCATCTTTTCCACAAGCGGAGAACAAATTAAGTTTGTGAACTGAGGTACCACTGTTTATTTTGGTATATGATGTCCAACCTCCTTTGACATTTTGATATACGTACGCTATGTGAAACAAAGAACACCATCAGGGTGGTTAGCATATCTACCATGGCTCAAAGCTACCATTAAAAAAATATGTCACCAAACCAAGCATACAACACAGTATTGTTAACTGTCCATCAGATATTCAGAACTGTGCACCCTTCCAGACCATTTCCCGATCCCCCCTGGCCCAGCGCCTGGCACCCCCACCCTACTCTCTTTCTGCTTCTAGGTGTCTATGTTCGATTTCTCACAGAACTGACATGATGCAGTACCTGTATTGAGGGACTAGCTATTTCATCCTCAACACAATGTCCTCAGTTTGTCTATGCTGTCACAAATGACAAGATTTCCTTCCCTTCTGAAGTAACACTCGGTTGGTATGTATATCCACCTGTTTTCTCAAACCCACTTCTGAGGGACATTTCGGTTGTTTCCACATCCTGGGTATTGTGAATAGCATTGCAGTGAGCTCTGAAGGGCAGTTCTCTTCTGGAGATACTGATTCTATTTCCGATGCACGTGTATTCAAAAGCAGGACTGCTACAGCATAAGGTTCCGCCTTTAATTTTTTTTTTTTTTTTTTTTTTGGTTTTTGAGACAGGGTCTCCCACAGTTCAGGCTGACCTTGAACTCACTAAGTAGCCCAGGCTGGTTTTGAACTCACTATGTAGCCCAGGCTGATCTTGAACTCACAGCAATCCTCCTGCCTCAGTCTCCTGAGTGCTGGGATTATATACGAGCACCACCACGTCCAGCCAGTTTTTAATTTTTAAAAGATCTCTAAATTGTTTTCTGTATTAGGTGTACCAGTTTACAATCCCAACAGTGTTCAAGTGTTCCCTTTTTTCCATATTCTGGCAAACGAGTTATCCTTCATCTTTCAGATAGGACCATTCTAAAGGCATAAAATGATACCTCTCTGGCTTCCCTGATGACTGTGGGTGAGCATCTTTTCACATAACTGTTGGTCATTTCTGTGTCTTCTATTGAGAAATGTCTGTTCAGGCCCTTGTCCCATTTTTAAATTAGGTTGCTTGGGTTTTGGCTATTGAGTTATGGTATTATAGATAGATGAGCTAGGTAGAAATATTATAGGCAGTCAGATATAGGTCCTTGAGAGGATTAGGACAAAGGTGAAACACACGACAGCTGCACCGCAGACCTATCAGTTAAAAATCAGGCCTCAAGATAAAGACAAGACGACCAGATCTACATACTTCCTCAAAGAACAACCACCAGGCCTAATGAAGTCTAGACAGACAGCTACCACCCCAGTGGGTAACCAGAGACCTCTGGACCCACCACTTCCTAGAAGAATCTTTGTTCTAACTACGCTTGTTACGTGATTTGTTTCCCAATTGGACCACCGTTACCTAAGAGACTATACTTGTAACCTTATTGGATGTTCATGGCTGTGGCCTACATTGTACCCTCCTGTGTAAAGTGCGGACCCTCCTGCCACTCAGGAGCTTTCCTATCAATAAATATCTTCCTACTATTAACCTCCCTTGTTCCTAGAATTCATTCTTTGATTTTTAGAGAACAAGAACTCAGAGTATCATACTAACAGGTTGGGAGATATACTATTTCGTATTTCATCTCTGGTAGTATTTCCTGTAACAGCAGGAGTCCCTTATATATTCTGGATCTTAACTCCTTAACAGGTACATGGTGTGCAAATATTTTCTCCCATTGTATAGGTTCCCTCTGAACTCCAGTGATTGTTTCCTTTGCTATGGAGAAGCTTTCTACTTTGATGCAATCTCACTTAACTCTTGCTCTCTTTGCAAAACAAACTTGTACTGTCAAAAAAAAATCACTGCCTAACCAATATGAAGAAGCTTTTTCATTATGTTCTCTTCTAGTAGCTTGCCTTCTCATGTTACATGTAAATCTTTAAATTAATTTGAGTTGATATTTGCATATTGTGTAAGGGTCCAACTTCAGCCTTTTGTATGCACATCATTTATTATAGACTGCTTTTCTCCATTGTGTTTTGGGCACTTTTGTTAAGATCAGTTGACAGTAAATGCATGGAATTACTTCTCTATTCTGTTTCACTGACCCACGTGTTGGTTTGAATGTCTGCAAATACTGCTAAGATTACTGAAGTTTGGAGATGTATTTTGAAATCAGGAAGCATGAGGCTTTTAGCTATGTTCGTGTTGTTCAAGACAGTTACAGCTGGGATATTTGTGGTTGCATATGAATTATTTTTACTTACTTTTTCTTTTCTTTTTGAGGTAGAGTCTCACTATATCACCTTTGCTGGGGTCAAATGCCTTGTCTCAAGGGATCTTCCTGCCTTATCCTCCTGCATAGCTGGGACTCCAGGCATCACCTAGGTCCCAGTATGCATTTTCTATTTCTGTAAAGAGTACCACTGGGATTTTGATAGGGACTGTACTGAATCTGTAGGTAACTGTAGGCAGTATAGACGCTTTAACATTAATTCTACCAACCCACGACAGTGGGATCTTTGCATTTATCTGTATCTTAATTTCCTTCATTAGTTTATCACTTTCAGTGCAGAAGTCTTTTACTTCTTTGGTTAGGTTTACTTCTAATAATTGAATCCTTTTTGTTGTTCTTATAATGGATCTGTTTCCTCTCTTAATGAAGGCTCCTAAGACAAGAGCTGTTCAAAGTTCCAGAGGGGAAAAAGGCTGTATGAGAATCCAAGCTTCTAGCTTCAGTGCCTTTCACTGGCTTACTCATCTGATGTATCTATTTTAAATTATAAAATCCTGGAAACTGTGACTACACTTAGCACGTTTATTTATTTAGCATCAAGGAACAATCAGAATGTGGAAATCTTTTATTTTTCTTAAGAAAAATTAATCATGTTTCACTTTGGTTAAAATAGGATCACACAATGACAATTATCAAGCCATTGCACTAAGGCTATTTAATGCTTGTCAGATATGAAAAGGTACATAGCAATCAGCCACAAGTGACAGAGCTTCTCTCCTTTACCAAACTCTAATCAGTGAGGGCTCTTCAGCTTCTCTGTCTCTGCACTGTCTAGTTTTAACATGAACCTTACTAATTCTGTTCAGCCAGAGTCCCCATCCTTCTGGTCTGACCACCCCTGGTGTCCGATTGAGCTACACACCTCTCACCAGGCAGCAGGAGATACGTGACCACCCAGCCTGTCTGGAGCAAGAGCCCTGGGAGCTGGTTCAGCCAGACTCCCCTCTTTACCCAGGCAATTCCTCTTGGTTATCTTCCATTTAAGGACCCTAGCCTGCTCCTGGGCTCTGAGCCCCCTCTTTTCCTTGTGTTAGAGGTTGAGCCCAATCTCTCTCCTCTGTTGCAAAACCACATCACAATGTCCTGATAGCTACAGCAATGGTTTTGAATAAAGTCGGCCTGTAACTCTTTAACAAGTGCCACAATGAATATTCTGCCCTTTAACAGGACCTCAGTGGGGTTACTGCTATTACTCAAATAATCTCAGTGATGGAAATTTACCAAGAAACACGTAAGTCTAGCAGATTGCTGAATCATTCTTTTGTGTACATTTAAACATTTGTATTTACAACATTTTCTTTTTTTTTTCTTTTTGAGGGGAAGGGGTCTGTTTTTTAAATTTTATTTTATCCCATTACCCCCTGAAGCCCCCTCTCTTCCCTATGTACAAAAGCTTTGTTTCCATTTTTCCTTCTATTTTCACTTTTTTTTCTTGTCCCTTCCGTTCTCCCTCCCTCCTCCCTTGTTCCCCTTCCCATTTGACCACTTTCTTCCCATTTACCAACATCCATTATACAGTTCAGTCCTTATTTTCTTTTTCTTTTTCTTTTTTAGTCCTTATTTTCATTTTTGGTTTCTCACAAAAGAGAAACAATGTGGTATTTAAGCACGTGTGTCCAATTTATTTCACTTAGGAGTATGGTCTCAAGGTCCATCTATTTAGCTATAAATGACTGAAGCATGTACTTCTTTATGGCAGAGTAGTACTCCATTGTATAAAAAAAAACACAACTTGGTTGTCCATTCATCTGTTGATGGGCATCTGGGCTGATTCCAACATTTAGCTATTACACACTAAACTCTTATATTTAAAATATCCTTCACATCACAAAATAAAAGAAAAAGTAGAAAGAATTAGAACCTACCTGCCCAATTTGTATAAACATGCCTGTACAATAAGTACTTTCTGGTGAAAGGCTCAGAGCTCCCTGCCTGAATTTCTTTCATCTGCATTCTCTTTCTGCATGGCCCCTTTGTAAAGTGTACACAGCACCACTTCTGCTATGTGCTGAGCCCATTAGCGGTCTTTCTTTTCTTCCTTTACCTTGGTCATAAAACATTTAATTCCTTTTTATTCACACTTTAAGTTATTTAAGCAAGGAAGAGAAAGGAATTACTCTAAGTCCTTAAAGTACTATATTTTAGAGATGCAAAATTAAGAATACTGGAGAAAGATAGTCTCTTCAATAAATTGTGCTGAGAAAACTGACTAGTCACATGCCGAAGACTGAATCTAGACCCATTTCTCTCACCATGCACTAAAATCAAAATGGATCAAAAAAAAATCCTAAATGTTAAAACAGAAACACATTAACCTGTTTGAAGACAAAATAGGTAAAATTCTTGAAGTCACAGACATAGTCAAGGACTCTCTCACAGAACCCCAGCTGCCCAGGAAATAGTACTGAGAATCAACAAACAGGATCTTAGAAATTAAAAAGCTTCTGCACAGCAAAAGAAAACAATCAACAGGGTAAAGAGACAATCCACAGAATGGGAAAATAATTTGCCAGCTATTCCTCAGACAGAGGACTCATATCTGTCATGCCTGACTGAGTGGGACCCTCTCAGCAAACATGCAGCCCTCAACAAACAACAGAAAACCGCTAAAGGACTGTGCTGTCCTCAGCAAACAGAACAGATGGTCATAAAGAAAATTTAGGACAGGACATACAATTTCCCCAGTGCTGAGAAGTCCAGTATCATCTGCACACCTGCACTGACCATCCTGGGAACTCTGACTCCAAGCATTCCATCCCAGACTCTTTAAGATTACAACCCCCATCCTCAAACCCTATAAAAACTTCTCCTCCAGCCAACTGTTGACATCATTCACAATCTCAGCCTACTTGCACCCAGGCAGAATAAAATTAGCTCTTATTGCTCACACAAAGCCTGTGTCTGAGTAGTCTCTCATGTGCCATTTGTAACCATCTCTAGAATACATAAAGAACTCAGAAAATTAGATCCCCCAAAATAAAAGACTCAATAAAAAAAATGGGCAAGTGAAATAAGCAGGCACTTCACAGAAGTACAAATGGCCAATAAATACACTAAGAAATGCTCAGTATCACTGGCCATTACAGAAATGCACACTAAAACAACACTGAGATTCCACTTTTCCCAGAAAGAATGACTATCATCAAGAAATCAGACAGTAACAAATGCTGGAAAGGCTCTGGGAAGAAAAGGAACACTTTTACATTGTTGGTGGGAATGTGAACTGGTACAACCACTATAGAAATCAGTATGGAGTTTCCTCAAAAAACTAAAAGTAAAAATTCCATTTTGTAGGGGGAGCAGGTCCTGAAGGTAGGGAAAAATAGGATAAAGGCCTCATTCAGCTTTATTAAGATCAATAAGGAAACTTACTAAAAGTAGTTTTTGCCCTCACAGGTAGACTCCACAGTTGGATAATTAGAAAGAGAAAGGAGGGAAAAGCTAGCTAGACTTGGAAGAGGCGCCAGGAAAGCCAGCTTCCTCCCCCTCCTGACAGAATGCAAGAGCAATAAGAGACGGCCACCTAAGGACTCTTTATCTAATATGTAAGACACACATGCGTGTGCACACATACACCTACGCATATACACATATGTGTATGGCCTCACTTTAACATCAGTATAGAATTAGACCAGATACACACATGTACACATGTCCCGTTTAAGTAATCATTAAGTCTAAAGCTGCCTTTCTAATAGGCCCTCCCCCTTTTCTTACTCATGACAAAGGGATAGAAAGAAACCAAATGCCCAGAAGGCCTAGATTAGGATCAAAGACATCCCAGGGAACAGACCAGATAGTGACAAGGGATGGGAAAGACACTAGTCCCAGTAAAAGCAGCCAGGGATAAGAGGTCCTGGGCTTTCAGCTCTGAAGTCCCCTACCACCTCACAATAGCTGTCTGTCTTCTTTCTTTTCCATCTTTTCCTCACAAATAAACAATCTTCAATTACACTAAATTATTCTTTGCCTTTTTTAGTTCCTAACTGGAATAGGGTTTAGGATCCCCAAGAGGTGCCTTTTCAGCAGAGCAGTGGCATGGCTTGACGAGCTGTCCACCCCTAGACATAACAATTTGACTCAGCTCTTCCCCTTCTAGGCATCTTTCCAAAAGGGTTAAGACACCATATTACGGTGATACAAGCATACCCATGTTAACTGCAGCACAGTTCATAATAGCTAAGTCTTGGAGCCAGGGCCGGGCATTTAACTCAGTGGCACCACGCCTGCCTCTCAAGCACAAGGTCCTGAGTTTGATCCCAAGTATCGGAAAAGAAAAATCTTAGAACCAGCCTGTATGTCTATAGAAGCACAATTCATAATAACTAAATCTTAGAAGTAGCCTGTATGAATGGATTATATAAATATGGTATTTACACACAATGTACTCTGCCATAAGAAAAGATAAACTTGAGTCCTTTGTAGGAAAATGGATGTAACTAGAAACTATAATGTTAAGTGAAATAAATTCAGACACATAAGCTTAAATATCACATGGTTTCTCTTATATGAGAAACCCAAATTATAAATGAAGAGGAAAATAAATAAAGAGCAAAACAGATCTTTCTCAAGTGGGAAGAGGATCAACAAATGGAGGGAGAGGGAGACAAGGGAGGGGAAGGGGATGAAAAAGGGGAGGAATGTAAACATGATGTACTGCAAAGATGTACTAATAAACATTTAAAAATAAACTACAAGACAAGAAGTAAAAAAAATGCAAAAATTAAGAGAAAATTTATTTCTCAGTGGGATGTTCCACAGACGTTTATAAGACAATACAGTAAAAGATATGCTAGCCTCAATGGGAGGGCAAACTACAAAATTACATTTTGGGAGGATGCACCAAAAAACAACACAACAAAAACGGGTTTACAAAATACTTATAAAGATTACTGCATCTAAAATCTGGCTTTATAATACAAATGCTATCTTATTTTTTCCACCACAAGAAAAAAGTGTGTGCAGTGGCAATGGGGCACTTAAGACGCAATGAGGTAATGACTGCAGTAAGCCCAGATGGTTCGTCTCAATCTAATTTCTCACGTTAATGGCTGAAAAGCACTTTAAACTTCCTCACCTCAAATCCTATAAGCAGTTTCTCATTACTTAAATTACAGAAGGATACAGACTAAACCAACAGTCCAAATTTTAAAACAGATTTCTCCTGTAATCTACTGCCTTTCAGGGGCTTGGCTAAGAACTTCCAATAGTTTTCCTAAGTAACTCCTTTATTCCAAGAGAGAAGTGAGGAGATCACAGGGTGAAGGAAAACCTCACAGTTCCAGCAAGGAATGCTTCACATTCTCTCGCCTTTAATCTCTGTAGGAAAATACTGGTTTTTGACTTACAATTTTAAGTATAAGGGCAAAACTCTGATAGCACCCCAACAAACTGGGTATATAACCCAACACATACAGTAAGAAAGGACTATAGCTAGAGTTCTGGATTTGATTTTCAAAACCCTAACTTCTGGGGAGCTGGGATGTAGCTCAGTGGTACAGCAGTTGGTTAGCATGTGTGAGGCTAGTTCGATCCCCAAGACCACTGAACTAATTAATATACTTTTTCTACCTTCTGAAGCATTAGTCTTGTGCCTGAGTTCAAGGATAGTCTTTATCATACTGCAGCCCAATCTATCAAATATTCAGAAGAGCATGGACCAGGCATTCAGCTCAGTGGTTCCGCTGCCTGCCTTGAAAGCACAAGGTTCCGAGTTTGATCCCCGATACCAAAAAAAAAAAAGTAAGAAGAGCAGCCCTCTCCTTTACATGACAAAGTACTGTTACTTAAGACTTACTCCCCAGCATCTCACAGCCTGTGAGCTCCGCCTCTTCTATGGATGTCGCCTCTTCCTATATGAAAGTGTGCTCCACAGCCAAGAGTGACTGATCTCTGCCTGTGAACATTCAGCAGTAAGGGTTTACACTGAGGCACAGCTGCTGCTTGCATCTGCCCAAGGGGTCCTGAACCCCTCCAGCTAGGCTCCCCTGCCATCTCCTGAGCAGCAATTAGGACCTCGGACAGGAGCCCCAAGAGAGCTCACCCCAAGGACAGGCTAGCTGGTGTGATTAATATGCTGTAATTCAATTACATTATCAAAAAAGGAAATTTCTACAGGCTCACCTGAAATCCTCAGCATTCTGTGAAAGCAACCATACACAGTGTTTTCACAGTGCTGTGTAAAAGACCTGCAGAAGAATTTCTGTAGCAATAATGCCTCATAGTTGTGACAGCCTAAAGGGAAAAAGTGCTCCATTCTGTGTGTTCTGTGTATTTCTGACCTCGGGCCCTGGAACCCCTCGTGGGGGTCCATGGTTGGAGCCAGTGCAGGAGGGAGTGAGCCCAGGCCCGAGATGCACAGGAGCAGATCCAGGACTTAGGGGCACATCCTAGCTCTTGTAGTCAATCACTTCCTTCCTCTTTCTCCTTCTCTGTCTCTCTGTCTTCTTTCTTTCTTTCATTTATTTTTTGAGACAGGGTCTCGCTATGTAGTTCTGGCTACCCTTGATCCCACTACACATGCACAGCCTTGTGGACCTCAAACTAGCCAAGATCCCCTTGCCTCAGCCTCCTGTGTGCTGGGATTACAGGTGTGTACCACCTTACTGGGTTTACCACATTTATTTCTAATATCTTGAGTTCTGAAATCTTGCCCTGGGATCATCTTTTAACCCTTCTACTCTTCTCACTCACTAATTCCGTGGTCTTTATTGGAACTATTTTTCGACTTCTCCCAATTCACCTATTCTTCAGTGGAGAGCAACCTATTTTTAAGCCCTGACCAGTAACTTCACTCCTTTGCCACTCCTGTCCTGATACGTATCCATGCCTGCATGAATACAACCAATTGTTAGGTACTGGGGAGAAAATTCTACATTTCAGCAGACTGTTGAAAATATAAAGTTGTGATTTTCTACTTTTCATAAGTAAAAATTAATAATCCCAAATAAAGATCTAAATGTAAACAAACAATAAAAATACTAGCAGCAAATATAAAAAGAAATAGTTTAGATAAATTCTTCTTAAAAGCAAAAAAGACACAATATGGCTAAAAATACCACAAAGTTAAATGACAGACAACAAATGAGTACAAAATATTTGCAGCCCTTCTAATCAAATATTATTCAGTAGAATATCCATAGAACTCTTACAATTTTTTGGGGGGGGGGGCGGTTTCTGGTAGCAGGGATCGAACTCTGGTCCTTGTGCTTTCGCCACAGCAGGCAGTGAAACCACTGAGCTAAATCCATAGCCTTTTTTTGGTTCTTTGAGACAGGGTCTTGCTACATAGTTCCAGTTGGCCTTGAACTCTCAGAAATCCTCCTGCCTCAGCTTCCCAAGTGCTGGTGATATAGGGGGAATAGATGCAACTTCCAAACCTGCTAGATATCTGAAACCTGAGTTTGTGTTCTCTAAAATCAAAGAATGAATTCTAGAAACAACAGAGGTTAAGAGTAGGAAAAATTTATTGAGAGAAAGATAGCTTCTGTCTAAGAGACAGAAGGTGGGGACCAGAAAATGGTTTGCCCACTCACCCTGCTTCTCAAAGGTGTTTAATGGAACAAAGCCATGAGGGGAGGCAGGCTCAAGGTGGGACAAAACTATGGTCAACTAGTAAGACTACAAGTACAGTTGCTTAGGTAATATTGATCCAATGAGAAATCACAAGGTGCACAAAACTATGAACAACCAATAAGATTATGACAAGTATAGTCCCTTAGGTAATATTGATCAAATGGGGATGAATGCGGAAGCAAGTCAAGCAGCAAGTGTACAAGGATTTTTAGTCAAGGACGTTTCCTGGAAGGGGTGGGTAAGGCCTTCAGTCCCCCACCCAGGTGACTGATATCTATTTAGAATACCAATTACTGCTAGTCATCCTTAGGGGACACACTCAGGTATAGTAGTTTTTCTTCTTTTACCATGTTGGCCTTCAGTGAATGTGTCCAGAGCCTCCATCCTCCACCATGTTGGCTCGTGTCTAACTGCTTACAAGATAGCTAATTAATTTACCTGTCTACAATACTGGGATTATAGGCATGTACCACCACACCCAGCTGGAATTCATAAATTGACAAATTTTTGAAGTAAAAATAGTGTATAACACACATGATGCAGTACTGAAAATCACTAAAAATCAGAGAAATACAAATAAAAAACAAAGAACAATTTTTTTGCCTATCAGTTCGACAAGTTACTAGGATTTATAAAGAATATATTATTAAAAATGGGAAGATGTACAGAGCTACTAAATCAGGTCTTTTCAGGGCAGTCTGATGGTATGCACACATCCGACTCTTTCATTTGACAACACGCCTTCTAGGAAGTTACCCTGCAGAAACGTACAGATTAGAAAGCTGTCAAGCTAGCTGACTGAATTACACACTGTTAGAATTGTTTATAATAGCAAAAAGTTGCTGATAGTAACTCTCAGTACATCCATAATGGACAGTAATTCTCAGTTGTTAAATGCTAGCATTCTCTGTAATATGAAAAAAAATTAAATAAAAAGCTGAATCAAGGTTTCAGAACCAAAATGTAAAGAATTTAAACATGTCCCTCCCAAGCTTACTCAGGAAACTACTGCTTGAGCTGGGAATCCAGGCTTTTGTTCTCCTAAGAGCACTGAGGCAGCAGAGGCGCTGAGTCCAGAAATCTGACTGAAATCTGCTTACCAGGCTCGGGACCTACAGCCTTAGCTGGTGGTGACCAGGAGGTCCTGCAGTGTAATTCTGATGACCAAACAGCTGGAGGTAGAGGGAAGGCTGGGGCCACAGCCTTGGGACCCGGTCCCAACCTTCCTGGATTTCAACCTCACCACACGCTGACAGGGAGGCCTCCGGCAAAGGGTGGGGAGAGGAATCAGTGTGAAATTCCCCATAGAGCCCTCCCATCCTAGGAGAAAGGCTCCACCAGGCCAACTCTCAGAAAGGAAAGTCCTTTCTCCAGGCTCAGTGGGGAGGCCTGGGAAAGCCGGGACAGGCACAGCCCAGAGTGCCACCCTGGGACTCGCCCTGAGATACAGGACAGTTCTGCTTCCCCATCCAAACAGAGTGGAAAGGCCGTGACAGGACCCAGAGCACTGATACCAACAGGCAGGAGGCACTGACTGACACAAGTGGCCAAGGAAAGAGGAGAAGGCCTGCAGACAGGGTGACAGAAACTTCCAGAATGAGAAGAAAGCAGCAGCATGTTTGATGTGATCATGGCCAAGAACCTTGCAAAATTACAGACGGACCCCAAACCACAGCTACAGGAACCCTACAGAACTCCAAGCAACACAATCACCTCAATGTCTGTGTGCAAAGGCATGCTGCAGAAAATGAAATCAGGGAGCATGTAGGGTGGACAGGGGAGGAACTGAGACCAGAGGAGGGGAGGCTCCGCCACAGCAGCCTGAAAGAGGAGGCACCTGGGGGCTGCAGCTGTTATCCTGTTAGGGTTAAACTGCAGGAGGAGCCTCCAGACCTCCCTTCCCTAGATAAGAGAGGGGCGGTACAGCCACTGCAGGCCTGGGATCTCAGGATCTGCAGATCATAAAAGCTTCTCCCAAGCTGAACTCCACCCAGAGCCAGCCCCAGTCCTTCCAGAGGAAACCACCTCCGGTGTTTAGGGCTTCTCTGCCGGCCGAGAAGCCAACTCTGGGATCTGGCCTTGGGGCTGCTCTGCCCGACAACACCCACGGGTGGCCCACTGGTCTTCTCTGTATTAAGCCCTCACTTTAACAGGATCAGAGCTTCGGTCTGTGGGTGGTTTCTACTTTGTACACGGTTCAAAACCCACACTAGCAGGACCCACAGACACAACTTACCTAAAAAGAACAAAAAGATTACAGTGAGCCGGGTGTGGTGCCTCATGCTTATAATTCCAGCACTCTGGGAGGCTGAGGCAGGATGGTGGAAAGTTAAGAGCCCAGTTTTAGCAACTTAGCAATTTAGCAAGACTCTGTCTCAAAATTAAAACAGTTGTGGATGTAGTTCAGTATGAAAGCCCTGGGTTCAATCCCCAGTACCACAAAGAAAAAAATTATAGTGGACTTCCAATGCAAAGCATGGAAGCAAGAAGAAAAGGAGTGTTTGAAAAACCTCCCAACCTACATATATAAACAATCTCTATCCATCAAATTCACTGGAATTACATATCGAACAAAATTATCCTTCAAAAGTGAAAGAAAAATAGTGATTTTTTTAAAAAATCAAAAACAATTTATTGTGAGACTTTTCTGCAAGAAATGTTAAGAGGTTTTACTGGGTGTGGTGGCACCCCAGCCCTTGGGAGGCTGAGGCAGGAGGATTGCTGTAAATTTAAAGCCAACCTGGTGAACACAGTGAGTTCAAGGCCAGCCTGAGACTATCTAAAAAAAAAAGTTCTTCAAAGAGAAGAAAAATTAGGTTTCAAAATTGTATCTTCATGAATGAAGGGAAGAATGCTGCATAATGAATAAGTGAGTATAACATAAAATCTTTTATTATTTAATCTAAAAGATAACTGACTGGCTCAAGTAGAAAGAGTGATGATGCACTCAGGGATGGCAGGTCATGAAGAAGTGACAGGAATACGGCGAATACATGCACCTGTCCCACCCCTCAGTGAAGGTGAATGAGAAGTAAGAATATATGTGGAAACCCCAGGGAAACCATTAAACATTTTTTAAAAAATAATTTCAAGCATGGCGGCTGGCCCTCACACTGTAGGGTGAACTTCCCCAACTTTTACTTGGCCCAAACTAGCTCTGTAGAGCCTCCTTCTCTCCCTCACTCCCTCCTCTCTCTCTCTTTCTTTCTCTCTTTTCTTTTTTCTCCTTCCTTCCTTCCTTCCTTCTTTTCTTTATTTGCGATAGAGTATCTGGCTATGCAGTTCAGGCTGGCCATCAACTTGCGGTAATACTCCTGCCTCAGCCTCCCAGTGCTGGGATCACAGGTGTGCGGCAACACGCCCAGGTATTTTTCCTACCTTTAATAAAACTCTGCTACTGTTAAAAATAACAATTTTAATTAATATGCTAAGAGAAAAAAATCAAGGTAAATTATATAAAGTAGTTACAATATGAGAAGGCCAAGGAACAACAACAAAAAAAGCAATAAACTGAAAACAGTTAAACCATGACAGATGTTCATCCAACTAGGACTGCAACTGTTTCCTATGGGAGTGGTCCAAATGCAGAAGTAAAAGACAAAGGATGTCAGGATGAATTAAAAAGCACGTCCCAGTCCATAAGAAAGCAACTTGAAATAGATCAAAAGTGACCAGAGGAAGGATGACAGGCACTGATCCAGAGACAGGTTTCACACAGTGCAGTCTAGAGCAGGGGGATATCTGGTAAGAGGGGCAACCCAAATTGAGGCAGGGTCAGTTCTCCCGGAAAACACAGTGATCCTTAATGTGTGTCAGGCATCGACAGTGTCAAAATGTATGAGGCAAAACCAACAGAGCTAAGGGCAGAGACAAATCCATGACCATGGCTGGAGATTTCCACAGCCCTCATTCAGTAACTCATCAAGCATCCAAGGAAATCAATACAGACACAGCCTACTTGAACACCACCATCATCAAATGAAGCGAGAGTGGACAGCTGTAGGACACCTGCCCAGCAAGAGCAGCACTTCTGAAGCACACAGGACGTTCACCGAGACAGACCAGTTGGGCCACACTAGCTCACGGAGCTATGAGAACAGCTCAGAGCACACACTCAGTCCCCAACAGAACTAACCCAGACTCGGGCATGAAAGGACAGTGGGAGAAGTACCAAATATTTGGAAATGAGACAACATATTTCTAAACAAAACATAGGTCAAAGAATTGTCAAGAGAAATTCTGAAACACCGAACTAAATAAATGAAAATATAAACACATCTTACTGCAAGATATAAAATCTATGTTTAGAGAAAAAAGGGGAAGTGCTGAAATGTACATATTACAATAGAAAAAAAATCTATACTTCTACCATAGGAAACTAAAGAAAGAAAAACTTGAAGGAAGCAGAAGGAAATAATAAAAATTAGAACAGAAATCTTGAAATTAAAAACAGGAAAGCTTGAGGTGTAGCTCAGTGGTATAGCACTTGCTTATGTGCACAGAGCCCTGAATTTGATCCCCATCACTGAAAAAATAAGGAAGGAAGGAAGGAAAGAAGGAAGGAAGGAAGGAAGGAGGCAGGCAGGCAGGCAGGCAGGCAGGCAGGCAGGCAGGCAGGCAGGCAGGCAGGCAGCCAGGCAGGCAGGCAGGCAGGTAGGCAGGCAACAAAGAACAAAACCCAAACCGGGTTCTTTGATTAACCTGGCTCTCACTACCACATGCCTACTGTCCAGTCTTCATGCACCTTCCTTATAGCCCCTAACTTATCTTCTGAAAACAGCAGCTAGCCAGGGATGGAGCTCAGTGGCCCCATGCCTGCCTGCCAAGCGCAAGGTCCTGAGTTCAATCCTGGGTACCAAAGGAAAAACAAAACAAAACAAAACAAAAACAAAAACAAAAACAGAGCAGCTAGCATCCCACTTCTCTGATTTTAACCTCTGCTGATCCCCCACTGCCTACAAATGGACGAAGTACCCTCATCTGACACTGTTCTGACACTCGGAGCTTCAGCTTCCATGCTCAGTCCTGCCAGAAAGCACCCCAGGCTAGCCAGGTCCTTTCAGTCCTGTGTGCTGTGTGTGCCGTTCGCTCTGCCAACAATGATGCCTCCTCTACCTTCCTAGCAGGGAAAAAAAATCGGCTCTGAGGTCACCTTCCCTGAGAATCGTTTCCCAAATCTTGAGGCAGGGCGCTTTTGTTACAGCCAGTTACTGAACACGGATCAAGAGGGACCCTACAGCACAGTCATGGCTGCAGAGGCTGTGCAGTTCATGTCCTGCGTTCATTCCTAGTCGTGCCACTTGGTAACCATGTAACCATATGGCAAGATGCCACCCTTGTATGTCAGACTGCTCGACAACTAGGATCTGCTTCATAGCACAGTTTACGGGAACGAGATGACTTACCACTGAGACTAGGATCTAACACTGTGCAGCAAGTGAAGATTACTATTGTTTTTTGTTTGTTTGCTTGTTTGTTTTTTGGTACCAAGGGGGTAGGCACAGTGCCACTGAGCTAAATCCTTGGTCCAGGATTACTACTGTTATTCTACATTTACCAATAAAGGGTTTACTTCCATAACCCACGAGTCTTTCAGTGGTGGAAACTCAATCTTATTTAGGTTTGTATCCCTAGTCGTAGTAGAGATGGGTGAATAAACATGAAAGCTTATTATAAACATAATGTTGCTTACTGAGCAAGTGGCAACACCAGATTTTCTGTCCAGATATGGTAATTTCTAGGTGTGCTAGCTTCACTATTCCTCATAAAAGTATTAAAACATGAAATTTTTTAAAACGTTTGATTCATGTATGCAAGTTCTTATGCTATAGAAAATCTCCACAGAACTTAAACATCTGGGGAGGAGGCTACATTGACCATTTGCTCTAAATTGCAAAGTTACCAACTTGCTTAAAGATGATTTCTTCACAGCCAACTGCAGTCTCCAAATATTTATCACCTCACAGAATGAAAGAGTGAATGTCTGAGTGATTACCCAGGCCTGAGTGACTGTGCACAGGCCCATTCCTGCCACACTTTGTGGCTATGCCCCACCCACACTGGCCAGGCAGGCTCCTGGACCCTGTCACACAGCTGCCCCTCCCGGGGGCCACGCCCACCCCAGCCAGTGACCAATCACCTTTACATCTCTGCTCAACCCCCTCTTTTTTTTTTTTTAATTAAATTCTTTTATTGGTACATTGTAGGTATACAACACAATTACATTTCTCATTGGGAATTCTACCTTTACATAATGCATCTTGGTTCTTATTTTTTCCCCATTCCTAGCCCTCCCTTCACCCCCTCCACCCTTCCCTATTTACAAACACTTTATTTCCATTGTTTCCATTTCTCATCATTTTTCCTTTCCCTTTCCTTTCCCCTGCCCCTCCCACTACCCCTACCCCTTTGGACCTTTTCTTCCTATTTTGCATTATCAATTATTCATTCTAATCATTGGTACATTTTAGGTATACAATATAATGATGTTCATCATTGGAAATTTGCACCTTTGCATAGTCTCTCTTGGTTCTTATTTTTCACCCTTGCCCAGCCCTCCCTTCAACCCCTCCATTCCTATTTACAAAGATTTTGTTCCTATTTTTCCTTGAAGACATTGGTGTAGGAAAAAATTTTATGAACAAAACCTCAGTTGCCCATGAACTAGCACAAACAATCAACAAGTGAGATCTCTTCTTATTAAAAGGCTTCTGCACAGCAAGAGAAACCACCAGCAGTGTGAAGAGACAACCCACAATGTGGGAAAAAATCTTCGCCTGCAGACAAAGGTCTACTATCTTGAATCTATAAAGAACTTAAAAAGATCAGACCTCCCAAATTTAAAGACCCAATCTGAAAATGGGCATCTGAAATGAACAGACATTTCTCAGACAAGAAGTAGAAATAGCACATAAATACATGAAAAAATGTTCAACATCACTGGTCATTCGAGAGATGCAAATGAAAACAATGCTGAGATTCCACTTCACTCCAGAAAGAATGGCTGCTATCATGAAATCAACCAGTAACAAATGCTGGCGGGGCTGTGGGGAAAGAGGAACCCTGCTCCACCACCGGTGGGAGAGTAGACTGGGGCAACCACTGTGGAAATCAGTATGGAGATGCCTCAAAGAACTAGGACTGGAAGTCCCACTTGACCCTGTTATTCCTCTGCTGGGGATCTTCCTCAAAGAATTAAAAGAATCATACCACAGTGATATATGCGCGCCCACGTTCATAGCAGCACAGTTTGTAATAGCTAAAACTTGGAAACAGCCCAAATGCCCATCAACTGGAGACTGGATAAAGAAGGGAATGGGATTAATATGAGAAAATCAACCCCCTCTTCCTAGAGCATTCCCGTCTTCCCCTGTCCCCTGTGAGACGGACCCCTTCCTTGTTCTCAGTGCCCTGTGTGCAGCTTTATCAGGTAACTTATCAAAATGGGTAACTGCTACTTTGACTGTTTCCAATACCACATGAATAATGGATGGCTGAGATCAAGTGCCATTGAACTTTTTTTTCTGATAGTGACTATAATACCTGGCAAATAAGACAGGCAGTAAAGGACTGATGAATGAATAAAAGATATCCAATGCAAGTACAGAAGATCAATAAATTAGAGGCAGCTTAAGGAAAACATAAAGTAATTTAAAATAGGGCAAAGAAGGGCAAAATATATTCTCTTATCTGTCTACTTTAAAACAAAAAGTTTAAAAGACAACTTTATTCCTTATGGCATGTCTAAATTCCATTTATTTCTTGAAAAGGAAATATAATCATCCTTGGTAAGAAGTTTCTGGTTTCCCATAGCATATTTTACAACCTGAGCCAGTGAAAGCTGGTATAAACTTAGGGCACACAAATATTACTTTCTGGGAAGGCAGAGAGGCGGGCTGGGCTGGGAACAGATCTGACAAAACGAGGGTATAAGCCAGAGCACCTCGGTCGGGGAGACTGGCATCGTCGACACGGAGGCCGGGCAGGTGCCTCCGGCCTCCCAGGGTCACAGCGAGGAGGGACCTGGACGCAGTGAGCTGGAGTGTGTGCTGGGACTCAAGGGGATGCGGGAAAGATGCCAAATGCAAAAGACTGTACAGGATTACATCAGTAACATCTCAAAGTAAAAGATACTCAAAAAGGAGGGTGCTAACAGAAGGGTAGGCAAAATAAATGTTGGTGTCTTCACGGATAGGGCGTTTATTACGAGTTCTTTCTTTTCCTTCCTTTTTTCTTTTTTCAGTACTGGGAATTGAACTCAGAGCCTCGCATATGCTAGGGAAGTATTCTACTGCTGAGCTACAACCTCAATCTTCCCACCCCCTCTGCCTTTCCTCTCTCCCTCCCTCTCTGCCTTCCTTTCATTTTTTGAGACAGGGTCTTTCTATATAGTTTAGGCTGGACTTGAACTCACTATGTAGCCCAGGCTGGCCTAGAATTCATGGTAACCCTCCTGTCTCAGCCTCCTGAGTGTTGGTTATCTTTTATTTTGAGACAGGGCTTCACAAAGTGCCTAGGCTGGCCTCAAACTTAGGATCTTCCTACCTCAGCCTCTGGAGTAGTTGCAATTGTATGTGACACCATGTCCAGCTTACTTCGAGTTCTTATACTTCTATTTTCTCAAAATTTCAAAATTCATCCATGTAGGTAAATTTTGATCTGCTAAGCAGTTACCTTAGAAGTCTACATATATACAATGACACTGACATGGCTCAAAATACTTTTAAAGTTCATGTCTGAAAATTGCTCTGAGAACTTTCTGTCAGCTCTGGCTGAACATCACTGTCATCAGGTCTGTGATTATCAAAAAGAGTTACCCAGCTTACTCATTTGCTTCAGTTTCCAAACTTCCTCAAAACTCCTGCCTTTTCCTTGGTATCTAATCCATCCAAAGCATCAACACTTCACCATAGAACAATGCACTGCAGACCCTGTGGCTGAATCCCAGCCTCCACAGCACTGCTGAAATTTAATTTCCTGGGTGGCTACCAAATGGATGTCTCCACAGGAGTACCACCTGTCCGTCCGTCCTTCCTTCCTTCCTTTCTTAATTTCTCTTTCTTTTTCTTTCTTTCTATACCTTGAAGCAAATCTTTTATTTTCAAGATTGTTTTTCAAACTAAGGTAGCAAACATTTTGCCATGTAATGGCAGTATTATATGCTGTTACCTTGCTTTGTATAAAGAAAAATAACATGAGAGATTTTTAATATTGGAGTTTGATCATTTTCCTAAATTTCCAAACAGTACAGTATATAACTTCCCTTAAAAGTGGCCCATGTTAGCTGGGGATGGTAATGCACACCTATAATCCCAACACTCTAGGAGGCTAGGGCAGAAGGACCATAAGCTGAATCCCAGCCTAGGGAATGTAGGGACTTAGTGCAACCCTGTCTCAAAATAAAACATTTTAAAAGGGCTGAGGATGTAGCTCAGTGTGAAGGCCCTGGGTTCAATCCCCAGCACTACCACCAAAAAAAGGCCTGAGTGTCTGTAATTCTGGAACTGAACAGTCAAAGCCTGGCCAGCCAGGAAAGGGGCCCTCAATCTCTGGGGTGTACCTTACCTGAAGCTCATGCTTGGCCACACACTGCTCCACATGCTGGGCAATTTCAACACTGGATCTTTCCCCACTGGCCTCCCCTCTGCCTGAAACACAAGATTTTCTTACTGCCTGAGACCTTTCATGGCCTTCTGTAGTGCTGAACAATCTAAACACACTGCTGCTGCTACTGGAACTGGATCATCAGTTCAAAGATTATGTATCACCCTGCTCCCCATCTCTTCTGAACCTCTCTCTGTTCCAGTAGTGTTGCTCAGCTTCTGGCGGCTGATATTCACCATGCCTGGCCACCGCAGCACTTAAGAGACACTATGGTGGAAACTCAACCTTTCCAGATATTTAGAAGAAAATGTTGAAAAGTCCTTTATAACCTCAGGGAGAGGCACTACCTTGCTGGTTTCCATGAGATAGTTATGTAAACTTTAAAAAGAGATAAGTGATAGAGCTAACTCTACTCTGTAAGACTTGAATTTATATTGTTCCATTCCATGTACCAAACCACTTTTTTTCCTATAAATAGTTTGTGTGTGTGGTTGGGGGGGGGCTGTCAAAGAAATAAGAATATTTTATGATTTTGCTTTAGTGACCAAATTAAAAGTCCTAAACTTGGGGGGAAGGGGGGACTACAAACAAAAATTTATCAAAATTTATAACTTCTGTACATAAAAATCAACAACAACAACAAAGTAAAAAAGTAAAAGCACAAAGGACAAATTGGCAAGGAATTTTTTGCAATATCTTAAATTAAAAAAGGATTAGATCCAAAATATGTAAAAGGTTCCTTCAATTCAAGAAAAGGCAAACAACCCAAAAGAGAAATGAACGGAGACAAACAGGCCTTTCACAGAGAAGGAAGCATGCATGACCACAAACACACAAAGGACTGCATGATCTGGCCAGCTATGAAGGAAACACAAATGAATGCCGCAATGGGTTCACACCTGTAACAAGCGGTGCAAGCCCTGTGCCCCATGCCTCCATCCTGAGCCCTAGGACCTGTGTGCGTGTTAGGGACAGGGCAAGATGGACCCTGCAAATGCGATGAAGCCACGAATCCTGAGACGAAGAGATCATTCTGTATCATCTGCGCAAACTGGATGGAGTCACAGAGTGGGAGGAGGAGAGTGAGTGAGAGACCACAGTGACCAGAGAAGAAGGGTCAAGGTGACATGGCCACGACCCAGGCATGAAGCAGCCTCAGGGTCCACCAGGGACTTTAGAAGATGCAGTCGTGGTCACCTCAGAGTCAGCCTGGGAAGACTCTGGACTCTGTCCTCCAGAAAGATAACAAAGGCTGCATTGTAAGCCAGTGAGATCACGGTGCTTTGCTCTAGCAAAAACAGGAAATTAACATCCTATTCTACATCAGACATTAAATGTGACATCAAATTGGTGGAGACAGAGACAGTGGGTTATATATTTGGGAAACAATGTTTATGGACTGGTGCTCTCCAGTTGGAATTACCTAGTAAATGTACACACATGAACACGCACATGACACATGGAACAGTCCTGGGCAACCTCGCACGCAAGGAAAGGTACACAAGAATGGCAGAAGCAGTGTTGCTTACACTGTAAAAATCTGAAAATAATAAATGCCCATCATGCAGTGGGTACGTAAGTTTTGCTAAAATTACATAATTCAATGTTACACAGAAGTAAAAATACACCATATATACACCAAACTATATGAAGATGTCTGGATGAATCTTTGAAAATTAATGTTGAGTAGAAACAGTAAGTTGCAAAAATAACATACATGATACCATTTTAAAAAAATTAAGCTCCAAACAAGCAAAACTGTGCATGTTCCTATTAATACACTGCTCTGCTCTGCTACAACAGCATAGCAGTGTAACACTCTTTTTCCCATTTTTCTTACATACCTCCAGACAGTAAAAAACTACAGTCAACAAACATAGAATTCCAAGTTCCTCCCTGGGAACGAGGCAGGGAGGAAGTACAATAGGAGTTTTTATGGTATTAATAATATTCCAGTTTTTAAGAAACTCTCCCCAGATACACAAGTGAGTTTTTCAATTTAGCCTTGTTTAAGTCTATGTTTTGGTATAATAAACCAAATTTTATTATTTATACACCTTGCAAACTTTTGCCACACAAATATACCAGCTGCTAAGTCTAACATTGCACCTTCTTACTTTAGTTCAGTTTGCTGTCTCAGTCTGTGCAATATTCTATTCACTCACAGATTATATGGGGTCAAGAAAATCATTTGTGCTTATTTGGTGGCAAATTACAAATCACCCTGTGAGGTTTTTTGCCTTTTTTTTGGTACCAGGGATCGAATTTGGGACCTTGTGCTTGCGCGGCAAGCGCCAGAACCACTGAGCTAAATCCCCGGCTCTTTTTGGGGTTTTTTTGGTACCGGGGATTGAACTTGAGTCCTTGTGTTTGCACTTGCGCAGCAGGTGGCGAAACCACTGAGCTAAATCCCCAGCCCTTTTTTTTTTTTCAAAAGTAAAGAAAAAAAGATATCCTTGCTTCATCTGAAACACAAAATAAGAAAATGAAGATGATCAAAATGTTATACACATGTATGAAGATTTTTAAAAATACTATAAAGATAAATTAGTAAAGAAAAACTTCCTGGAAGTACTTTGCAGAGAATAGAACCGTATCTTAGGCAAATACTCTTCCATTTACCAAGTCTCTTTCTCAGCCTGTCAAATTACATCCTTTCTTGTTGTTTTTGGTTTTTTGAGACATGGTCTCACTATGTAGTTCAGACTGGCCTCAAACTCATGGCAATCTTACCTCAGCCTCCCAACAGGTACGATTACAGGCATGTACCACCACACCCAGTGATTTTTTCATTTTGAGGGATGAATTCAAAGGGTCACTCCCCCCGCCCCGCAACAATCTAATTGGCCTCTGACCAAAACATAATCTTTATGACGATAAAATAAAAGTGATTGTTGCCTGTCAAGCACAAGGTCCTGAGTTCAATCCCCAGTACCAAAAAATAAAATAAAATAAAAATGATTGTTAGGATTTGTTTGGATGTGCAAGCATCTGTACAGTGCACTTTATACGTTTGAAGCACGTGACAAAGCACCTCGTACAACCTTTAAAACCTTCCCTAAGGAAAGGTGGCTCAGAAATGCAAGGTGACTTGCCCTCATTGTTAGTAAGTAGCTAAATGGGGCCTGTGCTCCTGTCTTCTGACAGCTCTGGGCGCTCCCTGAGAAAGTGGTTCCCCGTCCCTCGTGCCTGTCTGCTTCATCGCTATACGTCCACACACCCTACTTACCTCCTGGGAGGGTGCAAAAGCAGCAAGCAAGCCTCCAGCAGGGCTGTAATCATATGACACCACCAACCCAGTCTCTCCACTGTGGAGACTTGGCGCCCATCACCTGTGTGGCAGAGGGCTTTAGGGTTTATGGAGCTTTTCCTCCATGAACAGGGAGCTCCAACACCGTTCCTTGGAAATTGGTGTTGGGTGGGTCAGTGAACTATGGCTTTTGCACTCGACTTTTTAGTGTTTGGCACAGCTCCTGACACAGAAGATGCTGGGTAAGTGTGTAAGGGGCCACTCGTGGATCCACATGGATGGACAGAGTGAGGCGGGAGATCTTCCTGCCCACTCTGAACTTCTTACCTTTTCCACAAATCCCCTCTCCAAATAATTTTAAATATGTGTATATAATCCACTATTTATTCACTTAATAGGGGTCTACAAATGAGAAAGATGAGGAAATAAGAAACCCTTAGACAAACAGACTTTAAAATACAAAAGGTAACGGCTGATGTGAATATCAAGGACACAAAACTGCTCAACACTGGATTCCCTTTGCTAGTCAGAGAATTACACTTCCCCTTATAATTTTTGCGTTAGGTGTTATGAAAATGAAAGATAACATGTATTTATCATCTCACGGTTGGGGAGGGTAGATTCTCACTAATGGAGTTGACGGAGGACAGTTGGGAGGAGTAGGTGAAGAGCAGTAAAGTGTGAGAAAACTACAGCTCCTTATCCTTCCCACCATCCTGAAACATAAGAATGATCACCAAGGCCTGAGTACATCGTTCCACTGCTGACCACACGAAGTCAACTTTAAAGAATGCCTCTGGGGAAGACTGAGAGGAGAAATGCTATTCTTCTCAGTGTGCTGTTTATTATGTTTTGTAAACTCATCTGAAATGCTGACAGTATTTTAAATATATCATCCTTTGAATTTCGGAGAAAATTACTTGAATAAATAATTTTGTGAAGTACGAATGAGTTGAGCACATTTTTGTTTTAAGTTTCATTGTCCTCTTAGAAGGAATGGTTTGTAATAAAACACACAGTTCCTCCCTGGCCCTGGGGCAGTGGGGAATGGACTGTCTCCCAGGTTTGTTTACTTTTTTAAGGTTCAGTAATAAAGTCTCATTATTCTGGGGAACAACTTTAAGCAGCATCACCTTTTATTTCAGGACTAGAAAAACCAAGCAGCCCTGACTATTACCCTGAAATCATCTGTTTTACAAAAAAAGCTCACATGGAGCGGAGGCAAAGGGCAAAGGCTATACAACTAACACCTGATGAAATGTCTGCTGGCATTGTTAGCTCACAGAATTTAAAATCAAAGACATAACCTACTTGATACATTTTAAATATATAGGCTTTTGAATCCAATAGCTTCAACAGAAAACATAAAGTATAAGGAATAAACTTGGCCAGGGATTTGGCTCAATGGTGCCGCTGCCTGCCTCACAAGTACAAGGTCCCAAGTTCGATCCCTGGTACAAAAAGAAAAAAGAAAAAAAGGCAGATTTATAGAAAAAAAAAAAAGTTGTCCATATAAGCTAATTAAGTTTCACTTTGTTCTATAATTCTCCCCAGAAGGCACATATAACACTCCAATGATCAAAATAAAACATACATGTGTGCTTGTGGTATCTCAAAATTAATCATAGAAGTTACAATTTGAGTTCAACAAAAACTACAATTTAGGTTGAGCAAAATTTTCTAGATAAAGAACAGCAGTGTGCAAAGATGGAGGGTTCAAGAAAGTACAGATCACTTTTTAGGGTTTTTCCTGTTTTTTGAAATTACACAAAACAAAGTTACTCTACGGTCGAAACTAAGTTATTTCAGGATATCTTCGTTGGTTTATCCACATATATATGTGCTCCTGGGGCCAGGGATTTAGCTCAGTGGTTCCGCTGCCTGCCTCACAAGCAGAAGGACCCGAGTTCGATCCCTGGTACCAAAAAAAAAAAAGAAAAGAAAAGAAATATGTGTTCCTGAAACACAGTAAAAGTCACTGATAATATCAAGTGTAGCACTTTGATTACTTGAAATGCAGTATTTAGGCTGTTTTTCAAAACCCCTTATTTTTATTAAATGAGTCCATAATTATTCCAATTTTTTAAAAAATGTTACTTGTCTTTAGTTTATACTTTTTTATACCATTTAATATCTTCTCAGAGGAGATATACATTTAATACAGGCTTGGATTTCAGATAACTCCTTTAATTTCAAATCCAGATTTTCCCCAAAAGGAAAATTTAACATGTAAACAGAATGGGGAGAAAGAAATCCACATAACAATGATACTTTGTCACAGATGCTTCTTGACTTACAGATTGGGTTATGTTCTGAAAAACCCGTAAGGTGAAAATATTATAAATCAAAAGCTCACTGGAAAAACCTAAGCTACCAACATTGCTGATTCCCAACAGAGTACACTGCAGGGCACAGCTGCCCGCTGCACTGTCACACGGTCCCCAGCCACTGCCCAGAACTGAGACCCAGTATTGTGTCACACCTAGCAAGCCCAGAAGAGAGAGCAATGCATAAAGTGGAAATACATCAAAATTCAGTATTTTGACTTAAGAAGGAATACTGTAAACCAACTAAAAACAATGGAAGAAGACATTTGACACATCTAAAATTTCCGTCAGAATTTACAAAGAATAACCAAATCCATGAGAAAAATACTGCATTCCAAATGAAAATAAAGATAAAACACAACAAGGAATGCTTTAATTGACTAGGTAATCAGACAAATGAATGCAGACAAAACAAGGGACTGCTATATGACACTTCTTGGATTAGCAAGGAACCGAAAGTAGGGAAATCTGGCCTGTGTTCCGAGTATCTGTTGTCAGGAACTACATACATGACTGCTGGGAAAACAGACTGGCAGAGGATCTCCTGGGTGCTTCCTGTATTACTCAGAATTCTCATTCTGCTCTCATCTATATCCGAAGGAAGCTCCCTCCTGGCCAGGGAGCTGGCCGAGGGTGCTCGCTCTCCTGTCACTGGTGTCTGGGGACTGGGAGGGGAGCTGCTTCCGAGGGCCCCTCACTGAAGAACGACCAGGCAAAGCCATCAGTCACTTCAAACTCCACACTGCACATCCACTACAGAAGCATCTTAACAACATAGTGAGGGCTGAAAGGGTCTCAGAGGTAGTGTGAAACAAATGTGTAATACCATTGTTTGGAAATTTAAAATGCAGGCACACGAAACACTTTGTAAAAATACATACTAACAAGAAAACCCTACTACTGTAGAATGTACACGTGCCCCTATTAAATTTATACCTTTTTAAATGCAATAACTACTTTAAAATGCTTCTGAATTTAAACTAACTCCAAATTAGTTTTACGTTAACAATATATTTAGATTAGACTACTAAAATTAAGTAGTTAAGCACAAACCAATTAATTTCTTAAATTAGCTTCATGTGGACCACATTTAAATCAGATACATGTAGGTATTTTTGTATAAAGTAATTTTCATCTGTTTTTCAATAGTCTTTTTAATTTTTTTAATGCTCTGACACTAAAAATTCTTTTAAAAGAAATATTAATCCACTCAGCAAGTAATAAGAAAAAATATTCTATCTATAGAAATATTTAGCCAAAAGTTATTTTTTTAAAAATGTTTGTGACTGTTACAGTGACACAAACAGAAAAAATCCCAGGTAGACTTCTGTGTCCTCTTGGGGAGGAGGGACTGACTCTCCCAGCCAGCGATGGCAACAGGCAAATATAATAGTCCTCCAGGGAAGCAGCAGCTGCCCCAAGATCCCATGGGGGGAAGACCAGCCCAGCCCACTTCCCTCAGCTCAGAAAGATTTCTGGCATGTGGGAGTAAAGAGGAAATAAAGCTGAGTTTTTTCTCAACAACAAAACAAATTGTGCAACTTTTAATGACAAGATAAATTTGATCTCCTTCCAATCAGACAAGGCTACCCATGGTCTCTCAGAACAAAAATGTCATTTGGGGAAACCAAGGTGTTCTACAGTGTCAGTCACCTACGCTGGTCTTCAGCAAAAAGAATCCAACTTCCTGTCAGTATTTTGGAGTCATTACAGCTTTAGCAGAATCTCCCACTCTTTCTGTAACTAGGTGGTGAGAACTGTGGTTCAGAATGATAGCTTCTCGACCATAATACTCTAAATCGCAAGTAATTCATAAAATGTTAGCCATTGTGCTTGGCAGGTCCTCGGGATCCAGTGCTGAATGTCAATAACAACCAGCACCAGTGGGGTTCACCATGTACCAGAAATGGCCTGATATATGACATCATGGTGTTTAGGGTCCGGTGGCAGCAAAGACAATGAAGATAATCAAGGCTGTGCAAGGAACAGAGCCACAGGAATGCGGGAGAACAGTAATGCAAGGAAACTTCATCTAATTCCAGGGAGGAGTGCAGAGGGCTCCAGGGGGATCAGGAAGGATGAAGCGCATTCTTACAAGATTTCAATTGGAGAAAACTAATGGACTTCACTGGCTTATCCTGGGACCACTCAAGCTGGGATTTTGCAGGTTTGTTCTGTGCTTATGTTAATTATTCACACAGACTTTTCCACCTATCCGTTTGTAAGGAGTCTCTTTAAGTGGAAAATACCAGCTATTCTGCGCTTGAATCATTTTAAGAGTCTAAGGGGACATCAGCAATTAGTAACCAGGGCTGGAGTTAATCACTATGGAACTCCTATTCCCTGCCCCTGTGTCACTTTTCATCCAGGAAATACAGACTTCGGACCACTTACATTGCAAGGTGTTTTCAACAGAATTTATTCATTTATTTACTACAAAATGGCACACTGCTGGGAGTACAGGTGAAGAAACTGCAGCTCAAAAGGTCTTCTAACAGTAGCTAAAATTTGAATTTAAGACAAAACTCAAGTCCAGAGCTCTTCTCATTAAGTAGAACCCGACCCTTTGTGTTCATGAAATAAAAATGTATAAAAGGAATGTTTTCTTTTGTAGCTATTCCTAGCAAAGACAGTACTATTTGTTCTTGCTTAAAACATTCAGACAAATTATCAAGTATATTTGTCCCCAAAATGTTTTTTAAAAATCTATGTTTACTTTGTGTATCTTCCACCAAGGGTGTAACCAGACTGGCAACCAGAAATATGACTCATAAGTAACATCTTGGCAAGAATTCTTAGTACGGTATCTCCAGATACATCTGACACATGAAGGAAATGTTATAGACATACTTACTTTTCCTCTGAGAGTTTTCTGTTCTCTTTGGTTCAAATCCTCCCTAATCCTAAATATGGAATACTCAGGATATTAAGAAACTAATTTCCAGGAAGAATTTGTCAAAGGAAACTACAAATAAAAAGATATTGCTAGCAATTAGACATAACAATGGATTATGTAATTTAATCCAGTCTAAGCAATCCCTTCATTAATGAGAAAATGAGATGATAATTTTAGGGAAAAAAATCACTCCAACATCAATAGGAATGATTAAGCCGGATGTGGTAGCACAAGCCTGTAATCATAGAATTCTGAGAGGCTAAGGCAGGAGGACTGCAAGTTTGAGCTGAGGCTAAGCAACTTAGTGAGACCCTATCTCTAGATGTGACAGACAGATGACTAGATAAGACAGACAAACAGGGTAGGGGTAGGGATATAGCTCAGTACAAAGGCTCTGGGCTCAATCCACAGTAGTGGGGGAAAAAAAAACTATTAACCTTACTCTTCTATGATTGCTTTGGCTTTAAAAACAAACTCATGAAATATTTTCCTTGTCTACTCATGTAAATGTAACTATAAAATATTTTTTGCTGTCTACTGCTATTTACCTTTTGCTGCTTGATCCTGTTCATGCTGTCTCATTCTAGCTTGCAGAACCTGGTGGCTAAATATTCAGAAACTTTGGAGAGGCAGTTGTCAAATATTAATAGCTAGAAACCAGCCAAGGGGGGGAGCAAATGGTAAACAAAATGGATCATAAATACCCATCGGTGCATTACTGTACTCAGACCATACTAGCACTTCAACAACTTTTTTATTTATTGTATTTCCTCATGTCTCTTCCCTTTTATTTTTTCCCCTTTTAAACTGATTTTTATGCTTTTATTTCCCCCCCAAAGACTTGCCCCTGAAAATATTTAGATTTAACTTCAAAGAGATATTTTCACTAGAGATCTAATTAAAAAAATTTTTTTCACCAAAATATTCTCCACAGGAAATGTGTCCCTGAGTCCTTCCCTGCTTGGGCTGATCTGATACTCTGCTACTTTAAAGGCAATGTCTCTGTTCCTTATCAGATTACTAAGATGAAATTTTTATTCCTTCCTGTGAATATTTTACTTAAAGCTTATACAAAAATGTGTATAATATCAGTACTAAAATGTCTATAGTATTCTGTCCTGGCATATACTGTAATATACTGTACACAATGTTACATATTCAGAGATCTTTTGCAATTAACCACTGCATACAAACTACAGAGGAGAAAATCAAGTACAGTAGTCTTCTCTTACCAAAGAAGAAATGAAGACAAGAAGTTGTAACTTCTCTGAAAGCAAAGTGGACTAAACTGGACAGACTGTTTAAGCGGTCTTGGTAAATGGCTGGATTCATTACCAAAGCAGTAGCCTAGCAAGAGTAGAAAGTGGAAGTGAAAGGGTTCTGGGGTCAGGTAGAAATGGGTTTTACACTGCTCTTCCATTCACTATCTGCATGACCTGTGGGAAAAACAAAGCTACGCCAGGCCATGCTTTCCTTAACTGGTAAATGGTGGGATCTATGGTATTGCTGGTAGTGTTACAAAAAGGATACTGTCACAATACTGGACATGTGATGTGACTATCAAGGACTTGCTACAACATGATCAGAATCAGTCACAGCTCAACCAACCAACAAGTCTGTATTAGAATTAAGAAAAAAAAAATAAGCGCAGAGGATGCGGCTGAGTAGTAGCCCACAGCATATAAGGCTCTGATTTCAAAGCCCACAGAGCTAAAAAGAAAGAAATCATTTAAATGAACAGAGAAACAGTACATTTTAAATTCTCATACCCAGAGTACACTTGTGGTGGGGAATCATTCTAGCCTGCTTCAGTAATGTGCCTTCACAGGTTACAGACTCCAAAGGCAAAATAGCAGAGATTCAAGGGACTCCTATGCAAATAGGTTCTGGCTGGAACTTAGGGTCAGACAATCAAATTCATGGCCTCAGTTCTGAAAGGCAGAAGGGAGCAGAGATCACAATGTCAATGACAGACCCACTTTTTAGCTGCAGCTCTGGCAGAGGTCCCAGCATCCGTGGCAGGTGTGCCACATGTCTCTGGCTGTCACATACTTGGAGCATGGCTGTAGATCAAGCAGCAATAGAGACAGCTCCCAGAAGGGACAGAGTATGTGTCCTAGGGCAAGGACAGATAAGCTTTTTCTATTAAGCACCAGATAACCAACACTTTGCCATGTCATTTCCATTGCAACTGCTCAATGTACCACTGCGAAGTGGATACAGCCACACATAGCAAACACGAGAGTGAGGATGGCTATGTCCAGAGAGCTCTATGCATGGACACCAAAACTTGAATTCCATTTAATCTTTAGGTAATACAAAATATTATTTTTTGCTTATTTTTTTCAAATGTTTAAAAATGCAAAAACTATTTGTAGTTCATGGGCCACACAGAAATGGGGGATGGGCAACATTTTGCCTGCGATGCCCCACTGGCCACCCCTGTGACATTTGCAATCTACACAGCTTCCTTCATGGCTGGCTCTGCCTGCAGCACTGGCAGATGCTTTTAAGAGTTAAACCTGGAGTTGAGGGGCCGGGGATTTAGCTCAGTGGTTCTGCCGCCTGCCCTGAAAGCTCAAGGACCCAACTTCGATCCCCGGTACCAAAAAACAAAACAAAACAAACAAACAAAAAAGTTAAACGTGGAGCCTAAATTCTGTTTCTTCAGGCTTCCATGATCCAATCAGCCACACACACCCTGTAACGAGTAGCCCCTGGTGACACTGGCCAGAACCGGTTCTGTTCTTACAACTCAGCCTTTATCATTCATAGTGCTTCACATATAGAATTTTTTGTTTTTAACAAAAACAAACAAACTCAATCTTGGCAATTATCTTTTAGGTATACCCTATAAAATATTTACTTATAAATTAATTTTAAGTGCTTTTAAAGACATGATTTTAAAATTAAATACAACAGAAAGTTTAAGTCTAAGAGTTTAAAAATAGTTGAGTTTTACTTTGTATTTGCTCATGAATCACTTGATCCTCAAGAATTTTCAAAGCACAAAACCCTGATAAAAATGAGAAAACATATGATTATTAAAAACATAAAGTTATAAGTGGAAAAGGAAAACTCTGCCTATCTCCTTTTGGTGACTAGGACACCTGCCCTAGATTACAGAGAGAGCAGACAATATGTGAACTCTTGTGGACACAGTTATGGCTTACATTTGGATGTTCCCCCAATGCCTCATGTGCTCATAGGTGGGGCTTTTGGGAGTGACTGGATCACAGATGTGTGATACTGGATCAGTCCACTGACTGAGTTAGCACAGTTCTGGATGTGGCTGAACACGTTTACTGAAGAAGGAAGACCCACCCAGGATGTGGTGGCATAAACCAACAGAGTTGTAGCCTGGATGGAATAAAAAGGGTAAAAAAGAGGAACTCTCACTGCTTCCTGCCTGCCATGCCATGGACTGCTTCTCTTCTACTATGCCCCTCTGCCATGCCACTCTCCCTGGAGCCAGCTGACTATGGACTGAAACCTCTACAAACCGTGAGGTGACATATCCTTTCCTCTTTTAATTTGTGGGTGTTGGGTATTTTGTCCCAACAACGAGAAAGACCTAAGACAGATTCTTTGCCTATGCAGCCTCCACCTGGTTTTGCTTCCAGCAGAGCACAAGTGCATCTCTTTTGTCTGTGCCGGCTCTAGAGCATCTCAGCAGGGCCTTATCTTAGAGCACCACAGCCATTCCTCTGCAGATCAGAAAGTCCAACGCAGGCAGCCTCACCATTCAGTCTACTGCAGCGCACTGTTTTTTCTTGGAAGCACACTGAAGAATAACTCTGGGAACAGGAATTGTCTAAAGGTATTTGGAAAGCTGGTTCTTCACATTTTTTGTTTATCATCCTTCCTAATGTAAGTCAGAATAACTAAGTATCACCTTTAATATTTTTACATTGAGAGTTACAAAGGATGTCACTGTAAGTACTTCAGTTCTAAATAAAACAACAAGTAACACTCTTGAGTGTGTCCACAGCATCTAAATATAGCAGCACAGTCACTGTCCTCTGAAGTACATTTCTTCTCAAAGCTCTTCTTCAGCAATCAGGAAATTTCACTTATTTGAATCAAACTTTAGGCACCATATAATCTCTTACAAAGTGTGTGTGTGTGTGTGTGTGTGTGTGTGTGTGTGCGCATGTACAATTTCCAAAAGATAAAGAACATGTTTTAAAAAGAATAGTTTTATTCTTATACAAAAACTAGAAATCATCCTTCAACACCAAATAGTGTGTAAAGGTGTAATTACCTCATAAATGTCATTATTTTTTGTTATTTTACATGAATCAGGATCACAATCAGCATTATTTATGGTGTTGGCTGATAATATCTCTTAAGGCTTGCTCTGTGGAATGCCCAGTTTTCACCTGGTACCGGAGTTCTGTGCTTAATGTATGTATGTCTGCTTGTGTGCTTAATAACTTGTTTAATAAATATTTATTAAGTGACCACTATGTGTTAGGCAATGTTTTAGGGTGTATAAGTCTGGAGAAGGACAAAAGCCCACTTAGATTTGAGTGAGGGAGAGAAAAGACTTCAGAAATCCACACATGCCTGGTGGTAAGATGGCTGAAAAGAAAAATTAAGTAAACTCTGGAAGTAGAATGTTCCCAGGAATGCTGTTTCGGTCTGTGTAGTGAAGCAGTGCTTCTCAGAGGAGTCCACACCAGAATAGAAACCGTAAACAATGCTTTAGACTCTCCAGGGCAGTGATGCAGAGCTTTTAGTTTTTGATGATACAAGCAGCCCGCTGTGACACACGTCGTAGGTTTGCCACCACTGGCCTAGGGAGAGAAGTCTGTACTAAGGGGCGAGCGGAACCAAAGGATCGTGTTGAGCATGGCTAAAGAATGCAGAGAGAAGAGAGAACACAGGAAAGGGAGTCCATTTAGACAAGCTGAATGAAAGAAGCTGTACTCCATTCTTCTTCCTAATGGAAGTTAATGCTAACTGAAGAGATATAAAAGAGTAAAGAAATGTGCGGAAGAAATCTTTCAACTTTAGTAAAATGAGAAGAAAACCACAATCTTAGTCCACTAAGTTGAAAATCAATTTTATGAAGAATTAGGGTGAAAGATTAAAAAAAAGACAAATTTGGTCATGGTGAAATAAACAGGTCATGAGAAAATGTAAAGCAAAGTAAAAACCCAGGTTGTGAGTTCAAGGAAGAAAAACAGATGTGTGTGCCTAAATAACACATCCAACACAAGTCAGCAGAGACCCTCAACTGCGGACTGAAGGGACTGTGAGAATAGTTTGTTTCTTTCTTTCCTTTTTTTTCTTTTGGTTTTTCTGTCCAGGCTGGCCTTGAATTCCTCACTATGTAGTCCAGGCTGGCCTTGAACTATCAGTGATCTTCTTGCCTCAGCCTCCCAGGTGCTAGGATTATAGATGTGTAGCACCATGCCTGGTGCTCTATCTTCTAATAGAAAAACCTATAAATATATTGATACAATTTTTCTTCTCCTTCTCTTTTTTTACTCCAGTATAGGGAATCAAAACCCAGGGCCCTCACACTGAGCTACATCTCCTGGTTCTTTTTTATAGGGCTTTAAAAAAGTACTGCAGGAATGTATAGTAAAAGCAAAAAAGTAAAATAAAATAAAATAAAATCCCACAAGAGCTCCAGTTACTTTCCCCAGTGCTGCCAACATTACTAATTTCTTGAATATATTTGCAAACATGTTAAGTGCATACAAACATAGATATGTACATATAACATACATCCTCCTTTAAATAGCCCATTAGAAATATAATTTCCAGGAAGATAAATTTTAAATTTTCTAAATATGATATTTTAGTAATAAAATTTATAATAGTAGGGCTACAAATCCAGTCAATTTAAAAAGCCATTTCTACTCACAAGCAATCTACAGTCTTAAATTACCAATGAATTCAATGGTAGTAAAGACTGAAAACAGAACCCCACTAATTTCTCTTCCCATACACTCACCTTTAGGGCATCACCTGGACAACAGACTCTGAATGTGTGACCACAACAGCGCCTGTTCCCCAGATTGTAATTTACTCAAGACTTGAAATCTGGGCTCCAACTAGAAACAAGGAGGGCCCTACCTACTTCAGAATGTGATACTCCACACAGATAGCCCAGTCCACTAATTATCCCTAAGCGATCTACAGCCATGTTAGATACTGAAATAAACTAGGGAGTTTCACAAATAGAGTCCTCCCATTTCCCCGAGAATCCCTGGGGCTGGAGCATTGTGTAGTTTTAAGAGGTGGCCCAGGTGATTCTAAGATCAATGCAGCATTGAGAGCCAGTGCTGCAGAAATTTAAGACCATATATTTTGAAGCTCACTCATCTCCTATTTATCTTGTTACTAAATATTGTTCAAGTATGGGAAATGCACTTTAGGGGTGGCTCTAACCATCAGACTGTTCCTATGCATGGCAAGGTGACAGTGGCGATTCCACAGTGTGGCACTCACAAGCACTCACCTTGGATCAAAACTTAAAACTCCCTTAAATCTCCCTGAATTACAAAGAAGTTACAAGTTTAAAGTGTAAAGATCCAAGGTGTAATAAAATTCAGCTAAACAGCAAGAGACAATAACAATGCTTGACCACAAAAAAAAAAATGTGAAGTGGCATACCTAGACCTTTTAAAGGGATTCTAATTTCTAGGGCACTAAAGAGCTTGAGTCTGTATTACCCAATATGGTGGCCACTAGCTCTATGTGGCTACTGAAATTTATATCCAAATTAATTTAAACATATTAGGTAAAAAATCCAGTTCCTCAGTTGCATGAGGCACATTTCAAGTGTGGCTGGTGACCACTGTGATGGACAAAACCAGTACAGAACATTTTCCATTGTTGCTGAAAGTTATACTGGACAGCACTGACTTGGGGGTAATGAATCTTCATGCTAAATTTTTACATACATATGACTTGATTTTTATTTGATATCTGTTATGGTTTGGGTATAGATGTCCCCCTAAAGCCTCATGTGGTCATAGGTTTGATCAAGAGTGTATGAAGCTGGAATTGATTCATGATGCAATGCTAGGCTCAAGGGCACTAGGATTAAGGGTGTGAGTGCTGCCTGCTCTAAGTAATCAGACTATGATAAAAGGAGCAGGGAGATGCTGCTAAGTTTCTTCTCTTGTTACTTGCTACTTCATGCATGCCATGTTGTTTCTCCTCTGCCATGCCTGTTTGTCATCCCTGCTTTGGAGTTGGCTGATTATGGACTGAAACTTCTATGAAAGCCAAATAAACTCTTTTCCCCTCCAACTTTTGGCGCCAGGTATTTTGTCTCAGCAATGAGAGAAAAGTAACTAACACAATATTCAAAGGAAATTACATTCAATTGTCAGACCAATGTTTCAACTGCCTGTGCCTAAACCAACAGAAAGTAGGAAAGAGCTTGTTTTCCAAACAGTTACCTCTTTAAAAAAATGAAAAAAGCATGCCATATCAACATTAGCACTTTCTACCCATGGACATAAAATCTTTCAGCCATCGCATCAAGACAAGTGGGACACAATTAGTACAAAATGTTCCACCCGCCCTCTCTGATGTTATGGTCCTGCAACTTTACTGCTTTTACATAAAAGAAACAGTAAATCATAGCCACATAACCTCCTTTACTTCATTCATCAACTCCAACTTCATTAGCTACTCATATATCCAGTGGGGTTTGCCTTTCTTTTAACCCCAAACCTGCTTCTGAGTCAAAAGTAATCACAATAAACTTGATGCTCTATAGACAAGCAGTGGGCCTCCAAGTTCCTAAGAATGCTAAGTACCTGTGGCTACTAAGGCTTAACACCTATGCTCCACCAGGAGCCTACACAAAACAAAGACATGATCTCATAGGTGTGCTCCACTGTGGACTCACATTTCAGGTCTGACTTCTACACTGAAAAGGTTTGAGTTCTACAACTGAAAGAAATGTTCTGGCTACTCTCCTAGTGTGACAGCAGAGAAGCCACAAGTGAAACCAGTGGTCGGTGAGGGGTGTACCCTGCTTCCAGGATGTCCTGGTTGCTGCATCCTCACAGTGGGGAGGCAAGCTGCGTGTTCGCATGGTGGGAGACAGAAGATCAAGACACAGAATGCTGTGTGCAGCTTCTCTATCGGTGCCTTCATTCACTCAAGGAGGGACCATATGGCCTAATCACTTTTCCCTACCACCACAATGACTACTGACTTGAACACCTGAATTCTAGAGAAGATACACTCAAGCAACAGCACATGGTTTCCAAAAGCCAAGACAAAATCATTAAGGAGACAATTTTTAAAAACCCAGAGCAAAGGATTTGAGAGTTACCAGATAAGATCAGATCAGAAGGTGTGGTCTGGGTCACTATACTTGAGTTTTACTCCTGGTTTTATAGTACACTAATCAATAAACAATCCCAGTATTTCTGAATTTTTTTGCATTGTTTGAGAGACCGACATCTGAGGATGAATATAAAGTCCTGGATGCAGTATTTTCCTCATCTCAGTATGACCTAAATAGTGCACTTCCGGTTATCTCTGATTACCTTCATTCTACTCTGGACGAGCCCCAAGCATAAAGGTGTGGCTTAGGTCACGGTTGTCAGCCCTTTTCACACTTGTCTTCTCACTCTTCTCCGAAAGTCCTCCTAAGCTGTGGAGAAAGTCTGGCATCTCATTTCTGTTTATTTATTTATTCTTTTGTTGGTACATTTTAGGTATACAATACATTTATCAGTGGTCATTTGAGAGATGCAGATGGCGTCTCATTTCATGCACACAGTTCTGACCTCTTCTCTCAGTCTACAATTTCCTTTTAGCAACCAGACCCACAGACCACCCGCCCACAGTCTGTGAAATCTGGAAAATACAACATAAGTAGAGTATCAGGAAAAATGGAGGGTGGGTGCTTTTACAGGATCAACAATAAAAGCAACTCACAAGTTTATTGTTTTAGAAATCCAGTAAGATAGGTGTAAAAAAAATCAAACATGAAAATCGAGAAGATGACTGATATCTCTGTGAAAGCCAAAACATTCAATACAGTTGCTTTTATTGTGCATAGCTAAGAACCCACATCTCAAGTTAAAATCTGGAAGACATGAACTCAGGAGTGGCCACTAATCCTTTGTAAATCATTTATATCCAGATCAGAGGGAAAATAAATTTAAAAGGTCAAAATAAATTTTTCATTCATCACAGAAAGTACATCCAAAAGCCCATAGCATTTTGTGGTGGTTTTAAAACATCAGCAATTAATCCACACTCCTACCTTCAAAGGAAAAACCTATTTCAGTTCCTCTTTAAGGAGGATTCACCTTTCTTTTTTTATTTAAAAAAAACCTTTATATCAGAAGGAGCCCTATTGGTTTTGTCACCCTTCATTTTAAATACGGATACAAATAAAGAATGTATCAACACAATCAAACATAAGCTTTAACTTTACTTCACTTTTAACAAGTAAAGCGTTTGGAGTGATTTCCGGGAGGAGGTCACAAAATAGGCCCTATCCTAGCTCTGCCAATTAATTCCTCCTTTACAGGTTTATTGTTGGGATTAGAGAGAACAGATGAAAAGCTGTTCACTTGTTAAGCATACTATATGCTTAACAAATAGGGTCTAACTAAATAGTTGTAGTCCTCAAAGTTCCCAAAAGTCGTATCTTTTTTTTTCTTCAGGATTTAAAAATGAAATTGTCCAATGAAGAGTCACAAATTGCTAAAATCAACCGAAACCAGAAAGAACATAAGAGACTTCGACAAAAAAATTATTTTCTATTAGGTAGAATCAAATGAAATTGTCACTTTTGTTAGGTCCAGGAAGATTAGAGTATCAGTGATTTTTATGGTTCAATCTAATAGTTATAAAAAGAACATATCGTGAGCGTAGAAATATATGGGGGAGGGTTTTTTTTCTTTACTATTAAAAATTAGCCATCTGGTGTAGTACACAGCTATAGTAGCAGCACTTGGGAGGCTGAGGTAGGAGGATTGCTGCAAGTTCTAGGCCAGCCTGGGCTACATAGGGTTAGGGTCAGAGAGTAGGTAGCTGTAATGCAAGCCAGATAGTAGGTAGCTGTAATGAGGTAAACACAGAGAAGACTGATACTTCAGAACGTGTCCACAGTGATGGTGGTGAGGGAGGAGAAGGAGAAGAAAATAACGTTATTTACTATGTACTCCCTCCTTTCTATTTATCAGTTTAAATGGTATATTATTTCTAATTTACTTAAATCCAATACTAACAAATATTTCTAACCATCATTTGTCATATGCTTGAGACAGTACCTTTAATTATAACACTGATGTGCTCAGCACTAACCCTCACAACAGCCCTGGCAGATAACTGCTATTATTGCACATGGTATAATACAGGAGAGGGAACTGAGATGTGGGTAACACAGTCAGAATGAGACTCTTGTTGAATTTTAACTGCCCTCAGGACAGTGTGAAGAGGTGGTGCCTTTAGCACAGCTCCAGGAAGCTCCAACAACGTGGCTGGGTCAACACCCTCATCTGGGAGTGGGTTGTCAGAGAGGAAGTGAGCTCAGGGCTCTCAACACAGCACACAGCCCAGAGGCCCTCGTGTACATCTACTGTTTATAAGTCAGCCAGCCTCTGGCGTGCACTTACAGCAGTTGGAAGGGATTGAAACAGCAGACAAGTTAGGTAACCAGCTCAACATCACAACTGGCTGCCTGGTTCCAACAGTGTTCCCTTAATGATGTCCCCATGTCACGATTCCCGTCTGACCTCGTGGTGTCACCTCACAGGTTCACCGTACAGGCATAGCTCCAAATGTGGTAACTTTCTGTTACCAACCTGGACAAGCAAGGCTGAGGACTGAATTACAGCGAGTTATATTCTTGGGCAGCATAGTAAAAAATCAGATTTCCTCATCCATCGATAGCCATTCACTTAGGCTATCTGTGGAGTAACAAACCACAAACTGACAAATCATATGTTAGGGTAAGAAACAAACTTGAACCAGACCACCCACATAAAAGAACAAAAACATCTACTGGCTATGAACCTGAGAATGATAACCTTGAGGTGGAAATGCATAAATAGATTGGGTCTACAAACAGGAGGGATCAAAAAGAAATTTTAAGTACAGAATATACGGGCAAAGGCTCAAAGATGATTACTATTGGCGTGAATGTTTTACGGATGATCTGATCACTCAATGTCCTGCCTGGGTGGACAAACTACAGTTTATGAGCTGAGGTCAGCCCACTGCTGGTTGTGTAAATAAAGTTTGCGGGACACAACTGTGGTCATTTGTGTCATGTGAAGCTGCTTTTAGGCCGCAGCAAGAGAAGTGAGCAGGTCCCGCAGGCCCTGGTAGCCCATGAAGCCTGTTGCCCTGACTGTGGCTATACTGTGCTCTGAATGTGTGTTCCTCTCCCAGGGGTGCAGGCTGAAATCCTAGCCCACAAGGTGACAGTACTGGGGGCTAGAGGGGATGAGGAGGCCTGACAGTGCAGTCTTCATGAATGGAACTGGTGGCCTTTTGACAGAAGCCTGAGAAAGCTCTGCCTCTGCCACCACCACGTGAGGTCATGGTGATAGCACAGCTGTCCCCAAGGAAGCAGGCCCTGCCAAATACCCAGTCTACCCATGCCTTAAGAGTGGGACCTTCCAGCCTCTGGAACCATGGGAAGTCAAGTCACATCTACAAGCCAGCCAGGCTTGGCATTCTCCTCAGAGCAGCCCAAAAAGACACAACTGGCCTTTTATAGAAAAGTGTGAAGGGATAACTCACTGCAGTGTTCTGCAAATGCGGATCAGAAGAGGGGAGAATGGATGAAGGGCTGCGACGGGGCACCAGGTACGTGGTGTGCTGGGCTCTGCTCTGCAATGGAGGCCATAGTGGGTGCAATTATATCACAGGCGAACTGTCTCAATGGAAACCAAAGTCACCATCTTTTTCCAGCAACTTTTCAGGAACGCATCTACTTTTGCTACCTTAGGCATCTATTTGTAATGCTGAGATATTTAGATAGTATGAAACCATCAAAAAATGAATATAATACATATAATATGTTTTCGCTTTGATATTGGTAAACACATGGTTACATATCTCAAAGTAATGGAAAACCTCAGGGGATACATAATTTAAACATAAAAATCTAGAACATTTTCCACAGCATACCATATATGAAGAGCTTAAGTCACTGCTTTTAGTTAGGAGGACAAGGAAGACAAGAGGAAAGGGGTGAGGAGGGAGAGAAGGAAAAAGAAAAATTAGAAGCAGCCTTCATACGTAGATTCATACTAAATCTTTTAGTTATGTCTACAGAGTATTAGATTGTCCAACTTTATATCTGACAGTGAACAATTTAATATGCAACTAAGAATTCTGCATTAGTAATTATAAAGCTTTAATACATGAGTAGAAATAATTCTTATACTATTTCAATATTCATTCTCCTACTCATTAGACTTCAAAAATATTTCAAAACAATCCTTTATCTTAAGAGTTTCATTATTTAAGAAACAACCTTCTTTTAAGGCAGCAGGGTGATAACTGAAAATCAGGATAGAAATTGTATATGAATATGTAGGACAGTCTTCACATATTTAAAAAACTATGCTATACATATATAATTATGTGATCTGTATCTACCTATGTAAGTCAGAAAAGAACAAGAGGATACGAGCATTAAATATGATCCCCCCCCAAAATATACGACCCCTTTGTTTCAACATGGCTTTACTGGTCACAGACACATGTGTAAACAAATTAAAAGCAAAAGCAAAAAAAAAGAATACTGAGTGTTTAGTAGGTACAAACATTGGCCTAGGCACTCTAAATAATTCATCTAACCTTCAAAACAACTCTGCTGAAGAAACTAAAACTCAGCTAAAATTCCAATCACACAACTAGTTACTCATTTGTTCAACAACCGGCTGAGTGGAGATTTAAACGTCTTTCTCATGTGTATATTGCTGTCAAAATTTTTAAAATGAGGAAAGTAAGAAGGTACACATTTTAACATATATGCTAATGTCAACCAAGCTTCTTGTATAGTGGTTTGTCATTTTTTTTACAAAGTAAACAAGAACATGGTCCATAGTTGCTGGATCTAAAAAAAATCTCTAACCCACCGCACCACAGTAAATCATGTCCACTGTATGTATCTCCCCCCAAGCCGCTGAGTTCCAGGACTGCACGATCTTCTCCACTGGATGACACACACATCACACAATCAATGTGCTCAAAATACACTGTGTCCTCTCTCATTCCCTCCATTCTCCAAGGATAATACCATTCACTCATCCACTGTCCTTGCTGCCCTCCTCCCTCACGTTCTCTGTGTGGAGTCTCACTGTAGATGTCAAATCCATCCTTTCTCTCCACTCTCTTGAGACTACTGTAACATCTCCTGACTATTTTCCCACTCTCTCCCTTCCTAGTTTTTTTCAGCCAAAGCACCTTTCTCTCTCTAGTTAACAGAAACTATAATATGTCACTTCAAAACCTTTCAATAGTTTTCAATGTGTTGGATAATTTCTTACTCTTTATTATGACCTTAAACTCCAAACAATTTGATCCCTTTCTACCTCTCAAGGTAGATTTCAATTTGATCCCTTTCTACCTTCATTCCACTCTCCCCCTGGACATCTCCAGGTGTCCTTTCAACTCCCCATGCACCAACTGTTCACACTGCAGGGCTTTCCGTCTTCCGGTAAGTCCCTGGCACAGATGGCTTTTTCGGTTCTCAGCTTCCAGTGCCTCTCTGACAAGCCTTTTCTGACAACCAGCAGCACCTCCGCCTGCCCCTCACCTTCTTCCTTTCATAGACAGTGCTTACCAGTACACGCCCATTATTATCCAGTGTCCACCGATCATGGGCCCAACACAGAAGGAGTCTACTTTGTCACCAGCACATTCTTAGCACTTAGTAAAATGCCTGGCACGTAGTAAGGACGAAAATGTTTCTTGAATGAACAAGGCAGGTATATTATGTTACAAAGACTTTAACTTTTGTACAGTTTCAGTTATGCTTTAAGCGAGATGTTTAAAAGACTATGATTTTCTCTAGAAGTGCACAAATACAACTTCAGAAAGACAATTTTCATTTTTTTAAAGACATGGTTTTGTGTCACACCATCAGCAATATATAGAACTTAAAGGGTGATTTCCTTATTTCTAGAATCTAAGTGAAAGAGCTACAATAAAATTATGAATATCTGGGTAAAAACCAGCTCAATTAAATAATTATATGTATATGCAATCTGGCTACTTTGTAGGAAAAAATCCAAAATATATTAATAAAAGGATACTGTAAAAATTTTATGTATTTTCACTTTGGTGAATATATTTACAAAAGAGAAAAAAAATGACCAATTTTGGTCAGATCCAAAGGGAAAAGCACAAATTACTGCTCCTTTCTGTGTTTGCTATAAAATATACCCACAGTTTCTTTGATACTCCTCCTTTCAAAGGCACAGTCTGGCTCTGCACCTTAACCACAGATTATATACTTAAGGACATATATCTAAGGAACAGAATGTGGCAGGAGGGACTGAGTGTGACCAGGTCATGGAAGGTACTATGGCCTGCTTTCTCTCTCTCCTGGACCATCCATTCTGAAGGAAGCCAACTTTCACATCAAGAGGACACTCAGGTGGCCCCACGGAGGGCCCATGTGAGCAGGAAACAGGATTCCTTAGCCAGTGAGAGCCATCTTGGAAAGTGACCTTCTGCTCCAGCCAGGCTCTCAGCACCCACCAACCTCCTGACTCCAGTCTCAGGAGCCATGAGCCAGAACCATTCAGCTGTACCACTCCTGCAGCCCTGACTCAACCAGAGAGTAAGTGCTCGCTTTCTTACACTGCTACTAGGATTTAAGGTACTTAGAATCACATCAACAGGTGATGATAACTAACACATATTCCTTCATCCAACAGCTGTCAATCCTGCCCTTACTTTATCTCACTCACTATACAAAGCCCTGTGAAACCAGAAGAAATATGACACTGAGCATTGCAGAGGGGACACATAAAACTGTCTGTAAATACAGAAGTAAGGTGAGCAGAAGGCCACCTGTATACCCAAACACAGTACCATGCTCCACATGAATACAGAGGAGGAGGTGCTCTGGAAGGAGAGTGGGTGGGGAGCATGGATCTCATGACAGCAAGGACCTGCAGACGGGTACCAGCTGGGCCAGGAAAGGTACTAAGTGCCATACTATACTCTAAGCTGCATCCAGATCAACAGGAGACACTGAGAATCTGAAAAAGTGGAGTAGGAAAGCTTGATTTGCATTCTATGCAGAGGGCTTTTGCTGGAGTATGGAAAAGGGCTCCAAGCGCAAGGACCCAAGTTCGGTCCCCGGTACCAAAAAAAAAGAGGGCTCCACAGGAGCCTCTTCTATGCAAGCAAAAAGAAAGTACAGCATCCAGTTTAGACATGATGGAGGCCTAAATTGGGGTGGCCACAAGAAGAAAAGCAAACAGTAAGTGGAAACAGAAGATATGAAGAAAGTATAAACATGGAACTGATTTGAAATTAAACGTCATCAGTACCTCAAGGAAAATCATAGAACAAATTAAATGAAAAAGCTTAATTGGTATATATGGCATACTTTCTATGTTAAAACTCACCAAAACATTTTAAAAATGGAAATAAATTTTAAACCACAATTGTCCAAAAATGATGTCTATAATTTAGCACCTAGTTTTACATCATTCTAATTCACACCTAACTGAAAACTTTAATAGCTGTATAAAAGTACTAATAAACCTAGGTCTGTATATTCTAAACTTTTTTTTTTTTTTTTGTACTGTGGATTGAACTCAGGTCCTTGTGGTTGCGAGGTAGGTGGCAGAACCACTGAGCTAAATCTCCAGCCCTATTCTAAACTTTTTAATTGCTGGTATCTAGTTCTTTTTTCTTTTCTTCTTCTTTAAAGATAAAAGGACAAGAAAGACATTGTATTATCTCTTCTTGAATATTTAAGTCAAATATGCCAGGTAACAACTCACCATTCTTTAGCTCAAGAGTTCTTACTGCTTTTCTAAAACTAAAATCATACTCTTCAGGACTTTGGTGTCCATGGCCAGGGATGTAGCTCAGTGGCGCCATGCCTCCCTGGCAAGCACAAGGTCCTGAGATCAATCCCCGGTGCAAATAAATAAATAAATAAATAATTGACATTTATGAGAGAAAAATAAATTTTAAAAAAGGAGTTAGGAGGAGACATCTATTTCATATTGTGACCCATGTGGTGGAATAAACTAGTTTGAAATAAGCTTTTAAAAGGTTAAATCATACTTTCTTAGAGATTTTTGCTTTTAATTTATAACTCAAAATTTTTGTTGTAATATATTTCTACTTCTTAATTTTAAATCCCCAAGAATAGCATTTGACTATGGTGAAGGTTGGGAAAAAATATTCCCTTAAAACAAAGGGGAGGAAAAGCACAAATCTACTATGAAAAAGTGAAAAAAAAATTGTTTCAAGAAAGTAAAAGAAAATGATATCTAATATTCTTCTAATTTTGTAATCTTTGTCACAGTCTGGAGGGACAGAAAATTCAATAGATACTTATTACCTAAAAAGAGCCTACACTCAGTCATTCATGTCTGGCTTAAGAGTCTGCCATTGCTAGTGCCTTACTGAAATATTCCTTATAAATTACCAGTCATTACTTTCATGAAATTCCTGCAGAGTCCAAGTGGCTAGATTATGTCTGGAACTAAAATAAAAGTGACATTACACATGAAATTAAAGGCTCATTTACTAGTCATGTAAGTAATTGATCTTTTTCATTCCTGTATTCTTTCTGTAATCAAGTATGAAGTAATTACTTTTTGTCTTCTTTCATGTTTTTCTCTCTAATTCTGTAATTTTCAAAGAAAGTATAATGTCAATTAAACAACCAGAAACAAGCTAGATTTAGCATTAACTTTCCTTGTATAATGCTGTGATTTGGTTTACTCGAAGGTTGACGCAGGAAATTTCAAGTTTCAGGCCAACCAGGGCAACACAGGGAGATGATGCTCCCAAATTTAAAAAAGATTTTTCTTTTAATCAAGTGAAAAAAGCCAGACAAAAATACTTATGATCACATTTGCATGAAATACCTGGCATAGACAATTCATAGAGACAAAGTACAGAAGAGGGGTTACCAGGACCCAGAAGAAATAGGGATGGGGAGTTATTGCTTAATGGATAGTTTCTGTTTGGAATGATACACTGTTCTATAAATAGAGGTGATGGTTACAAAACAATTTGAAGGTGCAAAATAGCACTGTACACTTAAAGAGGATTAAAATGGCAATCTTTTAGGCTATGCACATTTTACAATTTAAAAATGCAGAACATTTAATATTTAATATTATTCCTGCAGCACAGAATCTAATTAGATCTAAAGCCTAGCACAACAAAATTTTCAAACCTGATAGAGTACAACTTTCAAAGTATATATCCAACATTAAAATAAAGCTTCTGACTCCCCAACCACAGGAGAAGCCTATAAATGAACCCAGAGGGTTTTTGTTTTGATAGCATGAACCTGACATTCAAGCCAAGAGGAATTCACAATCAGGCCACAAAAATAAAAGCCAAGTCCAATCCAGGCTTGGGGTCTTTAGTTGGCTATGTTTCCTTTATTTCTGTTTCCACATCTAGAATTCTCTTTATACCAATTCAAAAATGAGACTCCCAAGAGAAAAATATGTTCACTCAGATTTTTAACAAACTGTAGAAGAAAAGAAAAAACACCACCAGAAACCTACAGACCCTGTAGGTAGTAGAAGCTTTAAGTTTATAAACCTCAGTTAACAGGAATTAGGAGGGAAAGGTCTTAATTATACAAAAAAGAAAAAAAAACACCCCACAATGTGTGTCATGCTTTTGGCAAGTGGTGCAAAACCAATTACTTATCATGCTGTTCTCTAATCAGGAATGCCACCATTCCCACAAACTAATAAAGAACCCCTGTTTCATAATAAACTAATACCGAAATTATAGTTCATGTTCCTAATCCACAAAAGTAGAGCCCTTCCTGTATTTAGGGGTAAGTGTTAATTATAAAAAATTCATGTTTTATCATCAGTCTGGCTAGCTATAAGAAAACCATCTTTTCCGTGGACAGCCTATAATTTTAGGAAAGGAATGAACAACATCATACACTAAAAACAGAAAGACATAAAAACAACAGGTCAGGAAATGGAAAACGCAAGCAAAAGGTGATGTTTAGTTCATGCGGTCAGTGCCCACGAGATGGGCACCAGAGGAAGAAGGACCACAGGCCCATGCAACAACACGCCCCACGGTCACGCCAAGCCTTGGCACCCACTCCTTACCAGAAAGCACTGTCCTGCCATGATCACCACCACTGCTGTTCTCAGCAATGAAAAGAAACCAAATGCAGACTTAGGAAAAATTAGGATACATTCATGGAGTGATTTCACTTCTTGTCTTTATTATGGTATTTTCAGAAGGATACTGCGATTCTCAGCAACCCGATCAGCTTCTACTTCAGCTAGAGACAAAAGCTATTCTACAGCTCTACCGCAGCACTTCAAATGTTTATCATATCAGCGCATCATGCTGTTCTAAATAACAGACCCTTAAAAGTAAACGAAATGAAGAGGTCGCAGATTTCTTGTGACTCTAGTCATGCTTCTAAACTAAGCAGATACAATGAAAATTAATATACTGAGTTAATAAAACAGTTTCTAAGGAAACTATCAAATGCAAGGATTATGATTTCAGTGTGAAACAACCACAGTACAAAGAAAATTTCATTAAGCAAATGAAAACTTCTCAGTATTTTCTATTACTCTCAGTTTCTGGCTAGGAAAAGAATATAAATTGTCTTCTTAGATTCACTGATACAGCATGTTTGCTGGTTCTCCTCTAGTAACACTGAATCATGGAATTAAAAAAACAAACAAGGTAACGTATCTACCTTGACCTGAAGTAGGAGATACAACTTTTAATGCATCAATCAGCTGAGCCTCTTGAATTATTTCACTGATTATAGCAATATGATAATCTCTCTGGCCTGTAACCCTTCTCATTTCTTTTCTACAAACTTCAGATTGTCGAGGAGTCGAGTGACAGGAGCCCAGAGGAGGGCAGGTCTGATGCCAAGATCACTGCAAGAGGCAGAGAATCTGGGGGGCTAACAGCCAAACCCTGCTAAGCTAGTCCAAACCTCCCCCTTTTCAAAGATAATCCACAGTAACTGCAGACTCACAATGTAGGTCATTTGGTACCATAGTTCCACAAGAATCAATAATGACAGAAGCTTGGTGACACATGAGTGTTAACTGTATGAATATTTGACATTTTCTATATATAAAAAGTTAAAGGTAATATAAATTATTCTCCATACTCTATAAATGAAGCAGCAGATTCCTCTGGTTTGGACTTTAAATGTAAGAGTGTAGAGTAGAGGTAAACAGAGTACAGAGAATTATCCCTAGGTCTCTAGTATAGATGACTACCTCATTCCTTTCCCGTTAAACATAGCAAATTCATTTCATATTTCTTATGTTTTGGGTTATTCAAATGTCAGGATAATAATAGGAATCATTAATAAATGTCATTATATAAAGATAAAATTAAAACTTTGGGTAACAGAAACCACCATAACAAGATTAAAAGACAAATGAGAAAATATTTGCAATATGTATCACAAATAAAGAATACTCCTACCATACAAAGAGCTTCATAATTAAAATCCAAATCCCCTGAGAAAACCAAAGAAGATATGAAAAAGCATCTCTCCATTTATGTGTGTGTGTATATGTAAAGATATATATATGTACAGATATATATGTAAAGATATATATGTAAAGATGCTGAACTTCAGTATTAGTAAGAAAATGCACATTAAAACCACACTAAGATACTATTTCTTTGCCCTTCAGATTGGTGAAAATGCAGAAGCTTGACAATGCCCTCTCTTGGAGAGGCTGTGGGAATCAGGCACTCCCAAACACTGCTGATGGGAATGCAAAAGAGCACAACCCCGCCATTCTGGTCAATAGTCCCACTCCTGCACTTATCCTGAAGGTATGCCTCCAGTAGCACAAAAGACACAAGGTTATTCACTGCATCACTGCACAACTAAGATGATAGAAGCTACCTGCATATACACAGATGGAAGACAGGGCAAACAAACTGATATACACATAGGACAGGAAATGACAGCTACCTCTATGAAGTGATATGCAATGATTTCAAGTATACTTTTTCAGTGACCACAGCTAAGTGCCAAAGTTTTTAAGCAGACAGTATGCTATCTTTTGTGCCAGAAAAAAAAGGAAAATAAGAGTATCTATCTGCTTATCATTATAAAAAGAAACAATGAATGGATAAACCAATAAACAGTAAAACTGTTTATGTGCCAAGGTATAGCTTTTGTGTTTTACTTTTAAATGATACAAAGAAAGCAACTTTGAAACCATCTTAGAGAACATTCATTTAGAGCAGACAAGCAAAAAATGTTGACATTATTGGGAGCCATGTAGTCACTACAGCAAAAGGGAGAATTGGAAGTGTCAATGTAAATTCGTATTTCTAAAAAACTAAAGCCATATTCCTAACATACCCATGTAACATAAGCACATACACGCAAATCATACAGAGATACATGTATACACATAAAAACACATACAGCTTCTAGCTTTGTTCCCTGAAAGGGCCAAAATGAGAAGATGCCCAGCAGCAAGAAACTCACTACACATCCAGATCCTAGCTTCTAATTTCTAGGAGAAATGACTGATTGCAGCACTGGGCATTAAAGGTACAAGAGGATCCTTATTATAAAGAATCAAAATGATAAGACACTCAAAAAAATGATGTGGGCATATAAAATGACACAGAAGCCAGCACCAAGACAGTCTCACTGGTGAGATCTGAACAGTTTGGGGTGTAGACTCTGACCACCCATTTCACAGTCTGATTTCTCCACTCTACGGTTACTGCCCTTTCCTGACACTAATAAGCAGTTTGTGCACAGGGAGGCACTTTAAGGCAATTAAAATACATCACTCATCAAATTTCATTCCCTACATGTAGTGTCTAATGATGAGCCTTTATTATTACAGTTGTAAAAGGATGATTTATTTTTACCTACTCCACCATTCTCCATGCTTTCAGTCATTAGTCAGCATTCTACTGTAATAACAGCTCTTTTATTTACGTGTTCATGTTTTACTTATTACTGAGATGAATTCATGGCTTCCTATTACCCCCCACAGTGGTTAACAATTAATTACTCTCCTTCAATATTTTGGTGAAGAAAATTGCTATATTGGGCTAGTTAGCAGCAATGGAAAATGGTGGATTAAGGTAATGTAACAGTATTAAATCTACTGAAGTTTTGCCTGTTAGGAGATTATCCATATTCTGAGAAACCTACACTGGAGTATTTAGGACTGAAGGGCTATGAGAAATTCAGTGTAACTCTTCAAGTCGCTCAATTAAAAAATACATGCAGGGGCCGGGGATTTAGCTCAGAGGTGCTGTCGCCTGCTTCGCAAGTGCAAGATGCCGAGTTCGATCTCCAGTACCAAAAAAAATATATACATTCAGGCACATGAATTTATAAATATACACAGGAACTTTTATTTGTACCAGTGACTAATAATGCACTTAAGACAAAAGGCGAACAATAGGAAAATCTGGATAAATGGTACAGATGTTCTTTATATTATTTCTGCAACCTTCTTGCAAGATTTAAATTATTTCTAAAAACAAATCATTATTAAAAAACTAAGACATTATTTTTCTCCCAAAAATCTGTTCCTTCTCCTGTACTTCCCATACAGCTGGAATGATTCATGGACTACTAATCATCCAGCAAAAGAAACTTGGCATTCAACCTAGGTTACCCAATGGTTTTATTTCATTTCCTTCTTTTTCCTCAAGCCCCACACCCCAAAGGGTAATGTCCTGAGGGAATATTATGTACGGGTTGTTTTTTCTCCAATCACACTACACTGATTCAGGACCTAATCACTTAGTATCCTTCATCTGATTTACTGGTATAGTCTACTAAAGACCATGTCTCCCCCAGTCTTGGTCCTAAATCATTCTGTACACTGCTATAGAGTTCCTTCTCCTCGTGAAATTCCAAACACTCTTTGGAGTGTTCATTGGTGCTTTTTGGAGATGTTCATTGGTCCTAAACATGTGAAGGAAAGAACTTACCAGACCACTTTAAAAATCCTAACAACTAACATGGGATCAGAACTTGGGGAAGAAGAGGAAGTAATTAAAAGGAAAGAAGGGAAGGAAAAAGTGAAGGTAATGAACAGAAAAGCAGGCAAAAAAGAGTAAGAGAAAGGAGGAAGAAGTCTATTCTTTAGAATTTCATCATTTATCTCAAATTAAAATGTCAATATTTTGAGATCAACTAGCCCTTTCTCAATTTTTGAATAGACTAGCAAGCCAAACATGAAGAAGTTATTTAAGAAAGTATATTCTACATATAAGTACTGAGAAAGTTATAAGCAAATATGGAACTATGTTTCTACTGTTTTCATTTTATAGATTTTTACACTTCCCAGTTCAAGAAATTAATATATAACTATGTATAATATAAAACTTCACCCCAGCACTCGGGAGGCTGAGGCAGGAGGATCTCCATGCTTTAAGCCCAGCATGGACTACATAGTGAGTTCAAGACTCTCAGTGAGACCCTGTCTCAAAAAGTGAAAAAAAAAAAAACTTCATGCATACAACATATATGCATATGTGTATTATATACAAAAGTTATACAACATACATCTATAACTGGGCTCTAGGACTCCAGTGGGCCACTTATAGCTATAATTTTACTCAATGATAGGCTCAAGTAACTGACAATCTTCAAGCTATACAATAACAAAATATTTTGTAAATATAAACATTTTCTTGATGCTTTACACTAAGAACACAATAGGAAACAGTCTTACTAAATGAGTTGGCTCCTCAGGACAGAAAGCTTACTTCTTACAGCTCTTTTCCAATTTATAGAAGGAAAAGAAAACAAAACAAAAAGAAATACTAAAGATTAGATAACTTGGAGTATGGCCTCCTCCTCTTTCCTAAAAACGTTTTGTAAATTATTACATTTATTAGTCTTTTTATAACAAATAACATTTGTCATTCAACCTTTAATTTAAAAATCTTAACTCTGTGAACACAAAGATCGGCTAAGTTCTCAGCTGGGTCACTGCTTGGATTTCTGAAGGTTTGAGCACACAAATGCATGAACAATAGAAAGCAGAAAGTTTCTCCATACATTTTGATCAAATAATGAAACAATAACCAAAAATGGAGGCATTTGACCCACCTCGCACTTGGCTGAGAAAGGTGCTGAGGGATCCAGTTAGTCTGTCTCTTAGCTTTTGTGAATGGTGGGAAAGAGAGAAATTATCATTCTTTTGGGGTGAAGGCATTAACAAGAAGCCACCCAAGATATGCCACTCTGGCACACTAACAAAGTCTAGAGGTACGAGAGAAAGAGTAGATGGAAGATCACTGTGATGTTCCTGGCATTTCTTAAAGGCAGCAGATAAAATTCCCATGTGAAAGATGCCTTCCCCATTCTAGAAGGAAAACAGCATTTTTATCATGAAGACTAAAAAATCATGGAAACAAACCTGCTTCCCGAGCCACATCTGCACAGGCACTTCTGTACCCCACTGACTGCCCCACCCACAGTCCTCTGCCTGCTCACTTCCACAGCTTACTGCTCTTGTGCAATTCAGTGTGTTAACTACTGGGTGCCAACTGGTTCCCTGAGTTTTTATTTCCTTTATGAGGGATCTTGTGCCATGCAACACTTATATTAAATGCAACTATCTGCTTCTCTCCTGCTAATCTGTCTTCTGTAAATATAATTCTCAGGCCCAGCCTCTACCTTAAGAGGATGGAGGTGAACTTTTGCTTCCCTTACAGACAGACAATCGAGGACCTAAAGAAATTCTCATCAGTGTGTAATGCTAACAGATACTCTTCCCAGCTGGTTCTACACACCATGTCCCGAGCACCAAAAATAAAAATCCCTAATGGGTAACAGAATAACAGTCCCTATGAGCTAAATATTTTTCCCACTGTCAAACTACAAAAACTGTGACTAGCTTTTTTAAAATAAAAATGTTTAAAAATAAAATAATTCCTCTATGTTACATCAAAAGGGAAAACATTCAGGCTATAAACATACTTTAAAAAGCATAATGATTTTAGTGCATAGCCCGGAGAGATCAAAGGAATCACTCTCCTATAAACAGAAGTATAAATGATTCTTGCTTTATATTTTATTGGTTCTATTTTCTTTAAAAAGTAGATTTCTGAAATAAAATGCTATTTTTCTAGCACTTAACAGTATTTCTTAGAACATTCTTGCAGGGATTTCTACAATGTGAACTGAATAGAAATACCACACGGCTTTATATCCACTCATGTTTTATTTCCTAGCCATTGGCTGAGTTTTCTGTATAACAATTCATTCTTTACGAAGGGACTTCACATTTATTTGGCCACTTAACTTGAGCCCCAGGAAAATCCCCTGCCAAGACACTAACACTCGCCAAGCACCCAACATATGCCAGGCTCTGCACTGGGCACTGTGTGGGACCCATCATGCTCCTTGCCCTACACGAGGGCTTCATCGTCACCAAGAGGGCAATGGTTGGAGGCTGAGGTGTTTGAACAGGATCACTTCACTAACATAAGCAGAAACAGGACTCAACCCAGGATCGCATTCTGACTCTATTCCCAATACAAAACCCAGATACTTCCATCACAACACCTCTGAAGTTGTTATAAAACACATAGGGCCACAGTATCAGGTAATGGTTTCAAATCTGGATATTTGCAAGAAGCACTACAAAATATTAATACTACACATATACAGTACTTCACAGAAAACCTTGTAACATGCTTACCAAAGGTCTAATACATACATCTTTTTAAAAATATATATATATACATCTTTTGTTTCTCCAACAGCAGCTAGTGATCTCAGCCCACTCTGCTGCCCATGGTCAGTGTGGAAAATCCCAAAATGTTTCTCCACTCAGTCATCACAGGTAAGTATCTAACCCTGCAGGTGCTGCGGACAGTGACTCCCAACCTCCTCCCTCTTTATTAGTAACTCACTTACTACGCCTTATCACTCTACACAGTCCTTTCAGCCTCTCTTTCCTATTCTTTTTCCAACATCTGAAAGGAAGCTCGTTTAATTGTTCTCATTTGTTAACCTCCACTGAGTAATAACTGCTTCCCGTCACTGTCCAATTCCCTGGGAATATTTTTTCATATCTCATGTGGCTCCCTACTTCTACAACAGGAATATTTTCCAATCTCACTGCGATGGCTCCAGGAAGAAACAAATAAAGACTATGAATTACTACAAGAAAACTGGTCTGGGCTCTCTTGAAAAGTCATCATTACAAACAGATTTTTTTAAAAGGATAAAGGAAACTAATCCAGCTATTACAACAATAAAGAAACAAGCAAATTCAATCTGTGCACCTTAAGTATTGTTTAAAAAAGAGCTATAAAAGAAAATCTGCAGATAACTGAGATAGATATAAACTCTATTTAACCTGACAGTATGGAGTTACTGTTTCATTCTCACGTGTTACACAATAATGCAGTGGTCTTAGGAAAAATACCCTTATTTTTAGGATATGCATGCTGAAGTAAAATAAATGTCAAAACTGCTTTCAAAGAGTTCAGCAGTACCACACCCCCTTCCCAAAACATACACATATACAACTATGGAACCATGTAATTTTCCCATCTTACCAAAGATGAAAATTTGAGGTTGTGTTGCATAAATCTTTCCTTAAACCATATAGTTTTAGAGACTCCATTAGAATGTCTTCATCAAGGTCAACAAAAATGAAGTAACATTTTCATAGTGTGAATTATTTGCATATACTTTATACGCTCTTACAGATGTTCTTTTCTATTTCTTTTTCTATTTCTATAGATGGTTTTTTCTATATTAAGTACTTTTGTTACTTCTAAAAGGCCCAGCCATTCTGAGAGTACGAATACAATGAACTAGAGGAAAAGTAAAGAAGATGGCTAGGGTCACCACACATTTTTTGATGGAATATACTCTAGAAAAAGAGTTTGACTTCTTTAAGGCCCATTGTTTCTTTAAAACAGTTATAAGACATGACTTCAAAGTTCATTTAGATTTACTCATCATCTTCCACTAATAAATTAAGACTTAAAATACATCCCCAGTCCAAACTCATCAATTATGAGGTATGGAAAGAAGGTTGCCATAAAATCCCAACACCCACAAGTACAAGAAAAAGTAAAAGATCTACTGAAATTAATAACCTCAAAATATATTGAAATATAAAATCCACAAAGCTTTTTCACAGACAATGGTTTTGTTGAGATGTCCTACTATTTATTCGCTTTCCATGTAGCCTTCGTGGAGAAACTGCCTTTCCCCAGCACTGCACAGGAAACTCCATTGTGAACATGTAACTGGCTCTTCCGAGAATGGCTGGTCACAGTGGAGGCCCTTTCACGGTGTGGGAGCCATGGCTCTTTCTTTCCAGCAGGGAGAGGACAACCAAGCTGCTCATCTCTGGGGCTGCAGGCCAGCTGACCCTGGCCCTCACTACTGACCATGGAGCGTGGATGCAGAAGCTGAGAAAATCCCTGAGCACAGAGAAGCAAGAGGACAGGCAACTCCAGAAAAAGAGACAGTGAAAAGGCACCTAAAGTACTCATTTCCCCAGCAGCCTGGTTGCACCTCCTGTACTTCTGTTCTTCATATCTGACATAGGATCATTGTTTACAAAACAACTTTCAAAAAAAAAAAAGAGGTAAATATGAACAGCCACATTTCCATGTAGATACAGAACTTCCAAAAGAAAGAAATGAATTCAATTAACATACTACACATCAAAAATATGAGTAGGACACAGCAAAGCTTGGAGTTCAAGTACAATCAATATTCTTCCCCAAAACAGGGCCAGAGAAGATAGAACAAATCATTTTACTCCAAATACTGTGCATTACTATTCCTTTTCTTACTTCTTCAGTAACAGTTTGAAACCTATAGTTAATATAATGAATAGTCAAAACCTCAGTAGCATGGGAACTAGCACAAAAAATCAACAACTGAGATCTCATCTTATTAAAAAGCTTCTGCACTGGCAAAAGAAACCACCAACAGAGCTAAGAGACAAACTACAATGTGGGAAAAAATTTTCATCAACTGTACCTCAGACAAAGAACTACTATCTAGAATATATAAAGAACTGAAAAAAATCAGACCCCCCAAATTCAAAGACCCAGTTCAAAAATGGGCATCTGAAATGAACACATATTTCTCAGAACAAGAAGTAAAAGCAGCAAATAAATACATGAAAAAATGTTCAACATCACTGGTCATTCAAGAGATGCAGATGAAACCAACACTGAGATTCCACCTCACCCCACAAAGAATGGCTGCTATCAAGAAATCAACAAATAACAAATCCTGGTGAGGGTGTGGGGAGAAAGGAACCCTTCTACTGCTGGTGGGAGTGTAGACTGGTGCAACCACTGTGGAAGTCAGTATGGAGATACCTCAAAGAACTAGGACTAGAGGTCCCATTTGACCCAGCTATTCCCCTGCTGGGTATCTTCCCAAAAGAATTTTAAAAAATCATACCACAGTGATATATGTGCACCTATGTTTATAGCAGCACAGTTTGTAATAGCTAAAATTTGGAAACAGCCCAAGTGCCCATCAACTGGAAACTGGATAAAGAAGATATGTTTTTTTTATAAAATGAAGTACTACTCAGCCATAAAGAATGAGAAACTAGAGTCATTTATAGCTAAATGGATGCATATTGAGGCCATACTCTTAAGTGAAATAAATAGGACACACGTGTAAATACCGAAGTTTCTCTAGTGTGAGAAACTGATAGTGTAAATAAGGGTTAAAATGATTAAAATGAATAAATGATCATTTGAAATAGGAAGGAAGGTCCAAAGGGGTAGGGGTGATGGGAGGGGAAGGGGAAAGGAAAGAAGGGAAAGGAAAAATTATGAGAAAAAAAATGCAAATGAAGTCTATGTAAATAGGAAAGGGCGCACAGGTAATGGGGAAAAAATAAGAACCAAGATACATCATGTACAGGTACAAGCACCCAATGATAAATGTAAACATATTGTATACCTAAAATGTAAAAATAAAGAACTTAAGAAAAATAAATAAATATACATGCTTTCTTATAAAAAAAACCAGTAATAATGAATAGTCATAGACTATTGTCTTCAAATATAAAATTTAAATACAGGTGTAGTAAAAATGCTTCCTGCCCCGTAAAGAAGTAAGCGACATCTTTCTTCATGTGTCAAAGAATCAGACTTGCAGGGTGGTTCAGCGTCTGAACCAGACTCTTAAATCTGAATCCCGGCCCTGCTGTTTCCTAATCCTGTGACCTTATGCAAGCTGATTCTCCTGCTGCTTCTAACAGCACAAAATTAGGATAATAATAATAATAATAACAACAACAGAATCTATCTCAGAAGGCCCTCAGGAAGAATAAATGATGTAATATATGTTTGAAAAGCCGAGGAAACAGTAAATGCTAGCTACTATTATTATTATCATTAGCTATTATTCAGATGGAGTGGGTGGATTTCAAATATATCCATGACATTATAAAACTAAGTTCCTTGAATAGGGCCATTATTCAGCAGGTGCAGGAAATGAAAAACATAAAGTATGATCCAAGGAAATGAGGACATAAAGTAAATCCATATAAAAAAATCTAATCTCCTCGACAGTCAAAATCTATAGTAAGACCTTTACAACAATGAGGCATTCTTTCATGGTGGGCAGCTTGCTTGCTGATAAAATTTTGTAAAAGCTTTCTTCTGATGACCCTTAAGCGTACACATACACACAGGCAATATTCTTGAATGTCCAATACCCAGAAAATGCAAAGTGTTAGGATTATCTACTAATGTTACAAGAAGGTAAAAACTTTTAAAAATAAATCTTAATTTTGATTTCAAGAGAGTTTGAATTTTGAACAATGACTGATTCATGGGTAACTATGAAAATGTAGTCCCCTGGCTCTTTCTGAGACATTTCTTGGGTTAGATAATTATATAATTATAAGGAGGAAAACAAATATGATATATGATTCACTTCCTATAAAATGTAGTAAGGCCAAGTATAAACAAAAGTTGAAAGTTCAAAAATTATGGAGAAGAGGAAAAAAAGAAGAATGAAGATGGAAGGATGACTATCAGTAATTTTAGCTATTTGAAGGAGGAAAGAATCAAAATAGTCACACTAGCCAGTGGGAGAGGCATTGGTCATGGAACCCAGGGCCTTCCTACCAAGCCACACCTCCAACCTTTTCTTTCTTCTCTGTTATTTTAAGACTGGATCTTGTTAAATTGCTTAGGCTGGATGGGAACTTGCAATCCTCCTACCTCAGCCTCCCAGAGTGCTGGGATTAAAGGCATGCATCACCACACCCAGTTCAAAATATCCTAGTTTTTATAAGAAAACTCAGAATAATTAAACTAAAAAAAAAAAAAAAAGCTTTAAAAGAACGTGTACTTCTTTCCTTAATATGTTTTGAAATAACTCATTAACTCATATTTTATTTGACATTCAAACATATTCACAAAAATCATTCCTTCGGTCAGAAATCCCGAGTCTGTACTTTGGAAGCATGACTCTAGGCTAGGCTTTCTGAGGTTCTTCTCCCAGTGCCTACAAAGAATTAACAAAACAGCTTCAGAGCTTATGCTTCAGATGTTTTCCCATCTCCTGTCTTCCGCCTGTATCACTTTATTAATACTTTTCAAATTACAAACTTTTAAGGAGAGCAGCAGTCTTCCTTTTCATTTACATAAAGCACAAAAAATGAGCTCAGGCACATGCCTGCTGTCTAGCCAAATGAGGGGCACAACATTCACAAGTAGGAGGCTTCCTCTTAAATTCTGTATTTCTCTTAATTTAGAGATCCTTTTTCTAAAAGGAGGAGATTAAGTTCCTTAGGATGCTACTAAGTGGCCACAGCCATTTCACAACTGCATTAACACACTAGAGATGCCCTTTAGTACAGCTCTTCCTCAAAGTGAGCCCCGGGCCCATAACTCAAGATCCCCAGGACAGCCTGCACAGGCCTGGGAAAACAAGGGACACCTCTTCTCCCATCCTGTCTGCTATGGCAACACAAAGCCAAACCAAGTCAGACACAGAAGAACCGGCCCAGTGATCAATAAAATTTAAAAAGAAAAGGAAATATTCTAATTTTTTAAAAAAATCTTTAGTGACTACAAAATAGCTCCTCAGACCAACTGCAAAATGAGCACACTTATTTCCTCCACTTCCTCTTCCTCTCCTTTCAAAGTCAACAATTTAAGCAATGATTCCAAACTCATATCCTCTTATGCAAAGTTCATTTTACTTTTCAAAAACTCAGATGCTAATGAAACACGTAATCCGATAACTGAACAGGAAAGAATACAGATCCTTAGCTGTGAACATTAATTTTTCTGTATTCCAATCTTCAAAATTACAGAAGTAAAAATGACTGAGATTGACACTTGTAAAAACCAAGGGCAGCTGACACAAGTTTAGCATTTACTTGCTGCATGCCAGGCATCGTGTTCAGCCCTTTACCAGTGTTATCAAGGAACCTCTCAATACCTCTATGTATGATTAATAAACTCATTTTCAGATGAAGAGGATGAGCTCAGCCAATCTGTCCTTAGGCAAATAGCTATAAGCAGCAATGCCATGACAAAAGTCCGAGACCTTACTAAAAGATACCACTCTCGCGTATTTTAGTAGCCTACGCAAGTTATTATCATACTGTCAATACAGGTCAATGCAAAATTTTCCCCCAAACAAATGCCAACTAAGGGATACTCAGGTTGAAAATCAATTCAATTATGTAAGCATACTAACTTCTATTCAATAAAAACCCAAAATCTAAGAAAAAAGAAAATTATATACAAAGTTTCACAGCAGGAGATAAAGTGAGGATTAAAATTATCAGCATTTCTGAGTCTTAATCCTTTTTCTTCTTTTTGGCAGTGCTGGAGATAGAACCTGGGGCTTTGGGTATGCAGGCCATGCACTCTGCATTTGCATATATTCCTATAACCCCCAGGTCCTAAATTTCACTATCATTTCTTGAAATTAAGAAAAATTCAATTAAGATTTAAATTTCTACTCTGTTTAGTAATGCTATTTTATTTTCCAACTTATACTTTCTGATAAGAACTTTTTATACTTTGCAATTTAAACTTAGCATTAACTATTTGTAGTCATGAGCTCATTTATATTTTCTGAGTTCCCTTTCCTGAACTTGGTTGTTTTCTCTTAGGGAAGCAGGTTATGGGAATTGAACCCAGGGCCTCATGCATCCCAAACCTGCACGACACCAAAGTTCAGTCCCCTTCCCTGAACTTTTGAAATTCTCTCAATAGACGTCTCCAGAAAGAAGATATTCTCCACAGATTATCATTCCTGGGTAATGTTTTTCCTAAACCATATATAACACTATTTTCATCAATGAGTCTAAAGCCTAAAATTTAGCCATGAATTTCTCTGGTCCCAAAACTTTTCATAATAAAAATAAGGTAATTTACATACAAAACTTTCAGCACAAGAGATTTTTGTTGTTGTTTGTTTTGAGACAGGTCTCTCTTTGTAGTGCAGGCTGATCTTGAACTCATTATGTAGCTCAGGCTGGCCTCCCACATGCTGGGATTACAGGCATGCACTACCATGTCCAGCTATCAGCTCAATACAAGCAATGGTGCTTCTACCCTCCTCTTTGCTACAATCAAGACGATATATTTTTTCTAAGAAAAACTATCATCATTTGTTCCAAAATAAGGATGCACTTTTCAGTTCATCACATGTAACAAACAAGTCTTAAAATTAAGTATAGTTTCCACGATTAAATCCTCTTGAGACAGTAAATACAAAGGTACACTGCACAGAAACCCTACTGCACTGATATTCACTTCCTTATAGTCTACAGTGCTATAGTTTGGATCCTGGCTGCACTGCCCCTCCCAGGCCTGTTAGGAGGTGGGGCTACTGGAAGGAAGTCAGGTTACTGGGTATGCCCTGGTAGGGAACAGTGGGACCCCATACCTTCTGTGTTCTCTTTCCGTTTCCAGTGGCCAAGAGGTGCAGTTCCCTGTGCCCATGTCTCTACTTGCCACAAGGCCCCAAGCAGCACACCCAATGATCAGGGACTGAAGCCTCTGAAACCATAAGCCAAAACAGGGCCTTTTCTTTTTTAAGTTGATTTGTTTCAGATATTAGTTATAGAAATGGAAAGCTGACTGACACAACTTCCAAACCCAGCAAGAGGCCAGTCTACAAACATGTATATTCTGTTTACAGTAATTCACAAATAATTACAATTAAACACCACTTGTTAAATTTAAAATTTTCATATGCTTGAGAAGTAGTCACTAAATCTAATAGTTTTTGAAAACAAGCTTTTCTTAGAGAACTAACCTTACGGAAGAAACATAATTCTGCATGCTATACACACACCTTACACCTTAACTCATACAGATAACGCCAACAAGGTCAAATCTCACTTTCAGCAACACAACTGTACCACCTTCCAACACAAGGATTACAAAAGAAACCACAAAAGTCCTTTTTAAGTGTGATAATTGATTTTAGGTAGGCATCAACTTGACCAGTTTAATGGATGCTCAGACAGCTGGTAGAGCATTAATTATTCTCAATGCTTTAACAGGCACCAAGCCCTTTCCTCTTCTGTCAAAAGGGAAGCCCATGTGGTTTGGCACCAACTGCAAAGACTGGGCTGGCCCATGTGGGCCCAAGACGTGTTCCTGGAGGTGACTGTGGAGTGAGTTAATGAGCTAAGTGGGGAAGGCGAAGATCTGCCCTTAGCGGAAGTGGGCACCATCCAATCAGGTGGGGACCAGGACAGGAAAAACACAGTCAAGGAAGGATGAATCCTCACCCTTTCCAGTGGAGCCAGGATGCCCTTCTTTCATGCCTCTAAACGTCAGAGCTTTCGATTTTCCTGCCTGTGGACTCTAGGCATCACACCAGTGGGACCCTCTCTTCCTCACACTAGCTCTCAGGTCTTCTGCCTTGGGCTGAGAGTTACACCACTGGTCCCCCAGGTCCTGAGACTTCCCGACCTGAAGTGAGCCTGAAGTGACCCATCTACCTGCTTCTCCAGCTTGCAGATGGTCCCTGGGGGACTTCCTGGCTCCACGGTCCAGAAAATCGATTCCCCTAATAACGCCGTCTGTCTATCTGTCTGTCTCGCTCTCTCTAATTCGTTGAGAAAAGACTGATTATAAGAAGTATGAGAACAGATTTAGCGTAGCTAAATCTAAAAGAGGATAGAGAAGGGTGCCGCAGAAGGAGGGCCAGGGCTGAGCTGGGCAAGTGTTTCTCTGCAGCCTGTGGTGCAGTGTATGAGACAATACCAATAAACACGGTAAGAACAACTACCCTCACAAATGGTTGGTAAGTTTATCAATCAGAAGTTGCCACAGAAAAGTTGATGAAATTAAAGCAATTTTTAAGTAAATTTTATCTTATCCCATTCCTCCCTTAAGCCACCTCCCCTCCCTAGGTACAAAAACTCTGTTTCCATTTTTTCTTCTATTTTCACTTTTCTTCTTGTCCCTTCCTTCCTTTCTCCCTCCCTCCTCCCTTGTTCCCCTTCCCATTTGAACACTTTCTTCTCATTTCCTAATATCCATTATACAGTTCAGCAAAGTAACATTAATAAGCTAAGACCTCATAGTTTTGAACTTCTCCAGGGAAATGAAGAGAGCATATCCTGTATATCTTATGAAAAATACCTTCTTAATAACTATGCACAGTGAAACGTCAGGTGCACCTGAAGCATTCTATATGGGACTAAAAACTAACATTTGATAAAAGGAAACACAAACTCTCTTTTGCTACTAGGGAGAAACAAGGGAAATGGAGATTAGAGTCACATTTCTCCTATTTTGGCAATGCCAGGATTTAAATAAACCGAGGTACCCTGAAAAAAAAGTGATTTATTCAAAATCACAGTTTGTAGCTGAGCTGTGATTAAGTCTAATGGTACTCTGTCTTACATTCAAATATTTTTTCCAAAGAAGTAAAATAAAGCCAGGTGTGGTGGCGCATACCTGTAATCTCAGCCCTTGGGAGGCTGAGGCAGGAGGATCACTGTGAAACAGTTTGAGGCCAGCCTGGGAAACATAACGAGGTCAAAACCAGCCTGAACCACATAGTGAGAAGCTGTTTCAAAAAAAAGTGTTTCTTTTGCCTGCTGTTTTAGCCATTCCTTGTAAAGCCTCTCTACCCACACTAACATGGTTTCCTATTTTCTTCCACTCCCTGTACCCTAAAACTATGCCCTTCAATTTCTACACTTTTCTTGCATTTGCTAATTTTTTTAATATATTGGAACTTAAGATTCACTCGTACAGTTTAAAAAATACAGTTTTACCTCAATATTTATCTCAATTAAAATGCAAGTGCACTTGGAAGGAGTACTACATGCTATTATTAGTTACCTGAATTTTCATTAAGAGTAAGTCAAATCCTTTCCCCAGCACAGGCTTTGGAACAACAGTCAATGTGAAGTCCTTAACGAATCCTCCCCTAGCCCACAGTTGTTCCAGGGGGTCTGACTGAGGAATTGAGTCTGACCTGGGAAATCTGCTGTGTGGTGTCTAAGAGTTAGCCCTTCCTTGGAGTCTGAACTGCCAGTCTGAACAAATCTTGGGAGGGACCATCATCCTTCCCATCACAAAGCATGAATCAGGATGACATCCCCAAAGAGCTGGAGAAGAACGGGACTGAGTGCAAAAGACAAGCACTTTGCTGAGAACCAGCAAGAAACCTGACTCTGCACAGGTCCCCGGTCCTCACTGTGCAGCCCCTCTTTCCTCTGTCCTTGGATGCCAGTGTCCTTGGGCCACTCTCCAAAGCCTGATACCTCCCCTTTTTGGTCAAGCTAATTTCACTGAGTTAACTGCAACCAATATGGACATAACATGGTGAAAGTTACCCTCTCTAAAGCTGAAGAACATTACTGAAGGACTAATAACCTCAGCTAAAAAGTAAACTTTTCAATAACCATAAAGTAAAGTACAACAGTATGGTGGAGGCACCTGGGCAGCCACAGACTCCCCCCCACCACCATGGCCTGACAATGCCATTTATCACCTAAATGAGTCACCTGCAGCACCTGTAACTGCTGTACAATAGATCAAAGAGTTCCAAACCTGTGCTTCAGAAACAAGTAGATAATCCTCAAATCACTACTCTTTGACTTAACAACTCTTACCATGGTACAGAAGCAAGTACATTCACTAGGAAGTTTACTCTGAATTTTGAATTCTGATCTTTTCCTGGGCCAGCGATACGCTACTTTCTCTTGACCTTGGTAGTGGCAGTGAGCCCCAGCCCCCAGCCCCCAGCCAGCCAGGGCCCCTGGGTGAACTCCGACACCCAGTGCAGTCATAGCTTGGGACATTCCCCAAAATGATGGGTTACTCCATCACAACTCGAGAAACATGGTAGATCTTTCCAGAAGAGAATGGAAAAATGATGTTTTAAAAACATGGTTTTTATCCCTTATAGGTCCTATAATAAAAGTTACAATGATTTAAAACCAAAATTAAAATTGAAGATAATTTATTCCAATATACTTTTTTGGTACAAAACTAAAAGCCATCAAAGGAAGTGACTCTCCCTAGTTTTCCAAGCTGTCAGTACTAAGGAGGACACCCTGGGGATCTGCACCACAGCTCAGTGGGCATGGTACTACTCAGCAACAGAGCTGAGACAACCAGGATTCTGTCCCTGGCTCTCCTTCAACACATTAAAATATCCCCAAACTGACCTGATTCTGTGTTATAGGCTGGCATGAACCTGTGTAGAAACCACAGGAATGGCAGGCACTTTCTTCCTGAAGTAGACTTGGAGAAGTACTATTCCTGTACTAAAAGAAAGAAAAAGAAAACTTGGTTAATGTTCAGAATATAAAAAGACTCAGCATCCTGAGTCATTCATATTCAAATGACTCCATAGCTGTTATCTTACTTTAGTAATAGAACACATAAGATCACTTTCAGATAGATAAAAATCAATTATTAAAATCAATGCAATTAGCCTGGTGTGGTGGTGCGTGCCTGTAATCCCAGCACTCAGAAGGATGAGGCAAAAGGATCACCTTGAATTGGAGGCCAGTCTGGGTGACACAGTGAGTTCAAGGCCAGCCTGAACTACATATTGAGACTCTCTCAAAAAACAAAAAAATCCATGAAAAACATAAGGCCATTTGAAGCTCTCCAGACATCCTGTTCAACTTCTTCATTCCACTGGTGAGGACACTAAGACTAGTGATCTCATGCTGGGACTCAGTGACAACACAGCTCTGTAGTGGCAGAGCCAGATTCCAAACCCAACCCAGCACTTCCAGGCCCATATCCTTTTGTACATCACAGCTCATTCTGCCTTCGTTTTAGAGAGAGAAGGGAAATAACAACATTGCTATTTCTCTAGGTACACTCTATTAGTCAAGCATGGAAAAGAAATGTAGTCTGGAGCTGATTAAAATCAGAAAAGTCATTTCCTTATTCAAAGATCATACTCCAGCTTCAAGTTATTTGCCAAATACATTGAATATTTAAATGTTTCTTTTATTTACGATTCAGTATTTCAATATGAGAACACCAGTACCGACCATGAAATCTAGGTTCTGATCTCTCTTAGCTCTGCTCTCAATGAGTTCTCTGGTTTTAGTCTATCACTTCTTTGGCCCCAAAGCTCTTTTATTAAACAATGAGGAGCTTGGACCAATTCCCAGAGGCTTCTAAGTTTAATGTGCACCTAGGAATACCTTCATCTTTAACAAGTCTGCTTTTCTTTTTTTTTGATACAGGGTCTCACTATTTAGTCTGAACTATGTATATATAGCCCAGGTTAACCTCAAACTCACGGCTATTGTCCTGCCTCAGCCCCCGAAGGGCAACAGTCTGCTTTTCTAAGCAACTACTTTGTGTCATATAGCTCTACTTGTTAATCTCTTTAATCATATTATTACCATAGTTCCCCCTCAAAATCATTTAATTATTCAAAAAACTATCCAATGATAGTCTTATTTTGATATCTATCTTACATCCTGGCTGGGTTCTTATTTTATAGGAACCTAGTTAGCAGTGGAAAGATATTCTTTATAAGATGACCTACTAAAAAATAAGCAATCATTTCCTCAAATCATTGATTCAATTATTTATCCAACAAGTTTCTACTATTGACTTATCAAGTGTCAGACACATGCTAGCCTAATGAGACAGAAGGTTTTAATACTGAAACACTGAGAACGACAGTATTTTAGGAATTCAACTGGCCATAGGGGAAGAGGAAGAAATGAGGACATGCCTTCTAAACTGTGATATCGGAGTATGGCTTTATTATTTTTTAACACATTAACTGCTACATACAATAAGTATCTGTAACATGTTTGGTTATATTTGGAACAAAATGAGAATGGACATGTGGGTACCTGCCACCCAACTCAACAAATAAGTGTAAGCAAGTGGTGCTGCTCTGTCGATCTGCCACCCTCCACCGCACACCTGTCGTCCTCTCATCCCTCCACCCTCTGCAATCCATTATTTTTATCACTTTTTTAAAAAAGCATATCACATATTTACACATCTCTCAACAATCCTGGGTGCCATTTTGCTTGTTTCCAATTGCAAAAAAAAATTATATCAAACAGCTCCTCTCATAGGATTTGATGTTTTCATTCAATACTATGTTTCTAAAATTAATCCACATTGCTGCCTGTGGCTGCAGTGCATCCATTTTCCCTGCAGAAGAATACTGTGTGTGTAAATGTATCACAGTTTAATTATTCATCCTCATCAAGAGATCATATTTTTGTTTTGCTATTATAAACATTTCTGTTAGGAAAGTGTCTTTTTTTTTTTTTGAGTCAGGGTCTCAGGATGTAGTCCAGGCTGGCCTTGAACTCACTGTGTAGCCCACGCTGGCCTCAGGATCCTCCTGCCTCAGCCTCCCAAGTGCTGGGATCACAGGGTGCGCCACCACATCCAGCTCAGGAAGGTGTCTCTTGACCCACACACACCACAGTTTCTCAGAAGTACGGGAGTATATGCCTGAATCAAGAAGCATGTGTTATATTCAATTTTTCATGATGATACTAATTTTTATTTCCTCCAAAGTGTTTGGTAATTTATAATCACACCAGCAGCAGTCAGTCCATGCTAATCCACATCCCCTCCAACATTTAATAACACCAATTTGTTAACTTTAGGATAGAAAATGGCATTTAATTATAGTCCTACTTTGCATTTTCCTGCTGATTAATAATGCTAAGCATTTCTTCCGGTCTACTGGCTAACTCATGCTTCCTCTGATGAAATGTGTACATATACCTTTTACTCATTTTCCTCCCAAGTTGTTTGCCCTTTTCTCACCATTTCATAGAAATTTTATGTGTATTTTGGATGCTGACTCTCTGGTTTTACCAGTTCTAAATTACCAGAATGTTTAGACAAAGAAGCAGGAGCAGGAAGAGCAGGAAAAAGACAACTGGAAAGAGCAAACTAGAGTACCAGCGTTTTTCTCCACCCATTTTGTTTTGGTTTGTTTGGCTTGTTTCTTTGAGACAGGGTCTTGCTGTACAGTTCAGGCTGGCCTTGAACTCGCTACCTAGCCCAGGCTGGCCTTGAATTCCCAGCAATCCTCCTGCCTCAGGTGTGCACCACCATGTTTGGCTCTCCACCCATTTTAGAATAGTAATGTAATCTACAGATACAATCAAGTGCCAGAAATGTAAAATAACATATAATCAATCCAGCTTTACCATTTTCATTTTTTTTGTATATCATCTTATTGGTACATTTTAGGTCTACAATATAATAACATTCATCATTGGAGATATCTACCTTTACATACTCTCTTGGTTCTTATTTTTTTTCCCTTCCCCTGCCCTCCCTTCAACCCCTCCATCCCTCCCTATTTACAAAGACTTTGTTCCCTTTTTTTCATTTTCTCATATTAATTCCACCCATTCTTTCCTTTCTCCTCCCCCTCCAACTTCCCCTTCCCCTTTGCCCCTTTTCCTATTTCACATTATCTATTATACCTTTAGTTCTTATTTATACTTTCAGTTTCTCACACTAGAGAAACTATTTGGTATTTACACGTGTGTCCTATTTATTTCACTTAAGAGTATCGCCTCAATGTGCATCCATTTAGCAATCCAAAAATGGGCATCTGAAATGAACAGACATTGCTCATACAAAGAAGTAGAAATGGCAAATAAACATACGAAAAAATGTTCAGCATCACAGGTCATTCGAGAGATGCAAATGAAAACAACACTGAGATTCCACCTCACTCCAGAAAGAATGGGTGCTATCATGAAATCAACCAATAACAAATGCTGGTGGGGCTGTGGGGAAAAAGGAACCCTGCTCCACTACTGGTGGGAGTGTAGACTGGTGCAACCTCTGTGGAAATCAGTATGGAGATACCTCTAAGAACTAGGACTGGAAGTCCCATTTGACCTAGCTATTCCCCTGCTGGGGATCTTCCCCAAAGAATTAAAAGAATCATATCACAGTGATATATATGCACCCATGTTCATAGCAGCACAGTTTGTAATAGCTAAAACTTGGAAACAGCCCAAATGCCCATCAACTGGAGACTGGATCAAGAAAATGTGGGGTTTTTTATAAAATGGAGTAATACTCAGCCATCAAAAATGAGAAATTAGAGACATTTATCATTTTCATTGTAATGTAAACTCAGCCAAGAACAAATGCTGTGAAATGATTTCAGGACATTATAATTACAATATGCAATGTAATTTTCAGGGACTAAGTTAGACAATTTAGACAAAGTTCCCATTTTGACCCTGACATTTTAGTTATATATTTTAACATACATTTTAATGTCATGCTTTCCTTGCCTCTAATTTAGAGTAAGTCACTTTTGTTGTCAAAGGGGTAAGTTTAAATGTATACACACAAATGCAATAAAACTGATTTTCAATACTAAATTATATAAATTAGAACGACACAGACAGCTGAACACCAGACTGTGCTACCCCTCCTTGGGCCTCTGAGTTGACTTTCGTATACTTAACATGCAAATTGTGCTGGGTAAATTCTAAGGAACTTTGAATGAGTTACGCTCTTTGGCTTGAAGATCAATGAGAAAAAAAATTCCCAGTTAGTTCTGAAAGAAGTTTAGGAGTCTCTCTCTAAGTTTATACAAAGTAGACAGTTACACTATATAATAAAAAAATGGCAATTTTCTGCAAGAAAATTTTAGGGGCCGGGGATTTAGCTCAGTGGTTCTGCCACCTGCCTGGCAAGCGCAGGGTCCAGAGTTCAATCCCCTGTACCAAAAAGAAAGAAAATTTTAATAAGCATTTTATAATCATCCTGTGGCTTCCCAGGGCTCATGGTAGATCATGTCATGAAAAGCATCAGGAGAAAAAGAAATCGAAGGCCACATAAGATCTGTACCACTTTAATACTGACCTTGATTCCTACACAAGCAATCAGGAAAGAAGATCCAGAATCTCTGGAGCTAGCTGCCTACCAGCCTGAGTCTATATCCTCTACCCTAGCTCCAGGGACACATGGAAGTCTAACTCCACCACTATTCCCCTGCTCATTCATATGCCAGGTCGCTGCTCTAGTAAGCCTCACTTCCCTCTTCTACATCATTAACTTGCTCCTTCCGATAAAGCAAAGTCACTGGCAGATCCATGTCCAATTACTAGAAAACAAACAACCAAGGTTAATTCTTTTGATTCCCTTTGTGGCAAAATGTCACAGATGCATACTCCCTTTATGCGAGTTGTGCTTCCCTTCAAATTGTGCTCTCTCCAATTAGACCTTTACTCCACTCCCGCCACTGAAACATGAAAGTGACCAATCACCTACAGACAGTTAAATCCAAAGCCAGTCAGTTCTCATTGTTTCTAACCTATCAGCAGCGCCTGGCAGAACTTCAGCCCCTGATAAGCTTTCCCTCCCTGGCTCCTAGGCTCTCCCTTTCTTTCACCCTGTCTCACTGGCGGCTCCTTCTCAGCCTTTTATTGGCTCCTTCTCTCACCCTTCACCTCTAAAGTTCAACTTCTTACTCTTTCCCTCTAATCCAACAGCATATACTAGTGACCGCCCATAAAGTATGTCCAGAACCCGACCACCTCTCACCACCTACACAGTAGCTATTATGGTCAGTCTCACCATCTCTCACTTGGGTTTTTAGCATAGTTTAGTACTGACCTCCAGACTTCCGTCTTTGCCCTACCTCATTCCCTTCTCATCAAAGCAGCCAGAATGAGCCTAACACATAATTCATGTAATGTACTATCAGCTCCTCCCACTCCCCAGTGGCTTCTAGATTCATTTAAGAGTAACTGATTTTGGCTTTTGAGACAAGGTGTCACTGTGTAGTCTGGGTTGGCACTGAGCTTGCTGTATAGCCAGTCTGGCCTTGAACTAATCCTCCTGTCCCAACCTTCCTTGTGCTGGGATCACAGGTCTGTGCCACCATGCCCAGCAAAAGCCAAAGGTTTTTTTCTTAAGTGGCATAAACTTTGGCTCCCACGACCCTCTTCTTGCTGACCCCTTGCTAAGCTGTTTACAGGCCAGGCCCATCTCTGCCTCAAGGACTTTGTACCTGCTCTTTGGCTGACAACTCCTTCCATTAGACTATCTCTGCAGGCATCACCCTCCCTATCTTCAGATCTGTGCTCAAATGTCTTCAGGCAAAATCCTTCTAATCCACTGTATTTAAAAATTCACTTAAACTACAACACATCTGCTCCCAGTATTCCCTAAGTCCCTTCTCTGGTTTTTCTCCAATGCTACCAAGTAACATTCATTTCTCTTACTCTGCCTGTCCTCCCTCAGAAAAGTGAAACCCAAGCGGGCAAGAATTATGTTTTGTCTGGTGCCTAGGAAGGGGCTGGCACATCGTAGGCATTCAATAAACACTATGAACAAATGAATAATTACTCTTAGGGCTAAATCATGGAAATCTTTCTGAGTTTTAAAACAAGATAATCTAGCCAGGCATGGTCTAGCACGCCTGTGATCCCAGCACTGGGGCAGGAGGATCACTGTGAGTTCGAGGCCAGCCTGGGCTACATACCAAGACCCTGTCTCACCAAAAACAACACACATACACACACAAAACAAGATAATCTAAATAATCAGATGATAACAATTAAACTCTTTATGTAAAATAATCCAAAATTTATTGAAAAGATGTCATAAAAATGCTAACCTGAAGACTAGTAGACGCACAGCTCATACATAGTCCTAAAAACTTGATGTTATCAATGGAATAAAATTTCAGTTTTAGATTCCAACAATGCACAGAATGACCCATTTATTTTCTATAAACTGCTGTCACATTCAGCAATGGGTGGCTTTCAGACACATATCACTGAACATGCGAAAACACTATAAACGTGTTCATTCCACACTCGTTCCACACAAAGAACCAAGCTCTTTGTAAGTGAACAAAGTCTATAAATAAAGGTCAGATATTTTTAAGTGTTTTAAATATTTTGGTTGGGAATCATTTTAAACTTACAGAAAAGTTGCAAACAGTATACAAGAAGACAACAATACCCAATCGCATTTATTAAAGTCACCCGCTTTGTCATTTGTGTACGTGTGTCTGCTCCCACTGTCCTGACTTTCACAGACACACACTGATTGTTTTTTCCTGAGCCAGCAGAGGATAAACTAGACACATCAGAGCCCTTTGCGCCTCTGCTTCAATGTTCATTTCCTTAGGGATAATCTGCTTTATAAACAAAGCAGAGATATCAACTTCAGCCAATTTGACCATGTTCTAATATTTTCCTCTACTAAGTCTGTACTTCAATTCTCAATTGTCCCAGTAATATCTGGCACAGGATCTAGTTGGGGTCAGGCAGCACAGTTTGCGGTTCTGTCTTAAGCTTCCTTTAATTTGCAATACTTTCAGCCTTTCTTCACCTTTCCAGGCATTAACCTAAGAACACAGACCTCCTGCAGACATGGCTCGTTTTAGATTTACCTGATGTCTCCTCCAGACCAGGCTCAGGCTATGCAATCTTGGCCAGAATACTTCACAGGAAACAATCCTGCATGCCCTCCAGGTGTCACATCTGGAGTCTCAAAGTGACCATCTGCCCAGATTATTGTTGGATCTCCCCAACAATATAATCACTATTTTATCCTTGCAAATCACACATAGCCTGTTGGGAGAGGTTTCAGGATGTTGGACCCTGTTCCTCATTTACAGGTCCCCCAATTTTGTGACGATTCTTGCCCTCCCTAATCTTACCATGCTAATTTTCAACTCTATTGCTTAGAATTCATTCACTTATCCACCAGTTTATTTTAATTATGGATTAACTGGTGTTTTAATGGTTCATTATTACACTTATTTGAGGATTAAATTATTACTGATTTTAGATAGGGAAAATACCAACAGGCTTCTTGTGAGATGCTAACATTAAAAACAACAACATCAAAAAACCACTTGTTTTTAACATTAAAAAAAATTCCATGCTCACCTGAAATATACCTTGCCCAGCCTGGAACCAACTATTTCTCTCACAACTGATTCCTTTGAGTTGGGAACATAATAGAGAGTAAGATTTTGGAGTTAAGTGTGTTCCTTGCTTCTTAGCTTTTTTTCGGGACTCAGCTAGGAAATGTATGTACTGTATATATACCAGTTGTTACAGTATATAATGGTATATGAGTATGTTTCGGTTTGTGTCTAGATCTGCCCCCAAAGCCTCATACAGTCTTAGGTGGGGCTTTTCAGAGGTGTCTGGAGCTAGAGTGTGTGACACTGGGATTGATTCATGGTGCAATGCTAGGATTAAGGGTGCTGGGATTAAGGGTGTGTGATTACTAAATTAATCCACTGATTGGTTTGGCACCCCCCCTAAAATGAGTGCCCTAGATAGAATATAAAAGGGGCAGAAAGAAGCTGCCAATGCCACTAGTAGTTCGCTACCTTCTACCTGCTATAAACTGTTTCTCCTCTGCCATGCCACCCTGCCTTGGAGCCAGCCAACCACGGACTGCAACCTCTATAAACTGTGAGCCAAATAAACTCTTCCTTTAACTTTGGGTGTCAGATATTTTGTCTCGGCAACAAGAAAAGTAACCAAGACACCAGTATATATGTATATATGCACACATACATACGTATGCATATAAATGTGTGTTTAAGTCCATATATACATATATATTACACATATTATATATATGGACACATATATGCACATATAGGTATTGGTTTAAGATAAAGAATTTACACTCAATTCCAACTTATCCCTTTAATATTTAATATTGCCTCCTCCATCCCATATTTGTATGTTCTTCCTTCCTCAGGGAAAATCCTTCCTCCAACAACTTCAAAACATTTACCCATCCTCAATATACCTAAAAATGTCCCAGAAGTACTTTGGCCATATAAGTATAAAACATAAATATAGTAGAAAGAGTTCAAGATTGGTTTTCAAAGCCTCCCTCTCAGCTTTGCCCAAGCTGAGCATAAATACTGAAATACTGTGTTAATAAATTACTTAGATTACTTTTTGTCCTCTTTAATGTGGGCACAGTACTAATTTAAAATACAGTCAAGTTCATTTGGTTTAGTGAGTTAGGATTTTCTCAATTCCTATTCTCATTTGGAAAATAGCAGCTTTGAAGTGCCAAAATATATAAAAAGATTTAACTTTGAAGTGTCATTTCCTCCTATAAACCTTTGATCCCAATACTTCCTCCTTTTTATAAAAATCAAGTAGATCTATTTTCTTTATTTTTCTCTTTTGTCTTCTATGAAGGATATTCATACTATACTAACCAGCTGAGTCCAGACTGGAGGAAAATCTTCCCAAAACGTTTCATAAGACCAGTAATACCAAGTACCAAAAGTTCATTCCAAAGCCAGACAAAGAGATTAAGAGAAAAGAAAACCAGAAATCTAATATTCTTTGTGAACACTGGCCAAGAAATTTTACCAAAGTCTTAGCTAACTAAACCTGGCAATATATAAAAGGGAGTTCATATCACAACCAAGTGGAGATTATCCTGGAAATGCAAAGCCAATTCAACATTCAAAGAATTAATATAATTCCGCATATCGACAAATTAGAGAAGAAAAACCATATTATCTTCAATTGAAATTTTAAAAAAACTCTGACAAATTCTGGGCATAGTGTTACTTGCCTGTAATCGCAGCACTCAGAAGGCTGAGGCAGGAGGATTGCTACAAGTTCGAGGCCAGCCTGAGCTACACAGTGAGTTCAAGGCCAGCCTGAACTACATAGCAAGACCCTGTCTCGACCCCAACTGCTCCCCCAAGCATCTGACAAAATCAATATCCATTCAGGACAAACCCTCTTACTATACTAGAAAAACAAAGAAACAAACAAACAAAAACAGAAAATTAACCCCAAAAAACAGCATCTTTAAAACAGATACAGCTAAAAAAAAAAACAAAAACAACAACAGATACAGCTAACATGGTATTTAATTGGTGGGAGACTGTCCTTAATATTATACTGAAGGCCTAGTTTAGAAAAAGAAGCAAAAAATATACAGTAGAATGAGAAGAGACAAATAAATAAAACTGTTTATTCCAGGAAATATGATTATCTATAGACAAAAATCCCAAAGAATTGACATAAGAAAGTCTACTGTAATTGATAAGGGCACACAGATAGATCCAATAGCCAGACACATTTACTATAGCACCCAAAACATGAGATACAAAGGGTTAAGTCTAAATTTATGCTGAAGATTTGTATTCCAAAACACACTGTAATAGGAAGAATGAGGATTTAGTTGCAACCCCCTCATCTTGTTTGAGTCTTTACTCTTACCAAGCTGAGGTTAAATACTCAAATACTGTGTTAATAAATTGCTTAGATCCACTCTGATATTCAGGCCTGCAGAGGTAACTCAGTGGTAGCGCTGGTGCTAGCGTTCGTGAGGCCCTATCAGGGTGGTGAACCTATGGCACATGTGTTATTTGTTCTTCTTTTAAGGCAAAAGATGTCACTGTACAAGTTGTTTTTGCTAAACTAAAACCTCAGTATTCAGGTTTCATTGCAGCATTGCTGCGTTGGCACTTTGCGATAAATCAGTAGGCTTTGGGTTGTGGTTTGGGCACTAGCCTCTAAAAGGTTTGCCATCACTGCCCCAGCTTTTATCACAAGCACTGCCAAAAAAAAGAGTCAAAAAACTATCTTGAAAATGATAAAACACTGATTAAATAAATAAAAGATGAATCCAAGACGACCTAAGTAAATGGAGATATAGTCCATGCTCATAGACTGAGAGACAATATAGTCAAGATATTGCTTTTCCTTAAATTTATCTACAAATTCAAAGTACTTTTAACCAAAACTACAGTACTTTTTATTTTTATTCTTTTTAATTCCATGGGATGATTCTAAAATTCACATGGAAAAACAGGGAAATTAAAACAAATTTTGGAAATTTTGAAACCAAAGTTGGAAGACTCATCTGATTCAAGACTTGTAAAGCTACCATTAATAAGACAGTGTGGTACTGGCTAAAGGACAGACCAAAGAAAGAGACAGCAGAAATAAACATGTGTATATGATCAACTGATTTTTAACAATTCGGTGCAGAAAGAAAACCTTTTCACCAACACTACTAGAACATTTCAATATCCACATGTAAAAACACAAAACAAAACAAAATAAAGGGCCAGAGATTTAGCTCAGTGGTGCCAACCGTGCCTGCCTCGCAAGCACAAGGTCCTGAGTTCGATCTCCTGGTACCATAAACAATTTTAAAAAATAAATTCAACCAACCCAGACATCTCTTTATATGCAAAATTTAATTCCAAATAGAACACAGAGGTAAATGTCCATCCTCAAATTTTTTTTTCAGGTAAAAAAAAAGCAGGTGCAGTGCCACTGAGCTACATCCCCGACCCTCCATCCTAAAACCAAGACTTTTAGAAGAAAATTTAGTGTAAAATCACTGAGCCAGGTGTGGCAATGTATGGCTATAATCAGCAGGTGAATTACAAGTTTGAGCCCACCCCAGGAAAGTCTGTGACTTAGTGAGACCTTGACTGAAAAGTATTTAAAAAGGGGTGGGGATATAGCATGTAGCTCACTGTGAAAGCCCTGGGCTCAATTCCCAGTAACACACACACACACACACACACACACACACACACACACACACACACAGGCAAGGTAACTTTGGGTTAGGCAAAGAATTGTCTGATAGGACATTAAAAAGCCAAGATTTAGCTCAGTGGTTTCGCCACCAGCTGCGTAAGCGCAAGGACCCGAGTTCGATCCCCGGTACCAAAAAAAAAAAAAAAAAAAGTATAAACCATAAAAGAAAAAAAAAAATCAAAATGGTCTTCTGTCCTTCAAAAGACATTGTTGTAAAAATAAAAAGAAGCCATAAAATGGGAAAAATTATTTAAAAAACACATACCAGACTGGTATTCAGAATATAGCATACAACAAACTCTCATAACTCAGTAATAATAAAGCAAGCAAATTAATTTTAAAAGAGCAAGATGTCAACACATAAAACAATACAGATAGCAACCAAGCACATGAGCCAATATTCAACATTACTAATTATGCATGAGAAGCAAATTAAAATCATTTTGAATAATGCTGCTGTGAACGTTAGCCTTTCTGTGGATATATGTTCTCACTTCTCTTGGATGTATACCTAGGAATGGAATTTATAGTTCATAAGGAATACATTTAAATTACAAACAATTTAGCACTGTTAAAGTGGCTATGCCATTTCACTGGCAATGTCTGGAACTTTCGGTTCTACCCATGCCGACAAAACTCTGCATGGTTAGATTTCATCTGTAGCCATTCTAGTGAATGTGCAATGTCCTGTCACTCTGTGGCTTCTTGTTCTAATCCTTTATCCATTTTTTTGACAGGATTCTTTGTCTTCTTATTATTTATTATTTGTGAGAACTCTTTACATATTTTGGGTCAAAGCGTTTGCCAGATATTTACTTTGCAAACATTTTCCCATCTGTAGCTAGCCTTTTATTTTTGTAAATAGTAAATCACGATCATTTTGAGAAAACGTATGAAGTTGTACATTTATTATATATTGCCTTTTACTTACTTATATACCTGACTACATTTTTTCTTTTTTGTTTTGTTTTTTGAGACCAGGTCTCGCTGTGTAGTTCAGGTTAGCCTTGAACTAACTCTCCAAGATTCTCCTGCCTCAGCCTCCCAAGTGCTAGGATTACAGGCGTGTATCACTATGCACAGCAATAAATTTATTCTTATAAAAGAAAGAATAAACTGTTCTTTTAAAAGTGACAAAATCAGCACCTACTAATAAACAGCCTGGAATAAAGCAAACTGGCAGCTTCCAAGACTGAACTTTGGAAAACAAGCCCTTATATTTCTAGTTTCAAGTCCTGCATAGTATTGTGTCCCTATCAGATGCCCAGACATGAAACCTAAAATTAACAGAGGAAAATAACACGTTGAAGCCTTTCCTCCTGCAATTCCTTATTGCAATTTGACCTCTGAATTACAGACATTTCAGATTAGGATACACTGTTACCACTTTTAAATTATAGAGTAAGTTTTAAATGAAAATTTTATGTTGATGGAAAGGTAAAGAAATTCAACCTAAGAGTCATTATATGAAAAAGTAACAATTACAATGATTTTCAGTAAGATCTGACAGTCAAATACATACAGTCAAATAATAAACACAACACATGCTTTTTGCTGAGAGCACAGATACTTTATATAAGATTTCTTACCAGTGCTTAATCATTCTGAGATCATCTCTCCTAACCTTAAGAGGCAAAAATCATGTCCTAGCATCTTTCACATTAACTAAAGTACATTCTTAACAAAATATAAAATATCAATATACAATTTTTTAAAAAAGAAAAGAAAAGCTGCTTCTAAATGCCAACTCTTCTCTTCCTTTCCCTTAACCCAGTGACCGCAAATTAATCATCGTTAACAGGTGGATGTCTTTTTGGATATTTTCTATGCTCAAGAAACAATACATGTGAGATACATGCACACACACACACACACACACACACACACACACACAGGCTATATAGCACATTACCGTTCTAAAGTATAAAATAAAAAAGACATTTTGAAACGAGCTCTTTTATACTCAAGGAACTACAAAATATGAAATGAATAATTAAAAAATTTGAGTCAACTGAGATTAAAAAAAAGTTCAAAGTATATTCACTGGATGTGGCTAAGAATCTTGCATAGATTTTGAGAACTTACAGAACATATTATTAATTTTGTAAGAAACGCTTCTTAGAGGGTTTGGAGAGCCCATTGTCTTTTTTTTCTGTGCCTTAGTCAATGACCTTGAGAAGATAAAAAGCTAAATGACAGGGAGTATCAAGGAACAGCTAATTGAATTGCTCTCTTGCAACAGGGCTGTTATGGCTTAAATCTACATCTTTCCCCAAAGTCTCAAGTGTGTGGAAGGTGGCTGGAAATGAGGCCACCATCCTGAAGGCTGGTTGGGCAGTTAACAGCCAGGCCTGGGGCTGGAGGCATCACCAGGGCTGACCTGGAAGGGGCCTCCCCTTCCCACTCCTTTCTCTTTCCGTCTCCGGGCTGCCATCTGCCATCCTTTGAGCTGGCCAGGCCCTCCCACCAGGTCCTTTCTGCCTTAGGGCTAACCATGGACTGAAACTTTGAGACAAAACAAATCTCTCCTCCTGGAAGTTGTGGATGTTGGGTATTTTTTCCCAGGGCTGAGAAAGTAACTAAGACAAGAGCTGCTACAACTGCAGAGGACCCATTTGCCTGAGCCCAGCATTCAAGACCTCTTCTCCTGCAAGTTAAACCAAGCCCTCCGCATTACTGAAATGGCAGTGGCTCTCCCATGACAAACACCACTTCTAACTCTGCCTCTGCCAGCACCTCTCCCAGAGATTACTGAGTGCCTCACAGAAATCACATGTTTCTAAACTACAGACTCACTTACCAGGGTGAGGGGTCAGTGCCTACATTGCTCCACTCACCAAACGGGAGGAGGTAACAACTTCTTAAGGCTTGAGGTGCACACTACTGCCCCAGCTAAAAGCGGAACCAGGGCACTGTCCTGCAGTACACAAAACAGGCTGTGGGCACCCACCAACATCTGCCATCTCGCCCACCTCTACAGCACACTGGATGTGGCATCCAAATGGCTGACAGTGGTGCAGGCAGCGTCTTTCACCTGCTCTGTGTCTTGCTTCTTGTCTTGAAAACTCTGGAATGACTTTATGTACCTATATCTGGTACTCAGGAGGAAGAACTTATACCGAGAGATAAACTAATAACTGTACTACTGCAAGCTGGGTATGTCACATTCAGTATCATATCCTCATAACAGAAGAAAAACTAGCGAAAGTAGCGGCTATAGAATTGGTTGAAATGACTTTCCCTGGTCATCAAGGGGAAGAGAAGTTTCTCCTATACCTCTGCGGCTAGGAAGACCAGGAAAACCCTTAGGGGAGTCACCAGGAGGCTCTGCTAGTACTGCCAAGCAGTGTTGTTAGTGGTAGACACCACAATTGCACACGGTTAAATACCAGGTCTCAGATGCTCAGGATGAGAACTGAGGCAGCATGCTAGGAGCAAAGCCCTCAGAAGCCAAGATCCCTTCAGAAGGTAAGAGCAATATGACCTCTGAAGACAAACAGGATAGGCTTTGTGTACAGATGCAAAACCGAAAGCTATAGCCATCATTTACATCCTCACTTTTACTCATCACTGGTATGTAACAAACACTCTTGTCTTTCCCTTCAAATGTATTTTCCTTTCATTTCTTCTTCATTTTCCCCAATCATGCAGATGGAAAATCAACAGGAGTTAAATTTAGGCTGTAAAATATCAAGAAGAATTGCAATGAAACATGAGATGCCATGTCACCCACGGTTGGTTGTGCTGTGACACCACCTCTACATGTGGCACCTCTGCTCACATTGGGATTTTGCTCTACAAGAAAAACTGCTTCGGTAGGCAGACAGGAAAACAGGGTTCTTTCTACATGGGTAACTGGGAAAGAGTGAGCAGAAAGAAGGCAAAAGAAAAGGGGTGATTAAACCAGCAAGGGATGCAGTGTTTCACTCCTGGGAAGCTAATCTAGCTTTTGACTTCTTCTGCTTTGAGAATAGCCCCCAGCACACAGAGGTAGAGTCCAGGGCCACAAGTATACAACATAATAACCCTGCATGTCCTGGCTCCAGTAGAGACAGAGACTTGATTGGAACAAGGATAATCTAATCCTTTCTTGCTGAGATACAAAAGTTGACAAGAGCCAAGCACGATAGTACAGGCCTGTAATCCCAGCACTTTGGGAGGCTGAAGCAGGAGGACCACAAATTTGAGCCTAGACTCAGCAACTCAGTGATTTAGCAAGACCCTGTCTCAAAATAAAGTCTTTTAAAAAGGCAGAGATGTAAGGCCCTTGGTTCAATCTCCAGTACTTTCAAAAACTAACAAAACAACTTCTAGCTCTGGTTCTGTCTGTTCAAATCTCACATGTTCAATTCATCATTCCATTGCGGGTACGGGTCCCATAAAGTCTTCCCGCTTCTTATGCTAGTGAATGTCAACTGACTGCAACCAAAAACATGCCAATATGACTGCAAGGAAGTAATGAAACATGAAGGTTTTCATTTTAATGTACCATAAGGAGGCATTTCCTTGCTTCCTCTTACCCTGCTCAGAAACCAAACTTCTAGCAGGATAATCTTGCCTGCATTGTGGTGACATTAGAATTCTCATGCCTAACATGCTTTTTCACATCCTGCTTTTTTGCAAGAGAGCACATTTACTCGACACAGAAGTCGCTCGTTTCAGCAGCAGTTCCCTGTCGAAGGCGCTGCTGTCAGGCATCAGCACTTCCTGGCACCTCGTGACGCCTGCCCGGGCCAAGAACACCAGCTACATGATTGCTGATTAACAGTGGAAGTGATTTTCCCCTTAAAAGATACTTAATGCAAATAAAAGGTGATCAAACCCAGCCTGTTTCTGCTGTCCCTGTGATTTTGCTTCTCCTGTTACTGAAATCTTGTCACCCTTATGGGCCCGTGGCAGTTTTAGCTCCAACAATCAACATCAATATTACCCAGTGTTTATAACCTGCATCACAGGACCGGGGTTTCTAGCTCATTCTGATACCCACCCTGCTATATTCCTGCCCCTTCTGCTGGCCTAGCCCTGTGTACAGCTCAGTTACTGTAAGTAAGCTTTTGTTTTAACACCTGCAGGGGTCCCTAGTCTGGTCCCTGCCTTGTCTCCTCCCTAGCACTGGGACACTGACTTTCAATTTCCAGTCCCAACCCTGAGGACTGGTGTCATATCAAGAGCCCAGGACCCATAGACAAAATTCTTAGAGGCCACTCATACAAATATGGATGCAGGGAGGTCCCATCCACTGGCCATTCACACATATGCACCCTCTTCCCCCAGGGTCTGTGTGCTTCTCCACCCCGGATGTCCATGAACAACAGGTGGAGCAGAGGTCCTCGGGCTCTTCACCCACACGGCCAGCAAAGACATTTCCTGGGTGTAGGTCGTGCTAGACTGGCTCTCACGAAGCACAGCTTCCAAGCATGGACTCCTACTCCATCCTGCACAACAGGAACATCCGCCCTACACTAAAACTCGGGTTCACTCTCTCCTGCCACAACACAACAAGGCCTTACCACACCTACAGAGACAACAAAATAAGTGAACTTGCACAATTTAGAAATACAACGAATAGATAAATAAAAGAAAAATTTATTTTCTAAATCGTAAAAATTGGAAACTTTGTGGTACAGCACTATTAAAACAATAATATAATCAGAAAAGGTTCCCAGATGTTTACACCCAAGATTTTATTTTTCAATCACCAGACTGAAAGTTTTAAAAATAGAGAAAAAGACAATGACCACACTGTGTTTTGTAAACATATTATTACAGCCTATCACCATCTGATTCCCAACCGTTTTAGCAGCAATTTCTTCATACAAAACATATACGGTACATCACAACAATTAAACAGTGTATATTTCTAGTTTCCAGTCATAAGAATAAGTGCCTTGTTAAATTAATTGATCAATTAATCCATGATGAATTCATTTTTTTGTTTTTGTTTGTTTTTGAGACAGAGTATTGCTATGTGGCTCCGGTTGCCCTCGAACTCATATGGAGGTCAGGCTGGCAAACTCATAGTGATCCTTCTGTCTTAGCCTCCCAAGTGTTGGGATTACATGTGCCACCTCACCCAGCTAATGCTGACTTAACCTTTATGAGACTCATAAATAACTTCTAATTCTATGTAGAGCCCAAAATGGAGAACTGTTATTAATATTATACCCTCATTAAAGTGTTTCTTTACTGTCTTTCTTTACAATCTCAATTTCCATCTAAACATTATGCCACAAATAGGACTGTCTTCACTATTAGGAAAAAAAAAATACCAAGGAGCCCAGGATTGAAAGACCAAAATGTGTATTTACCTTGGGCACTTTGCAAAGCCAGCTACAGGAAGGACAAACACCGCGGGCACTGTGGTGCCCCAAATACTGGTTAAGAAGAGCCCATTAAGTGGCAAAACAGATGTTGCAACTGCATTATTTAATAATTATCTACTCACAATCTACACTGTTACTTCCATAAACTTTTGCAATATGAGTTCTTTAAGTAAAGGAATAGCATCTTATCATCCTAGTATTTTTCAGCACACGAAGTGGACACAATAAATTCTTGCTGAATGAAGACAACAAATCAAAGCCTCAGATGGCTGTAAAGGGAGTCAGATGTACTCAGTTTGTCCTGCAATATAATCACTGTGGAACATCACCCACACAGGAGGACCTCACTGTAAGACGTGAGTTCTAAGGAAGTCCTTTTTTCCAAAAATAACTCCCTATTGATCAATAACCCCCAATGGAAAATGCGTCTCACATCAGGGACTAATTTAATCTTATCCTTTCACTGAACAACTATTTTTCCTCTGTTCTAAATTTATATTCCTATAACCTTTTCCTCATTCCAATACCATGTTTAATATTTATCTTTTAGAAGCCTATTTTACCACTTGTTTATTTTGATAAGACTTCTCTATATTTCCAGCATCTGAAAATAAGTTAATGGGCAATATATTTATCTTCTGAATTCCTATTCAAAAACATGTTTCTTTGGTTTGCAGTAGAAATTACAGTGGGTTAAACTCTCATGAAGAAAACAAATTATCTGATGGGAAAATAATAATTTAGTTTTCACTATTATTCCAATATGCCAGAGAATTCTTTACTAATGTCATTGCTTTACCATATTTAATTATTTTACAAAAACACTATCTTTTAATAGATCCCTTAATGATACCAGATGATGGGATGCAAATATCTAACTCCAAGCCCATGTGCAGGACTCACTTCTGTTACTCAGAAAGGTGAGACACAAACACAAAAATATACATGCCCAACATGCTACAGAGGAGCATTTCTTTCTACACTTTAACAAAGCTCAAGAAAGCATGCACAAATGTGATTAATAACTATAGCCATTCTTGACATTAAATAACACCAAAGGTAAAATACGATGGTAAAATGCACCGATTTTCTTCCATTAAAACAAGACCCTCATTGGAATGTAATGATGCTTTACCAGGTGATATCAGGACATGCAAAGTGACGATTAAACTCTGTGCTAAAGAGGATGTCAACAAGCAGAGGAGGAAGAAGAAAGGTTGGAATATGAGGCTCCTTTAGAAGACCTGTCAGTGTTGGCAAGCATGGGCCAGAGGCGGCTGATTATTAATGACAGTGTGGGTTGTACGGCTGGATGCATGGACCAGCCGAAGAACATGTGCCTAGAATGTGAGGCCTTGGGTTTGTCCCTAGCATGGCAAAAAATGAAAATGCAAAAAGAGAAGAGCAGAGAAGAATAGAGCAGAATTAGTCAAGGTGAGAAAATTCAAAGTGCATGAAAATCCAGAGGAAAAAAATAATAAACTTTCTAAGAAAAATATAGTACTTTTCTCCAAGCTATGAACAGAGTGCACAGGCACTGTCCCCTGAGAGGCAAGGAGGTCATCTTCCCTGCTCTGCCCTTCGCTGCCCCAAGCACACAGGTACCTGTCGCAGGCAGTGGTGGACCTGCTGCTGTGACAGGTTCCTGACTCCTCCTGCCAGAGTGGACTCCCAGGCCAACCCCGGTGTGGGAATCACCGCCCTTATTTACTTTGGTGACTCACGCAGCAATCTGGGTCTCAGTGGAGGAGGTGGAGAACACAAACAAATGTTATGATCCATTTTTCATTAATATTTATTGTACAACTAATGCTAACTCCAAAGATCTTCTGCTCTTGACAAATTTGACAAAGAAACCAGCTTCAGGAAATCTTCAGGCTTGACTGGATCCATGGATGCCAGCAAGGGAGACCTCAGGCACTCACAGAGGCATCGCCTCCTCTCCCTCCGCCTCCATCTCTGAGCATACCCTCCTTCACCTTCCTCCAGAAGGCTGCTCCCTGAGCCTCCAGAGAGATCACTGTCTCCCAGCACAGCTCAGCTCCACCAGGGCATCACAACTCTGCAACAAGTAACACTTTCAACACAGGCACTCTAGAAGTGATGAAACAGCAACATATCAATTTTCATCTTGACCAAAGGCATAACTCATCTATCTAATTTATTTCTGGATTTATCAAATTAAATGAAATATAAAGTATATCCCATTATCCCAACAGATTAAATTATCTTTTAAAAAAATATATTGAACTTTTCTATGGGCAGGTCCCACATGTCTGAATTCAACCAACCTTCTGTTGAAAACACTCAAAAAAACAAAAAAAAAAGGCTGAGGTGCAGCCTAGCAGCAGAATGTTTTCCCCAGCATGCACAGGCCCGGGGTTGGATCCCAGGTCGCATAAAAACAAACACACAAAAATAAATGGTGTCTCTACTCTACTGATGCACAACCATTTTTATTGTCACCATTCCCTAAATGATATCAGGTTAACAGCTATTTATTTACATGGCATATATATGGTGTTGGATACTACCAGAATCTAGAGAGGTGTAGGGGTTGCCAGCAAAACCACACACACCATACCACGTCCTTAGATTCTGATGTCTTCAGGGGTCCCAGAACCAATCTCCCATTCCTGTCTGCACTGCAGACTGGAAAACAGCTCAGATGTTTCTTCAGAAATTTAAATCAGGAATACCACCCCACTCAGCATTCCCTCCTCTGGGTACATCCCTAAAGGGAAGGAAATCACCCCATAAAGATGTCTGCACTCCGTGCTCACTGAAACATCATCCACAATTCTGGGAATAACCTAGGTGCCAAGTCAATTCATAAATGTATAAAGAAATTGTGGTGCCGGCTGGGGATTTAGCTCAGTGGTGCCGGCACCTGCCTTGCAGGTGCAAGGTCCTGATTTCCATCCCCTGCATCAAAAAAAAAAAAAAAAAGAAAGAAAAAAGAAAAAAGGAAAAAAGGAAAGAAATTGTGATATGATACAAAGTATTATCAAACTACACAGTGAATGCTTACATTTCAAAAATTACATAAAAGATACACTCCCATTAATCCCCCCTTCAAAATCTTCCCCCTCACTTTGAAAACATGTACTTTATTGTTCTTGTCACCTTCTAAAGCAATTCTGGAAGGCCTCTTTCATGTCTTTATGAGGTTTGATCAAAAATTCAGTGAATGCTGCTGCCAAGTGCCATCCAGTGGAAAGGTATGCTCACAAAAACATAGTGTGTCCTCATCCACCTTATTCAACAGGTCTGGTACCATACAACTTCTGGCTCTTCCCCAAAGTCAAAATGAACATGGAAGTAAAAGTTCTGAATCAATTTAGGACATCAGGCAGCCACAACAGGACAACTAAAAACACGAAAAAGGACTTCAGAATTGCTTCAAAAAGAGGCAAGAAACCTAGCATGACAGCGCATTCCTATAATCCCAGCACTTGGGAGGCTGAAGCAGGAGGATCACCGAAAATTAGAGGCCAGCCTGGGCTACAATAGTGAGTTCAAGGCCAGCCTGAACCACATAGCAAGATTCTATTTCAAAAAGTAAAACAAAACAAAAAACAAAACAACAAAAAAGTGGCAAGAACAATGGATAAGTGTTCAAAGCAAGGGGGAGGATTTTGAGGGGAATTAACTGCGATGTGATTTGTACTGTAACAACTTTTTAAAAAATCTGAACATATTTTTCATCACAGCTCATATGTACATGTACATGTACACATACACACAAAGTATCTCATGACATCATGTATATAACCTTAAATATACACCAAAATTTTTTTTTCTTAAAAATAAGGCATGCTAGGGAAATCATATGTAGTAGAATTTTAATGATGATACAGTTATAAAATACTTCGGGAGCAAAAGTAAGGTTTTCATGTTAAAAAGTATGGGTTTTTTTCCTATTTTACTTTATTTCTAATCTTTTTCTTATAAAAATTCAGAGTATTTCCCTCCTCTCCGTAAAAGTCTCTTCTGATTCACTATAGTGAAATCAACTGATTCCATAATGTTCTATAATCTTGGTGTAGGTAAATTTTACAATTTTCACCAAGGATATTCTATCAACACCTCTGACATTTGGAACAAATATCATCTTAGGGTTTTCCTAATCACTTCAACAAAAACGTAATCTCTCTTCTCCCAGCGCCGCCCTGGTCACACATACCTATCTATTTATGTCTCTGTCCGTCCCCACCCTACTATAACATCACTATGGCAAAACTACGTCTTAATCATCCATGCAGAGTACTCACAATACCCAGCACTGCCACATTCAATCGTATTTATGAAAAAAAGGTCTAGAATTATTAAAGATTATAGCATTACTTAAGTCTATCTGCTGTTGCATCATTTTGGGAAATAAGAACTAGGTTGCCAGGCAGAAAGTTTAATCCCTTACACTTGTTCTAGTTTATCTCTTCTCGTTATTCAGATACAGCAAGCTAAATAACATTATCGGGCAATCGATATGTAATGATTATTCTAAAAATAAGTGATACAGAGTTTATTTTTATTTCACAGTTGGTTACTTAACTATACATTTACCATACAAATCACCCAGTACTATGTTTTAATGAGCAACGTCATAGAGACAGAACTTGGAATTTGGAGTCAGAGAAACTGAGGTTTGATTCAAAGACATCTTATTATGAATTACCTAAAGATTTGTAGTGTGAATAGAAAAACAAGCACAACAAAATTTTTAAGACTGACAGTAAACACTTTCTTAAAACTACATAATTTTCTGATAACATGCTTATAATCTGTGTACAAATGTTTAATGAAAACCAATTACATGCCTATGTCATGTGTTTAAAGAGACAATAAGATTTGCTGAAATCCTTTATACAATGTGTGGTTATGTTTGACACCTAAACATCCTTTTTATTTTTCTAAACTCTATATTAAGCACAGTGATAACAAATACTTAATAAATATTCCTTGACTAACCACTGAGTATTTCTTCCTTTATATTCTGTTACATGTTCAGAATGAAAGTTCCCAGTAAGCAGATTTAACAGTGATTATATAAAGAAGCCTAGCAAAGAGGAATTAGAAAAAAGGCCATGTAATGAGAATTTTTACATGACGACCTCCATGGCTATAACAGAATTACCCTGTGGAAACAATCGGCCCCTCACCTGGCCGCCTGTCACCCCTCTGTAGATACAAAGGAAAGAGACAGGGACTTGGTCTGCTGCCTATCAAACACAGGATCTGGATTCATAAACATCCGGCAGCCTCACTCTCTGAGGACAAAAGTGTCAATGTTCCTTCATTTGTCAAGAGTTTTCAAAGTGAACAGAATCACTATGCTTTTAGTAATAAAATATGTATCAGCGACTGTACTGTTATTATATAATAACACTGGAGAAAGATTGGGGGCATAGAGGGGACTCAGCACTTCTTTTGGAACTTCCTGTGAATTCATAATTACTTCAAAACTTAAAATTTAAAAAAAAAGTAAGCTAAGACAGTTTTAATAAGTGCTAAGATACAGTAAAATAGGTAAATTAATTGCTTCTTTAAATTCAGACACTTAAAATGTACTAGATAATTAGAATATCTGGAAAAAATACTAGTGGGAATTCTATTTAGAGGTCTGAATCATATGCAAAATAAATAATCCCCTTCTAAATGATATAATTTACAAAGTGAAATGTATGTATATGGATATTTAGCTACAGAAGCATAATAAACTGACAATGCACACATAAGCGAATTAACTGTCCTTTCTTAGGGAAATAGCAGCTAATACAAACAATTTGGATGTGACCTTTTTCTTTTTTCTTTTTTTTTTGGTGGTCCTGGTATTAAACCCAGGACCTTCCCAAGGAGCTACATTCCCAATCATTTTTTTAAATTATGAGATAGGGTCTTGGTAAGTCTCTCAGTTGCGAGGCTGGGCTCTAACCTGCAATCCTCCTGCCTCAGCCTTTCAGAATGCTGTGATTGCAGGTGTGCACCACCACATCTGGCTTGGGGATAACTTTTTTTTTTTTGGTACCAGGGATCGAACTCAGGGACCTTGTGCTTTCGAAGCAGATGGCAGCACCACTGAGCTAAATCCCCAGCCCTGGGGATAACTTATTAATGGGGCAAATAATGGCTATGTATCAAATTCCTATTTTTCTTAGGCTACTATTAAGTTGGCCTTCTTTAAGTCCATACTGGCTAGAGAACACAGGGAAGCAAGCTAGGAGGAAACATTATACAAGAAGAAGCCAGACAGGGTACTAAAAATGCAGCCGATTCTCCAAGTGTTGACCACATACCTATTACAACACATCAAAAATCACCCTGTCACATGATCTCCAGTCACAGCATTAGTACTAAGGGCCTATGAAAATGAGGAAACCAAAAAGAGTTGGTGCAAGGACTCATTCTCACTATTACCCTGAGGACCTGGAGTGGAAAAGGTGCCAGTAGGTGAAGACCAGAAGCCAAACAGGTGGGTCACCTGCCTAGGAATATAGCTCGCAAGCAGAGGCAGGAAAATCTCAGTGCTGGGTCTCAGAAGTACCATTACAAAAAAGCACTGGTCTCTTACAGGGAATAATAATAAATTCTTCAAAAGGATTAGGCTATACATACAAAAATAAGAAATATAATTATTTTTTTAAATCCTCATTCAGTAGTTCTCCAAACTCCAAAATACAAGGACAACACTGCACACACAGTGGCCTCACATGCACTGAGCTGATTCATTAAAGTTCTTGATAGGAGCTTGAGACCTCACTGAAACATGAATTCCAGGACACCCTTCGTCTGCTCTCCTCACTAAGGAGGGGTCCGAGCATCTGGTCAACACGATGCTCTCATTTGTGATATCACAAAACAACAGTATGGTACACTTAAAGCCATACAGGCCTTCATATTGGGCTAAATCAAATGCCATGCACAGATAGATCAATGCACAAGGTGAAGCAATGACAGAAGTTTAAAAGGAAACTATGGGAGAAAACCTAAACCTAAGAAATCATAATTTTCTTTGAGAAAACCAAGGCACAGATCTAATAGCAAGACTGCTTTATTACAGAAATAAAACCAAACCCCTGCCCACACATAAGCATTTAAGGAACAACTGAAACAAAACCTCATTTAGTGAGTGAGATTAAAGGTTTTTCAAAATCTAGTACAACACTATGAAAGATCAATAATCCAACATTTATGATCAATAGATCACAATCTACTGGCCACAATGATTTCTGGTTAAACACAAACTGGGGAGGGGGTGCTCATATCACTAACACACATTGCTATAAGTGCTCTGCCACGGCCTTGGCGTCTGTAGGCACAGCGCTCAGGCTTGCTCACCATCCTGCCATCTCTGAGACATGCAGAACCTGGGAACGTTACAGGGCAGCCTATGGCATGGGATGGGGACTTCAAGTCACAGGTGACAGTCCGTCCCCAAAACACCAGACATTCCAGGGCTGAAAGGCATATGCCGCACCCGTATCGCCTCCCTGAAGGCAAAGGAACACAGAAGCATGGATGAGCCAAAGCCATCCTGATGAACTCTTCTCTACTTACTTTAGACATCAATTATTGCTACATTTCTTTGCTACTTCTTTGTTATCACGTGTTTATGGCGAATGAATGTATGAATTTCCCAAGTGGTAGTCAACATTTCTTACATGTGACATTCATGGAAAGACAAGGCTGCTGGGAACCTGGTAAGGGATTTGGGGAAGTGTAGAGGTTGCAGGGTTAGGACACAGAGAACAGAGAGAACACAACCCCTTACCAAGCATTTACTGGGCATCAACTGGGCACAGCTCCTCATCAGGGCACTACATGCAGTGTTTAGCAAAACAGTCCACGTCCACGTGAGCCAGCAGTAGTTGCATGCCGCTGCCAGCATCTTCTACCCAGTCAGCAGTGAATAAACTCACACAGAGTGAGCGATCCATAACTCAGCCAATGCCAGTCAATGAAATGGGAATTTAGAAGTCAGGGAAGGACGTGAATAGAAGCTAGCCCTTCTCCCCAGGGAAAGGTGAGGCAGTGTCCTATCAGGAGTCCAGTGAAGGGTTCCAGGGAACTCAGGAGGAGCAGCCCAGCCCCTGCTGGAGTAGAGGGAAGCCCGGGCCCAGACAGGATGTATTCTCAGAACTTCAGGGAGAAGACGGAGGGAGACGAGCCCTACACACATGGAGGAGCTCGGAAGCCCGAGTCCCACAGTGCCCCGAGGTGCAGGTCTGCCACCCCTGTCCATCTCTCTGGCCCTCTGCCTTTGGAACAGCAAGCACCCTCCAGCCTCAGGCCAGGCACTACTCTGCTCTCCCCTCCAGCACGCCCGCACCCTCAACCCCTTTGGCTCTACCCCTGTCACCCAAGCAGAGACCTTTGCACACAGCCCTACACAGGCCCTGCCACCCAGCCCTCAGCACCTCACAGCTCTGCTTCCTTAACCCAGTCTCCCCTACTCTGTGGCACTCAGACCACACTGCTCAGGTTGGTGCCAACAGTGCCACTATGTAGGATGACAGAACACACGGATCCGTCATGTTCTGTAACAACTGACAGTCACCGTCGGCCTGTCAGCTACACCCCAAGCCAGAACTGAAGCTCTCATGGCCTAGCACCATCCACAGCAGACAGCAGACACTCGGGCTTCTCCTGAAAAATGAATGATGGCCAGGAATGGTGGTGGTGCACACCTGTAATCTCAGCATTCAGGAGGCTGAGACAGGAGGGCTGCTGTGAGTTCAAGGCCAGCATGGGCTAAATAATGAGACCCTGTCTCAAACAAAACCAATAAATAACAAAAAATGAACACATGATGGTGAGTAGTAAAGAGATGGGGGAGGGGGGGTGGCGAGGAGCAGGGGCCAGGTTGCAGGAAAACTTTGGACAGACCAGGACTCCCTTGGCAGCTCTTTGATAACACTGAGGAGCAGCCACTCAAGGCTTCTAATGAGGAAAATGAATGTGGAATGGAAAAACAATTGCCAAGAAAAAAAGAAAAAAAAAAACCCACCATGGTAATGCAGTACTGTACATGTCTGCCTCCTACCCCTGCCCCACTTTATTTCCCGTAACTTTCCTAAGTACAAAGTGAGACAGAGCAGAGGCAAAAAGCAAAACAAAACAAACCCGCAGAGATCTTGGTTATTTGAAAACAACATCCCAACATGTTTACTATTCTCATCTTCTCTCATAGCTGGACTTTCTGGTGCCACTCCACAGGTTTCCCCACTGCTCCAACTCCAGATGTCTCATCGCAGCAGAAACTTTCAAAGAAAGTCCTGCCAGAGGTGGGTCTGGATTCCAGGTCTTCCCCACCTTCGAGGCACTGACAGCACCAGGACCTCCTCTAACTAATGCCCTGTCATAGCCTTTTCTGCCAGACTGTAAGCTCTATTAGGACCGTGACCTTGAACCCTATCCTATGTGCACAAGACACTCTGTGTATGTGACGAGTGAACGTGTGAATCAATGAGTGAAAAAATTAATCCATTTTCCATGAAAATTATTGAAGAGTTGAATGTAAATACTTACTATTGGAGTGTACTCAAACTAGGACTACACCTTTTCCTAATTATAATGTGACTACCTACTATGTAAGGTTATCTTCTAAATGTTATGTCTCACATTCCCTTTCTAATCAGTGATACATTATTCTAAGAGAGGAACACAGTATTTTACTATTAAGAGCGAAATATTCATATGAAGTGTATCTAATTCAACTCCTGTCCACACTAGACCTACAAGAAACTTCAAAGTTAAGATTTTGATATTGTGCTTGAAGAATGGTTACCAATTAAGAGTTGTCAAGACTTTTAAGTAAAAAACAGTCCAATGAGTTTACAAAACTTTGGTGAAATCCCTTCAGTGCAAAGTAACAGCATATATGTAACTACATAGAATCTTTTTATAAATCCAAGTAAAAAATTGAAAATAAAAATGCTGTGATAATTTTTGAGAATCTATTCTAAACTTTTCTTAAAACTGTTATCAACCTTTTTAAAAAGATACAACTAAAGAACTGTTAACAGCTAAGCATTAGAATAATTCCCCAATGATTCCTTCACTATAGGCAAATTTAACAACACAAAAGGTCAAAGACATCCTTTAAGAAAAAGAAAAAAAACCCAAAAAACTAGAGTCTTCATGGCAAGATTTAACTCACAACCAAGACCAAAAACAAAAAAAAGATTTTTTTCAGAAATGGTCCAAACACTGCTGAAAAATAAACACAACTGAAGACATGTATAATAAACATAGAATACACATGTAATAAATGGCTAAAGTTTCATTAACTGATAGTAACAAGAGCTGACAAAGTTGCAGATCAACTGGGTCTCTCACAGACTGCAGATAAGATGCAGCACAGAGCAGCTGTTATGGAAAATAGCAGTTCCATAAAGTTACTGACAGCAATAAATCTACAATTATTACAGGACCAAATAATTTCATTTCTCGGTATTAACTCAAGAAACCTGAAAACTTTTGTCCCTCACACAGACTTTGACGCAAATGTTTATAGTATCTTTGTGCATAATTGGCCAAAACTGAGAGCAACTGAAATGTCCATTGATTGCTGAATGGACACACTTTGGTACCTGGATACCGGGGAATGGTGCTCAACAACATCAAAAGAAAAAAAACTCAGTGGTATGCTAGAACAGGATGGTACCCGCCCAGTGCTAAGTTTTTGGAATTTTTTGCAAGCTGGTTTAAGAAGCCAAACATAGGCTAGGTGTCAGTGTTCAAGCCACAATAAATAGCAAATGGACAAACCAAGGAGGCAGGAGGGGCAGGCAGGCTGTGAAAACATTTATCAGCCTACCACTGAATGCACTGTTACATCCAAGAGCTGAGTGAATATCACAAGCATTGTGCAAAGAGAGAGAAGACATGAAACCAACAAACAGTATGATTTCATTTACACCATATCCTAGGAAAGACAAAACTCTAAGAACCTTAATTAGATTACCAGAGGTTCATGGTAGGAAGAGTTCTGGCCACTAAGGGCATGAGAGGACTTTTTGGAATGAGGGAAAAGTTCTATGGTACATCTCAATTGGCAGTGAAGATTATCCAACTAGATGCAGTTGCAGAGCTTTTACTGCATGTAAATTACTTTCATAAACCTGCCTTTAAAAAAATTAAGTAAAAGCCATTTATTTATTTTACGGATGCTAAATATATCAAATATACAAAGGGGAAAGTGGAACTCAGTGGAAACACCAGGAAGGCACATTTTGATACAATATAAAAAGAAATATTTAAAATGTCAAAAAGTGAAATGAATCTGTAATCACAGAAAGTACTAAAATCCTGTGAATGATCCTGCCAAAGATGCTGCAGCAATGGCTCTACTCTGGTGTGAGTTCAAACTAGTATTAACAGAGGTTATTATCACTCAGATATCTTTCTACTGGGCATCTATGGCCCCAAATCCCATGGTATTGGATGTGTCTATAATCTCAGATAAATTTTCATGTCTATCTAAAACATCACTTAATCATTTTAACATCAATTAAACGCTGTCACTGATTCAAAGTCCAGTACAGCCTGGTTATTAGCATTGCTGGCTCTGGGATTATACAGTCAGGGGTCAAATGTTGGCCCACTAATATCTAAATGTCTCTAAATATTTCTCTCTCCATCTGTAAAAAGGGATTAACATTTTCCTGAGGTTTGCATAAGAGTGCATGAAAAACTATTTCTGTGTGCTCTCAATCATAAACATTGCTTAGACATAATTACAAGGAAAGTATATAAATTACACTAAGAATTTTAACTTTCCACAAATACTGTACTAGAAATTTATTCCCTACTTTTCTTCGACATGGGGTCTCATTGTGCTGGGGCAATAACACCAGGGCTCAAGCCACTGACCTTCTTCAGCCTCACAGGTGCTGGGACTACAAGGCCCTGCCTGGAAATCTGTTCATTATTTATATGGCCAGTGGTTCATCTTTTGTAGACTAAGTTCCTTTTAAGAATATGATGACTGCGTGGCCTCTTTACCCAGAAAAAAATGCAAATAGATGCTACATCTTGTATATGATTTCTGGAGACCAGGGACCTCATGAAACACATGCATAAAATTAAGAATGCCTGATAAAAACTCTTAAAAACTGCAAAGTTGAACAGTGGAATTCAAAGAATCTTCCAAGGAGAGAATCCAACTGATACTGAAATATTACACTCATTTAATTTTTTGGTCCTATTTTGCAAGTACCAAGATCAGAGCATCATGTCTTCTAATTCATATCTTTTTGCAGAAATTTTAAGTTAGAAGCATATTTTTAAATGAATCCATTTCACAACACACACAGAAACTTGTAGTAAAAATCTATCTCTGGTAGCTTGAGACAGAATGGTTTAAAGCGTAACACACAGTATGTGCTCAAATATCATAGGAAGAGTCCTCAAGTCTAATGCAATATATATTTTTAAATACTGCATAAAAGCTCACCAAGCTAATTCCTATACTTAGAGTCCCATGGCAAGTTTTTCTTTTTAAAGTGGGATGTTTTGTTTACTAGACCTATTAGCAAAAACCATGTCTAGATTTTGTAAATCAGCACATTCTTGGTCCTATTTGTGATGTTTATTTGTCACAGGGCACAATAGTGGAAACTAATTGTTCCAATTCTACCAAACAAATAACCAACCTGGAAATATGCTATCTCAATACAAAAGGTTTTGTTTTCTTTTTTGAATTGTTTGGCTTCCAGGTGACACAATAACTAGTTGGCAATAACCAATTCCTGCCCATTACTGAACAAGAATAGTTTTTTGCATGCATAAACACCATTTTCCCCTAGAAAGCACCTAACCATTTTCAAAAGACTGAATGTCTAAGCCAGAGTTGACATACATAGTAAACAACTGCTGGGTCTAGGGCACCACATCATGTCGGTGCAGGAAGACCTCACAGGGGAGATTTGGAATCAAATGGCCAAAAGCGATGAAATGCAGCACCTCTCGGTCCAACTCTGGCCAGATGGATTTGGTCACAAAGGTCATGGGTGTTTTTAAACCGCGGCGTAAGCGTGAATGTTTGGGATGCCACAGCATCGCCTGCACAGGAGGGCAGGAGCATCTCCCACTCCTTCTCTAGGGAAGGGTTCCAGGTGCCAGGCTTGAGCCCGAGGCCCGCAGCCCGGAGCAGGTGCGGGATGAGGCCTGGCCCGGTGCGCGCGGGAGCGGGGACCTCGGGGACCGGGTGGGGGTGCGGACCGCGCCCACCCCGGGCGCCCAGGTCGCCGTCAGCCCGCTGTTCGCGGAGACCGTCCCCTCCATCCCCTCCCCGCACCCGGACCCCGGCCCGCTCCCGACCCCGGCCCTGCACCGGCGCCCTCTCCAGGCCTTGGGGACGCGGGCCAGGCTGGCACTGTTGGCCTCGGCCGAGAACAGCAGCTGGGCCGCGGCCTGCGCCCGGGGCCGGACGGGCGCCCTGGCCAGGCGCGCACAAAGGAGGGGCGCGGACTCACCAGAAGGGACGAGAACGCCTCTAGGGACCGGGGACCGGGGTGACACCGCCGGGGACTGAGCCCGGCCCGGGATCGGGTCTGGGGGCGGCGGCCGAGGTGGCCGGGACCGCGCCGCCGCCTACCCGGCTCCGGGCCTGGCCCCCGTGCCGCCGCGCCCCGCTGCGCGCCCGGCGCCTGCCGCCACGGCCTGGGCGCCGCCCGGGGCTCCGCTCCCCATCAAGGCCCGGACGCGATGCGGCGCCCGAGCAGGGACGTGGGGGCGCGCCGGTTCGCGCGGCCGCCGGTGGCCATCTTGGTCCTCGCTCGGCTCCCTCGGCGTCCCCAGCTCCGCGGACGCCGGGATCCTCCTCCTCCTCCCGCTCCTCCTCCCGGGCCGCCCTAGCCGGGCCCCGCCCGCGTCCCCGCTCCTCCTCCTCCCCCAGCCCGCCCGTCCGCAGGCACCGTGCGTTCCCGTCCCTGCCCCGCGCGCTCCCGTCCCTGCCCCGCGCGCTCTAGCCTGCCGCGCTCACCTCCCTCCGGCTCCCCGCGACCCCGCCGGGGAGGGCCCTGCTCTGTACCCACACTCGCCCCCGTCCGTCACGCGAGACAGGAAGCGCGAGGCTGCACCCGGTCCGCCCGGCCGGAGCACAAAGCGCGGCCCTGCCGGCCCTCACAGCGCCGCCTGCGCCCTCCGGACCGCTCCTGAGCCCTTCTCATAGGGCGCCCTCCTCCGGGACCTGGAGCGCGTCTCCCGAGGCCCGGGGCTCTCTTTTCCCTCCTGCAAAGGGCATTGTTTGCACCGCCACAGCCTCCGGCAGTGTCGTGCACCAAAGTGCGCTCTGGGGAGCTAAGAACGGTGTGACCCTCGGTTGTGGAACCCACACACGATGGGGGTCGCGCTTCGGTTCTGGGCGTTGGAACAACTGAGTCAGCAGTTAGGACTGGACTCCCTCGCGCAGCCCCGTGTGTGGAAGTGGTGAGGATTTCCCCTCGTGGAGATGAAGCAATAGGGGCTTGCTGTTTGCTCCTGAGTGGCCCAGAGCGCCTCGGGAATTGGACCCATTTGTGCTGGCGGACTCACCGAGGCCCCTTCCTGCGGCCCAGCCCGAGATGCATGTGAGAGGAGCCGCTGGGGGTTCTGCTTCTGGGGTGCCTGCCAGAGACAAAAGGACATTGCCTTTGAGAAGAACAGATGAGAGGTGTTCAAAGGTTATTCCTTCAAGAGGCCAAGTGAAACAGGAATGTCTTAACGTGTAGTTTTAGACTCTACTTAAAATGAGTCGTTTTAAAGTTCAAATCTAAGATTCTGTAATTATAAAAATGTAGGGATTTCAAAGCTCCGAAAGCTTTTTTGCAAAACGAAGCTAAAACGCACTTAATAAAAATGTTAGTATCCTTTGATGGAAAGGGGGGGGAGACTTTTTCTTTCATCTTCACAGAGTAACCTGTACCCAGTTAAAATTTCAGTTACCCGTATCCTTAGGTACTAATAACTCTTCTACTTGAAATCAAAAATCTGCACCATGGCCGAAAACTCTTAAGCCCGAACAAAGTCTCTGAAACAGCATTAATACATTGTAGAATAAATGATTGAAAACTAAGTACCAATGTGGGGAGGGAGCCATGTGTATTGATGTTCCTTCCTTGTGGACTTTCATGTTTATTCCTTAGATTCTGTTTCTCCAGGCCAAGGAAATTATCACAAAATTCTTGACTTTTAGGTATTCACTCATAAAACTATGTTTGGAGAAAAAAAGAAAACCTATTGGAGGATAGGAATACACACAGGGAGACAATCTGTTGATTTAAACGTTGAGCCCAAAACACATTTTAAAAGAGAGATTTTCAATTAATTATGAAGTTTCAGGACTCTTGTAATTGAAATTTTGTTTACACTAAAGGAAGAAAAATTCCACGTTTTAAAATCCAGTATTACTTTTATTATTAAATATTTTTGTGTTAAAATATATATTGTAATAAAGTTCATGCAGTTTTCATGATGTTGTTCAAACAAAATCTCACAAAGGTTTGCAATGACTGACACAGAAATAAATGAAGCAAGGTTTTCTCTTTTTTTAACAGAAGCCACAAAAATAAGAATGTGACAATGGTGGATGGAATCCAGAGAAATCAGACCCTTCACATTTACTTTTCTGCGGCTGTTTCAGATCCGTCATCATTACAGGGCTTACCTTTAGTCTTTGTTCCCAGCTAAATGTAGTTTCTCTGTAATCTTAGGCTTGGGTATTTTAAAAAAGTGAAATTGATCAGGCCAGGTTCTCCCGCAACATGACTATTGTTTCTTATGCATGCACTCTCCGATGAACTCAAGGTCCTCTATAAAACAAAGAATTTTGTTAAAGTGGGATAAATCCTTTGTGTGAGGCCAGATGGAAGGAGATCCAGGCATGTGCAGCAGACTCCTCTGGGAATGGAGAGGCAGGCATGAAGGGCCATTTCTAAACAGTTCAGCACCACCAGACTAGTTCCCAACAGCATCTACGAAGGAGGTGATCGTGGACAGGAAGGATCCAGAGGATGTGCCCAACAATGAACAAAACCCATGCTTGCTTTAATATGACTGAAAATTCTATGAACATGAATAAGCAAAACAACTTTAAAGGAGAGAGGGGTGGAGTTAAAAGTTTCATGAAAAATATCTGAGATGAAGAGGAAGAAAAATTTAAAATGAATATAAAAGCAACTTTGGCAATTGTTAGGATAAATAATATGTACTGAAAAGTTACTATTAAACAAGTATTTCCTTTACGTTTGTTTTCAAGACTAATTAATTTAAACATGGGCACTTAGAATTATCCCAGAAATACCTATCAGTAAATTCTAGAATTCCAAGATATTACCAGAACACAGCTAAGTTATGCTAGAACACAAAAGTCATAAGGAATTAAGGCTTTAACTGATACACTCACACAAAAATTACTTATGCACTACATTGCTTAATTGTTGCGTTTAAAATATATTTCCCCCTTCCCAGGCTATTAGCTGCAACAATAGTATTACCATATTGTTTTTTCTTTTTTTTTTTATATTGTTTTTTCTTGTTTGAAAGAACCAGATGGAAGAGAAACTGAGCAAGCAAATGAAAGTCTCGAGGGATTGTGAGAACTGAACGTTTGTAAAAAGCATATTCCAGACCAGAAGATGGTCTTTGGTAAATGTGCAGTTTTATTCTCACAATCTCTGTTCCTTAGAAAAGTAATCATATTTCTATTCCACATATTTCTCTCATGGCCTGTTAAAGATCAAGTGAATAATGACAAGCCATATTATCTGCACTGATGGAAATTGAGTATCATTCTTCACTCCTCAATTTAGAGAACTCCTTGTAATTAACTGATGAGCTGTCCCCAAGACAGAGCCATTTAGGGTCATTACTGAACTCTAATTGGGGGAAATCCTTTCAGAAAGTTCCAATTAGAGACATTTTCTGTTGTTCTTATGAGTACTACATTCAAAGGAGGTAGGGGAGCATTCATTTTCTTGGTGAGTGTGGCTTGGTGTATTGTTTCTGTTTCTACTTAAGTAAATAATAAAAGGTAAAGATCTTTAAATTTCAGAGTATGTGAGAAATCTGAATAATAGCAATATGTGCTCTTGTTCATCATAATGACCAGGATTATAATAGAAAAAGTGTTTTTAAAAGGATTTTATTATTTATGAGTTCTATTTCTCTATGAAGCTGAAATCTATTTTCATTTCTCTTGGATTTCTTCAGTTATGCAGAGTTTAGACTTTTTAAACTAGGATTTTTATGATGTTTTTACAAGTTAACAGTACATATAGTACATTTATTTCACTTACAAAAATATTTTGGCCAAACAAAAAAATAATTAAATGGCTTTCTTAACATTTTGTGCAGGGCTAGGGATTTAGCTTGGTGGTGCCACTCCTGCCTCACAAGCGCAAGGTCCTGAGTTTGATCCCCAGTACCAAAAAAACAAAACAAAACATTTTGTACAAACCATGTAGCAATGTGAATGAAACCTGGGTGTCCTGACTCAGTCACAAGTCTGAAACTTCAGAGTTTTCTTGTTTTGTGTTGGTTTGGTTTTTGGGTTTTTGACACCACGTCTTACTACGTAGTTCATTCTGGCCTTGAACTCACTATGTAGCCCACGCTGGCCTCAAACCTTCAGTGATCCTCATTCTTCAGCCTCCCAAGTGCTGAGATTACAGGTATGGGCCACTATGCTCAGCTTGAAACTTCAGAGTTTTTGAGAAGATTTATCTTACAGGTGAGAAATGGAAACTTTTAACTATGCCATGTCAATTTAAACACTATTGAAATTGTATTTACAGGATTATTGTTCAATTTTGATTTTTCTTAGAAGTAAACCTAAATAGTAAACTGAGTTTTCCTGGTTACAAAAATGAGAATTGTTTGCAATAAAACAAGTTAAAAAAAAAATTCAAATATAAAAAGTTTGTTTACTAAAAAAAAGTGTGAATTATTTTTAATCTAGAATAGTCCCTATTCTACAATATTCATTTAGGATAAAAAAGTACAAGTAAAAGTAAAACTGTCAAATATCTCCTATTTCACAGATTGAGTGGAAATTTGTGTCCTGAGGAAACAAAAACCTCAATTACCTAAATAAGGTAAAGTACTGCCATCTGCTGACGAGGATTGAAAAACTAGCCCTTGAGATCTGTATAGTTAATTTATTCCACGTCTTTTAATCTTGCTAAAAAGTACCACACTGGGAGATATAAAAATTAATCCGTCCCCTAAATGAAAACTTAGGACTATATGATCCATTAGCGTGTAATTGCTGTTTTTAGCTTTGAAAATAAACCAACATTTAAAAGTGACTATATTGGTCATGTAACCATATTTGGTTAGAACCACAGTAGTTAAATGGCTAAAATGTAAATGAAGAAATGAAGTTATTGTATTAGCCATTTTTCCATCACTGGAACAAAATACCAGACACCCACAACTTTAAAAAAGAGGGGTTCATTTTGGCTTACCCAGACATGAGCTCATCAATGAATTAATCCACTGATCAATGGATTAATCCACTGATGACTACAATGCACCATGATCCAACCACTTTCCCAAAGCCCCTCCTATGAATGAGGGGCTTTTGGGGGACATTTTAGATCTAAACTATAAGGTTTTAACTAGAAGTTCTGAATTTGGTAAAACTTTAAAGACTTTTCCTTATAAATGTATAGCTACACTAAAAATAATTTAGATAATAGAAAAATTTGAAGTTTGAGTCATGACTCAGTTACTTGGCAAATAGTTGCATGGCTGCTATGCCAGTACTGTACTTCAGTCTCCTGTGGAAGATATAAGCAGGACCCAGGGTCTGTCCTCATGGGTTGCAGTCTGGTGAAAAGCTATCCTGCCTTAAGAACAAAGAAGCATATATAACATGCTACAAGAGGACTTCATTCTGCTCTAGTGGTGCACACAAATCATTGCCAGCAATATAAATTGAAGTTTGGTAAGCATTTGTTTCTCTCCTCAACTACTATAAATAATCACTGGACTTATTCAAGAACTATATTTTAAACCTTTTCCCTGTTTTTTTTGTTCTGTTGCTGTACTTAGAAACCCCCGAGGGTAATACGCATAACACTTCAGTTTCTCTTATTCCCTGCATCAAATCTATTATCAAACATCAATTCTACTTCCTAAATATCTCTCTAATAGGAACTTTCTTGCCATTTTCTCTGGCACTACCCTGGCCTGGCCTCCCTTTCACAACTACAATTACATCTTAACAGGTCTACCCACATTCCCTTGGACGATTTTTATTCCCACTTGCAAATCCTCCCTGTCTCCAGGGACCTGGCATAGTTGGTGAACCACCCACATCTCCAACATCAAATCAAACCATGATTTTTTATGCTTTCTCTGCTGCTGGCACCAGGGCCTGCTCTCAGTCCCTCCTCCGTGGCGTTCCCCTGCAGGACTTTGCACAGACCTGTGTCCATTCGCTGTCCCTTTTTCAATTACTTTAAAGATGCCTTTACCAAGCTAGGTCACAAATCTTACATTAATCTTTTCTAGAACCACTCACCCTTTCCTCATAACATTCAACACAGACAGAATTTTATAGTTTTATACTTTATGATCTGACTTACTTGAGGACATCACTTATGGATGTCAGTGTCTTTTGGGGCTTTTTAGTGTTTCAATTTGGGTAACATCACTTTCCATTATAAAAATCTTCTACTTCATAGTAAAAAGTTTGGATAAGCAATTAAGAACTACCATAACTTAATGAAGTATAATAATTTAAGGAAGGAATAAAATACACTGCATTATGGATGATTCCAAACACAGACTACTTTCTCTCCTTGGAGAACTAATTTAGTGTATTGGGTTTTCCAAATGTTGTGATAAGACTGGAAAGCACATTTGTTTTCTTGTTGGTACTGGGGATCGAACTGAGACTGGAAAGCACATTTGTTTTCTTGTTGGTACTGGGGATCGAACTGAGACTGGAAAGCACATTTGTTTTCTTTACATTTACCTATTAGGCTCAGCAGTCTTAATCACAATTCTTGCTAATTTAGGGGCACTCTATCCTTAAGACAACGTCATATGTGGAAAGGAACTGTTAGACAAGTTAAACATTGACCTAATTTATCTAGATCTTCTGTCATTAAAATGTTTTCTGCTTCCTCCTTTGTTCTTCCTGGTCTCTTGACATTTCTACCAAAATTGTTTGCCTTTAAAAATCAAGTTCCTCTTTTAACTGTACTTTTGAAACTTCCAGGCAACAATGGGATGGAGAAGGACACAATACCAAATAAAATAACTGAAAATATACCCATATTTGCTTAATTTTATCAGTAGCTTGAGTTTCTATATAGCAGCTCTCAGCAATAAATAGAAGTTTCATTGTTGTTGGCATTGTTGTTTTGTGGCATTGGGGATTGAACCCAGAGGCTCTCTATCACTGAGCTACACTCCCAGCCCTTTTTATTTTATTTTGAAAAAGGGTCACTAAATTATCCAGACTGACCAATCCTCCTACCTCAGCCCGCCAAATATTTGGGACTACAGGCAGAAGCCACAGTGCCCAGCTTGGATTTCTATTTTTATGCCTTATTTTTATTTCTAATTAAGAAATTAAATATTCTGAATTTAAATTCAAGTATTATAAAATCCATTATAGTACACATCCAACATCACTCATTTTCCTTTTCGTAACTCCAAATTTAGTTTAATGACCGACTGATGATTTTTGTTTCAATTTGCTAGATATTTTCTACTCAAATCTCTAAAACTGAAATCATCTTCCCCTAAAGTTATTCTTACTCCTATTTCTTTTGTCTCCATTATAGTAGTCTTCATCTAACCTTCTAGCATAAATGGAGCAATGTGGATGACACATGAGGATGTTGTAAATTGCTTATTGTTTACAGGTGTTCACTGCCTTTGCCCAAGACACTATCGGAACAACAGGCTTTACCATGTGACTCGCTCCAACCAAAAAAATGCAAGTATAAATGACTGTGTCCCTCCAGGCAGAATTTAAGCACCGGAACACAGTCTACCATGCTTTTTGTCCTATGCCAGGACTACCAGTAATAGTCCTGATGCTCCACGAGCTTAGAACTGGCAGGAGGGGATGTGAAACTCTACTGAACCTACAAAAAAACAGCATGGCCAAAACCTCAGATACAGAATTGTGTGATGGCAATGTGAAGGTAAAATTTTGTGAACATGAGACATCCTAGCTTATGATCTTAGTTACTTTCTTGTTGCTGAGACACAATACCTTATACCTACGTCTCTAAAGAGAAGAGGTTGATACTGGCTCACAGTTTGTAGAGGTTTCGGTCCATAGTCTGCTGGCTCCAAGGCAAGGTGGAATGGCAGAAGAGAAAGAGCTCTTGGCATGGTGGCGGAAAGCAAAGATCAATAGAAGTGGAAAGGAAATTAGATCCCCCCAGTGACCACCTCCTCCAGCCAGGCTTTACCTCTCAAGATCACATTTAACTATAAGCTCATTGGTGGACTAATCCACTGGTGAGTATCATGCCCCCATGATCCAATCACCTCCCCAAAACCCCACCTATGAGCACATGAAGCTTTGAAGGAACATCAGGATATAAACCATAACACTTAAAATGACTGATCCGGATGGCTGGGCATGGTGATGCATGTCTGTAATCTCAGCACTTTGGGAGGCTGAGGCAGGAGGACCATGAGTTTGAACCCAGCCTGGGCAACTTAGTGACTTAGTGAGACCCTGTCTCAACAAACCAACCAACCAACAAACAAATGAAAGGCCCTGACTTCAATGCCCCTTATAGCATAATAAATCAGTCATTCAATCAATAAAATAAAGATAGCAAGATAGAGACCTTTTTGTTTCATCTTTCTACTAGAAATGCACCAATAATAGAAAAATTGAAAAATAATGTAGTAGAAACACACAAACAGGAGTTAAACTTCATCTTCAATGACAGAAGGAAATGTTACAACCCTAAGGTACAAAAGAGGAAGCAGGTTTACCAGGCGATGATGAGAAATAAGGGGAGAGGCTGATGGCTGAGAACCAAAGCAGACCTCTAATCCTCAACAGGACACTACTTTCTCTGCTCAGAAGAGATGAAACCTGGAAAGACTGTGATCAGAGTGGCAGGAGCTGGATCTGGAGGGGCCTCAGGAGGCGAGGGCCATCTTCATAAAAGGGCAGCTTGTGAGGGGAGAAACCAGGTGGGCGGGAGCTGGACAGCCTCAGCACTGAGCAAGGAGAGGGCCAGGAGAAAGAAGAAGGAGGGAAGAAGGGAGGAGACCGCCATCTCCTATCACTCCCCAGGCCTGAGCTACTTTGTCAGTAACTCCTCCATTAGTCCTGTGTCCCAGGGAAACCTCTCACTGTAAAGGACAGGGGAAATAATTTGCTTTTGTATCTTCTGTGGTAGAGACAACCAAGGGAGAAGGATGAGAAATCTGAAAATTCTTGCCACTACCATCCACTACCCCATGGAATCAGGTTGGAATACACAAATAAAAATTTTAAATAGAACAAAGAAACATAAAACAGCTACAAAAGAGGATGCAGTGTAAGATAAATCATCTTATTAATAGGCCAACAGTTAAATAAATATTCCCTCATGGTCTCCAGGCAGGTTGAATGTTGCCCTCACCCAGTTCATATTCACCCAGAACCTCAGAATGTGACTTTATTAGAAAATAAGTTTTTGAAGATGTAATTAGGAAGATGAGGTCATACTGGGTTAAGGCAGGCCCTAAGTCCTGTTTAGCATTCTTATGAGAAGAAGAGAGGATGTACAGACACAAAGAAAGAGAGAAGCCATGTGACAGCAGACGCAGAGGTTGGAGTGAGGCACATACACACCACAGCAGCAAGGATTTCTGGGAGCCAAGAAGCTGGGAAGAGGCAAGGAAGCTTTCTTCTTAGAACCTTCAGAGGAAGCATGGGCCTGTTGACACCTTGAGTTCAGATTTCAAGCCTCCAGAATTGTGAGTCAGTACAAGTCTGTAGTTTGGAGCCATGCAGTATATAGCCCTTGACAACTAATAAAGTCTTCAAAAAATTGCACACCAGAGGCTGTGGTGGGTGGACTCTAGGATAGCCTCCCAGGACCCCTGTGTCTTGGTGTTCTCACCCTTGGGTAAACTCCTCTGCTTGAATGTGGTAAGACCTGTGATTTGTTTTTCGCCATGGTAATCCAACAGGCAGGATAAGTGTATGATTTTTTTGAGTTCTTTATATATTCTAGATAGTAGTCTTTTGGCTGAGGAACAGCTGGCAAAATACTTTCCCACTCTGGGGGCTGTCTTCTCCCTGTTGGTGGTTTCTTCTGCTGTGCAAAAGCTTTCCAATATGATGAGATCCCAGTGGGTGATTCCTTGTGATATTTCCTATGTCATCGGAATTTTTCTTAATAAAGTTTTTGCCTATACCCAAGTTTTCAAGAATTTTACCTATTTTATCTTCCAGCAGATTAAGTGTTTCTGTTTTGAAATTTAGACCTTTGATCCATTTAGATTTTGATTTAGTGCATGGTGAGTGTTTTCCCAGCACCACTTAATAAAGAAGCTGGCTTTCTTCCAGTGAGGATGTTTGGCCCCTTTATCAAAGATAAGGTGGCTGCATGTGTTTGGAGTTGTTTCTGCATCTTCTATATTGTTCCATTGATCTTCTGGTTCTTTTTTTATTTTATCATGGTAGCTTTGTAGTATAAATTTAAGTCAGAGATTGTGATGCTCCCTGCTTTGCCTTTCTTGCCCAGAATTACTTTTGCTATTCTAGGCCTTTTCTGGTTCCAAATGAATTTTAGGATTGTTTTCTCTAGTTCTGTGAGGTATACTATTGGTATTTTGATTGGGATTGAATTAAATCTGTATAACAATTCTGAAAGTGTAGCCATTTTCACTATATTGGTTCTGTCTATCCAAGAACAAGGGATAACTTTCCATTTTCTGATATCCTCTTCAATCTCCTTTTTCAGAGTACTGTAGTTCTCAATGTAAAGGTCTTTTACTTCCTTCATTAGATTGATTCCTAGGTATTTTATTTTTCTTTCTGCTATTTGAGAAAGGTCTTCTTTATTTTTCTCTCAGTGCGTTTGTTATTTATGGACAGAGATGCTATTAATTTTTGTGTTGGCTTTGTATCCAGCTACCCTATTCAGTTTGGTCATTAAATCTAGGAGTCTTTTGGTGGAGTTTTTGGGGTCTTCTATGTAGAGTATCATGTCACCAGAAATAATGATAATTTAACTTCTTCCTTTCCTATCTTTATTTCTTTTATTTCTTTCTCTTGTCTAATTGCTCTGGCTAATGTTTCTAGAACTATATTGAACAGGAATGGTGATAATGGGCATCCTTGACTTATTCCTGATTTTACCTTGAAAACTTCCAGTTTTTGACCATTTAGTATGATGTTGGCTTGGTTTGTCATAGATGGCTTTTATCAAATTGAGATAAAGACTATGTATTCCAATTTTCTGTAGGGTTTATCATGAATGGCTGTTGGACTTTTTCAAATGCTCTTCTGCATCTACTAAGATGGTAATGTGGTTTTTGTCCTTGGTTCTGTTAATATCGTATATTACATTTAATGATTTATGTATGTTAAACCATCCCTGCATTCCTGGGATGAATCCTACTTGGCTATGGTTTATAATCTTCTTGATGATTTACTGCATTCTGTTTGCCAATATCTTAAGGATTTTTGTGTCTATGTTCATTAGGGAGACTGGCTTGTAGTTCTCTTTTTTGGTTGGATCCTTCTCTGGTTTTGGTATCAAGGTAATGCTTGCTTTCAGGAATGAGTTTGGAAGTATTGCTTCCCTTTCAATTTCATTAAAGAGTTTGAGGAGCAGTGACATTAGGTTTTCTTTAAATTTCTTGTAGAATGCAGCAATGAATCCGTCAGGATCTGGACTTTTCTTTGTTGGTTTTTTAAAAATTACTTCTTAAATTTCATTGACTGATAATTGTGTTACCTAGAGTTTTTACATCTTCTTGATTCAGCTTTGGTATTTCATATGTATGTAGGAATCAATCTGTCCATTTTTTCGTGTGTTTTTCATCTTATTAGAATTCAGGTTCACAAAGTAGACATCAATGATCCTCTGGATTTCTGAAGGATTCATAATGATTTTACTCTTTTCTTTCCAATTGCATGGATTTGAGGGTTTTTAAAAATAAGATTGGCTAAAGAATTTTCTATTTTATTTAATCTTCCAAAGAACCAACTCTTGATTCTTTGATTTTTGGGTATTATTTTCTTAGTCACAATAGCATCAATTTCTGCTCTAATCTTTATTTTGGTTTTTTTCTTTTGGTACCAGGAATTGAACTTGGGACCTTGCACTTGCAAGGTAAGCAGCAGAACCAGTGAGCTAAATCCCCAGCCCCTAATCTTTATAATTTCCTCCTTTCTATGTGCTTAATGTTTAACTGGCTCTTCTTTCTTTAGAACCTTGACGTTCAACATTAGGTTATTTATTTTAGCTCACTCTGTTTTTCTGATGTGGGAATTTACTGCTATAAATTTCACTCAGAGGTTTGCTTTCACTATGTCCCATAAGTTCCAATATGCTGTATTGGCATTATTATTTAATTGTGGAAATGAATTTCTTCTTTAATTTCGTCTGTGACCCATTGGTTGTTCAGAAGGGTGTTATTTATTTTCCATGTGTTTGCAGTTTTTGTGGTTTCTTTCATCATTGATTTCACTGAACTATGATCTGATAATATGCACGGGATAATTTCAGTGCCTTTGCACTCACTTAGGCATATTCTATGGTTTTGTACGTGGTCTATTTTGGAGAAAGTACCTGGTAAGCTGAGAAGAATGTGTATTTTAATGTTGTGTGGTGAAACACTCTGTAGACATCTACTAATTCTATTTGTTCTAAAGTTTGATTCAGTTCTGATACTTCTTTTTTGATTTTTTTGTCTAGTTAACATGTCTATTTGTGGCAGTGGGGTTTTGAGATCCTCCATTACTATTGTATTAGTGCTTATTTGATTTTTCATGTCCATTAATGTTTGTTTTATATACTTGGGTGTGCTTGTATTTGGTGCATATATATTTATGATAGTTATTGCTTCCTCTTGTGTTGTTCCCTTAAAAAATATGTAGTGACATTCTTTGTCTCTTCTGATCAGTCTTGGCTTGAAATCCATTTTGTCTGAAAATAGAATTGCTGCCCTTCCTTTGTTTTCTAGGTTTCTGTCACATGGAGTATTGTTTTCCATTCTTTGACTTTCTGTCTATGAGTTCCTTTTTGAATTAAGTATGTTTCTTGTATGCAGCATATTGTTGGATCCTGGTTCTTGATCCTTCTGCCAAAGTGTTTCTTTTGATCAGTGAATTGAGACCATTTACACTGATGGTTGTACCTGATATGGTTGTACCTTGATTTATCCTTGCCTATTTTCCTATTGTTGATTTCCTTTCTTTCCCCTCAGTTTAATTGCTTGACTCTCCTGGTGGATTCATTCTACTGGGATTCATGGAACCATTGCTTTCATTGTCTTTTTCTGTACTACCCTTCAGAACTTTTTGGAGTGTAGGTTTTGTGCTCATGAATTTCTTCAGGTGTTCTTTGTCAGGGAAGTATGTTTTTGTTGATAAGTCTGCTGTGATTCTGATGGGCTTTCCTTTACAGGTGATTTGTTTCTTCAACAGTCTTCAATATTCTATTGTGTTGAATTTCTAGAATCTTGACTATTATAGACTTTTACCAACCTATCTTAACCTATAATCACAATCAGAAATATAAACAAAGCCAAAAAATATAAAAAATTAGCATATGTGTCCCAAAAGTTTATTTAAAGAAATAATAGATCATCTTTGGGTTGTGTTCCAGAAATGCAATATATTATTTATATTTTGGGGTAAATTTTTGTGTTAAGTAAATAATAAGCAAGCTACTATGTGAGAAGGTGTAGAACATAAAAATAATTATATAGGTTTCAAGGATCTTAGAATCTGGTTGGAGAATGAAAAATTGGACATCATAAAAATTTAATTCACAATATGTATAAGAAATATTTAAAGGTAGTAAATTTTTTTTTTTACTGAATTATATAAATATTGCTAGGTGTTTGTGGAACATCAAATCACTTTATCTTTGGGTAGTAGAAGACATTACAAAGAGGAATAGTTATGAAGATGACCGGGGCAAGTATTGGTGAGAATATTTCAGGCAGGTAACACAACATGTAAAATTATGAGGGAAGTGAAGCTGTATATATTACATATCTTATCTAGAGTGAGCACATTTGCTAATAAAAGAATGAAATGTTATTGTTTAGAGACACCATCAGTTAAAACTGTATATTCAAAAGATATACAGTATTGTGTTTCTTTTCCTATGTCCAGCTGGTAAAATAATCTGGAATCTGTTGTCCAAATGAGGGGGACCCTTGATCTGCAGGAATGCAATTTATCTACTCTAAACTGAATGACCCTTCCCTTTATAGTTACCACCAGCATTCTGTTCAAGCCAGTTTGCTTTCTTTTCACTTTCTCTCTCTTAAGATGTAGCTGTGCAAAAGTGACCTTCTCTGATAGCTTCATTATGTTTTATATCTAGGTGTCCCCCCAAAGCCTTGTGTGCTTATAGATGAGGCTTTTTTTTTTTTTTTTTGTACCAGGGATCAAACTCAGGACCTTGCACTTGCAAGGCAGGTGAGGTACCACTGAGCTAAATCCCTGGCCCTGGATGAGGCTTCTGAAAGGTGATTGAATAATGAGGTGCTATAGCTTATGTGATGTTGGGAAGTAGGTCCTTGTTGGAAGAGCTGGGTCATTCAGGGCATAGTCTGAAAGGGTATCTGTCCTTCCCCAGCTCCTTGCTAACCTCACTCTGTTTCCTGGTAGCTATGACTTGAGCAAGTTTCCTCTGCCAGACTCTTTGTTTTCAACTTTAAATTTTTTTTTAATTAGCCCATGTTTGCAGTACATAATGATTACATTCATTAAGGGGAATTGGTACATGTACGTAACACATCTTAATTCTTTTTTTCCCCATCCCTTCCACTCCCATTGTTAAAAAATGTTTCTGTCAGTGTCAGATTTATTTTATAAGTCTTTATCAAATTAATTATCATACATACAGATTAACAGAGCAGGGTAACAGGTGAAAAACATATAAAACATACAACATAATTATACTAAATCAAGGTACACTTTTAGATACATTGCCTGTGCTAAATTACAATAATTTTTTATCTTTTTCTTACTGTCTTTTATTTTCCACTTTATTTATATATTGAGTTTCTCATATAAGAACAACCATGCACTATTTAAGCTTCTGTGTCTGATTTACTTCACTTAACATTAGGGTCTCAAAATGTACCAATTTTCCTACAAATGACTCCTACAAATGTTCTTCTTTATGCCCTCTAACAGACTCTTCCATCATGATCTCCTGCTTTGGAACTGGCCAACTACAAACTAAAACATGGGCCCAAATAAACCCCTCCTTCTTTGAGTGGTGCGTGCTGGGTGTTTGTTCCAGCAATGAGAAAGTAACTAAACATGCTTTAATTTTATTTTCTATATCCAGTCCCTGGATTCTTTTTTTTTTTTATCAAGAAATAACCTAGCATGAAGATAAAATTTTTGCCAAAAATTATGCAGAAGTCAACTCATATATATCAGAAATTATTCAAAATGAACTTGAACCTGGGTAGGAATACTGTGCTACATTGAATTTTTCCTTCATGTAAACATGATTAGTTTGTCCAATTGAGCTATGGATTCCTTGGGGCACAAAGACTAAATATTTGCAGCTCTTTGTGTACATGGTGAGGGGGAGCTCCCCACCACAGATTCGGAGTTGCAATTGTTCAGCTAGTCAGATGGGGAACATACCAGCCTTGTTTCTCTAATTGGCACATACTTACCAACAGAAGAGTCCCTTCCTGTTTGCAGAGTTTTCAGGGCACTCTTTTCACTGTTTGTGTCTCCCACTCCCTACAAATAGCTATGCCTCTTTCCTTCTACTTCTGATGCCTGGTTAATCTCTGATCTTCCTGCATTTCCCACTCCCTTACTGATCTTCATGCCAACCTCCCAAATCTATACAACGCTTACTTCTTAAATGTCCACTTACTTTTGCCTCAGTTTCCTTTATTATTTTCAAGAGGCCATTGTGAACACATCTGCTTTTACTCAGCATCTACTTCACTTCTGAAGTAAAAGCTTCTCAGTCTCCTGTTTCCTTCTCTGTCTTTGTCCAGACATCCTGCATTTATTCTCTAAATATTGACTGACTGGTTGGTTCTGCATAATACAAAAAAGTTACAGATGCCTCTTAAAAAATAATGAGAATTGTGACTTCCCACAAGCATGAATAGGGAGCAGATAAACTCTTGCATGACAAATGAAATATGCACTTTATCTCACTAGATTGCTCCTACAGGGATGCAAAATAAGCAAGTGATAGATCACCATCAACTAAATTGCAAACACTGCTTAGGTTTATAACACCCTTTTTAATACTTGAAACCATGTTTTGGTAGTTGCTTTTGAAATTATTATCTTGGTCAAAGGGAGCATGAAAAATGCCCATTGGATCAATAGTATATCCTTTTAAACTGATCTCAGCTCCTAACAGTGGTTGAAAATATGTTAAAGATCAAAGAATGCAAGGCTCCATAGGGGGCATATGAGTCAATGTCAGCATAAACAGCAGCAGTTACATAGCACAGCCACATCACCCTGTATGCCAGGTGGTGCTAAATGAGCATATAGGAGGTGGAATCTACAAATGCTTAGAATTTTAGGTCTTCTTTGTTCAACTTTGGTAATTCATATGTATCTAGGAATCTGTCCATTTCTTCTGTGTTCTCTATCTTATTGGCGTATAGGTTCTGGAAGTAGGTATTGATGATCCTCTGGATTTCTGCTGGGTCTGTTGTAATTTCACCCTTTTCATTACTAATTGCATGGATTTGGGCTTTTTCTTTCCTTTTTCTGACAAGGTTTGCTAAAGGTTTGGCAATTTTATTGATTCTTTTGAAGAACCAACTCTTGGCTTCATTGATTTTTTGTATCGTTCTCTTTGTCTCCATTGCATTGAATTCTCCTCTGATCTTTATAATTTCCTCCCTTGTATGAGCTTTGGGGTTGTCCTGCTCTTCTTTTTCTAGAAGCTTGAGGTTCAGCATCAGGTTGTTTAATTGGGCTGGTTCTGTTTTCCTAATATGTGTATTCACTGCTATGAATTTCCCTCATAAGACTGCTTTCATTGTGTCCCATAGATTCTGATATGTTGTATTGTCATTGTCATTTAATTGAAGGAACTGTCTGATTTCTTCTTTATTTATTTATTTATTTTTGTATTAAATTCTTTTATTGGTACATTGTAGGTATACAACACAATTACATTTCTCATTGGGAAATGTACCTTTATATAATGCATCTTGGTTCTTATTTTTTTCCCATTCCTAGCCCTCCCTTCACGCCCTCCACCCTTCCCTATTTACAAAGACTTTATTTCCATTTCTTATCATTTTTTCCTTTCCCTTCTTTCCTTTCCCCTGTGCCTCCACTACCCCTACCCCTTTGGACCTTTTATTCCTATTTTACATTATTGATTATTCATTCTAATAATTGGTACATTTTAGGTATACAATATAATGACATTCATCATTGGAAATTTGTACCTTTACATAGTCTGTTTTGGTTCTTGTTTTTCACCCTTGCCCAGCCCTCCCTTCAACCCCTCCAGCCCTCCCTATTTACAAAAATTTTGTTCCTATTTTTCCATTTTCTCATATTAATCCCATTCCCTTCTATCCTTTCCCCTGGCCCTCCCACTTCCTTCCCCTTTGCCCCTTTTCTTCCTATTTCACATGACCTATTATACATTTCGTCCTTATTTACACTTTCAGTTTCTCACACCAGAGAAACTATTCGGTATTTACACATGTGTGTCCTATTTATTTCACTTAAGAGTATTGCTTCAATGTTCATCCACTTAGCTATAAATGTCTCTAATTTCTCATTTTTTATGGCTGAGTAGTACTCCATTTTATTAAAAAACCACATTTTCTTTATCCAGTCTCCAGTTGATGGGCATTTGGGCTGTTTCCAAGTTTTAGCTATTACAAACTGTGCTGCTATGAACATGGGTGCACATATATCATTGTGGTATGATTCTTTTAATTCTTTGGGGAAGATCCCCAGCAGTGGAATAGTGGGGTCAAATGGGAATTCCAGTCCTAGTTCTTTGAGGTATCTCCATACTGATTTCCACAGTGCTTGCACCAGTCTACACCCTCACCAGCAGTGGAGCAGAGTTCCTCTTTCCCCACAGCCCCGCCAGCATTTGCTATTGGTTGATTTCATGATAGCAGCCATTCTTTCTGGAGTGAAGTGGAATCTCAGCATTGTTTTCATTTGCATCTCTCGAATGGCCAGTGACGTTGAACATTTTTTCATGTATTTATTTGCTATTTCTACTTTTTGTCTGAGAAATGTCTGTTCATTTCAGATGCCCATTTTTGGATTGGGTCTTTAAATTTGGGAGGTCTGATCTTTTTAAGTTCTTTATAGATTCGAGATAGTAGACCTTTGTCTGAGGAAGAGCAGGTGAAGATTTTTTCCCACATTGTGGATTGTCTCTTCACACTGCTGGTGGTTTCTCTTGCTGTGCAGAAGCTTTTTAATAAGAAGAGATCCCATTTGTTGATTGTTTGTGCTAGTTCACGGGCAACTGAGGTTTTGTTCATAAAATCTTTTCCTACACCGATGTCTTCAAGGGTTCTACCTAACCTCTGTTCCAACTGCTTCAGAGTTTCTATTTTAATATTTAGATCTTTAATCCATTTTGATTTTAGTTTAGTGCATGGGGAGAGATACAGGTCTGGTTTTAATCTTTGGCAAGTTGAAGTCCAATTTTTCCAGCACCATTTATTAAAGAGGCTATCTTTCCTCCAGTGAGGGTATTTGTCTCCTTTGTCGAAGATGAGATGGCTGAGTGTGTCTGGTGTTGTTTCTGCATCTTCTAATCTGTTCCACTGGTCCTCAAGTCTGTTTCTTTGCCAGTACCATGCTGTTTTTTATCACAGTAGCTTTGTAGTGTAGTTGCAGGTTGGGGATTGTGATACCCCTGCCATGTCTCTGTTACCTAGAATTGCTTTTGCTATTCTGGGTCTCTTCTTGCTCCAAATGAATTTTCGGATTGTTTTCTCGAGGTCTATGAAGTATGCTGCTGGGATCTCAATTGGAATTGTATTCAATCTATATAGCAGTTTTAGAAGTATGACCATTTTCACTATATTAATCCTTCCTACCCAGGAGCAGGGGATGTCTGTCCTTTTTTTGATATCATCTTCAATCTCTCTTTTCAGAGTGCCATAGTTTTCAGAGAAGAGGTCTTTGATTTCTTTCATTAGGATGATTCCTAGGTATTTCAGTTTATTTGATGCTATGGTGAAAGGAATTATTTGCCCTATTTCTCTCTCAGTGAGTCTGTTGTGCCATAGTTTTCAGAGAAGAGGTCTTTGATCTCTTTCGTTAAGATGATTCCTAGGTATTTCAGTTTTTTGGATGCTATTGTGAAAGGAATTATTTGCCCTATTTCTCTCTCAGTGAGTCTGTCATTAATGTAGAGGAAAGCTATTGATTTTTGTGTGTTGACCTTGTAACCAGCTACTTGACTGAATTTAGTTATTAAGTCTAGAAGACTTTTGGTGGAGTTCTTGGGGTCTTCTATATAGAATATCATGTCATCTGCAAATAATGACAATTTGACTTCTTCATTTCCTATCTTTATTCCTTTTATTTCTTTCTCTTGTCTAATTGGCGTGGCTAATGTTTCCAGAACTATGTTGAACAAGAGTGGTGATAGTGGACATCCTTGTCTTGTTCCTGATTTGAGTGTGAAGGATTTCAGTTTTTGACCATTTAGTATGATATTGGCTGTTGGTTTTTCATAGGTGGCTTCTATCAGTTTGAGGTAGAGACCATCTATTCCAATTTTTTGTAGGGTTTTTATCATAAATGCATGTTGGATTTTGTCAAATGCTTTTTCTGCATCTATGGAGATAATCATATGGTTTTTGTCCTTGGCTCTATTGATATAGTGTATTACATTAATTGATTTTCATATATTGAACCATCCCTGCATCCCTGGGCTGAATCCCACTTGATCAGGGTGTATGATCTTCTTGATGATCTTCTGCATTCTGTTTGCCAATATTTTATTAAGGATTTTTGCATCCATGTTCATTAGTGAGATTGGCCTATAGTTCTCTTTTTCAGTTGAGTCCTTCTCTGCTTTGGGGATCAAGGTGATGCTTGCTTCCAGGAATGAATTTGGGAGTATTGCTTCCCTTTCAATTTCCTTGAAGAGTTTAAACAGTAGTGGCAGCAGTTTCTCTCTAAATGTCTTGTAGAATTCAGCAGTGAAGCCATCAGGGCCCGGGATTTTCTTAGTTGATAAGTTTTTAATTACGTTTTCAATTTCATTGGTTGATATTGGGTTGTTCAGAATTTTTAGGTCTTCTTCATTCAACCTTGGTAATTCATATGTATCTAGGAATCTGTCCATTTCTTCTGTGTTGTCCATCTTATTGGATATAGGTTCTGGAAGTAGGTATTGATGATCATCTGGATTTCTGCTGGGTCTGTTGTAATTTCACCCTTTTCATTCCTAATTGCATGGATTTGGGCCTTTTCTTTCCTTTTTCTGACGAGGTTGACTAAAGGTTTATCAATTTTGTTGATTCTTTCAAAGAACCAACTCTTGGCTTCATTGATTTTTTGTATCATTCTCTTAGTCTCCATTGCATTATTTTTCCTCTGATCTTTATAATTTCTTCCCTTGTATGAGCTTTGGGGTTGTCCTGCTCTTCTTTTTCTAGAAGCTTGAGATTCAGCATCAGGTTGTTTAATTGGGCTCGTTCTGTTTTCCTAATATGCGTATTCACTGCTATGAATTTCCCTCATAAGACTGCTTTCATTGTGTCCCATAGATTCTGATATGTTGTATTGTCATTGTCATTTAATTGAAGGAACTGTCTGATTTCTTCTTTAATTTCCTCTGTGACCCATTGGTTATTCAGAAGTGTGTTGTTCAATTTCCACATGTTTATGAAATTTTTTGAGTTTCTTTTGCTGTGGATCTCCAATTTCATCACACTATGGTCTGATAATGTACAGGGGACAACTTCAATTCCTTTGCACTTACTGAAACATGTTCTATGTGTGAGTATGTGGTCTATTTTGGAGAATGACCCATGTGCAGCTGAGAAGAATTTTGTGGGGTGGAAGACTCTGTAAACATCTGTTAAGTTCATTTGTTCAAGAGTTTGATTGAGTTCTAGTATTTCATTACTTATTTTTTGTCTAGTTGATTTGTCCATTTGTGACAGTGGGGTGTTGAGGTCCCCCACTACAATGGTATTAGTGCATATATGACTTTTCATGTCCGTTAGTCCTTGTTTTATATAGTTGGGTGCACTAGTGTTTGGTGCATAGATATTTATGATTGTCATCTCTTCCTCTTGGATTCTTCCCTTTATAAGGATGTAGTGTCCTTCTTCGTCTCTCTTAATCAGTGTTGGTTTGCAGTCTACTTGGTCTGCAAAGAGGATAGCTACTCCTGCTTTTTTTCAGGTTCCTGTCTCATGGAGTATAGTTTTCCACCCTTTAACTTTCAGTCTATGAGTTTCCTTTTGAATTAAGTGTGTTTCTTGTATACAGCATAATGTTGGATTTTGCTTCTTGACCCATTCTGCCAGTCTATTTCTTTTGATTGGTGAATTGAGACCATTAACATTGATGGTTATAACTGAAGCGTATTGACTTGTCATTGCCATGACTTTTTCTTTTTGTTGGGTTCTCCCCCTTTCCATTTAATTTCTTGTCATGCCAGATGGGTTCATTCTGCTTTGCTTCCTGGGGTTGTGATCCTCAATATCTGTTCCTAGGCTATTGTGTAAAATTCTTTGGAGTGCTGGTTTGGTATTCACGAAGTTCCTAAGGTGCTCTTTGTCATGAAAGTATCTTATTTCTCCATCCATTTTGAAAGATAGTTTTGCAGGGTACATCAATCTGGGTTGGAGGCTGTTTTCTTTTAGGGCTTGGAATATGTCACTCCAAGCTCTTCTTGCCTTGATGGTTTGTGTTGAGAAGTCTGCTGTGATTCTGATGGGCTTTCCTTTGTATGTGATTTGTTTCTTTTCTCTCACTGCTTGGAGAACTTTGTTCTTCTGTTGTGTTTCTGGAATCTTAACAATTATATGCCTGTGAGTCAATTTTTTTTTGATCAAGGCTATTTGGAGTCCTATATGCCTCACTTATCTGTATGTCAAGTTCTTTTCCCCTGCTTGGGAAGTTTTCTGCCATTATTTCTGTGAAGAGATTTATGTCATCTGCACTGTCTCCTGTTTCTTCATCGAGCCCAGTCAGTCTTATGTTATTCTTCTTTGCATCATCTAGCAGCTGCTGGATTGATTTCTCATGTTCCCTTATAATTCTGAAGCAATTTTTCTTTTCCTGGTCACTAATTGCAATCTTATCTTCTATAGCTGAAATTCTGTTGTCACATTGGCTCATTCTGCTGTGTAGACTTTCAATGGAGTTTTTCATGTCCTGGAAATCTATTTGCATCTGTTTTATGGATTCCATTTGTTTCTTATGTTGGGATTCCATCATGTTCCTGAGCTCCTCCCTAGATTTATTAATCATGTCTTGCACTAGGGGCACAATTTCTCCTGTTATCTGAGAAATTATTTCTGATTTCATTTTTTCCAGATCCCCTTTTGTTGCTAGTTCAGTGGGTCCAGGTGGTTGAGTATCAGAGTGTTCCATCTCATTTCCCTTTGGGGTTGCTGTAGGTGATCTGGAAGTCTGGTTTTGAGACTTATTTATGTGTTTTCTCATTTTGACTGGGGCAGGGGGCTATTAGCGCCTGCACGGATTACCTCCTCCGAGGTGAGAGAAGTGCAATAGGGGCTGGGAGCAGCGGGACAGAAAGTGGCCCAAAAGCCCTTTCCTGTGGGCTGGGAGCAGCTGGAGGGATGGTGGCCAGGAAGCCCCTTCCTCTGGACCAGGAGCAGTGGGACAGTGGCTCAGAAGCCCCTACCTCTGGGCCAGGAACAGCGGGACTCAGTACCTTGGTCTGGTGGTCTGGTGTCCTCTTCATCTTTGTAGTGTGGAACCAGGTGGCTGCCTGTCTGCAGCGGGGTGATTCGGCATCTTCCATGCGACTCGGGACCTTGGTAGGGCGTGCACAGACCTGCTTGTCTGCAGCGGGCTGATTCAGCGTGTTCCGCGCAACTCAGGACCTCGGTAGGGCATCTAAAAATGTTTAAAGAATGATCTGGTCTCTGAATTCACTTAATTCATTCAGAGTTTCTTCACTGTAGCAGGCTGATATCACTCCTTTCCTCCTGAATTATATTCCCCATCCTTACTGTAGCTTCATGGTGTGCAAAGCGAACATCCCCACTCAAAATCTGATGCATTTCTGGTCAGTTTTAGAAATCGAAAGATATCAGACTGAGAGGCTGATTTTATGTGAGCATTGTTCCTTTTATTTATGCTTTCATTGTTTTTGTGTCCTTTGAGCTTTGGTTATCAAGGCAGGAATCATGGCTTGTTCCATCTATACACAGCCTGGAGATAATCAATATATATTTGATTAATGAATAAATGAACAGTTGAAGATTGTAGAGTGGGAAACAAGGAGAAGAAAAGGCGTTTCCGTCTACCTACCAAGGCACAAAACGTGGAGGAGCAGGAAAGAGCAAACCATATTTAGAATAAAACATTTCTCCAGCTTGGTTAAAAGTTGTAATATGTGCACTAGGAAAAGTTAAATGTGGTGAAATTTGAATGCCAGATTGAATGCCAGATTTAGGAGTTTGCACATTTATTCTATAGATAGCAGGAAGGTTGAACATTGTGTAACAGAAGCAAGTGTAGCCTGGGGGTAATAAACACTAAGTATGCAGGGAGGACGGCTTTAGGGACTGGAGGAGGGACAGTGAGGAAGAGGTTTAAGAATAAAGGAAAGTAAGCCTGAACTGGAGTGCCAGATTGGAAGAGTAAAGTAGGGATGATGAAATCCATGTTTTTATGAAAAAATCATGAAGGTTTTTTCTTATGTTTGGGTTTGGAGAGCAAGGGAAAACTACTGAAAGGATGATCTTCCCCTTTGGTCAGGATAACAAGAACACTGTTGACTCTACTGCCAATAACAGAGGACCCTAGCACTGGGTGGCTGGATGGGTAAGGAGGCATAGGGTACAGATTATAGAATGTTTAATTTTAAGGAGATGTGGAGATATATGATATAAATACTAGCATAGAGTCAAAGATGAGGGACTAAAATTCTGAGTAGAAAATTGAATCACAGTAGCTGATTCTTACAGAGTGTAAGAAATCTCTGAGAGAGATACTGCAAGAAGAAATAACAGTAGAAATAACAATTCAATTTCAGAATTATGTAGGTTAAATTTAGTTATTGGTAGGCAATGGTCATGAAAAAATAAGATTATTAAATTAATGTTTACAAATTATCTTCCACATTTCAAAAGCAAATTAGTGTCATTGTGACATCTTTAAATAAATGTCTTAAATTGGCCTAAACTAAAATGATGAGATTTAAGGGTGATTAAAAGTGCTCTGTCCCTCACAATTTTAAAGGTAGGAGATATTTTGAAACCTAAATGTGGATAGTATTCATATTTATTGCTTCCTTCTGCTCCTATATGTTTTATATGAATATTTTAGGGTAATCTTTCAGATGATTTATTACTTGCCAGGTTTTGGCATTTTTGTGATATTACAATGTCAAGACATCTTAATATCATTTTTAAAAAGTCTTGGAGATGGTAAAACTCCTACACAAATAATATTATGCAGATCATTGCATGTAATTCTTTTACTCATCTTCCATCTCAATACTCAATAGGCCTGTGACTTCTATTGAGATGTTATTATTATTAACTAAAGTTACAGAATGTTTTATAATGGGCTTTCACATCATGTTCAATTTGATGTTTACAGTAAACCTGCCAGAATGACATTATTATTATAATTATTTTTGTTACCAAGTTTTGGGGTGCTGGAGTCTTCTGGTAGAGGTGGTTTCTAGCTTCTTTCTGTCCTGGACAATGCATTAGTCAAGACAAGCACAAAAGGTAGCAAAGTTTCACGTTTATTAAATAGGGATAGAAAGAGGCTCTGCAGAGTGAGTTTCAGGCCAAGTAAAGGTAAGCAAAGAGATGCATTGTACAAATCATAGGGTGGTCCACTGAGAGAGCTCACAGTGGCCCTGGCTTGATGGCGGCCATCTTTTGTATCTCCCACTCAGGCTGATGTCAGGTCAGGCTGTCTTATCAAAAACCTGCTCAAGGGGTGGGAATTTAGTTCAGTGGTTCCACCGCCTCACAAGCGCAAGGTCAAATTCAATCCCAGTACCAAAAAAACAAAACAAAACAAAAAACCCCCCAAAACAAAACCTGCTCGAGTTCTCTGAAGAAGAAATGAAGATCACACTTTCTGATTGGTTCTAAGTGCAGGACTTTTGGAACTGTTCCCTGGGCATGTGTCCTGGAACTTTGAAATTAACAAGCCATGCACTAATCTCCTGCCTCCCCATCTTAAAAATGAATAAGATGAATCTCAAAGAGGTTAAGTAACTTTGTGTGTTTTTTTTCTTTTGAAAGTTAAAACATTTTTAAAGGTCCATGGAATACCCTCATGTTCTCTGATGCAGACTATAGGGATTCACAAAAATAATTCACTGGATGTGATAAACAATGATTATTTCTATTTTTAAAATTTAAAAATAAGATAGAAGTTAAGTTTACTAAAACTTAATGATTGGACCCCCCCTCGAGTGTTTAAGAGATCCTATGTCAGATGGCTGTTTGGTACAAGAGGCCACCAGAGGCCTCGCAGTGTGACCTCACAAAGCATCCCTCCTCTTTTATAAAGCAAACTGTGTCATAAACAGTTGACATGTGCCCAGTTACAAGGACTTGTAAATTATGTTTGTTTGGTTGTTTGTTTGTGTGTATGTGTGGTAATCAAAAGTTGAGAGGCACTCTACCTCTGAGTTACATCCCCAGCCCTTTCAATTTTTGAGACAGGCTAAGTTATCCAGGCTGGCCTTGAACTTGTGATCTTCCCACCTCATCCTCCTAAGTAGAAGGGATTATAGGTAGGTACAACTATGCCATCATTATTTTTTAGTGTAACTTCATTTTTGTTTTCATGTTTATTCTTTATTGTTAAGAAGGATGAGTATTTCCATATATGTTTAATATTAAGTTTATATTGCTGCATGAATTTTTTTCATTTCCTCTATTCTATTTACCTATATAATGTAATACAAAGGTGGTAAAGGAGAAACCAATTTTAGATTGTAAAATTCATAAATTACTTCCTCTTTGAACTGGATGTGCTAAGATACACTCCTTCTTATTCATTGTCTGAAGGGTTTTGCCATGTTATGATTTAAATTGTTGTATATATGATCAATTTTGAACCAAACTAGACTTCTAAAAGTGTACAGACAGTGATTCCTGTGGAGAAAATGCCTACTGGAACTAAGACTAACAATGTTTAAGTCAACAAATAAGAAATAACACCCAGTCTATGGCCATACCACCCTGAACCCACCCACTCTTGTCTGATCTTGGAAGCTAAGCAGGGTCTGGCCTGATTAGTACTTGGAAGGGAGAAATGACACCTGCCACTTCCCTTGCTCAATATGTGATATTCTTATCAATAATATTGCAAGACATGATGACATGAAAAGCAATTAGCTGAAATATTTTATCAATTCTGAAAGACTACTTAAAATATAAATGTACATCCACTGTCATTATTCATGAACTGTCATGTAAAGTGTATTTTTTCCTTGAAATATTGGCCAAGATTAACATGCCACTCTAACACTAAATATTTAGAAAAGGAATATGGAATGCTAACTCTTTCAGCAGTGTTCAAAGTCACACTCAATCCAGTGCTTTTGCACATTGCTGAGAGCCTCCTTTAACATTTCTTATTTATGTAAAAGGCAGTTCTTCACCCTGTCACAATAAAATGAGTGAGGTAATGCATTCCAAATCATTACAAACCAACAGGAGAAAGTGTTAGAAGATGCGTAGTAAATCCTGATGCTCTGAAAAATTATTTAGAACAAATTTCATACTATAGGAGGCCATGGTACAGTATTGTTTCACAAAAGTTTGCAGCATTTGTTAGATCCTACTTCAAAAATGAAATCTGTGGAGACTTCCAAGAAGATAGTAAGAAGCAACAAATCAGCATCTCCAAGATTCAGAATCCAGACACTGGAAGTTAGCAACTTGGGGAAGAAAAAAAGGAGAGAGGTGGATCTCTGGGGCCCAAAAAGAATATAATGGAAAAATTGGAGCCTACAAAGAAATTGAACAGACAGAATATATTGCAGAAATAGGAAGGGGCCGTCTACACTTTCTGCCCGGCTCCTGGCTTGTGGCTTGTGGCTTGTGAGAAAGGAAGATCAAATCTACACAGACACAGTGGAAAGAGGCAACTCTAGAGGCCTTCAGTGAGAAATGCAGCAGCAGAATTGACTAGTGGACGCTGTGTGGTACAACAGCTGGTGAGTGACTCTAGTTCAAGCACCTGCCATATACCGTGGAGAGAGCACTTGGTTGGATGCCATTCCAGGAGGGACCAACCAAACCTGGGAGTCAGAGCAGCAGTGAGTTGGCTTGATTTAGGGTCTTCCAGTGTTACATTCCCACTCTGACTGTGTGAGGAACAGCCATGGGAGAGACATCATTGGTCAGGGAGCTGTGGTCAGACCAGCAAGAGACACTACCAGTGTTTTAAGCTAAATAACCCTGGCTCCACCCCCCATGACAGAGGCCAGGTTCAGCCAGAATCTCCATGGCTTTGAAAGCCCCAGAATTGGCACCCTTGCCCCAATCCTACTGCCTGCTTGCTAGTGACTATATCCAGCCCAGACTTGGGCTTTGACTACCTTTTTTGTCTACCAGTGAGAGCAGGGATATGGCTTGAGTTTGACACTACCACAAAACTGTGGACCGTGGAAGATAACCACAGGGCTGAAATCACAGAGAAATTCTTTCTTTTTGGCTTTAAAAAAAATTCATTATTTTTGTTTTTTGTGAGTGTGAGCATTGTTTGTTTCTTTTGGTTTTGTTTTTTTCCCTTCTTTCTTTCCCTCTTGTCTTCTTCAACAGTCTCCTCAGGCTTGGGTTATCTTCCTCTTTTTTTAATCTTCTATTTCTTCCCAGGTTTTTTTGTCCTACATTTACCTAATTCTATAGACATCCTTCTATTCCCCAATGAAATCCTTCATATCGCTACCCTCTCCTCCTTCTCCTGTCATAGAATTTAAGGTTTCAAAGTTTTCCTTTTGCATCCACACATTCCCAAATACAAATTGTTAATAGTATAACCATAACACTCTATTAATCTTTTGATAATTAACTATATAATAACTGTTGAATTCTTTTTTGCCATTAGCAGAGCTATAGCTGTTGGATTTAGTACATATTAACTGTAGGTCAATATCTGAGTTGCCAATGTTTATATAATAATTGCCACTTTCTTCTCTAGGATTAAGGGTTCTTATAGTATGTTTATATCTAATTTGTCTTTGGTGACACTACTGTAGCTGTTTCACTAGATATTAACAGGGTCATTTAATTGTTACTATTTCTCTGGAAGCTAACACCCAAATTGCCATTGTGACTATAACAATACTAGAGTACATTTACAGAGAACTTGGTCACTGAGTTAACTACACTGCATCCTTCTCTCCCAAAATAACCAATGTGGTCAAATCTTGGGGCTGAGGCAAAGGATTATAATTAGCCACACACAAAGTACATCACTGAAAAGCAACTAAAGAGATTTCTATTCTAGCAACAAAAGTTTTAGACTATATGCATCGATAAACACTAGCATGAAATAAAAACATTGAAAACATGGGAAGACAAGACAACAAAACACCTCCCCAAAATCCCAACTCCCCCAAAGCCATTTCAGGGGACATCAAGGAGCAGGATAGTATAAGTCACACTCCTGAATTACTTGAAAGCATAGCAGAGGAGGTTAGAAAAGAGCTCAGGGAGATACTCAGCAAGATTAGAGAAGATATAACTTAACAGATAATAGAAGTAATAATAAAAATGATGCAGGAGCTTGCAGAAAACACCAGTAAACAGCTAGAAGACCTAAATTAAATGGTACAAAACATGAATGATCAATTTACCAAAGCAACAGAGTCCATAAAAAGGTTTCAAATAGAAATGCAGGAGATTGAAAACCATATTGAAAGTATGGGCAGTAGGCTGGGAAAATATCAGTGCAGAATTTCAGAACTAGAAGACAATGATGCCCTCAAAGACCAACTATTCAAAGACACCTTAATTAAAATGAATAACTGATAACCTGAAATAGGAAGAAAAGGTCCAAAGGGGTAGGGGAAGTGGAAGGGATAGGGGAAAGGAAAGAAGGGAAAGGAAAATGTATGAGAAAAGGAAAAAATGGAAACAAAGTCTTTGTAAATAGGGAAGAGTGGAGGGGGTGAAGGGAGGGCAGGGAAATGGGGAAAAAGTAAGAACCAAGATACATCATGTAAATGTACAAGTTCCCAATGATAAATGTAAATGTATTGTATATCTATAATGTACCAATAAAAGAATTTAAGGAAAAAAAGACACCTTAAAAACAATATGAGAAAATAAAAAATGGATCCAACAAATGCTGGATGATGCACAGAACATTAATCTAAGAATAATTGTAATAAATGAAAAAATCAGAAGACAACACTAATGGCATAAAAAAAATCTATTCATAGAACTAATGGCAGAAAACTTTCCAAATATAGGGAAAGAAACATACTGATAAGTAAGGCATATAGAACACCAAATTGCCATGACCAAAAGAGAACTTCTCCTTACCACATTCTGCTCAAAATTCCAGAAGTCCATTACAGGGACAAAATCTTAAAAACTGTTGGAGAAAAGCAATGAATCAAACAAAAATAAAAACATTACAGCAGAATTGCAGCAGACTTCTCTACACAAATCTTAAAGGCCAGGAAGGCTTGGAGTGAAGTGTTTCAAGTTCTAAAAGATAACAAATTCCATCCCCAACTTATGTATCCTGCAAAACTTTCCTTTAAAATTGATGGAGAAATAAGGTATTTCCATGAAAAGGAGCACTTCAAGAAATTCATGACCACCAAACCAACACTACAAAAAATTATCAAGGATATTCTAGAAAGAGACAACAAAGCCAACAGTGTCAATAATTAAAACAGAATAAGCACACCTGGCAAGATGAGCAGCTAAACAAAAGAGGTAAAAAATGAGGAAATCAGCAACAGGAAAATAATGCAATGACAGGAATAAGTGTCTATGTGAATGACTCAATGTGAATCACATCAGTTCCTCAATCAAAAGAAACAGGCAGAATAGGTAAAGAAAGAAAACTCAGCAATATCAATATAGAAGGATTTATTTAATTAAAAAGGACACTCACAAATTAAAAATCAAATAATGGAAAGCAGTATTACATGCAATAGGAACCTGGAAAAAACAGGAATTGCTATCCTAATTTTAGACAAGTGGATATCAAGCTAAGACTGATCAGAAGAGACAAAGAAGGTCACAACAGAAAGAGATACTAATTTTGAACATATATGCACCAAATACTAGCACACTAAATGTCATAAAACAAACACTGTTGGACATGGAAAATCAGATCAATACCAGTATAATCGTAATGGGGGATCTCAATACACCATTCTCACAAATGGACAGGTTAACTAGATAAAAAATCAATAAACAAATATCAAAGTTGAACCAAACCTTTGAACAAATGGACCTAATAGATATTTACAAATATTCCATCCAACAGCAGAATGCACATTCTTCTCAGCAGCACGTGGAACTTTTTCAAAAATGAATCACATACTTGTCAATAAAGAATACTTAAGTATATGCAAAAGAATTAAAATTATCTCATGTATATTATCAGGTCATAGTACACTGAAACTAAAAATCTATGGCAAAACGCACCACAGAAGCTATGCAAATAGAAGGAAATTATATAATACCCCTTGAATAATCAATGAGTCACAGATGATATTAAAGAAGAAATTAGACATTTTCTACAGTCAAATGATAATGCCAGTATGACATACTGGAAGAAACACAATGAATGCAGTCATAAGAGGGAAGTTCATAGCACATCAGAAAAAAAAAATGAGCTCAAACCAATAACCTAATGATGCACCTCAAAAACTTAGAAAAACAAGAAAAATCTAAATCCAAAGCTAATATGAGGAAAAAATTTTACAAGATTCAGGGTAGAAATTAATGAAATTTGATTAAAAGTCATTTGAAGAATCAATGAATTGAAGAGTTGGTTCTTTGAAAGATTGAACAATATAGAAAAACCCTTAGCCAATCTTAACAAAATGAGGAAAGCAAAGACACAAATCCATGCAATTAGAAATGAAAAAGGTGAAATCACAATAGATTCTGCTGAAATTCAGAAGAGTATTAGTAACTACTTTGAAAACCTATACTCTAATAGAAAATTCAGAGGAAATGGATACATTGCTAGATGCTTATGTACTACCAATGCTGAACTATGAAGATATAAAACTCTCAAATATCCCTATATTAATCAGTGAAATTGAAGTAATAAAAAAGTTACCAACTAGAAAAAACCCAGGTGCCAATGGACTCACTGCCAAATTCTACAAGAACATTAGAGAAGATCTAATGCCACTACTCCTCAAACTCTTTAATGAAATCAAAAGGGAAGCAGTACTCCCAAAGTCATTCCTAGAAGCTAGCATTACCTTGATCTGCAAACCAGAAAAGGACTCAGATGGAAAAGAGAACTACAGGCCAACCTTGTAATGAACCTAGATTCAAAAATCCTCAATGAGATACCAGCAAACAGAATGCAGCAAATCATCAAAAAGATCATATATTATGACCATATAGAATTCATTCCAGGGATGCAGGGATGGTTCAACTCACACAAATCAATAAATGTAATACACTACATAAACAGAAGCAAAGACAGTCACATGATCATTGCAATAGACACAGAAAAAGCATTGGACAAAATCAAACATCCATTCATGATAAAAACCCTGAAGAAAATAGGAATAAAAGGTCCTTATCTCAATCTGATAAAAGCCATTAATGACAAACCAACTGTCAACATCATACTAAATGGAAAGAAGCTGAAAGCTTTCCCTCTAAAATGAGAAACAAGACAAGGATGCCTGCTATCATCACTTCTGTTCAATATATTTCTTGAAACAGCTAGAGGAGTAACACAAGAAAAGAAACAAAAGGGATATGGATAGGGGAGAGATAAATTATTATTATTTACAGATGACATGATCTTCTACACAGAACACCCCAAAAACTTTACCAAAAGACTCCAGAACTAATACTGAAATTCAGTAGCATAGCAGGATATAAAGTCAACACTCAAAAGTCAATAGCATTCCAGCCAGGTGTTGTTGTACAGGCCTTTAATCCCAGCACTTGGGAGGCTGAAGCAGGAGTATCAGCAAGAGTTAGAGGCCAGCCTATGCTACACAGTGAGTTCAAGGCCAGCCTGACCTACAAGGGAGAGCCTGCCTCAATTCCCAACCCCATCAATAGCATTCCTATACACCAATAACATACTCACTAAGAGGGAAATTAGGGAAACAAAACCCCTTACAATATCATCAAGGAAAATTTAATACTTAGGAATTAACATAACCAAGGAAGTGAAAGACCTCTACAATAAAACTATAGTACTCTGAAAAAGGAAATTGAAAAAGGTATCAGAAAATGGAAAGTTATCCCCTGTTCTCAGATAGGAAAGACTAATATAGTCAAAATGGCCATACTTGTAAAACTGTTACATATAGATTTCATGCAATCCTAATCAAAATACTGATAACATTCCTTACAGAACTGTAGAAAGCAATCTTAAAATTCATATGAAACCAGAAGAGATCTAGAACAACAAAAAAAATTCTGAGCAACAAGGACAAGGCAGGGCCATCACAATCTCAGACTTGCAGTTATACAAGAAAGCTATAGTGATAAAAACGATATGTTATTGGCAAAAGCATAGACTCATGGATCGATGGAACAAGATAGAAGATACATAAACAACTCCAGATGACCTCAGGTATGTTATCTTGGACAAAGTGGCCAAATCCCTTTGCTGGAGAAAAGACAGCCTCTTTAACAAATGGTGGTGGGAACACTGGCTATCCACATGCTAAAGGTTGAACCTAGACCTATATTTCTCACCATGCACTAAACTGAAATAAAAATGGATCAAAGATCTAAACATTAGAACAGAAGCACTTAATCTGCTGAAATACAACATAGGTAAAACTCTTGAAGACATAGGTATAGGCAAGACTTTCTGAACAAACTCCTAGTTGCACAAGAAATAGTACCAAGAATCAGTAACTGGGTCACATCAAATTAAAGAGCTTCACAGAAAAAGAAACCACCAACAGAGTGAAGAGACAGCCTACAGAATGGGAAAATTTTTTTTCCAGATACTCCTGAGACAAAAGACTAATATATAGAATATATAAAGAACCAAAAAATTTACACATCCCAAATTAAAAACCCAATTGAAAAATTGCCATTTGAAATGAACAGGCACTTCTCAGATGTGGAAATAAATACATAAAAAAAGTTCAACATTGTTGACCATTTGAGAAATGCAAATTAAAACAACACTGAGTTTCTATCATACTCCAGAAAGAATGGCTACCATCAAGATATCAACCAAGGCTGGGTATGGTGGTGCCTACTTGTAATCCAGCACTTGGGAGGCTGAGGCAGGAGGATTTCCTTGAGTTTGAGGCCAGCCTGGGCTACATTGTGAGTTCAAAGCAAGCCTGAACTACATAGTGAGACCCTGTCTCAAAAAAAAAAAAAAAAAAAAAAAATCAACCAGTTACAAATGCTGGTGAGGATGTGTGGAGTAAGGAACACTCCTTCATTGTTAGTGGGACTGTAAACTGATACAACAATTATGGAAATCAGTATGGAGATTCCTCAAAAAACTAAAACTAGAAATTCCATGACTCAGATACTCCCCTTCTATGTATCTTCTAGAAAGAGTTAAAGACATTGTACCACATTGATATATGCATACTCATGTTTATAGCAGCGTGATTCATAATAGCTAAATGTTGCAAATAGCCTATATATCCATCAACAGATGAATGGATAAAGAAAATGTGGTACAGTGGTACCTTGGTACCTTGGCTCATGAACTTAATTTGTTTTATAATTTTGGGTAAGATGGCTGTGTTTGCATTTGTGTGGGGAAGATCGACAGGATCATGTTTGTCACACAATGCAGAGATTGTGAATAGAAGCAAATTTTTGCCAATCACTTTTGTTTGTGAATTGAATTATTTGCAAACAGAAGTGTTCATGAACCAAAGTATTACTGTATTTATACATAATGGAGTACTACTCTACCATAAAGAAGAATAAACTTGAATTATTTGTGGGAAAATGGGTGCACCTGGAGACCATAATATTAAGTGAAATAATTCAGACACACAAGATTAAATATCACATAGTTGCTCTTATAGGTTTGTTGTATATAAGTGACAGATAATAGGGAAAATAGAAGAAAACAAAAAGGTATTGTAACTCAGTGTGGGCAATGTGTCTAAAAGTGTACATTGTCTTGGCACAATATTCTTTGGCCTATTGGTCTGGTTTTCAACCTGCATATATGACAATTAACTTTATAAACTCTTATAAGATAAATAAATCTCCTGCTGGAAAAAATAAAAGTTGGGTAGAGGAAGGAGGAAAAAAGAATTAAAATAGATTACATACATGTACTATTTCCCTACAGTGAATGTAATCATGATTATGTACTGCAAATATGTACTAATAAAAATTTTTTTAAAATGAAGTCTTCTTTACACCACTTTTTGTGTAAGCTACTAAAGAATATGGCCTAGATAATATATCTCTCAAAAACAATTAACTTATTTAATGAAAACAATGTTTCCTAGAAAAATTATGTACACTATATAATCCTACTGGATTATCTAAAATTAAAGAAAGTACTTACTCCAAGGTCACAGATGGATTTCAGAGCCCTCACAACTCAAATTAATTTGTTCTATCATTCATCAACACATAAAGCAAAATTGAAATTATACATTAAGAGTGTCATAAACATGATTAACTTCATAAAAATAAAAGATATAATTTATAATAAAAGCTCTAAATATTGTAATTCATGTGTCATCATCATGAGAATCATTCTAGAGGGAAGCTGATTTACTGTCTCATACCAAAGACTTCAGAGGAATTGAACTTAGAGATGAGTGGCCAGCTTTCCATCACTATAACAAAATATCTGAAATAATCAGTTTTTAAAGAGAAAAGTTTATTTTAGATTGCAGATTTGAAGATTCCAGTGTTGCCGTTGCATCCATGGTGAAGGAGCATATCATGGGAGAAGGACATGAAACAAAATTGCTCACCTTAGTGTAGGAAGCCAAAGAGAGGAGGGGCTGGGGTTCCATAATCCCTTCAAGGGGAGGTCCTTGATGACCTATGGCCCCCTTTACAGGCCCCACAACTCCTCCCAGTAGCACCACCCTTGGACCAATACAAGGGCCATTGGGAGACCTTCAAGATTCAAACTATAGCAAACAAAATGCATTTTTCCTTTAAAAAAATCAATATAACATTTTTGATATAACAAGTGTAACTATGAAGCTATTTCACTACCTCCCACCTTTTGGATAATAGTAACTTAAACATTACAGTAAATTTGCTCCTTTTAAGGTGAAGGTGGGATTTTTAACAGCAAGAGAGAAAATAAGTACCCTTTGGAGAAACTTTTATTTTGAAGTGAATATTTAAAAGATGCTTGGAACTATTTCTATCTCAGTGTGGTTTATGTGGCAGATACTGAGATGAGCTGTCCAGACCAAGAAAGACTTTGCTTTGGCTGTGGGGACCAAGGTCAGTAGACTGACTTGCTCTCAGCTACTTTCTGGTCAGCCTGAGCTGCAGAGTCACCTCCCAGGAGACACCATTCCTGGGAATGAAGTGTCCTAGTGACATGGGGTTGTACATGGCTCAGCTCTTTCCACTAGTACAAAACACATTTGCTCCTGATGGGCACGGTGGTGCATGCCTGTAGTTCCAGCACTTGGGAGGCTGAGCCAGGAGGATCACTACAAGTTTGAGGCCAGCCTGGGTTACATAGTGAGTTCAAGGCCAGCCTGGACTATATGGCAATGCTTTGTCTCACCCCACTATCATGAAAAAAGATACATTTGCTCCAGAGTTGCCTACCAAAGTAGTTGGGCCCCCACAGCAGTGAAACTCTTCCTTTGCCCCTTTCTGTTTTCTCTGCCTTTGGTTTATAGGTCCTGGTATCTGAAAAACATCTTGCATTCAGCCACGGCAAGGTCTGTATTCTGGCAATCTCAGTTGCCAACTGGTGATTTCTATCACTTAATAAAACTGTCTACACATAGCTCAAAACCTGAAAGCAGATTTTTTTAGATCATATTATTAGTGCTGTAGAATAAATGTGCCCCATCAAGATTCATACTGAAACCTAATACACAATGTGCTGATATTTGAAGATGGGCTTTTGAGAGGTGGTTATGTCATGAGGGTTGACCTCATGAATGGGATTAATGCCCTTATGAAACAAGCCTCAGAGAGCTATTTTCTCCCTTCTCCCCCCACACAGCAAAAATATGGCCATCTATGAACCAGAAGACAGACCTTCACTGAACACCCTATCTACCATCACCTTGGTTTGGAACTTCTCAGCCTCTTGAACTGTAAGAAATAAATTTGAGTTGTTTATAAGCAACCTAGTATATGGTATTGTGTTACAGCAGCCCAAATGGACCAAGACAACTGCGAGCAAAAAAAAGTATATGCTTAATATGTAAAATAAAAGATATGTTTGAAATATTCTACTTCATTTTAAAATATATTGTGTTTCCAATTCTAAACAATATCCTGGAAAATGACAACAAAGGGTACAATTCCATAAGGCCCAATAGAGGGAAGCCACCAGGCAAGGCAAGAAACTAAAGGGAAAGGGAGAAAAATAAAAAATAAAAGACCCAATAACAGTAAAACATCATGATAAAGATGAGCCAATATGTATCAATTATAACTATCAATGTTAATGGCCACAATTCACCAATCAAAAGAAATGGCAGAATTGATTAAGAAGCAAAATCCAACAATATGCTGTATACAAGAAACAAACAGCTCAAATATAAATTCATAGACTGAAAGTAAAAGGATGGAAAACAGTTCTCCACACAAAAGAAACCTGGTAAAAAGCAGGGGTCTTATTTGCAGACAAAGTGGATTTCAAACCAAAACTAATTAAGAGAGACAAACATGGTCACTACATCCTTGTGAAGGGAACAATCCAAGAGGAAGAGATGGCAATCATAAATATATATGCACCAAATACAAATGCCCCTAACTATACAAAACAAATATTAATGGACATGAAAACCAAATAAGCATTAATACAATTGTAGTGGGGGACCTCAATACCCGACTATCACAAATAGACAGATCATCTAGACAAAAAATTAACAACTAAATTCTACAACTGAACCAAGCTATTGAACAAATGGACTTTATAGATGTTTACAGAGTGTTCCATGCCACAAAATCAGAATATATATTCTTTTCAGCTGCACACGGGTCATTCTCCAGAATAGACCACATCCTAGCTCATAGGACATGTCTAAGTAAATGTAAAAGAATTGAAGTTACTCCCTGTATATTATCAGACCATAGTGCAATAAAATTGGAAATCAATAACATAATAAACCGCAAAACCTCCACAAACACATGGAAATTGAATGACACCCTCCTGAACAACCAATGGGTGACAGAGGAAATTAAAGAAGAAATTAGACAGTTTCCACAAGTAAATGATAATGCCAGGACAACATACAGGAATCTATGGGACCCAATGAAAGCATTTATAAGTGGGAAATTCATAGCAGTGAATGCCCATATTAGGAAAACAGAGAGAACTCATTTAAATAACCTAATACAGAACCTCAAGCTGCTACAAAGAAGAGCATAACAAACCCAAAGCTCATACAAGAGAGAAAATTATACAGATCAGAGCAGAAATCAATGCAATGGAGACTAAGAGAATGATACAAAAAATTAATGAATCAGAGTTGGTTTTTCAAAAGAATAAATAAAATTGATAAACCTTTAGCCAACCTTATCATAAAAAGGAAAGAAAAAGGCTCAAATCCATGCAATTAAGAATGAAAAAGGGGAAGTCACAACAGATCCAGCAGAAATCCAGAGGATCATCAATAACTACTTCAAGAACCTGTACTCTAATAAAATGGAAAACACAGAAGAAATTGAAGGATTCCTAGAAACATATGAATTGGCAAAATTAAATGAAGAAGGTATAGAAATTATAAACACCCCAATTACAATGAGTGACATTGAAAATGTAATAAAAAATTTACCAACAAGGAAAAGCCAAGGTCTGGATGGCTTCACTGCTGAATTTTACAAGACATTGAAAGAAGAACTATTGCCATTACTCTCTAAACTCATCAATGAAATTGAAAGGGAAGCAAGGCTTCCAAATCATTCCTGGAAGCAAGTGTTACTTTGATTCCAAAACCAGGGAAAGACCCAACCCAAAAAGAGAACTACAGGTCAATCTCCCTAATGAACATAGATGCAAAAATCCTCAGTAAGATACTGGCAAACAGAATACAGAGGGTCATCAAGAAGATCATACACCCCGACCAAGTTGGATTTATCCCAGGGATGCATGGATGGTTCAACATATGTAAATCAATAAATGATATATTTATTAACACTATATCAACATAGCCAAGGACAAAAAACATATGATCATCTCAATAGATGCAGAAAAATCATTCAATAAAATTAAACACCCATTCATGATAAAAATCTTGCAGAAAACTGGAATAGAAGGTCTTTATCTCAACCTGATTAAGGCTATCTATGAAAAACCAACAGCCAACATCATACTAAATGGTCAAAAACTGAAATCCTTAACACTAAAATCAGGAACAAGACAAGGATGCCCACTATCACCACTCCTGTTCAATATAGTTCTGGAAACATTAGCCACAACAATTAGACAAGAGAAAGAAATAAAAGGAATAAAGATAGGAAAGGAAGAAGTTAAACTCTCATTATTTGCTGACAATATGATACTTTACATAGAAGACCCAAAAAACTCCACCAAAAGACTTCTAGACTTAATTGACAGATTCACTAGAGTAGTTGGATATAAGGTCAACACTCAAAAAACAATAGCATTCTTATACACAAATAGACTCACTGAGAGAAATTAGGGAAACAATTCCTTTTACAATAGCATCCCCCCAAAAAAGAAATGTCTAGGAATCAATCTAACAAAGGAAGCAAAAGACCTCTACACTATAAACTACATCACTCTGAAAAAAGAGATCAAAGAGGATATAAGAAAATGGAAAGACTTTTACCATGAACAGCTGTAGAATTTAGTCCAATACTTTTTCTCCAACGACTGACAGGATCATAAGGCTTTTTCCTTTCCTCTGTTAAAATGATAACTTATGGGGGTGGATCTTCCAATGCTGAACCAACACTGCCATCCCTAGAACAAAACCACTTTCTACATCCTGCCAGATCTGACTTCTAATAGTTTGTTTTGTTAAACAAATTTCTATCTATGTTCATACTTTTTTCTTCTATTATCTTTATCTAGTTTTAGGATTAGCACAATGTTGGGTTCCTAAAATGAGGGGAGAAGTGTTTCTTCTTTTTTCTGCTTTAATTGTTTGATATAATTTATCAGTTAAAATGTTTATGAGCCTGCTGTTGTCATATAGGTAGGTTTTCAAGTTAGGAATATACTTTCTTTAATAGGTGCTATTCAAATTTTATATTTCCTCCAGAGTTAGTTTCATTAATTTGTCTTCCAAGGTACTTCTTAGAAGTTGTCAAATTTATTTCAAGAAAGATTTTTGTAATATGCTTTCTATATCCTTTTAAATTCTGTAAAATCTGTGGTAATGTCTCCTAGATCTTAATATTGTAATTTAAAAAATGTATAACTGATATTGTGTAACAGCCTGAAAAGGTCTAAAAGAGCAGGGGAATTGGGAGGAGTAGGGGAAGGGAAAAAAGGGAAAGAAAAAAATATGAGAAGAGAAAAAAAATGGAAACAAGATCTTTGCAAATATGGAAGGGTGGAGGGGGTGAAGGGAGGGCAAGGGAAGGGGAAAAAAATAAGAACCAAGATACTCATGTAATGGTACAAGATCCCAATGATGAATGTAACTGTATTTTATACCTAAAATGTACCAATAAAGTTAATTGGGGGGGGGAAGAAAATAGAAAGACATCCCTTGCTCCTGGGTAGGAAGAACCAATATAGTGAAAATGGCCATACTTCCAAAACTACTATATGGATTTAATGCAATGCTGAATGAAATTTCAACAATACATTTCAAAGAACTAGAGAAAACAATACAAAAATTCATTTGGAACCAGAAGATGCATAGAATAGCAGAAACAATTCTAGGCAACAGAGACATGTCAGGGGGTATCACAAGCCCCAACTTGAAGCTATACTACAAAGCTGCTATGATGAAAACAGCATGGTACTGGCAAAGAAACAGACCTGAGGGCCAGTGGAACAGATTAGAAGATGCAGAAACAACTCCAGACATACTCAGCCACCTTATCTTTGACAAAGGAGCCAACCACCCTCATTGGAGGAAAGATCCCTATTTAACAAATGGTTTTGGAAAAACTGGATTTCAAGCTGCCAAAGATTAAAACTAGATCCATATCTATCACCATGCACTAAAAAATACAACCTCCAACCCAGATTGATGTACCCCACAAAGCTATCTTTCAAAATTCATGGAGAAATAAGATATTTCTATGATAAAGAACACTCAAAGAAATTCATTACACCAAACCAAACTCTAAAAAGTTGTGAAGGATATTCTAGAAAAAGACAATGAAGGCAACAATCCCAAGAATTTCAATAGAAAGAATCCACCAGGTAAGGCAAGCAATTAAATAGAAGGGAAAGAAAGGTAACCCATAATAGGAAAATAATATGACAAGGATGTCAATACATATCAGTTATAACCAGAAATATGCATGGTCTCAATTCAACAACCAAAAGAAACATATTGTCAGATCAAGAAACAAAATCCAACAATATGCTGCCTACAAGAAACACACTTAACTCAAAAAGAAATTCATAGACTGAAAGACAAAGGCTGGAAAACAATACTCCATGTGACAGGAACCCAGAAAAAAGCAGAGGTAGCTATTGTATTTGCAGACAAAGTAAATTTCAAGCCAAGACTGAGTAGAAGAGACAAAGAAGGTTAAGGGAACTTGTTAAGGGAACAATCCAAGAGGAAGTGCTAACAATGATAAATATAAATGCACCAAATACCAGTGCACCCAATTATATAAAACAAACACTAATGGATATGAAAATTCAAATAAGCACTAATACAATTGTAATGGGAAACATTGATATCCCACTGCTACAAATAGACAGATCAACTAGACAAAATATCAAAAAAGAAATATCAGAGCTGAACCAAATCTTTAAATAAATGGATTTAGTAGATATCTACAGCAGAATACACCCCAAAACAGAATAAACATTCATCTCAGCAGCACATGGGACTTTCTCCAAAATAAATCACATACTAGCTCATTAGACATGCTTAAGTAAATGCAAAGGAACTGAAATTAGCCCATGCATATTATCAAATCATAATGAAATAAATTTGTACTCAATTGCAAAAGAAACTACAAAAACACATGGAAATTAAATAATATCTTCCAGAACAACCAATGGATCACAGATAAAATTAAAGAAGTTAGACAGTTTCTATGATTAAATGATAATGCCAATATGAATACTAGAAGTTATGTGATGCAATGAAAGCAGTCCTATGAGGGAAATTTTTAGTGACGAATTCCCCTATCAGAAAAACAGAGCAAGCTAAAACAAATAACCTAATGTTGAACCTCAAGGTTCTAGAAAAAGAAGAGCAAGTTAAACCCAAAGTGTGCAGAAGGAAGGAAATTATAAAAATCAGACCAGAAATTAATGCAATTGAGACTATGAACACAATACAAATAATTAATGAATCAAAGGGTTAGTTATTTGAAAGATTAAATAAAATAGATCAACCCTTAGCCAACCTAATAAAAAAAGAAAAGAAAAGATTCAAATCCATACAATTAAGAATGACAAAGGAAAATCACAATGGGGCCTGAAGAAACCCAGAAGATCATCAGTATCTACTTTGAGAACCTGTACTCTAATAATATGAAAAACTCAGAAGAATTGGACAGATTCCTAGATATACATAAATTGTGAAAGTTGAATCAAGAATATATAAAAATTTTAAATTATCTAATATCAGTCAATGAAATTGAAGAAGTATTTTTTAAAAAGCCAACAAAGAATAGCCCAGGCTCTGATGGATTCACTGTAGAATTCTACTCCTCAAATGCTTTAATGAAATAATACTCAGAAAGTCATTCCTGGAAGCAAGTAATACCTTGATACCAAAACCAGAGAGAAAGCCAGCCAAAAAAGAACTACAGACCAATCTCCTTAATGAACATAGATACAAAAATCCTCAGTAGGATACTGGCAAACAAAGCAGCAAATCATTGAAAAGATTGTGCAACATGACTAAGTAGGATTCATCCCAGGGATGCAGGGATATTTCAGCATTCACAAATTAATAAAAGTAATACACCATATTAACAGAATCAAGGGCAAAAAATCATATGATCATCTCAGTAGACATAGAAAAAGCATTTGACACAATATAATACCCATTCATGATAAAAACTCTACATAAAATTGGAATAGAAGGGGTTTATGTCAATCTGATTAAAGCCATCTATGACAAACCAACTGCCAGCATTACACTAAATGGTCACAAACTGAAAGCTTTCATTCTAAAATCAGGAACAAGACAAAGATGACCACTACCACCACTCCTGTTCAATATAGTTCTGGAAACATTAGCCAGAGCAATTAGTCAGGAGAAAGAAATAAAAAGGGTAAGGATAGTAAAGCAAAAAGTTAAATTATCATCATTTGCAGATGACATTATACTCTTCATAGAAGATCCCAAAAACTCCACCAAAAGACTCCTAGAATTAATAACCAAATTTGGCAGTGTAGGAGGATAAAAGTCAACACTCAAAAATCAATAGCATTCCTGTACTGGAATTACAAACTCATTAAGAGTGAAATTAGGAAAACCATACTTGTCACAATAGAATCAAGAAAAATGAAATACTTAGGAATAAATCTAGCAAAGGAAATGAAAGATCTATACTTTGAAAATTACGGTATTCTGGAGAGGATATCAGAAAATGGAAAGCTATCCCTTGTTTTTGAATAGGCAGAACCAATATAGTGAAAATGGCCATACTTCCAAAACTGTTATCAGATTTAATGCAATCTCAATCAAAATACCAATAGCATACCTCACATAATTAGAGAAAATAATCCTAAAATTCATACAGAACCAGAAGAGAGCTGAAGTATCACAAGCAAATCTGGACAAGGGCAAGGTAGGTGTCATGACAATTTCAGACTTGAAGTTATACTACAAAGCTACAGTGATAAAAACAGCATATACTGGCAAAGAAAAACTCCAAAACCAAAAAACACAAAACAAAACAAAGCAAAGCAAAACAAACAAACAAACAAAAAACAACAGACCTGAGGATCAGTGGAACAGAATAGAAGATTCAGAAACAACTCCAAGCACACTCAGCTACCTTATCTTTGACAAAGGGACCAAACACCTTTCCTGGGAGAAAAATAGCCTCTTTAATAAGTAGTGCTGGGGAAACTGGCTTCCCACATGCTGAAAAATGAGCCTAGACCTATATCTCTCAGAAATATTAAGGCAGAAACACTTAGTCTTCTGGAAGATAGAATAGGTAAAACTGTGGAATACATAGGTATAGGCAAAGGGTTTACGATCAAAACCTCAATCACACATGCAATATTACAAAGAATCAACTACTGGAATCACATCAAATTAAAAACCTTCTGCATAGCAAAAACAACCACAAACAGAGTGAAGATACAACCCACAGAATACTAAAAAATTTTTACCAGTTACTCCTCTGATAATGGAATAACATTTAGAATACACAAAGAATGTAAAAAAATCAAGCCCCTTAAATTTAAAGACCCAATCTAAAAATGGACACCTGAAATGTATAGACATTTCTCAGATAAAGAAGTAGAAACAGAAAATAAATATATGAGAACATGCTCAACATCACGGGTCATTTGAGAAATGCAATTTAAAACAACACTGAGATTCCATCTCACTCCATAAAGAATGACTATCATCAAGAAATCAACCAGTAACAAATATTGCTGAGGCTATAGGGAAAAGGGAAACTTTCTCCATTGCTGCTGAGAATGTAAACTGATACAGCCACTGTGGAAATCAGTACAGAGATTCCTCACAAAACTAAAACTAGAGGTTCCATTTGATCCAGTTGTCTCACTTCTAGGTATCTTCCTGAAAGAATTAAAAGCTTCATACCACTGTGAAACATGAATACCCAAGTTTATAGCAACACAATTTATAATAACTAAATCTTGGAAATGGTCCATATGCCCATCAACAGATAAAGAGCTAAAGAAAATATGCTATTTATAAGCAGTTGAGTACTGTTCCATAAAGAAAGTTAAACTTGGGTCATTTGAGACTATAATCTTAAGTGAAATAAATTGAACACAAGTTTAAATATTGCACTGTTTCACTTGAGTTAGAAGCCCAAAGGGTAAATAAGGAGCATAATGGAGGATAGATGTTGGGAAGTAGGATGAACATGTTCAAATGAAAAGAGGAGCAAGGGAGGGTGTAGGGGGAATGGAAGGAAAGAAAAAAAATCGAAGGAAAAACATGGAAACAAAACTTTTGTAAATGGGGAGGGGAGGAAGGATTGAAGGGAATGGAAGGGAATGGGAAAAAAGAATAAAGTTACATTAAGTACAGGTACAAATTCCCTTTGATGTGATCAGTATGTATGACAAATATGTAGTAATAAAAACATAAAGTTAAAAAATTCATATATGGCACAAAAATAGGGCATGCCTGAGATTTAACTTATTATATTGATTACTTTCTTAATTTAGAATAGTCTGACCCCTCTGTCTCCCTCTCTCCACTCTGCTTGCTATTGATTTACTGGAAAAACTGGGTCATTTATCTTGAGGAATGTCTCACATTTTACATGTGTCTGATTGTTTTTCTGAGGTATTGTTTAACTTAATCCCTTATATGCCTTAAAATAGAAGTTGTCTGAAAGTTTTAATTAGATTCAGCTTCAACCTTTTTTTGAACAGGCATATCTGTCCAATTCTCCATGTTGCACCATACCTAAAGGCACATAATGTGTAGCTGTTAGATTTTCAATGCTCATTAATTTCAATCACCAGTTTTTGATGGTGGCCTATTGATCTTTCCATTGTTAAAGTTTCCCCATTTTCCTAATAGATTTTTCTCATTTTGTCATTTCTTTCACATGTATCATCTGGAATTGTTAAATAAACAGCTTCCTTTTCATGACTGGGATTAAGCTATGGTTTGAGTATTTGTTTCCTCTCCAAAACTGATGCTGAAAGGTAAACCCTAATGCAACAGTATCAAGTGATGCAGCCCTTAGGAGGTGATTAAGTCATAAGGGAAGATCCCTTCTAAATGAGCTTAATGACCTCATAAAATAATTCCTTCCTTGTCACTTGGTCCTTGCTTTATATGAGGACACAGCAAGAGGTGGCATCTTTGAGCAAGAAATCAGGCCTATTCAGACATGAAATCTGCCAGCTTCCAGAACTTCTCAGCTTCCAAAACTATGAAAAAATAAATTTCTGCTCTTTATAAATTATACAGGCTCAGGTGATTCATTATGACAACAGAAATGTACTAAGATAGATTATTTGAACTATATTACAAAGGACTAATGGGACAGTGGCTCAGTTCCTTTTCTTTAATTTCCATTTGCTTTTTACCTTTTTCTCCAGTGATGGGGATCAAACCCAGTGCCTCATGCATACTAGATAAGCACTCTGTCACTAAGCTACACCTGCAACCTTTGAAAGGCCATGTGAAAAGTAAGAGATTTGTGCCATCTCTACCTCAATGGTTTCTGATGAGTGATAGTTTGGAGGGGTGCTCCTTTTCTTTCTTTCTTTTTAATACCATTAAAACTCATGAAGTTTGGGCTGGGGATTTAGCTCAGTGGTTTTGCTGCCTGCCTCACAGAGGCAAGGACCTGAGTTTGATTCCCAGTACCAAAAAAAAAAAAGACTCATGGATTCTATAAAGTCATTTTAATCAACTGAAGTCATTTTTTAAATGATCAAATTATTTCATCTTTATCCAAAAGGCTATGTCCTTGTGAAATAGCCACATCACAGTTTCATGGCTTCTTTGTCATTTGTCACAAGATGTGCAAGGCTCATCTTGTCCACTTCCTGACCCACACTTAAATCCAGTCATTTTCTAAGGTGCTCTGTTTCCTTCATTGGTGAATGACACTTAAAGGTCTTGGGATTGGCTATTGCAGTTGGCCCTTTTCAGTAGACAGAGCAAGGAAATACTTTTAAAAACTTTAACTTCTAATAGAAAAAATTTTAAGCACACACAAAAGTAGAGACAATAACCTAAAAGAGCCTCTACATGATATTTTCTAGTTCCACAAATATGTCTACTTTGCTCTTTATCTTGTTCTTACATTTTTTATGAAAAAGAGTAGAATCTAGAATTTCATGAAGAGCTGCAAATGTTCAATAAACTTTGGAAGATATTAAAATTTCACCATACAAGTGAGGGCTCTATGTTGAATAAGTTACAGAAAAATGGAAATTTCATACAATGCTAAAGGCAACACAAAATGAGCATGCTTTCTGCACAGTAGTTTAACAAATCATATAAGAAATTTAATAAATATTCTCTGAGTTAACAGGTAGACTCTACAATGTAATGCCTTTGAATAATGCAGAATTTTACTTTGTTTCTGCTCAATTCCTCTATGCTGAGGGTAGCAGGAAGACACTGCTACATTAAGAATTTTTGCCAGGTGCTGAGCCAGAACTGGGTGACCACATTTATGTGGTCAGGAGGGGAAAAGGAGCTGGTGGAGGTTGGCCCAATGCTGTGATTATTTGGCCTGGAAATGGCACATGTTGTTGGGAGCAATGCTACATAATTTTAGGGGAAAATAGTAGTTCTCCTGCCTACAGGCCAGCTATGGCATTTTGAGACATAATTGCATTTTAGCCCCTGGTCACAACTGAGACCTCAATGACCAGGTGATGCTGTGATGCTCCAGGACAAGATTATACCAGCTGAAGACATCCTAGGAGGAACAAAATCTTCATCTACTCAGATCCTCATTGTTCTTGGGTTGTTACACTTTGTTTATGCCCGATGGACTGAACTCTCTGCAAGTCATTTGTTACATTTGTTTCTCCCTATGTACTGAATAAAAGGTGTGGTAAGCTGGGGGCTTTCGTCTTTGCTGCCCAGAGCAGCACTGATCAGACCCAAAGCTCAGCTTCTTCTCAAAGTCTCATTTTTCTACCTTTCCTGTATAATAAGTTAATTTGGCTTGTGCTGCCATGGGTCACAGAGTCTAGGATTTACTGCAGAGGTTCTAGTAACATCCCCTTTCTCTGTTCCCTACATTTGGCACCCAACATGGATGTGAATCGCATCCAGGGGTAAACTTGCCTGTGAGACAAACTCGGAGTAAAAGAGACAGCTCAGGGATCTCCCAGGGCTATTTCTCGACTCCAATGAGGGACACTGGTGGTAAGTGTGTCCAGCTGGGCATAATTTTCTATCTTTGCTGAGTTACAACTATGGGTCAGTCTCTGTCATTGGAGCAGCGTAACTTTGCCAAATTACTTAAGTCGCTATTAAAGCAAGCTATGTACCCAGTACCTAAGGATGCTGTGATAAATTTGTTAAAAGACGTACAAATGTACATCCCATCTTTTCCCCAGGAAGGGACAACTAACTTAATAGCATGGGAACATGTAGGTACCGTTCTCTGTGAGGCTCGGCGAAGGGGTGATCATCTCTCCCCCTGAAAGCTCCCCACTTGGGCCTTAGTCCACTCTGCTCTCAAATTCTCTCAGTCAGCTCAGGAGACCTCAGCTACCCCTCCCCCCACATGTCCTTCTGTCCAGGCTTTCCCTTGTTCAGCTTCTCCTCCAGTTTGCTTTCATCTCACTGTGGCTTCTGCTCCACCATCACAGTGTGTTGAGGAGGACCCTAACTCTCTAGCACCTCAGCCATCTCACAAAGGTCTAGCTGCCCCTCTTGTGAAGCCCACTTCTGGGGCCACTTCCTATCACCATACCCTGCAAAAGGCTGTGACATCTAGCAAGGCGGTGGGAGACCCTTTGTGCTTTTCTATCTCAATTTTACCTGATCCTGACAACTCAGAGGTGGACATGTATGTTCATTCATCATTTGATTTTAACATCCTAAAGGACCTCAGGCAGAGCATGCTAACTCATGGCGTCCAAAGCCCCTATACAGTGGGTTTGTTGGACAATGTACTTCAGACCTATTCTCTGATTCCTTATGATGTTTTTCACCTAGCAAAAAGGTTCCTATCCCCTGCTCAGTATCTCCACTTTGAGGTGGAACTGCATTCTTTAATCAGGGAACAGGCTCATAAAAATGCTCAAGGAGATGCTCAGTCAAGAGAAGTTACTATTGATATGTTATCAGGCACAGGTGACTTTTTGGATTTAAGCAGGCAGGCCTGTTGCCCAGCATTACTCTTTCACCAGGTAGAGGACCTCTTTCGGAGGGCTTGGGGTTCTGTGCCAGTTGATGGTGCGCTGACGGAATCTTTTACTCAAATCATGCAAGGGCCTATGGAGACTTACACAGAATTTGTAGTGAGATTTGAACAAACTATTAAGAGGCAGATTTCTAATTCCCAGGCAGCAGAGATCCTGATCTTACAGCTAGCCTATGAAAATGCTAATATGGATTGCAAACAGGCAACAATTCCTGTTCACTCCTCCAAAGATCTTGGAGCATATATTAAGGCATGCCAGAATATTGGGTCTCCTTCATACAATTTGGCTCTGATGGCTCAAGCCATCTCCCAACATTTACGCGGTACACACAGTGATTTAAAATGTTTTAATTGTGGAAAAATGGGGCATCTCAGAAAAAACTGCAAAATGAAAGTGGCCTTTACAAGCTGACCCAGAGCCCCTAGGTCAGGCATCTTGTGAAAATAAGTTACCACCTGGCCCTTGCCCTCGATGCCGAAAAGGCATTCACTGGGCTAAAGATTGCTGCTCCAAATATGATAGGGATGGTGCACTTTTGCTGGGAAATGGAAATTGAGCCCTTCCCTGGGTTCAGGAAACAGTAGGGGATCAGGGCCAGGGGGCTTCAGTCCCCCTGAGTCAGCGGTACCTAGTTCAGACCTGTGCACAAGTACAAAATCAGATGGCATGGGTGTCCGGAGGGACATTTCTTCCCTCATCAGGGGAACACTCAGGAGCTCAGGAATAGATCTTCCTGCTGCTCAGAGAGTTCACCTGCTGGGAGGTGAGACTCTGGTATCTGTCCCCACAGGAATTCATGGACCCCCACCCCCCCGGAACCATTGGCTTGATACTTGGAAAATTCTCTCTAACTTTGAAAGGCATTACTGTTATTCCAGCTATTGTTGATTCTGATTGTACCTCTGAATTGTGTGTTCCTGTTAGCTCCACAGGACTTTGGGTAATAGAACAATGAGATTATATTGCACAGTTGTTGCTTTTGCCTAAACCAAAATTAAATAATGTTAGCTTTAAAAATTCCCAAGAGGATCCTAAGCCAGAAATTCCTCATGAAGAGATTTATTTCACCCAAGAGATTTCCAAAAACCACCCCATGTGCAAAATTAAGTTGTATAGCAAATTCTTTACAGGATTGATAGACACAGGCATGGAGGTGTCCATGATTGGCACATGTTTTTGGCCATCATTTTGGGGGAAAAAACCAACTAAAACATCTCTGGTAGGCCTTGGCACCTCCCAACAAGTTTTACAAAGCTCCATTCCCCTGCCTTATGTAGGGCCTGATGGTCAATTGGGACATATTTGTCCTTACATAGCTCCCATACCTGTAAATTTATGGGGCAGCAATTTATTGGAAGAATGGAGTGTCATAGTTACTACTTTGCCCCCGAAACCTCACTGGGTCAACACATGATATCTAAAATGGGATGTGAACCAGAAATAGGATTAGGCAAGCAACTTCAGGGCAGAATGCCACCTATAGAACAGCAACAGAAGAATAATTGCCTTGGAATTGGATACAATAAAAATTTTTTATTGAAAATGTTTAAAGCCCAAGGCAGCTTTGCCTTTATAATGGAAATCAAATGACTCCATTTGGGTTAATCAATGGCCCCTAATACATGAGAAACTAACCATTTTAGAGCAACCTATATTAAAACAACTTAACAAAGGGCATTTAAAACCATCCATGAGACCTTGGAACACACCCCTTTTTATTATTCCAAAAAGATCAGGGAAATGGCATTGGCCTCAGGATTTATGGACAGTTAATGTCACCCTCATTCCCACAAAGGCGTTGCAACCTGGCTTACCAAACCCAGTGGCATTTCCCCAGAAATGGCCACTTATAGATTTAGAAGACTGCTTTTTGAACATTTCTTTGTGGCTGACCGACTTCTATTTGCCTTTTATTGGATTAGGCCTAAAATAGGGATAGCAACTTTTCAATTGCTGAATTTATATGAAATATCACAGGGAGATTCTGATCTTAATTTCCCTTGAAGATTAACTCCAGAGGCACAAAAGGAGTTACAATTAATAGAACAAAGAATACATAACTGGCAGGTTTTTCTTATCAGTTCTAACTACTCAGTTCATTTGTTTGCACTTAGAAACCCTCATTCACCTACAGGTTTAATAGGACAATGATATGAAAAACAGGTCTTTCCCATGGAATGGTGATTTTTGTCTAACCAGTTAGTGAAATCTCTACAATTATATCTAGAGCAAATTGCAAAAATAGTTTTCTTGGGACATAATTGAACCTGAGAATTATTTGGTGCTGATTCTCATTTCATCATTATCCCAATTGATAAGGCTCAAATGCAAACGCTGCTACAAAGTGCTTTGTATTGTCAAGTAGCCTTTGCAGATTTCATTGGCCAGATAGATAATTATCCTAGAGATCCTCCATTTCAGTTTTTTGCACAACATGAATTTATTCTCCACAAGGTTACTCAATTTCAGCCATTGCAAGGTGCCTCAACCTATTTCACCAAGGGCTTCTCTCAGGGCCAAGCAGCAATTTGGAGCTCTTCCTTTAGCTATGTGTTGCCTACACCCAGTCCTTCTGCTCAGAGGTCAGAGTTGCTAGCCATTATATTTGTGATTGAAAACTTCCCTCCCCAACCTCTTAATATTTTAAGTGAGTCCTCTTATGCAGTTTGGTTGACTCAAAGACTGGAAGGAGCTATGGTCTGCTCTACTTTAGAATCTAAATTATTAAACTTGTTTTTAAGATTACAAAAGGCCATATGTCAAAAAATTCCTCCTGCCTTAATAACTTGGGGGAGAGATTTTGCCTGTGTCCTGACAGATGAGGATGAAACCTTGTGGCTGCCCTCCTGGAATATGCAATCACGGATCATGCTGGTGGAACTGCCAACATCTCAGAGACCAGGGATAGCACCCCAGCTGAGAGCGATGAGCCAGCTGCACCTGAGCAACCCACTTCACCAGAGATGACTAACAAATCCACAGCGGGATCCAGGACTGAGATGATGGCCCCAGAGGAAGAATAATTATAGATTCATGGTAAAAAAATTTTAAAAGGGGGGGACAACTTGAAAATATTCTTTTTACATTTACAGGTATAAAAGTGCTTGCATTTCTTCTGATTCTAATCTCTGTTAATTAACTACAAAAGTTTTTGACCAGTCTTATGTACAATTATAAACCTAAAAATCATAAAAGGGATATTATAATTCAATTTGGCCAAATATATTTGAGTGCACTCTAGTTTTATAAATTGTCTTATATGTTTGTTTGTTGTCTGTCTGTACAGTTGAGCTCAATTGTTTTCCCTCTGTTTTCCTTTTCACCTTTTGAAAAAAATTTTTTTTTCTTAAAAGATATTCACCTATTATTATATTGGCTTACAGATAAATGTTATTAAATTAAAGTCATGCCCTTCTTCCCCCAGGTTGCTAACTGATCAAAGTGCTGTTGAGATTTGTCAAAGTAAATAGAGACCATGAGTACTCCCTTTGGTGAATAAAGAAATGGTTGTCCAGAAAATAATTATTCTGGTCTTAATTCACTAAAGGGACCCCCTAGTAATTTTCATAATCTTATGGGGACACACCACAATAAATATTGTCTCAATATGTTATTATAAATTGATTACATTGGTTATCATTGAAGTTTAGGTTCTAAATATGTTATTATAAAATGTTTATATTGGTTAAGTTCTAAAAATGTTATTGTGATATGTCTACATTGGGCATCTTCAAAAGATTAATTTCTGGGACATAAACAAAAGAGTGTTATTAGAAAGATGCTTTTGGTACTGACCTACATTGAAGAACATAAGGTTTTATGTAACTGTGATATTTATTACTGTTCCCTTTCTGGTGTACAAAGTGTATTCATGCCCTCTAATTACATGGGTTTTCCAACATATAGTTTATGGTAATAACCTTTTGATTCATATATTTGCCTTTCTCTTATGCTCCAGACACCTATGATAATAAGCACACTTGTAGGCTGATTTATTTTCCTTAGATGACATCCTATAAAAAGATAGCTACTTAGGGATTCAACCACAAGAATAACCATAATTGGCAATAATAACAGTCTTTTAACTATATATATATATTTAAAAAAAAATTTTTTTTTTTGGTACCGGGGATTGAACTCAGGACCTTGTGCTTGCAAGGCAGGTGCCGGAACCACTGAGCTAAATTCCCAGCCCTTTTAACTGTATTTTTATTCCAAAATGCTTAATATTTAGGTAAAATTATAATAGTTGCGTTCACTACTCCTCTTACAATGCTTATGTTATTAGTCTTCTCTTCTGGGTATTCAACAACCAAAGTTTAGAGACCAGAACTAAAAAGGTATCTGGGCTAAGAAGGCAGCCAATACTTTGGCCCTGGCCCTTCAAGGTCAACAACAATCATAAAAAGATTCAGGTCATGAGGGAACCTTCTCCAAGATCCTGCATCTTTGGTGAGTCACCCAACCTCCTGAGCAGGGAGGTTGCTGAACACCAAAACAGTAAAGATACAACAAAAAGCCAAAGGAATGTCACCTGGAAGAAAAAATCTCCCATGCTTTTGCAGGAAGCAACATGGTCAAGCAAGGGTGTGACATATCCTGATGGCTGACACTGACAGAGGAGCTAAGAGGCTCTATGCATTGTTCCAAGACAGTGCCTGCGGAGACTCAATTGACCTTGTTAGATAGCAAGAGGTTGATTTTATTTAATATAGGTTTCTCTGTAACTTGGTCTTAAACACCCAGTAGAAAAGTATAACAGAAGATAATATTTATTTGAGTTCAACAAAAGTTTTAAGTTTTTTAGCCAACATTTAAAAAATTTATTATATTTTTAATCCTTTTACAGCCCCAATTAAGAAAAAATTATGTTTATTATAGACAGCTAAGCCAGTCAAACACACTATAGATCCTCACAATATTTAGGTACAAGCCATTGTTGAGTGTGCTCACTTTTCCTAAAGACACCTTCACATAAAACAAAAAGAAAGGGAGATATGTTGGGAACAATGCTACATAATTTTAGGGAAAATTCCTAGTTCTTCTGCCTACAGGCCAGCTATGGCATTTTGAGACATAATTCCATTTTGGCCCCTGGTCACAACTGAAACCTCAATGATCCAGTGATGCTGTGATGCTCCAGGACAAGATTACACCAGCTGAAGACATCCTGGGAGGAACAAAATTTTCATCTACTCAGATCCTCATTGTTCTTGGATTGCTACATTTTGTTTGTCCTGATGTGCTGAACTCTCTGCAAGTCATTTGTTACATTTGTTTCTCCCGATGTACTGAATAAAAGGTGTGGTAAGCTGAGGGCTTTCGTCTTTGCTGCCCAGAGCAGCACTGATCAGACCCTAAACTCAGCTTCTTCTCAAAGTCTCATTTTTCTACCTTTCCTGTATAATAAGTTAATTTGCCTTATGCTGCCATGGCTCGCAGGAGACTAGGACTTACTGCAGAGGTTCTAGTAATGTCCCCTTTCCCTACAACATGTCACTTCTACACATATTCTGTCCATAACAGTGTGGTCACATGGCACACTTACCTGCGTGGAAGGCTGCTTAATGCAAGTTAGCTGGGTAGTCTTATGTTTGGGAAGGAGAAAACAGACTTTGGTGAATATCCAGCAACCTCTGCCATACTGATGACTCAGTGATTTTCCTTCTAAAAATTTTTTGATGTTCTCTAAGCTATACCTATGAGAATCACAGCTTTGCATATAACTGCAAAATATTCAAAATATTGGAGTCAGTGCAAATAGTAGAGTATTTAAATAGATTATAGTGCACATGATAAGGCCCTTAAAAATGATGTAGAGGAGGCTACGAACATATCTCAGTGGTAGAATGAGTCCTTATCATATGTGAGGCTCTGGACTTAGCCCCAAACATCTAAAAAAAAAAAAAAACTGATATAGGGAATGTATAATAACAATGAAAGAAGTTTGGTGTTATAGTATAAATGTTTGAGATACTCATCTTGCTCATATTTTACATTTAGATTATTGGTGCTACTTAGGAAACATTTTGATAAAAATTTTCCTATCTGGTGATATTACAGAGTAGCTATAGCTATTTGAGTCAGTTACAATCTTAGTCAAATTTCTTTCAATAGTTTGAAGACACAGAATATGCAGTCTTATCAATTTGGCCATGGGGATGCAGGATGACACCCAGTTTGCACTGAACACGTGCGTGCAAACTCCACTTTTATTTTAAGATTCTCAAAATATTTTCTGTTTCTTGCACCTCAGTGATCCTAAGAAAATTATATGTTTTTTAACCTGGAAAAGGGATCATTTGATAAAAGGGTATGTAGTGTGTGATCCCACTTTAGAAAAGGACAAATGCATAGCTAAAAGCATATACTACTTACAACAATGGATATCTCTGAATGCTAAAATTACAGTTGATTTTTATTTTCCTCATTCTATTCATCTCTGTTTTCTGAACTTTCTTTAATGTACATGTTTTATTTATTTTTAGATAAAAATGAATAACACTTACTTTTCATTTTACAGAAGACTCTAAAAATCATCATGTGGTAACTCCAATTTACCTTTTGGCAGAGTGATCTGTCTCTGTACCCGTGGGTTACTCCTGTGAGACGTCCACATGGAATACAAGATGGAGCAGTTGAAAAATTACCACATGAGATATTACAGGCACCATATTGCATAGATTTATTAAAACATTAATATATTGGATATTAACAAATTATAATCTAACTTGCTTTTATAATGCTCAGGGTGAGGCCAAGGGATAAGGAAACTGGTAAGAAAGTATGATTGGTATTGAGGTCAGATACTACTTGTGCCTGAGTTTTCTCAAAGCATGAGGGACTACACTACATACCTGAATATATAGTAAATATTATGCACAATCTGCATGAGCCAGGAGCCTCTCAATTGAAGTGGCATGCTATGTTTTTGGCACAAACAAAAGAAAATGAAAGAAAAGAAAGCTATTAGAATAGGGAATGAAGTTGTAGAAAAACCTTTTAAAAATAGCCATGATATTTTCAGTTTCAGCAATGATGCTAGCCCTGATGCAGAGAATACAATTGACTTTCAGCCTCTATATTACATTTTAGTCAGCACCACAAATTTATAATATATAAAAATCAGCAAACCATGAATTTATCAGTTGAAAAACTTGCTTTTAAATAAGGGTGACTTGAAAGTTTACTTCTATCCTATAATCTTGACATTCACAAAAATTAACTTACTTAGATGACTTTATATAACAGGAAATTGATAGTAGTTATGTTTTCTTAGGTTTTATTAGTAACCAGATGAAATAACTAAGCAGAGCTAATCAGCTTACTTTATCTTCTGTAGTATAGTTTTTCCAAGTACATATTCATTGTTGTTGTTGTGTAAACTTAGGTAAACTTGCATAATGCAAATGTAAGTCTTTCTAGGTGTTATGAATCCTTAATTAATTATACATGTTGAGTAATTATTTGCTAAATGTAAGTGATGAGACTCAGAGTAGAGGATAAGATATTAGCAAAAGTGCTCTAGATTTTAATAGCTTTAAGTTAGGAGTAGCTAATATTTGTAATCCCTATGAGTATATTAGTGATGATTAATGACTAGAATAGCTACTATAATCATATGTGGCTTGCAATTTCTATTGAGTTTAATTATTTCTTTCACATTGCTGGAAGCTGCATTATGGTTTAAGCTGGATTTTTCCTCATCCTTGGCAAAGTCCAGCCTGGGTGCAGGACGAGGTGGCTGACACCCTACATCTGATATTACAATTGTGGGAACTCACTTCCTCAGGTTGTGGAACACATGAGAGTATATTTTGTAGACTGCTCTGGAATAGTGATGTACTTAATTCTAAAACAGCACTTAAAATTCTCCAGTTGAAAATCTATCTGTAGTAAATACAAAAAATAAAGTCTAGCCAGCAGCCTATTCTTTCTCTATGGCTTTCCTATCTATCCTACCACCAGCCTGACCACCCCAATAAGCAACCACGATATTTTTCTGGGGTTTGGCATTCACTAGCTGTTGCTTAGTGGTGAGCCTGTCGTGGCTATTAATCATCATAATATGCACATAAAGAGTATAGATGTTACCCATTCCTTCATGAGGCACTCTGTTTAGCAATCTAAGTGAAAAGCTCCCAAATTATAAGTCAGTATTTTCCTTTCAGACCTTTATCCTTATGATGTTTAAATTGGACCTCCTGTTTGAAATCCTTGTATGTCTCTGTTTCTAGCCCCCACTTTCCAATGTCTCTCCCAATTCCCACACAGGGCTCTGATTGTGTGTCAAACTAAGTTCCTCTGTAGGGAATCTTCTCTCAAGGTGCTTTCTACAGATCTCTAAGTGTAAAATAATCCTTGCCAAACTGTGCCATCTGTCCACTTACTGCCCATCAGCTACAGTCTACCATCCATTGCTCCGCTTTGACACTGGAGCTTGACCCTATAGCCTTTTCTTTTTGGTAGCAGGGGGAGCCTTCAACACTGTCAAGAAGGGGACTGAAGGACCACTTCAAAGTCACAGCAAGAAGAAAGAGCTTTTTCTGAGGGTTGGGTTTGGTGTCTCCTTCAGCAAGGCCGCCAGTTGATCTTCATTTTGGAGTTCCCATCACACTGACCTCCATGGCTGTTGACATTAGGCCATATGAGCCCTCCAGGAAGCTTTTGGCAACCAGGTGAGTCACTTCCTGTGAACTCTCTCTAGCATACATCTTTGGGAATGTTTCTATGTCACCAGTAGGCTGTGTCTTCCCCTGGCAAGCATGCCCTCTCCATCAGGGGAGAAACCAAGCCCTGGTTGAGGAGGCAAAGGGAGGTTTTAGTTCCTTCTTCAGTCAGTCTTCCATCTGAAAGTAAGTAGCTACTTTGTTATTTCTATATTCTTTAGATTTCTTTTCTATTCTTTTTGTTATGTTTCATGTAACACTTCTTTATATTAAAATTTTTCTTGTTTAAATTACTAGTGTGAACTAAGAACCAAGATACTCATGTAAAGGTACAAGATCCCAATGATGAATGTAACTGTATTTTATACCTAAAATGTACCAATAAACTTAGTGGGGGGAAAAATAAATTACTAGTGTGGTCTTAAAATAAACCTGAATATGGTTATAAATCTATCTAAGTCTATTTGGTTGGATTTTTTTCTTCTCTCTCTCTCTTTCTTTCCTCCACCTCTTCCCCTTTCTTTCTTTCTTTCTTTCTTTCTTTCTTTCTTTCTTTCTTTCTTTCTTTCTTTCTTTCTTTCTTTCTCTCTCTCTCTCTCTTTCTTTCTTTCTTTCTTCCTTCCTTCCTTCCCTCCTCCCCTCCTTCCTTCCTTCCTTCCTTCCTTCTTGGTACTAGAGCTTGAACTCAGGGCCTTTGCGCTGAACAGGATCCCCAGCCCTTTTTTTTTTTTTTTGGTACTGGGGATTGAATTCGGGTATATTTTCATTTTGAGACAAGGTCTCACTAAACTAATTTGCCTAAGCTGGTTTAAAATTTGTAGTCCTTCTGCCTCAGCCTCCTGAATAGCTGAGATTACAGCCATTGCCACCATCCCTGGCTCATCTAACTGGTTTTACATGTTGCAGAAAGAGACAGATATTTTAATTTTAATAGATTTTCTGTCAGAAAATATTTGAGGTAAATATTTGGAAAGTTTGAAATTAGAAAATGTAGGACTTGAATTGCATTATTATGTGATCTGAGAAAGGACCATCATTATCCTATTCTGGCAGACATGCCTCTGTTGGGCTGTCATGACTGTTCTTTTCTGTGGGAACACATTTAGAGAATCACAAGACAGAGGAGCTAAATCTTGCTCAAGAGAAGACTTGTGAGGTTATAAAAATATGTTTTATTAGAGAATAATGATTTGTTTGCAGACTTTCAATTATGGGTGGCCCAACTTGTCTTTTTTTTTATGGTTCCAGGGATCGACCTCAGGACCTTGCGCTTGCGAGGCAGGTGCTTGCACCACTGAGCTAAATCCCTGGCTCCAACTTGTCTAAAAACATCTTGTCTTACCATTTCCTTTATCAATTTCATGTTAATGTTTTTACCATTCAAATTTAAAATACTGACATCTTTTGTTCTAGCATTATTAGATGTCTAATATTTGCATGATATTGTCTCTGGAATGGAAGATTACAAAGATAATATACCCTATCTGCTCTCAAGGGAAGTGTAGTGTAATTAAAGAAAATTGTTAAAGTATAAGTAAGTAACACTTTTAGAAATAAAGCAAATGACCAATACATTTGGAAATAATTCAGTATCAATATTTTTATGGTTCATTAGGTTTGCAATTTTAATGTAAATATTGAGAATATTATCACTGTCACAATGTAAAGCCAAATCTTTTATTCTAATCTCTAGAAAAAGTATCACAAATGTTTATTATTTTGTGAGACAATATGTGCTATAGTGGAATAAAATATTAAATGTTTATTAACCTTTGGATGAGAATGAAGTTAAAATTGAAATGAGGTTTTGAAACTTCTTTGATTAGTTATTTTGTTAGTTATTAGTACTTACTTGCTATCTACAATAATCATTGTTCTTTAATTTTAACACAAAATGTTAGCTTTGACTCATGTTTCATGGGAGCAATATGATGATTATTCATCAATACACTATTAAGGAAATGTTATAAATCTTCTAATCCCAAAGGGCAAGGTGATGATCCCTGACCATGGCCCAGTGGGAAGCCTTGCTGTCCTCTTCCTGAGCCCTCTGTCTCTGGGCATCTTAGGTTATGAATGATAGGAAGGCAGTTGTTTTTTGTTTTAAAAACTCAAATGTTCAGATAAATATCTGAAAGTAACATAAAATTGGAAGGTTGTAACTTATACTTTAATTAAATTTGCTCCTGCATTTTACAAAAAAGTGATGAAACTGTATATTAGGAGTCATTCTTTTTTTCATTTGTACATCTGTATAGTAAGTAGATGATGTTTACACTCCTTGTGTGGAGTTGGTACAGGTACATAGCACATCTTAATTCCTTTTTTCATCCCCTTTCCCTTCTTTCCCTCCCCTTCCCACCATCTCTTCATCGCTTTCCCCTTTGAGAAAGATTTTTCTCCCTATTTCCTATTATCTATCTTTTTTAAAATTTGATTTTCTCATATAAAATAAATCATGCAATATTAAAATTTGTGTCTGATTTATTTAATTAACATTATAGTCTTAAGGTGCGTACATTTTCCTACAAATGATTCGACTGCCTTTGTGGCAGAGTAGTACTCCATCATGTATAAATATGACACTTTCCTTATCCTTTCAGCTGTTGATGGATATACAGGCTGCTTCCAAGATTTAGCTATTATGAATTGTGTTGCTATAAACATAGGTATGCATGTATCACTGTAATTTTGATGTCTTTACCTATTTTATGAAGGTATCTAGAAGAGGAATAGCTGGATCAAATGTTTTGAGGAATCACCACACTGATTTCCACTGTGGTTGTACTAGCTTACATTCCCAACAACAATGTAGGACGGTTCCTTTTCCTCACAGCCTTGCCAGCATGTGTTATTATTTGATTTCTTGATGATGGCCATTCGTTCTGCAGTAAGGTGGAATCTCAGTGTTATTTTAATTAGCATTTCTGCAAATTAAAATTAACACATTTCTGCAAATTACATGACCAGCAATGCTGACTATTTCTTCATATATTTATTGGCCATTTGTACTTCTTCTGAGAAGTATCTATTCACTTCACTTAACCATTTTTGGTCAGGTATTTTTTTGGGGGGGATCTACTTTTTTGGAGTTCTTATTTTCATTCCCATGTTGTGCACCTCTCATCATCTTCTTCCCTCAGTTGCCTGGGTCTTATTTACTTTCATGTTGCTGGGACAAAATACCTGACATCTACAAGTTAAAGGAGGAAAGGTTTATTTTTGGCTCACAGTTTATAGAGATCTCAATTCATAGTTGTTTGGCCCCAAGTTTGGGTAGGGTGGCATGGGAGAGAGGCATGGTAGAGGAGAAATAGTCCAAGGCAAGGCAAGCAGGAAGACATAGCCTCCCTTTCCCTTTTTGTTCCATGGAAATTACAGGCCTATTTTTTGGTGCCACCCACTCAGGGTGAGCCTTCCCATTATCCACACCCAGAATTGTGCTAAAGTAATCAGTGGATTAATCCAATATCATTCACCCATGATCCAGCCACCTCTCAAAAAACCCACCTATGAGTGCATGAAGTTTTGGGGTTTTTTGGTAGCGGGGATCGAACTTGGGTCCTTGCACTTGCACCACAGGTGCCAAAACCACTGACCTAAATCCCTGGCCTGTGTGCATGAAGTTTTGGGGGACACCTATATATAAGGCATAACACCCTGTCAGGTATAGCCATTTGTTGGTTTTTGTGGAGATGTGTTCAAAGACCTCTGAGGATACCAACATCTGAGGATGCTCAGGTCCCTTATATAAAATGGCTTAATGTTTGATGTGATTTATGCACATCCTTATGTATAGTTTAAATTATCTCTAAGTTACTTACAATAGCAAACACAAAGTAAATTTTATGAAAATAGTTGCCAGACTGTATTGTTTAGGGAAAAATTACAAGAAGTCTGCACGTGTTTAGTGTAGATGATTGCATCTGTTTGCTACTGGTTGAAACTGAAAATGTCTAACCAGCAGACATAGCAGGTTGCCTGTGCTCCCTTTCTAGTGTCCTAACTCCTCACTGAAGAGTCTCCAATTCTCTTTCTGTGACAGAATCCAAAGAGAATGCCTTTTATGCTTCCTTGCGGTGCTTCTGCTGCAGATTCCAGCAGGGACAGGCTTTACTTCTGCCTGGTTATCTCCCTGTCTGAAGGAGGGTGCGTGGGGGGTGTTCTGTTCTCCAGAGTTGCTAGGTGCCTTGGCTTTGCTGCAGGTGCTCCACCAAATGGCCAAGGCTGTTTTCTTCCTGAATTTCTCTCAGCACAAACATACTTCACCTATCTCAGCTTTCTTCTGAAAAAACATCCTGTTCCCAGAGTGAAAAATTTAGACTCCTCATATTAATATGACTACAATCCTAAGCTTTAGGGTAGTGATGTGTGCTGTTATCATTGTGCTAGAGGAACAAGCCCCCCGAAGGCAGAGATGATGTATTATCTATGTAAGTATTTAATAATGCTGGGTTTAGACGGAGATAAAGCCAGAGCTTTCAGCCTGGGTGACTGACAAGAGAGTGCAATATTTCCCCTGATACTAAGGAATGAATATCAGTTCATCTTACCCCCCAAATATTAACTTCATGCAGCAATACAACCTATCATCCAAGGCCAAAATCTGGGAGTGAAGGCTCTGCTTTCTTGTCAAATCTAATTTGCCAGCATGTTCTATTAATCCTACCTTGCAGCTGTCCTGACTCTGCTTTCTTTTCTTCCAATTTTTTTTAATATGGTAGGACCTACAGGATGAATCCTAAAAACTGTAGCATTGCATACAAAGCAGTTTATCATCTGACCATTGCTTTCTTTGGGGCCTCATTTGTAGCTGCTTCTCATTAATGGTGGTAAAAATTCAGCACTCAGGTTTCCTACTGCAGGGGTGAGGCAGGAGAGTAGGGCATGGTAAACTGGCCAGGTGGGCAAGTGGAAAAGACCTGTCAATTACAGAGTTCCAGGACACTTGTGCAGAGCTCTTCCCAAGGCCCTGCACCTGGGACCAATCAGAGACTGCTGTCTTCAGTGCTTCTCAAGAGAACTCAACCTAGGGCCAGGATTTAGCTCAGTGGTTCTGCTGCCTGCCTCACAAGCGGAAGGACCCAAGTTTGATCCCAGGTACCAAAAACAAAAAAGGAACCAAGAACTCAACCTAGACTGACGTCAGCCTGAGAAGTGGAAGATACAAGACACCCACTATTAAGCCCTTGGCCACTGTGTTCTCTCTTTCACAGTAGTTTACTCTTCACCTGCAGAGTGTACTTTTCCTACTTATAATTGGCCCACACTTGCTTTGCAGAGCATGATTCTTTGCTAACTTTAATAAACATAAAACCTTGCTACTTTTTGCACTTGTTTTGCCCATTTCTTTGTTCAGAACAGTAACCTAGAAAGAATCTCTAGAGAGAGTCCTCACACCCACTAACAGGGAGGTGACTGATGGCCTTGGTGCTGTCCTGCTGGGTCCACCCTTGTGTTTACATGGGAGCCCTCCTTTGCACTGATTTCTCCCAGACAAAGCCTGCATAAGACTGATTCTAACACAGGCCCATGCTTGGGATACAGGATCTCTCTGAGGGATGACTGTGGCTGGAGGACTCCCTTGGACTCTGACTAAGAGTTTCTTAGACTTATGCCTCATCTATGACTCTTCTCACACACCCCTTGTCGATTGTCTTTCTCTTTTACAGATGTCAGACCTGCATTAGCATCTGAAAATTTTGCTACTTTCTTTGAGTCTTCTTTATTCTTAACAGACATAGTAAATATTTTGCACATATAATACCATCTTGCCATTGTTTTCTGTAGGTCTCAAATGGACACAATCACAGATCCCAAGAGTCACATTTGAAAGATATAGAGGAAATGATACCTACAAGGACCGCAGAGTGGGCCTGTTACTGTTAGATCTGTACTGCTGCTTTGCAGAGGGAAAGTGAGAAATGGAAGGCCTTTCACAAGGAATTAAACACTAAGTGCCTGAGGGTTGCTTTTGTAGCTTACAAAGAAGCCTTATGTGCTACCATGAAAAGGCAGTCAAACTTGAACAGCAGATTGAGCATAGGATATGTTGAGACATGGAGCTTCAGAGACTTTTAAATGCTGTGCTGAGGTTAGGACTTTGACACATTTGGATGTGTGTCTCTGATAATATTGGTTCTGTGGACCCCCTGAGTCCTCAGATCTTTTCATGGCCTACCTTCCATGGTAAAAATGATTCCTTTCCCTGTGCTGGAGAACCTGGCAGAAACAGCTTACTCACAAGCCATACATGTACCCTAAGGAGCTTCCAGTTTTTCTCTTCTGGTTGCCAGGCTGATAGTGAGTGTTGTATCACAGCATAACCTGCCTGGATACCTACTAAGCTTGAAGAGGGAAGAAATTAATTATGAACCAAAGAAACTACAAAGCTAGATAGCATTTGCAAGCAGAAGCTAGGGGAGTTACTCTGGTATTGAAACTTGATGGTGCTTCATTAAGGAGATCAAAATATAAGGAAAGTATGCCTTAAAGGCACTATCTTAAGACATAGGAAAGGTTTGATCTTGACAGTTTAAAACTGGAATAGCTTATCTACTATAATAATACGGTTTGGGTTCAGTACAAACTGGAAGGTTGCAAAAGATGAATACGAGATGAAACTATAAGACTATTTTCCAGTTATCGTGCTTCTGTTTAAAACATACAGGGTGGAATAAAAACTCTTATATGTAGGCATTTGTACTCTTTATCAAGAGAATGCTCAGGAGCTATGACACAGCAGCCTCCAAGGAAGAAAAACATTCTGTACGACCCCATTCTGAGACCCCCATTTGTCTCTAAAGGGGCTATGGGTCTCTCTGACCTGTTTCATGAGACTAGGAGGTGTCCTCAACTTTCTCCTTCTAGTCCCCAGGCCAGTAAATAAGGTCCATCCCCTCCAAGATACAGAGAGCAGAGAAACCACCCAGGCCTGTTTTGGATGAACAAATGAAGCCATTTTATTTAGTGGAGGCAAACAAGCAGACTGAATCTGAGTATAACCAGTGTAGAATGGGGGAGAGCATAGACTTAAGTAGAGAAGTGGTTGATAGGTGGTTGCCAGGGTTCATCAGAGGATTTGTTGCCTCAAGGAGTCTGGGGGCAAAGATAAGGTGGTCTGTTATTCTTGGACTGGGTGGCAGTACAGATGTTTCTTGGAACTGAGGGCTGGGACATGATGGCTTTTCCCACTGATGCCAACTTTTTCTGTAATGGCTCTTCACACCACTGGCAAAGTTTCCCATCTGGCCAAACTGGGGGTAGGGTTGGGGGTGGTGGCCAGGCTATGTCATGTCCTCAGGCATGACACAAGTGACTCAGGAATTCAATTAGAGCCTAGTACCCTAGAGGAACCCAATGTTCCTCAGCTCCCCTCATCATGCTTCTCAGAGAGCCTTAAGTCCCACTGGGTACAAACAGGTTTAAGCCCCACAGGTTGAACCTGAAGTGGTGCTTATTATTATTCTAATTCACAATTTATCCTGCCTCTAAGAGAGGTCCCAGAGGTGGAAGGGAATACTCAAGTACAGGTTCCCTTTTTAGTAACAGATGTCCAGCAGAGTAAGAAATGACTAGACTATCAGAGGACCCTAGTAAGTTCCCAGATGTGTTTCAAACTTTGACCCTTGTGTTTGATTTATTATGGAGAAATGTCCATCTCATCTTGGCCACTTGCTATACCCCAGATGAAAGACAAAGCATCCCACAAGAGGCTAGGTACCATGCAGATGAGCAACATGCTTTGAAATGGGAAGGAAACCACCATGGCTCTCCATGTTCTGTTCTCCCTTCAACAGAACCAAACTGGGACTATAATGCTAGTTGTAGACTAGAAATTATGTCTAATGTGCAAGCTGCTTTTATTATGGCAATAAAAAGGTGCATTAAAAGTCTGTTAATTATGATAAGGTGAGTGGGATCATACAGGGCACAGGAAAATCCAGAAGTCTTCTGTAACCAATTAGGAGTCTTTTGTAAATACTGTATACTAGTATAGATCCAACCTCCAGGAAAAGAGAAGCACTAGTGGGACATCATTTCTTCTGCCAGTCAGCCCCACATATTCAGCATAAGTCACAAAAACTTCAAGTGTGGCCACAGACACTTATGTCCTAATTCCGGGACATTTCCTCTTCTGCATTCAACAATCAGGACCCAGAGGAGAGACACAATAGAAACGCTAAGATTATACCTATTGGAATTGGTAATGCTTCAAATCCACCCAGGTTGTCTAAGGAGAATACACAGGGACAAGAGGTCCTGTTTCAAGTGCAAGAGTGCTGGACACTGGGCACAAGATTATACCAAGCCATTACGCTATACCCTGCTCCAAATGTGAGGTAGCTAATGTACCTCACTCATGGAACTGGAAAGTTGACTGTACCCACTCCCAGAGAGTGGCTAGGCCAGTCAGAACCCTCATGTCCTGCTCTCACAACTGAAGAGGCCCAGGGGAACCTGCAATGCCCCATCCATGGACATCACCATCTCATCTGAGGAACTCTGGGTAATCTTGGACATCATGAGAGAGCCAATTCAACTGCTTATTGAGACAGGGGCAGCTTACTTTGTTTTGATTTCTTTCTCTGGAAAATTCTCCTCTAGGTCTATATCCATAGTTGGGGTCATGGAGACTCATAATTGGAGATGCTTTACTCCTTCTCTGATGTGTCATTTTGAAGGTCAAATGTTTAACCATGAATTTCTAATTGTTTCACAGTGTCCTACTCCCTTTCTAGGAAGAGATTTACTAGCAAAATTGGGGGCAGTTCTCAAATTTTGGCTAAGGCCAAAGTGGATTTTACTTATTGGGATTACTCCAGGTCTCCCTAACAAAATTAGCCAACAGGTGGATCCTGCGGCATGGTATAATGGAATTTCTGGTAGGGAAAATTCAGCTGTGCCAGTAGTTATGAGACTAAAAGACCTCAGCTGATTTCTTAACAGAAAACAATATCCAATCAAGGAAGGCATATAAAGGCCTCCAAACTTTCATAGGCAAGTTTTGCAAATATGACCTTTCCAAGCCTTGTCAGTCCCCTTGCAATATTCCTATTCTCCCTATCATAAACCCTTCAGGAGAATATAGGATGGTACATGAGTTCTGCCTCATTAATGAGGCTATTGTTACAATCCATCCTCTAATGGAAGATCCATATACAATTCTCTTCCAAATTCCTGGGGACACTCATTGGTTCTCAGTCTTAGATTTAAAAGATGCATTTTCCCATCTACCTACATCCAAACTTCCAGTTTCTGTCTGCCTTTGAATAGGAATACATCATTACAAGAGAAAAAAGCAATATTTTTGGATAGTTATTCCACAGGGTTTAAGAGACAACCCTCACCATTTTGCTCAGGCACTAGAGAAAACTTGAGGAACCTAAGGCTTAAGCAGGGAACCATCCTACAATATGTAGATGGTAGTCTAGTTGCAGCCCAATTCAGAAGTTATCTAACTATAACACTGTACTACTCTCAACTTTCTAGCTAAAAATTGATACAATATCTCCAAAGAAAATGCTCAGATATCTCTCCAAAAAGTTCAATATCTAAGATATGTTCTTACATCTGAGGAATGACAGCTATCTAAGATCTAGCTGTCTAGATCCAGGCAATTTCTGATCTTGGGCCTCCTGTCACCAAACAACAGCTTCATTCCTTCCTGGGAATGGCTGGCTTTTGTAGGATATGGCTATTTAATTTTGGACTAATGACAAAGCCTGTAAAAGAGACTGTCAAAGGCCCTGAGTCTGTACCCTTAGAATGGACAAAAGTGACTGATAATGCCTTTAGGGAAATAAAGCATGCCCTTACTCATGCTCCAGCACTAGGAATACCTGATTTAAGAAAACAATTCTTTCTTTATGTATCAGAAAAGGGAGAAATTGCTTTTGGGGGTCTTGACCCAAGAGCTAAAACATGAACCCCACCCAGGGGCATACTTTTCAAAGAAGTTAGATGGGGTGGCTGATGGAGGGACACCTTGCCTGAGAGAAATAACAGCTATAGCTGTAATAACAGAAGATGCAAATTTAACTTTTAGACAGAGCCTAGAATTCATAAGTCCCCATGAGGTCAGAGCTACTCTGGAGATAAAAGTTTACTTGTGGTTAACAGGGGAAAGCTCACTAACTATTAGATCATGCCCATAGATACCCCTGAGGTTTTTATAAAAAACTGGACTACTATTAACACTGCTTCTCTGATACCTACAGGTCCAGAAGTTAGCAACTCTTGTGAACAAGTGATCTCCCAGACTTATGCAAGCAGACAGAATATCAGCAGCCTGCCCCTCCAAGACCCTGAGGAGGTATGATTCACTGATGGAAGTAGCTTTGTCCAGGAAGGACAGCAAAAGGCAGGTTATGCAGTTGTCAGTTCACAATAGGCCCTTTAAGGTAAATCTCTTCCCCCAGAAATCTCTGCTCAGAAGGCAGAGCTAATATATCTTACTCAGACATTTATATTAGGAAAGTTAAATATCTATACAGACTCCAAATATGCCTTTCTGGTGCTATGTGCCCATGCAGCAATCTGGAAAGGGGCTTATGGTCTAATAAATAATCATCTACAAAGCAGTCATGAAATTCTACAATTCCTAGAGGCAGTCCAGCTTCCCAAGCAGATCACAGTCATGCAGTGGAAAGGGGACCAAAGAGACATGTTTGGAGTCTTCTTGTGAAATAAAAAGGCTGATAGTGAAGCAAAAATGGCAGCCTTACAACTCCTTAAGATTATAGTCTTATTTTCAGTTCCCAAGAAACCATTAAAACTCCCCAGGAAGATAAATGGGCCTCAAAATAGAGGGGAATTAAAAAGGGACTCTGGTGGTATTTAGAAAACAAATCAGTCCTTCCCCAAAGGACACAGTGTAAGGCTGTAAAAACACTTCATGATTCCTTCCATATGGGAAGAGATGCCACATTGGAAATGATCACTCAAGTTTTCACAGGACTGAGACTAGAAAAAACTACCCAATATGTCTGCAGAGTTTGCCTACTCTGTGCCTACAATAATCTAGGCAAGCCCAAATCACCTCTTTTATTAGAGTTTTTATACAGGAGAGGGATAAACCCCAGGGAGGACTGGCAATTAGACTTTACACATATGCCACCATGTGGATTTAATCAGATAGTGGTCCTAATTGACACCTTTATGGGCTGGATTGAAGCCTAACCTGCTTGTTCAGAAAAGGCTACATAGGTAGTCAAGGTATTTCTTAAACAAATCATCCCCAGATTTGGGCTACCCTAGTCTCTCCAGAAAGTAGACCATGTTTTAGCTCCCAAATAACTGAGGGGGTGTCAAAGGCTTTAGGAGTAAAGTACAATCTCCATTTCACCTGGAAACCTCAATCTTTTGGAAAGATAAGAAAAAGCCAACCAGACTCTACATCAAGTTCTGACAAAACTTTGCCAAGAGATGTCTAAGTCCTGGCTCTACAAGGGTTCTTAACATGCCCTAAAACTGGGCTAAATTTGAGCCCATTTGAAATGTTATATGGGAGGCCATTTCTATCCTCTATTATGATATTAGATCCAGAGACTATGAGACTTGTACAACATCTCATTAATTGGAGCTATCAAAATCAATGGGAACAGAATCCTGCCATCTCCCAGCTCAGGGGGACCAACTATTGTCCATTCTGGAGACCAAGTACTTGAAAAATTTGGACAGAGGGGACACCCACTGACCAATTATAGCCAAAATAGAAGAGCCCCTTTTCTGTGATCATTGCCACTCCCACTGCAATACAGGTTGTAGAGATAGATAATTGGATTCATCTTTCTAGAATAAAGTCAGTTCCACTCAAACTATCTGAAGATCAAGGTCACCCAGAGGGAGAATGGTACTCCTGTGAGCCTCTGAAAGTCTTGAGATTTCTCTTCAAAAAGGAAGACTACAGGGCCAGGGATTTAGCTCAGTGGTTCTGCCACTTGCCTCTCAAGCACAAAGACCCAAGTTCGATCCCTAGTACAAAAGAAAAAAAAAAAAGACTACAATGCTGCTTCAGATAAGTAAATGGGATCTTGTTAAGGCCATGGCTCCTAGACTCTTGGTAATTTATATGCTCTAGCATACATTCTTCTTTGCAGGAAAGTGGAAATCTGACCTGCACCTCATATTTGAGATAATAGTGATGTTTCTTTCTGCCCAAGTTTTCTTTGCAGAATCAGTTTTTCCCTTACCCTTCACTTTTACTTTTTCACATAAACCTGATCATCATTTTTGCTTGGGTAGTTCAATTCCTTGTTTGAGATGAGAAGAACCTGTGAAACAAGAGGTTAACACCCCCAAATCTGGTAATAGATATACATACCAGAGGATTATGTTCCATGCAGTAGCCTAGAAGATGTATCGTTACTGGAACACCAGGGTCGTGTTCCACAGTGATGAAGAACAAAACCATGGATAGAGGAGGTAGGGTGGAAACAAATTTATTTAAAAGATATAAAGGCAAGAAAGTAAAGCTCCCGTTAGCCAGGAGGGGGTTCTGAGTAGGAAATTAAGAGTGAACAATATTTTAGCATGACAATCATATGGCATTATTATATTAGAACCATTATTTTTTTATCTATAAAATATATTTAAATTTTCATTTTAGGATAAAATAACCTTTTAATCAGTTAGCATTATTTAATTATAAGACATAAATTAACTTTTACCTAAATTTGTTGTCTTTTTAACTGATTAAACAGGCAGAGGAATAAACAAGAAACATATAGAACATACAAAACAATTATTTTTAAATCATAGTCTACTCTTAGATGTATTGGTCAAGTTGAATTATAACACCTTTAGTTTTAGGCTTGTAATTACAAATAGACTAATCAGTTAGAACTTTTTAAAAAGGGACATTAATTAGTTCTTTTATGCAAATTATAACAAAGCTCTTGTAATAAGTTAATACTGATAAGAATTAGAAAGGAAAAGAGAGAAAAACCCTTTTATACTTGTGAAAGCAAGGAATATTTGAAGAAGGATGAGACTGATGGTTTATCTTAATTTTGGAATAGCTGTTACTGTAGTAAAGGCTCTTTCATCCACTTTGTACTGGAGATTTAAATTTATTTATCCATTTATTTATTTATTTGCAACCATTGTTTATTTTCTCCTAGAAAACAGGTGGGTCAGAGATGGGTGTAAAAGGTCATAGAAACCCTTATTTGGGGTGGGGAGTATCAGAGGAGTTTCAGTTTTGAAGATGGATTTTAAAGGGGTGATGGGAGCTGAGATTGAGCTCATTTTTTTAGGAAAAATTTCAAAGAGAGAGAGGGCATCTTTTACTTTTCTTATTCTATCAAGGCAGCCCTTGGTCACTTGTGAAGTCCTAGTTATCAGTGACTACAGACTAGGCCTGAGAGGGGATGAAGCTATTGAATTAGCTGCTCTGACTGGTGTGCCCTTTGCCATTGCTTGTGTCCCTGAATCCCTTTTATTTCAAACAGGGATTGGACTTTCTTTACTCAAAAGAAACTGACCTAATTATCTCTGGAAGTGAAACTAAAGATCAAGTGATAGGCCATCTGTTATGAACAAAAAAGTAATCAAAGGTAAATTAGGGAAGCGACTTAGCAGCCATGAAAATGGGCAAAATCACCCCCTACCAATGTCCTTAGTCATGCGGAAGATGCCAAAACACCCAGCTGCAGACATGCAGGTCTGCCCATGCCCTACCGAGGTCCTGAGTCATGTAGAAGACACCGAATCACCCCGCTGCAGACAGGCAGCCACCTGGTTCCACACTACAAAGATGAAGAGGACACCAGACCACCAGACCAAGGTACTGAGTCCCGCTGTTCCCGGCCCAGAGGGAGGGGCTTCTGAGCCACCATCTCACTGCTCCTGGTCCAGAGGGAGGGGCTTCCCGGCCACCATCCCTCCGGCTGCTCCCAGCCCACAGGAAAGGGCTTTTGGGTCACCATCCCTACCACTGCTCGTGGCCTCTGTCCCACCTCACCCAGCTCAGAGGAGGTAATCCATGTAGGTGCTAACAGACCCCGCCCCAGTCGAAATGAGAAAACACATAAATAAGTCTCAAAACCAGACTTCCAGATCACCTACAGCAACCCCAAAGGGGAATGAGATGGAACCCTCTGATACTCAACCACCTGGACCCACTGAACTGGCAACAAAAGGGGACCTGGGAAAAATGAAATCAGAAATAATTTCTCAGATAACAGGAGAAATTGTGCCCCTAGTGCAAGACATGATTAATAAATCTAGGGAGGAGCTCAGGAATATGATGGAATCCCAACATAGGAAACAAATGGAATCCATAAAACAGATGCAAATAGATTTCCAGGACATGAAAAACTCCATTGAAAATCTACACTGAAGAATGAGCCAATGTGAGGACAGAATTTCAGCTATAGAAGATAAGATTGCAATTAGTGACCAGGAAAAGAAAAATTGCTTCAGAATTATAAGGGAACATGAGAAATCAATCCAGCAGCTGCTAGATGATGCAAAGAAGAATAACATAAGACTGACTGGGCTCAATGAAGAAACAGGAGAGAGTGGAGATGACATAAAAAAAAAAAATCTCTTCACAGAAATAATGGCAGAAAACTTCCCAAGCAGGGGAAAAGAGCTTGACATACAGATAAGTGAGGCATATAGGACTCCAAATAGCCTTGATCAAAAAAAAATTGACTCACAGGCATATAATTGTTAAGATTCCAGAAACACAACAGAAGAACAAAGTTCTCCAAGCAGTTAGAGAAAAGAAACAAATCACATACAAAGGAAAGCCCATCAGAATCACAGCAGACTTCTCAACACAAACCATCAAGGCAAGAAGAGCTTGGAGTGACATATTCCAAGCCCTAAAAGAAAACAGCCTCCAACCCAGATTGATGTACCCTGCAAAACTATCTTTCAAAATGGATGGAGAGATAAGATACTTTCATGACAAAGAACACCTTAGGAACTTCGTGAATACCAAACCAGCACTCCAAAGAATTTTACACAATATCCTAGGAACAGACATTGAGGATCACAACCCCAGGAAGCAAAGCAAAATGAACCCATCTGGCATGACAAGAAATTAAATGGAAAGGGGGAGAACACAACAAAAAGAAAAAGTCATGGCAATGACAAGTCAATACGTTTCAGTTATAACCATCAATGTTAATGGTCTCAATTCACCAATCAAAAGAAATAGACTGGCAGAATGGGTCAAGAAGCAAAATCTAACAATATGCTGCATACAAGAAACACACTTAATTCAAAAGGAAACTCATAGACTGAAAGTTAAAGGGTGGAAAACAATACTGCATGTGACAGGAACCTGAAAAAAAGCAGGAGTAGCTATCCTCTTGGCAGATCAAGTAGATTTCAAACCAACACTGATTAAGAGAGATGAAGAAGGACACTACATCCTTGTAAAGGGAACAATCCAAGAGGAAGAGATGACAATCATAAATATCTATGCACCAAACATTAGTGCACCCAACTATATAAAACAAATACTAACGGATATGAAAAGTCATATATGCACTAATACAATTGTAGTGGGGGACCTCAACACCCCACTGTCACAAATAGATAGATCAACTAGACTAAAAATAAGTAATGAAATACTAGAACTCAATCGAACTCTTGAACAAATGAACTTAACAGATGTTTACAGAGTCTTGCACCCCACAAAATCAGAATACACATTCTTCTCAGCTGCACATGGGTCATTCTCCAAAATAGACCACATACTCACACATAGAACATGTTTCAGTAAGTGCAAAGGAATAGAAGTTATCCCCTGTATATTATCAGATCATAGTGGGCTGAAATTGGAGATCCATAGCAAAAGAAACTCAGAAAATTTCATAAACAGGTGGAAATTGAACAACACACTTCTGAATAACCAATGGGTCACAGAGGAAATTAAAGAAGAAATCAGACAGTTCCTTCAATTAAATGACAATGACAATACAACATATCGGAATCTATGGGACACAATGAAAGCAGTCTTACAAGTGAAATTCATAGCAGTGAATATGCATGTTAGGAAAACACAACGATCCCAATTAAACAACCTGATGCTGAACCTCAAGCTTCTAAAAAAAGAAGAGCAGGACAACCCCAAAGCTCATACAAGGGAGGAAATTATAAAGATCAGAGGAGAAATCAATGCAATGGAGACTAAGAGAACGATACAAAAAATCAATGAAGCCAAGAGTTGGTTCTTTGAAAGAATCAACAAAATTGACAAACCTTTAGCAAACCTTGTCAGAAAAAGGAAAGAAAAAGCCCAAATCCAAGCAATTAGGAATGAAAAGGGTGAAATTACAACAGACCCAGCAGAAATCCAGAGGATCATCAATACCTACTTCCAGAACCTATATGCCAATAAGATAGAGAACACAGAAGAAATGGGCAGATTCCTAGATACATGTGAATTACCAAAGTTGAACGAAGAAGACCTAAAAATTCTGAACAACCCAATATCAACCAATGAAATTGAAAATGTAATTAAAAACTTATCAACTAAGAAAATCCCGGGCCCTGATGGCTTCAATGCTGAATTCTACAAGACATTTAGAGAGGAACTACTGCCACTACTGTTTCAACTCTTCAGTGAAATTGAAAGGGAAGCAATACTCCCAAATTCATTCCTGGAAGCAAGCATCACCTTGATCCCCAAAGCAGAGAAAGACCCAACTGAAAAAGAGAACTATAGGCCAATCTCACTAATGAACATAGACGCAAAAATCCTTAATAAGATAATGACAAACAGAATGCAGAAGATCATCAAGAAGATCATACACCCTGATCGAGTGGGATTCATCCCAGGGATGCAGGGATGATTCAATATACAAAAATCAATCAATGTAATACACTATATCAATAGAGTCAAGGACAAATACCATATGATTATCTCCATAGATGCAGAAAAAGCATTTGACAAAATCCAACATGCATTCATGATAAAAACCCTACAAAAAATTGGAATAGATGGTCTCTACCTCAAACTGATAGAAGCCATCTATGAAAAACCAACAGCCAGTATCATACTAAATGGTCAAAAATGGAAATCCTTCACACTAAAATCAGGAACAGGACAAGGATGTCCACTAACACCACTCTTGTTCAATATAGTTTTGGAAACATTAGCCGTGGCAATTAGACAAGAGAAAGAAATAAAAGGAATAAAGATAGGAAATGAAGAAGTCAAATTGTCATTATTTGCAGATGACATGATACTCTATATAGAAGACCCCAAGAACTCCACCAAAAGTCTTCTAGACTTAATAACCAAATTCAGTCAAGTAGCTGGTTACAAGGTCAACACACAAAAATCAGTAGCTTTCCACTACACCAATGACAGACTCACTGAGAGAGAAATAGGGCAAATAATTCCTCTCCCAATAGCATCCAAAAAACTGAAATACCTAGGAATCATCCTAACGAAAGCAATCAAAGACCTCTTCTCTGAAAACTATGGCATTCTGAAAAGAGAGATTGAAGATGATATCAGAAAATGGACAGACATCCCCTGCTCCTGGGTAGGAAGGATTAATATAGTGAAAATGGCCATATTTCCAAAACTGCTATATAGATTTAATGCAATTCCAATTGAGATCCCAGCAGCATACTTCATAGACCTCGAGAAAACAATCCAAAAATTCATTTGGAGCAAGAAGAGACCCAGAATAGCAAAAGCAATTCTAAGTAACAGAGACATAGCAGGGGTATCACAATCCCCAACCTGCAACTCTACTACAAAGCTACTGTGATAAAAACAGCATGGTACTGGCAAAGAAACAGACTTGAGGACCAGTGGAACAGATTAGAAGATGCAGAAACAATGCCAGACACACTCAGCCATCTCATCTTCGATAAAGGAGCCAAACACCCTCACTGGAGGAAAGATAGCCTCTTTAATAATTGGTGCTGGAAAAATTGGGCTTTAACTTGCCAAAGATTAAAACTAGACCTGTATCTCTCCCCATGCACTAAACTAAAATCAAAATGGATTAAAGATCTAAATAGTCAAATAGAAACTCTGAACCAGTTGGAACAGAGGTTAGGTAGAACCCTTGAAGATATTGGTGTAGGAAAAGATTTTATGAACAAAACCCCAGTTGCCCGTGAACTAGCACAAAGAATCAACAAACGGGATCTCTTCTTATTAAAAAGCTTCTGCACAGCAGGAGAAGCCACCAGCAATGTGAAGAGACAACCCACAATGTGGGAAAAAATCTTCACCTGCTCTTCCTCAGACAAAGGTCTACTATCTTGAATCTATAAAGAACTTAAAAAGATCAGACCTCCCAAATTTAAAGACCTAATTGAAAAATGGGCAGCTGAAATGAGCAGACATTTCTCAGAGAAAGAAGTAGAAATAGTAAATAAATACATGAAAAAGTGTTCAACATCACTGGTCATTCGAGAGATGGAAATGAAAACAACACTGAGATTCCACTTCACTCCAGAAAGAGTGGCTGCTATCATGAAATCAACCAATAACAAATGCTGGTGGAGCTGTGGGGAAAGAGGACCCCTGCTCCACTGCTGGTGGGAGTGTAGACTGGTGCAAGCACTGTGGAAATCAGTATGGAGATACCTCAAAGAACTAGGACTGGTATTCCCATTTGACCCCGCTATTCCCCTGCTCGGGATCTTCCCCAAAGAATTAAAAGAATCATACCACAGTGATATATGTGTATCCATGTTCATAGCAGCACAGTTTGTAATAGCTAAAACTTGGAAACAGCCCAAATGCCCATCAACTGGAGACCAGATAAAGAAAATGTGGTTTTTTTTTAATAAAATGTAGTACTACTCAACCATAAAAAATGAGAAATTAGAGACATTTATAGCTAAGTGGATGCACTTTGAGGCCATACTCTTAAGTGAAATAAATAGGACACACATGTGTAAATACCGAATAGTTTCTCTGGTGTGAGAAACTGAAAGTGTAAATAAGGACAAAATGTATAATAGGTAACGTGAAATAGGAAGAAAAGGGGCAAAGGGGAAGGAAGTGGGAGGGCTAGGGGAAAGGATAGAAGGGAATGGGATTAATATGAGAAAATGGAAAAATAGGAACAAAATTTTTGTAAATAGGGAGGACTAGAGGGGTTGTAGGGAGGGCTGGGCAAGGTTGAAAAATAAGAACCAAGAGAGACTATGTAAAGTTGCAAATTTCTAATGATGAATGTCATTATATTGTATACCTAAAATGTGCCAATGATTAGAATGAATAATCGATAATGTAAAATAGGAAGAAAAGGTCCAAAGGGGTAGGGGTAGTGAGAGGGGCAGGGGAAAGGAAAGAAGGGAAAGGAAAAAATGATGAGAAATGGAAAAAATGGAAATAAAGTCTTTGTAAATAGGGAAGGGTGGAGAGGGTGAAGGGAGGGCTAGGAATGGGGAAAAAATAAGAACCAAGATGCATTATGTAAAGGTACAATTCCCAATGAGAAATGTAATTGTGTTGTATACCTACAATGTACCAATAAAACAATTTAATAATAAATAAATAAATAAAATAGAAAATGGGCAAAATAATAATTTAAGCATTTTAAAATTATTTAAGTTTTTTTGAGACAGTGTCTTGCTATGTAGTTTAGGCTTGCCTTAAACTCACTATGTATCCTAGGCTGGCCTCAAACTCATGGCAATCCACCTGCCTCAGCCTCTCAAAAGGCTGGGATTACAGACATGCACCATGATACCTGACTTAAGCATCTTCAGAGCCATTAAAAAAAATCAAACCTGAACTCAAACCATAGATTTTAACCAGACTTTGGTAGTCACCTCTCTGTCAACTTGTTACCAGCATGTGCTCTCTTACATTATCTTCACCTAAGAAGTCACAAAATTTTACTTGGCTGTGGTGTCTCTAATTTTTGTATTTTTAGCACAGGAGAAAATAAAGAAGGGCCACTGCTGACAGTCAGATTAGAGAAGGGAGCTTGGACTTGAGGAGGAGTGATTGATGATTTGAGAGTGAGTGACATAGCCCTGTAGCCACCTGTGAACAACAAGGAGATTCAGAAAGAAGAGCCTAGGCTCAACCAAGACAATAAGATACATATGTTTTTAAAATAAACTTTGTTCTCTATAAACCTTTTTTGACATATTTGGACCTCCTAGTTTTACTGGTACCTCCTTCCCTTTTAAATTTTGTAGTGCAAAACCTTCCTATACAAACTTTTCTTATACCAAAAATATATCATTATATTAACTTTTTTTTTTGGTACCAGGGATCGAACTCGGGCCCTTGCACTTGCAAGGCAGGCTCTGGAACCACTGAGCTAAATCCCCAGCCCTATACTAACTTTTAAAAATGTTTTCTTTTCTATCTTATTTACTGCTTTTCTGGTAACAAACTTAGTAGTCACTTGGATTTTAAAATGACTTTAGTACACAGTTTTTTTGGTCCAGAGTGAGTTTATAGATGTTTATATTCCACTTATGACTGGCTGATCAACAGACCACTGAGTGATCTTGAGCATTTTTAACATTAGCTCAAGTAGAAAAGACCAGAAGAGCAAGTTAACACTGTAATTGCAGTTTAATAACTATCCTAATGCACAAGAAATGTGTTAAGCATAGCAATTAAAGAAAAAATACCAAGCCAAATTGGAATCTAAAAGTAAGCTTACCCATCAGGCAAGATTTTCCCCAATTCACTATTGTTACCACTGCAAATATTTTCAGGAAGTCCTGTTTCTTCACATGGTATCCTTACAGAGGAGCTAACCTCAACTTTGTTATCTATTAGGACTCAGTGTAGGGTGCATACTGCTTAAGTGTTGTTTTTCATCATCCTCGAAGTGAAAGTTAATAACCTTTGTCTAAAAGCACCAGTTTACTTGACATTGAAGAAGCCAGGAAAACAATTTGGCAAGTGGGAGTGGTAGAAAAAGAAGAGTTTGAGTGAAAGGAAGAATGTGATTCAAAAGGAAGATAAAGAATTACAGGGAAGACCCCAAGAACTCAGAAACAACCAGGGCAAAATATTTAGAGTGTAGGAAAATATTATGTGACAAAGACACTGCATACCTTAGTTGCACAAACATAAAACATAAACCTAGTTGATGTAAGGAAGTTGTTCTGAGCCCAGAAGAACCTATAATATTCTGTTTCATGCTGAGTTATCCTTTTATAGGAGTGTTTGAAATGGCAGATGTTAGCACAGAGGAGGTGAGCCAGTCCCAGCACACAGGAGGAGGCTTCCAGCCCACCATACCATGCCCCCAGCACAGAGGAGGTGAGCTGCTCCCAGTGCCAAGGAGGAGGCTCCTGGGCCACCATACCACCCCTGCCAGTACCGCTGGACCACCTCCCCAGCACAGAGGAGGTAAGCCACTCCCAGCACCCAGAAGGAGGCTTCTAGGTTGCCATACTCCCCCCCACCCCCAGCACAGTGGAGGTGAGCCAGGTAGGTGCCAGGAGAAGCCCCCAACCCCTGTTGAAATGAGAAGACCCTTAAGCAAGTTTCAAAACCAAACTTCCAGATCACCTAAAACAATCCCAAAAGGAAATGAGATTGAACACTGATACTCCACCACCTAGACTCCCTGAACTAGCAACAAAAGAAGATCTGGAAAAAATGAAATTGGAAATAATTTCTCACATAACAGCAGAAATTGTGCCCATAGTGCAAGACATGATTACTAAATCCAGGGAGGACAATGATAAAAAAAAATAGAGGAGCTGAAGAACATGATGGAATCCCAATATAGGAAACAAGCGGAATCCATAAAACAGATACAAACAGATTTCCAGGAGATTAAAAACTCCATTGAAAGTCTATGCAGCAGAAGGAGCCAATGTGAGGACAGAATTTCAGATATACAAAATAAGATTGCAATTAGTGACCAGGAAAAGAAAAATCACTTTAAAATTGTAAGGGGCCATGAGAAATCAATTCAGCAGCTGATAGATGAAGGCAAAGAAGAATAACAAGACTGATCAGTGTCAATGAAGAAACAGGAGAGAGTGCAGATGACATAAAAAAACTGTTCACAGAAGTGATGGCAGAAAACTTCCCAAGGAGGGGAAAAGATCTTGAAATACAGATAAGGGAGCCATATAGAATTCCAACTAGCCATGATAAAAAATCTCTACACATAGGCATATAATAGTTAAGATTCCAGAAACCCAACAGAACAAAGTTCTACAACCAGTTAGAGAAAAGAAACAAATCACAGTCAAAGGAAAGGCCATCAGAATCACAACAGACTTCTCAACACAAACCCTCAAGGCAAGAAGAGCTTGGAGTGATGTATTCCAAGCCCTAAAGGAAAATAGCCTCCAACCCAGACTGATGTACCCTGCAAAACTATCTTTCAAAATGGATGGAGAAATAAGATACTTTCATGACAAAGAGCACCTTAGGAACTTCATGAATGCCGAAACAGCACTCTACAAAATTTTAGACAATACCCTAGGAAAAGACAATGAGGATCACAACCCCAGGAAACCCAGCAGAATGAATCCACTGGGTGTGGCAAGAAATTAAATGCAAAGGAGGAGACTCCAACAAACAGAGAAAGTCATGACAATGATAAGGCAATACATATGTGTTATAACCATCAATGTTAATGGTCTCAATTCACCAATCAAAAGAAATAGACTGGCCGAATGGATCAAGAAGGAAGATCCAAAAATATGCTGCATACAAGAAACACATTTAATTCAAAAAGAAACTCATAGACTGAAAGTTAAAGGGTGGAAAACAATACTCCATGTGACAGAAACCCTAAGACAAAAGCAGGCATAGGTATCCTCTGCAGATCAAGTGGATTTCAAATGAAAATCTGAAATACTCTGGTCCCAAGAATTTCAGATAAGGGATACTCAACTTGTATGTACAAATCTATTGTGAACATGTGTTTTCATTCCTCTTAAGTAAATACTTAAGAACAGAACTGTTGGTTCTTAACAGTAATACAAGAAATTTCTATATTGTTTTCCAAAATGGTTTTATCATTTTACATTCACATCAGCAGTATTAGAAAGTTCTAACTGGTTCACACTTAACTGTCATTTGTTCTTTTAAAACTTTTAACTTCATCTCCCTAATCAGTGCATAATTCAATCTTGTTATTGTACTGATTAGTATTTTTCTAATTCTAGTGTTGCACACCTTTGCTTGTGCTGTATTGGCTATTTATCATCTTGTGTCTACTTTTTAACTGGGTTGTCTATTAATGAGCTGTAAGAATTCTTTATATATTCTGGCCTTAGGTTACAAGTATTATAAATATGGTATGTTTTAGGACTACTTTTCATTTTCTTTATGATGTCATTTGAAGTTCTAAATTTTGATGAAATCTCATTTATCAAAGTTTTTCTTTTATACATCATGTTTTTTATATCCTAGGAAATTCTTGCCTACCCTAAATTCATGAACATTTTCCCTTATAATTTCTTATTAAAGTTTTATAGTTTTAGTCTTTCATATTTAGGTTCGTAGATCCTTTCAAGTTATTTTCATGTATGGAAATAAAGGGTTGAGGTTAATTTTTTACATACAGATACCAGGTGTTCTAGTACCAGTTGCTGAAAACACTATCTTTTCCTCTGCTCTTGAACTGAGTTTATGTTCTATAAGATGTTAATGTTGCATGATCTTTCAAAACTCAGTGGACCATGTATGTGTGGTTCTATTTCTAGATTCTCTGTTTTATTCCAATGATCTACATGTCTTTCCTTACACCAACACTGCCTTGATTACTATAGCTTTAGAGGGAGTCTTAAAATTAGGTAATAAATGTCTTCCAGCACTGTTTGTTTTCTTTTTACTTTTCTAGGTCCTTTGTACTCCTACACAACTTTTAAATTTCAATATCCAATTCTTCATTTATAGCAAGTATACATAGACCTGAATTTTTATATACACCTTGTGTTTTCTAATCCTTCTAAAGTCAAATACAAGTTCTAAGGGCTCCTAGAGATTTCTTGGTATTTTCTCTGTAGATGATCATTTCGTCTACATATAAAGATTTTACTTCCACCTTGCCAATCCTATGCTACTAATTGTGTCATTTTATTGCCAGAGTATTTTGGTTTGGGCCTATGTTTCAAAGTTTAATGGACAGATGAAGGGTAGGCATATCTGCCCTTGTTCCCCACCTTAAGGAGAAAGCATTGAATCTTCTCCATTCATATAAGGTGTTTTTGCTGAAAGTATGGAGTACATGGCTTATCTTCTGAGAAGGTTCTGTTCTGCTTCTAGTCTCCTAATAGCTTTTACCATGAACAGCTGTAGAATTTAGCCCAATACCTTTTCTCCAACTACTGACAGAATCATATGGCTTTTTCCTTTCCTCTGTTAAAATGATAACTTATGGGTGTGGATTTTCCAACACTGATCCAACACTACCATCCCTATAACAAAACCACTTTCTACATACTGCCAGATCTGACTTCTAATAGTTTGTTTTGTTAAACAAATTTCTATCTATGTTCATACTTTCTTCTTCTATTATCTTTATCCAATTTAATATTAGCACAATGTTGATTTCCTAAAATAAGGGAAGAAGTGTTCCTTCTTTCTTCTGCTTTAAATGTTTGATACAATTTATCAGTTAAAATGTATATGAGCCTGTTCTTGTCATATAGATAGGTTTTCAAGCTAGGAATATATTTTCTTTAATAGGTGCTATTCAAATTTTATATTTCCTCCAGAGTCAATTTCATTAATTTGTCTTCCAAGGTACTTCTTAGAAATTGTCCAATTTATTTCAAAAAGGATTTTTGTAATATGCTTTCTATATCCTTTCAAATTCTGTAAAAGCTGTGGTAATGTCTTCTGCATCTTGATAGTGCAATTTAAAAAATGTATAATTGATATTGTGTAATAGGAAGAAAAGGTCTAAAGGAGCAGGGGAAGTGGGAGGGGTAGGGGAAAGGAAAGAAGGGAAAATAAAAACATGAGAAAAGGAAAAAAATGGAAACAAAGTCTTTTCAAATAGGAAAAGGTGGAGGGGTTGAAGAGAGGGCAGGGGAAGGGGAAAAAATAAGAACCAAGATACACCATGTAAAGGCACAAGATCTCAATGATGAATGTAACTGTATTTTATACCTAAAATGTACCAATAAACTTGATGAAAAAAAAAAAAAGAAATGGCAGATGTTCTAGTAGCTTTTTAGTATTTGACCCATGTCCATAAGAGTGCAACCAGACAATTAAGATGAGACAAAAATATATAATGTCTTTTTAACCTTTTGTCTCAGCTTCCAAAGTAAGGGCATTATGATAGAGGAACATGATTTGCTTACTCTAACTCCTGCAGTGTGTTAAATTAGCAATATGTCTAAAGACCATTGGCAACATAGAGCCAAGAGCACCAAGGGCAGAGATCACTCCCTTGCTAGCAGAAGGATTAGACTGGAAAGGAAAATTGAGGTGAGACTTTGCTGACAATCCCTCCTTTCACATCAGAGAGGGATCAGCTCATCCCACATCTGTGAAACCTGTCTCCTAAAACTAAGACTGGCAACTATGTTAATCACCTTTAATTGTTTGATGGAGTCCTGATATTGTTCTTAGCAGAGATCCACAAAGTGAAAACAAAGAGTGTGCAAAAGCATAGACTTGTTTATTTCCTCTTGGAATCCTAGACAAGCTCTCCCAAATGTTTTCAGAAGGCTAGGGTTGTGTACCAAGGTGACAAAGAATGAAGCTAAGAAATGGAGGATGTAGGATGCATGCACATTTATTTAAAAGGTATAATGACAGGAAAGTAAAATATATAAAGGCAAGGAAGTAAAGCTCCTGCTGCCTGAGAGGAGTTTTGAATAGGATACCCATGAGGGAGCTTTTCTTAAGGGTTTTTAAGGGATTTAGAAGATGGCTTGGGTCACTGTGTAGCAACATATTCTCTACCATATAGGAAGCTACATATTTTTGGGGTGTCATCTATGCAGTGTTTGTGGAGTGTCAGTGCAAGGTCCATGTGCCCTTGAGCCAGTGGGCTGCCTGCTCATGATCTGGGAAGGTCCCAGAAAGCCAAAGGACACCTGCCAGATGTCTCTGTAAGATCCTGCAGAGCTGTGACTCAGCAGACTCCATTTTGGGTTGTTTTACTTCATTTTACGTCTGCTCTTCTTATCACTTAATAGAATCCTAACTTCTGCCTCACTGGTTCTTGTTACAGTACCACACAACAGGACCATCAGGAATGCACTGGTGAGAGGGGTGTTAGCATCATTATAAGCTTAGCAATGGCTCTCTGCAGGCCAGTGTGGATAGAGAACAGATGGTCACAGATCTGGGCTCCTGTATATCCATGGGGTAATGCTGGAGATAAGCCTAATCCTACCATTCTATCTTCTAAAGATCTCAACAACTGTAGCCCTGAAGAAGAAACTATCCCAGGGGAGGGGACACTAGCTTTTACTCAGTGATAGATACTTATTCCTTGTGTAGTTTGCCTTTCCCCCTACAAAGCTTTATCAGTACCACCATACACAGTGGTCATGGAAAGTTTCACCCACAGGTATGGCAGCTCACAATGTAACATCTGAGCAGAGGTCCATTTGTGGAAGAAGCCCACCCTCCAGACACCAAAAGAATGGATTCAGAGGTGAAGTACAGTGGGAGTGAAATTTTAATGGTGATTCTGAGGAAATGGGTGTTTGTCTAAAGGAAGGCATACCCAATTCAAACAAGCACCAACCTTTACACCCTCTAGCTGGCAAGGTCCCTTTCCCCATCTCTGATTGGCTGAGGTCAAGGGTTCCCCTTAGATTGCCATCTAAGGTTCCCTTAGATTTTTTTTTAATTTTGTTGGGGTTTTTTTGATACCAGGGATCAAATTCGGGACCTTGCTCTTGCAAGGCAGGCGGTGGAACCACTGAGCTAAATCCCTGGCCCTTCCCCTTAGATTTTTGTAGGAGGAAAGGCAAACTACACAAAGAATAAGTATCTATCACTGGATAAAATCTAGTGTCCCCTCCACTGGGATAGTTTCTCCTGGATTACTGCTGTTGAGATCTTTAGAAGATGGGGTGGTAGGATTGGGCTTATCTATGCATTCTTTGATTGCGGGATGTTGCTTGCTTATCAGATATCTAGTTCTAACATCTTGTTATGATACTTTCTGGGTGTGTGTGAGGGGGGTCATTCTTTGTAGTTAAGATCAAAATAACCACCACAACTGTCTGGATTGATCAGTCAAATTTCCATCCAAAGCTATATGAAAATTGATCATTTATCTCTCTGCTTTTTGGTCTCATTTTCCAGGTTTTTTTTTTTTAGAACTAATTGACTCTTTTCATCATCTCTTCATCATAGACTCATCTTTTCTTCTAATAGTAAAAGATTATTTTGTTGCTATACCATGGGCATGGTATATCAACTTACTTAAAGCAGTCTCAGTCTCTGGAATAGACCCCTTACTCAGGGAAAGATACATCTTATTACAGTTAGTGTCCTGCTAAAATAATGAGAGATGTTAGAGTTGAGGTCATCAACCTTTCCATTTTCCAAATAGTTTTCTAACCGTCCTGTGAAAAGGTCATCATTTCCAGAGTTCTCAGTTAACTCACTAGCTGAGGTTGTTAGTCCCTGTAATGCTTCGGTAAAAGTCCCATCTGGGGCTGTGTTATTGGGAATAAAAGTACAACATTTTCATCCTAACATGATGCAGGCACCCCCCTTCTTTGCCAATATCATGTCCAAAGCAATCCTGTTTTCCCAGACCATTTGGCTAGTAGCATCAAATCAGCTAGCTATGCCCTGAATTGCATCCCTTGTGTAAGTAATAAATCTTTGCTGATTGTAGTAAATATAGTTTATCCAGCCCATGTTCTTGTTCATAGTGGACCACCAGAAAAGGACTGACTCAAATCCAGCAATTATCTGGTTTCTGGCCTTAAACTCATTGGGTAGTCCTCTGGGTATCTGTATCTTCTATATCTATATCTGTAGCTATATCTATCTGCCATATATATATGGCAGTTGAAGGACCTTAGAATAGATCTCTACATTCACAGAGCTTCTTGTTTTGGGAGCTTATTGAATGTCAGAGTGAAGGAAATGGCCAGTTGGACTAAGGCACATATCTCAATCTAATTTGATGGTGGTAATCTCCAGAAGTTTGTTTTCCCACAACACCACCAGACATAAGTTTGGGGAACACTGAGGGACTGGCTTACCAGTGATATCCAGGATGTGGGTGCAGGTTTCTAGGTGTCCTATGGGCTCAATGAACTGTTCCTCCCTCCTCGAGAGGCAATGACAATAATTTATATTCCCTGTGGAGAAGGGAGGACCTCTTTTGGGTCCACTTTCACAGCACGGGTAACAGCAGTGGCAGGCTCTCACAAGTCTCATTTCCCCAAGTGTCCTTGTCCTGATATAAAGCCAACATATAGCACATTCCATCAGGATCAGTGTTCCAGCTGAAAGTGAAAGGATCCACCTGTGCTTGTGCTCTGGGGGTGACACATGCATACCGGGGGTGACACTTTTATTAAGAGGCTGCACTGAAAAATTTACCCATTTGACCAATCATTCATATCTCCATATCCTGTTTTAATTTCTAAAGTTTTCTTTAATCTCTTGATCACTATTATTTCTACATTTTTAGGATTATTTCCAGAGAGCTTAGAGCCATCTTCAGGGACTGGATTTGGGATGACTCTGAGTGAGGATGAATTAAATACTAGTCTGAGGGCTGACCTCCTGAGTGGTTCCATTCCTGTAATAGCTGCTTTAAACTCTTACATCTGAGATGCTACTTCTGGGAAGCTGTCTAAAGAGGCTGGTTTACTTATAGTTATGAACACAGAATTGCATTGTAAGTCTTGACAGGGTCTACCAACACTTTATATAAACTTAGGAGGTCTTTCATGGGCTTATATCTATTACTATCATCATAGAGGCCCCCTGTCAATTCCTGATATTGTAGTCCACCAAAGATTTGACCAGCCATGCATGGATCTCCTTCTGAGTGCTCTGTTTCTGGGCAGAGATATGTATCAGTTGATGAAAGCTGTTTTTGATCCTCCAGGTTTCCATAAGATAACACTTGGCATCATTAAACTTTATCATCAAGGAAGGTTTGGCCTTAGTTACATTGATTACTAGTTTGATAGGATACCTCCACCCTAAAGACTTCTCAGAGAATTTTTAATCTAAAATGTCCCGTTTTTCACTTTAGGTCCCAGTGACAATATATCCTATGCAGAACATACCATAAAGGAAAGATAAGGTCATTGTTGAGCCTGACTTAATGTTACCTTCAAGGGCTGTGAAGGGGACTAAGATACCTCTCAGTGATCTTGTTTCTCCTTTGCCTTTCTAGAGTCTCCGTAATAGGTTCCCCAACCCAAATATAATGAGTCCACCCTTTTTCAGCAGTTCTCACAGCTGTCTTGGTGGTCAGGAGAACTTGGTATGGTCCCTCCCAGCTGGGCTGAAGCTTATCTTCCTTCTAGGTTTTTATTAGCACCAACTTGTCAGTCTGAAAAGTGCTGAAAGGTGAATTCAAGAGGAGGAGTTTGTACCAGGAGTCCTTTTAACACATAACAATCACATAAGCCTTGAAAAAGTATTCACATCATCTGGCTGGCTGTTTCATGTTGAGTTGGCATGCACATTTCATCACAAATAGCTGGAACACAAGTAACAGAAAGCCAGATGTTGAACCTGAAAATGTCTATCATCATAAACAACTTTAGCTGGAAGTCACAAGTGTGATAAGATGTTTTCTAATTTTCATATACTAGAAGGCCTGTAACATAAACACACTTAGTATACCATGAAGTTAGTAACAATTAGCATCACAGCTATGTAGAAATCATTACACATAGTTTCAACTCTAAAGGTAAATTTTAGACTCTTTAACAGATTCTATAGGGTGTAAGTACACTAAGAAGAATTAAGCACACCTTTAGAGCTCTTATAAATTTACAAAACAGTATTAATGACCATAAATTGACTTATTACACTATATACAAATGTTTCTCATTTATACAATAACAAAATGCTTGTTTGATAAAAACCAATAGATGTAGGTCAAGTTTAAATATCAGGACTGTATTTGAAGAGATACCAATTTTCTTTTTGTATTAAATTCTTTTATTGGTACATTGTAGGTATACAACACAATTACATTTCTCATTGGGAATTGTATCTTTATATAATGCATCTTGGTTCTTATTTTTTCCCCATTCCTAACCCTCCCTTCACGCCCTCCACCCTTCCCTATTTACAAAGACTTTATTTCCATTTTTTCCATTTCTCAGCATTTTTTCCTTTCCCTTCTTTCCTTTCCCCTGCCCCTCCCACTACCCCTACCCCTTTGGACCTTTTCTTCCTATGTTACATTATTGATTATTCATTCTAATCATTGGTACATTTTAGGTATACAATATAATGACATTCATCATTGGAAATTTGCACCTTTACATAGTCTCTCTTGGTTCTTATTTTTCACCCTTGCCCAGCCCTCCCTTCAACCTCTCCAGTCCTCCCTATTTACAACGATTGTGTTCCTATTTTTCCATTTTCTCATATTAATCCCATTCCCTTCTATCCTTTCCCCTAGCCCTCCCACTTCCTTCCCCTTTGCCCCTTTTCTTCCTATTTCACATTACCTATTATACATTTCGTCCTTATTTACACTTTCAATTTCTCACACCAGAGAAACTATTCGGTATTTACACATGTGTGTCCTATTTATTTCACTTAAGAGTATGGCCTCAAAGTGCATCCACTTAGCTATAAATGTCTCTAATTTCTCATTTTTTATGGCTGAGTAGTACTTCATTTTATAAAAAAACCACATTTTCTTTATCCAGCCTCCAGTTGATGGGCATTTGGGCTGTTTCCAAGTTTTAGCTATTACAAACTGTGCTGCTATGAACATGGGTGCACTTATATATCACTGTGGTATGATTCCTTTAATTCTTTGGGGAAGATCCCTAGCAGTGGAATAGCGGGGTCAACTGGGACTTCCAGTCCTAGTTCTTTGAGGAAGATACCAATTTTTGATTATTTTATGTCTAAGACATAAATGTTGTATAAAAGAGAGCAACTATTAGTTATTTTCTATGTATTAAATTTATATAGTCTTAACTATAAACAACTTTAAAACTTAGGCTCACAGCATATCTTATTTTTAGATATATGCATACATATATATATTTCAAAATATATAAATTATATAAACTAAGATTATAGTTGTTCATTTAACCAATAATAAATTAATTATTGAAAACATTTTACAAATCACTATTTAAATAAACTAATTCTTTTAAAAAATTTATTAATTTTATCAGAACATTTTAGGTATAAAATATGCAGATATTCATTATTGGGAATTTGTACCTTTACATGATATGTCTTGATTCTTATTTTTCCCCTTTCCCCTGGCCTTCTTTCAACCCCTCCATCCCTCCCTATTTACAAAGAGTGTTTCCATTTTTTCCTTTTCTCATATTTATTCCTTTCCCTTCTTTCCTTTTCCCTACTCTTCCTACTTTCCCTTCCCCTTTGGACCTTTTCTTCCTATTTCACATTATCTTTTATACATTTTGATTCTCATTTACTCTTTCAGTTTCTCACATCAGAGAAACTATTTGGTATTTACACATGTGTCCTATTTATTTCACTTAAGAGTAAGGCCCCAATCTGCATCCATTTAGTTATAAATGTCTCTAGTTTGCCATTCTTTATGGTTGAGTAGTACTCTTTTTTCTTTTTAAACACATCTTCTTTATCCAGTCTCCAGTTGATGGGTGACTGGGCTGTTTCCAAGTTTTAGCTATTACAAACTGTGCTGCTATGAGCATGGGTGCATATATATCACCGTGGTATGATTCTTTTAATTCTTTGGGGAAGATACCCAGCAGGGGAATAGCTGGGTCAAATGGGACTTCCAGTCTAGTTCTTTGAGGTATCTCCATACTGATTTCCACAGTGCTTGCACCAGTCTACACTCCCACCAGCAGTGAAGCAGGGTTCCTCTTTCCCCACAGCCCTGTCAGGATTTGTAATTGGCTGATTTCTTCATAGCAGCCATTCTTTCTCGGGTGAGGTGGAATCTCAGTGTTGTTTTCATTTGCATCTCTTGAATGACCAGTGATGTTGATTGTTTTTTCATATGTTTATTTGTTATTTCTACATCTTTGTCTGAGAAGTGTCTGTTCATTTCAGATGCCCATTTCTGGATTGGGTCTTTAAATTTAGGAGATATGATTTTAAAAATTTCATTATATATTCTAGATAGTAGGCCTTTGAGGAATAGCTGGTAAAATTTTTTTCCACATTGTGGGTTAACTCTTCATGCTGTTGGTGGTTTCTCTGGCTGTGCAGAAGCTTTTTAATAAGATGAGATCCCACTTGTTGATTCTTTGTGCTAGTTCATGTGCAACTGAGGTTTTATTCATAAAATCTTTTCCTATGGCAGCGTCTTCAAGAGTTCCACCTAACCACTCTTCCAGCCAGTTTAGTGTTTTTGTTTTAATATTTAGACCTTTAATTCATTTTGATTTTAGTTTAGTGCATGGTGAGAGATATAGGTCTAGTTTTAATCTTTGGCAAGCCGAAACCCAATTTTTCCAGCACCATTTATTAAAGAGGCCATGTTTCCTGAGTGAGGGTATTTGTCTTCTTTGTCAATGATTGAGGTGGTCAAGTGTGTCTGGCATTGTTTCTGTATCTCCTAATCTGTTCTACTGGTCCTCAGGTCTGTTTCTTTGCCAGTACCATACTGTTTTTATCACAGTAGTTTTGTAGTATAGTTTCAAGTTGGGGATTGTGATACCACCTACCTTGTCTTTGTTATCTAGAAATGTTTTGCTATTCTGGGTCTCTTCTTGTTCCAAATGAATTTTTGATTGTTTTCTCCAGTTCTGTGAAGTATGCTCCTGGAATTTCAATTGAGATAGCATAGACTCTATATAACAGTTTTGGAAGTATGGCCATTTTCACTATAATCGTTCTTCCTACCCAGGAACAAGGGATATCTTTTCATTTTCTGATTTCACTTCAATCTCTTTTTTCAGAGTGCTATAGTTTTCAGAGTAGAGGTGTTTGATTGCTTTTATTTCTTTCATTAGGTAGATTCCTAGGTATTTCATATTTTTGAATGCTATTGTGAAAGGAGTTTTTTCTCCAGTTCCTCTTTCAGTGAGTCTGTTGTTCATGTACAGGAAAGCTATTGATTTTTGTGTGTCGACAATGTATCCAGCTACTTTACTGAATTTGGTTATTAAGTCTAGAAGGCTTTTGGTGGAGTTCGTGAGGTCTTCTATACAGAGCATCATGTTGTCTGCAAATAATGACAATTTAACTTTTTCATTTCCTATCTTTATTCCTTTCATTTCTTTCTCTTGTCTAACTTCTGTGGCTAATATTTCCAGAACAATATTGAACAAGAGTGGTGATAGTGGACATCCTTGTCTTGTTCCTGATTTTAGTGTGAAGGATTTCAGTTTTTGACCATTTAGTATGATATTGGCTGTTGGTTTTTCATAGATGGCTTTTATCATGTTGAGGTAGAAACCATATATTCCAATTTTTATGGGGTTTTTATCATGAATGGATGTTGGATTTTGTCAAAAACTTTTTCTGCATTTATTGAGATGATCATATGGTTTTTGTCCTTGACTCTATTAATATAGTGTATTACACTTATTGATTTGCATATGTTGAACCATCCCTGCATCCCTGGGATGAATCTCACTTGGTTAGGATGTATGATCTTGTTGATGATTTTTTTGCATTCTCTTTGCTAGTATCTTGTTGATGATTTTTGCATCTGTGTTCTTTAGGGAGACTGTCGTACAGTTCTCTTTTTCAGTTGGGTCTTTCTCTGCTTTGGGGATCAAGGAGATGCTTGGTTCCAGGAATGAATTTGGGCATATTCCTTCCCTTTCAATGTTAATGAAGAGTTTAAACAGTAGTGGCAGTAGTTCTCTCTAAATGTCTTGTAGAATTCAGCAGTGAAGCCATCAGGACAGCTTTTCTTAGTTGGTAAGTTTTCAATTACATTTTCAATTTCATTGATTGATATTGGGTTGTTTAGAATTTTTAGGTCTTCATTCAACTTTGATAATTATATGTATCTGCAAATCTGTCCATTTCTTCTGTGTTTTCCATCTTATTGGCAAATAGCTTCTCAAGGTAGATATTGATGATCCTCTGGATTTCTACTGAGTATACTGTAATTTCACCCTTTTCATTCCTTATTGATGGATTTGGGTCTTTTCTTTCCTTTTTTGATAAGGTTGGCTAAGGATTTGTCAATTTTGTTTATTCTTTCAAAGAACCAATTCTTTGCTTCATTGATTTTTTTGTGTCATTCTCTTAGTCTCCACTGCATTGATTTCTGCTCTAATCTTTATAATTTCCTCCCTTGTATGAGCTTTGGGTTTGTCCTGCTCTTCTTTTTCTAGAAGCTTGAGGTTCAGCATCTGGTTGTTTATTTGAGGTCACTCTGTTTTCCTAATATGAGTATTCACTGCTATGAATTTCCCTCATAAGACCACTTTCACTGTGACCCATAGATTTCAATATGTTGTATTGACATTTTCATTTAATTATAGAAACTGTGTTATTCTTTAATTTCCTCTGTGACCCATTGGTTATTTAGAAGTATATTGTTTAATTTCCATGTGTTTATGAAATACTTGTGGTTTCTTTTGCTATTGATCTCCAATTTCATTGCACTATGGTCTGATAACATACAGGGGATAACATTAATTTCTTTGCACTTACTTAACATGTTTTATGAGTGAGTATGTGGTCTATTTTGGAGAACAACCCGTGTGCAGCTGAAAAGAATGTGTATTCTGGTGTCTGGGTGGGGCCCTTACTGTGGCTTGCATACCTGCACAGCTGTTTTCCAGGTGGGCTTTTGGCTGGGTCCTGTGTACCCAAGCCACTCAAGTCTGGGAAGGGCCCTGGCTGGGGCCTGCACAACTGTACAGCTATTTTCCAATAATCTTTAATTCTTAAAACTTAGTTTCTAGTAACCAAAAACCCAACAATGGAAAACACAAGAAACTATCTTAGTAAAATATAGAAAATTCACTTTTTAATCTAGTTTTGTAAGTTTGACCAAGAGCATCTAAATATCCTAGGAAAACCATATGGTTTTAGACATATAAAACTTAACCTTTTAATTATAGCCAACTTAAATATATCTTAGTTGATTTAAATGACTGGAGAACTAAATCAGTATACAGTTAACGCTTTTTAAACCAAGGAAAATCTTTATAATTTTTGACCAATGAAAAACTATGTAAGTACTGTATACAGACAACAATAGACATTACATTTGTATAACTAATTTTTAAAATATTAGCTGCTTCTCTAAGAACCTTAATGGAAATATGTTATCAACTTTAAGGACATTTTTACTCTTACCAATTGATTTAAATTAGCCTACTGTTAACTATATGAACCAAAGTATTTGAGCTAATACTTTGAGAGTCTGTTTATCTATAAGCTAATTTAAGTAGAACTTTTGGAGGATAAAATATACTCGAAAGTTAACACACATAAACATCCATGTTAACCTAAATCATATGTATGATTATCAAACTTTAAGGCTTTTACAGGGCTAACTTGGTTCACAAGTTTAATTCTTTCCACGATTCTGGTTGCAAACTGAATTTGAGAATCAGTGAGAAATTTCCCCATAATGCCAACAGTGAATCTAATCATTGAATTTGATTTGGTTCTCATCCAATTCAGTTTGCAAGTAGAATCATAGAAAGAATTAAATGTGTGAACTGAAGTACCACTGTGTTTATAAATCCTATGTAAGCCTTATTCTTGTCATTCTTCACCTGGTAAGGTTTTATGTTATTCTTTGTTTGTTTTGTTTTGTTTTTGAGACAGGGCCTCATTATGTACTTAAGGCTAGCCTCGAACTCACTCCTCCTATTTCAGTTTCCCAAGTGTTGGGATTACAGGTGTGGGCCACCATGCCCAGCAGTAATGTTTTAAATCAATGTGGCTACTGTGAAAACCTATACAAATCTCAAAAATAATTTTTAAAAAATGTAATTGTTGAGCTCAAAAAAATTTTTTTACAAACAAAGCAGCTGCGGTTGTTTTAACTTGTTATTAGCACAAGCTAAATAGACAGATATATAAACATATAAAAACACACCAAATAAATTGTTATAAAATCAGAGTTTATTTTCAAATGTATTGGCCAAGTTGAACTACAGTAACACTTTTACAGTTTTTTAGGTTTGTAAACTATAAACAGACTAGTCAAATCTTTTCTTGAGAGCTTGTTGGAGGTTCCACCAGGGGAGGACATTTACTCATATACCCTTGACTAAGAAAATGGTCCTCCTCTATCAGGGAGTGGTTGTCCTCTTCAACTGAGCACGCAGCTTTGGGAGGGATGCACATGGAATGGTGAAGGAGGAAGCAAACACCCACCTAGTCAGCCAGATCAGCCAAATCAACCCTGGCAATCAGTAGGGTGACAGATGTCATGGCCAGATTGCCCTCACATCCAAAACTTTTCTTAAATGTCAACAGTTAGTAGAGATCTTTTGTAATAAGAATCAGAAGTTAAAAAAAAACCCTTTACACCCATTAGAATAAAGACTATTTTTACAAAGGAAAGTAGGCTGATGGTCTATCTTTTGGGTATGGCCTGCACAGGTTTCTTGTGGTCTTTGTTTTGATAGCCAAGGTTGTTTGATAGCCAAAGCTGGTACTTTGATTGCCACATGTAACTGTTTCTTTTTTTTTTTGATACCGGGGATCGAACTCAGGACCTTGTGCTTGCAAGGCAGGTGCTGGAACAACTGAGCTAAATCCCTGGCCTATAACTGTTCCCTTTAAAGGGGCAGATTGTTACTAGATGACATTTTGGAGATAAGTGTGTATTCCAAAAGGTGGAAGAAGAAGACCTGCCAAGGCTTCAATCTGCCTTGGTGCAGATTTCTACCTATAACAGTTTCTTCCCATTTTGAACCCCATTCAGTGCCAATAGCAGTAAACTAAAGGTGCAATGAAGTGGCCAGGATGGGATTTATCTGCTTTTACAATGTCCTTGGGCACCATTCCTCCTATGATCCTGAGACTTCTTGGATCATACTTAGATACAGGCTTTCTTTTTTATCCCTAAATTAGCATATCTCTGAGTATAAAATAGTTACTGCCATGATGGCATGCTCTGGGACCAAAGAGCAGGTTCCCTAATGCTCTTGATTATCAAATCCCTTAGGCTCCTCATATGTTCCCAGTGATCATCATTATTACTATCTGATAGGTCTCCCACCACCTCAGCAGCTATTATGTATAGTAGCTGCCCTCTTCCTATGGTGCCTTGCCCCCTCCCCTGTGTGACATCATGCCAAGATGGTTGCTCCCACCAAAGAATAAACCCTGCTTCCCAGTATGCCCCTGTTCCCACCTAGAAAGTAACCTAATACTCGCTCACCTCCTACCACCTAGTGACGTCACCGGCTCCTCCATTCCCTAGTCACTACCTCACTCAACCCCACCTCAGGCCCTACAAACCCCACCCCAGTCTCTATAAAAGACTCTCCCTTCCCCAGCCATATTGCTCTTGTCTCTCCTTTGTTCAGAGATGCCCGGCAGATCTATTCCCCTAATAAAGGCTTGTTGTGGCCTGGTCTGGTTTTGGTCTTCAGCCCTTTTACCTGACACTATCCCATTTGAGGTCTTCATTTGAAAACTTTTGAACAGCTGGAAGTACATTTAGACCTGGGGGATAGGATTTTTCTTAGGTAAGCATAGCTGCCCTTCTGATCATAGCTGCCCTTGTTCTTCCCCCAAGAATAATATATTTAGGATAGATAAAATTTCAGCCCAGATGTACAGATCCATTTTTTCTCCCAGCCCCAGAAAGTGTTCAGTTAGTGACCACATTTCTTTCTTAAAACTCCTAATTTCAGTGGTACAGAGGGGAGCATTAACAAATCAAATATGTCCTCCTCCCATTGGCACCTCACAAAGAGGGAACATGGAGGGGACATTCTCTAAATTCTTCTTACATTGTTTGAATTCCTTTTTCAAATTTGGACAGGAAGGGGCTGTTGGTTAGGTTTCCCTATGTTCATAGGCTCCTTGATGCTTTTTCTCCCCTTGAGCCCCTCCTTGCCTCTCTATTATCCTCATCTACATTTCTGTGTCACTGTATTTAAGGTGGAAGCAATCACGATAAGGGTCCCAGGGCTTTTCTGTTTTGTTTTTTTTAAAATCCTTTAAAGGAAAACACTGCTGTTGGCCCCAGGAGTCAGCAGAGGGCATACTCTTTTTCCTCTTGTGAGACTGAGAGTTTCATTTTTTACAAAGAGAGCTAAGACTTGACAGACCCTGTCCTCTTCAGACCCTAATTTAGGCCAAAACACAGAAGGTCCTTTGATTGGTTCCCTGGGCCAAATTGATATAGGACATATGATATAGGGATAATACATGGACCTCCAAATAATATAAGGGAAATATAATTCCCAACCTGCTAGATGTCCAGTAGGCTGAGTTTGTTCTCTATTATTGAAGAATGAATTCTAGGAACAACAGAGGTTAACAGTAGAAAATATTTATTGAGAGAAAGATAGCTTCTGTCTAAGAGACAGAAGAGGGTACAGAAAGTGGGTTGCCCATGGACCCTGCTTCTCAAGAATTTTATAGAGCTACAGTTTTATAGAGTTGAGGCAGGTATAAGGTGGGACAAATCTATGGTCAACTAATAAAATTACAAGTAGAGTCACTTAGGTAATATTGATCCAATGGATGTGGGTATAAGGTGGGACAAAACTATGGTCAACCAAAAAGATTACCCTTAGGTAATACTGATTAAATAGGGATAATGGGGAAGCAAATAATATACAAGTGTACATGGACCAAACAAGAACTTTTTTGGGAAGGAATGGGCTAGGGAGGTTTTGGTTCCCCATCCAAGGTGATCGATGCATATTTAGAATATCAATCATTGCTGTTCATTCTTAGGGGAAATATGTGGGTCTAGTCATTTTTTTGTCTTGAAGCCTAGACTTCAAGGAATGTGCCTCCAGCCACGGTTGTGATGTGTTCTTATGTTCAATATTGACTTTTTTGAGGGCCCAGCCCTGTCTAATTGCCTATAATAGTTCTACTAACTTAGCTGTCTACAATATTATGGAACCACAATATTTAACCATTTTTCTTTTACTTTTATTCTTATTCTGAGGACTGTCTTCCCAGTTCTCAAGCATTCTCCCCAGTGGACCATTAGTAGGATTGTCCAGGGCTTCTTTCTTCCCTGACTTCCTAGGTCTAGACCAGTGGTGGCAAACTGTGGCACACATGCTGTAGCTGGCTGTTTGCTATCATCAAAAGCTCTAAGGTTTGCCATCACTGGCCTAGACTGTCTTCCATTTCTAAGAGGTCCCCCTGTCTGAGTTTCCTTGTGTACTGCCCCCCTCCCACCATGGAGGTTTCTTATGGATCCCTAAGCATCACTTTTGCCTATCTCTGGCCCTTGGAGGAGAATGGAACTTCAGATAAAGATTCCATACTTCCTTCAAGTTCCTGATGTTGTGATGAGGAGCTCAATGTTTGGATGTTCACTGATTGCTTCTTGGAAAAAGAATTTTCAGGATGTGTCAGTGAGAAGCATGAAACAGAATTAACAGGCAGAAATTTAGTACATACTAAAGTTGACTGTGACACCTCAAGAGAGAGCAAGATGCACTATGGTTTGAAACTGGGAATACATATATATTTTTTGCTGGTGGAAATCTGTGGAATTTGACAATCTGTAACCTCAGTCTTGGTTTGGCGACTGAGACTAATTACAGGTGAAAAGGTAGTCTATTCACAGGTAAAAGAGCACCATTTTCAAGTAAAAAGGGAATGGCCAAACCATTTTCAGATGAAAGGGAGTTACTCAGGATTATTATGTTCTGGGACAAGAGAAAAAAAAAATTAAACTGACCTTGTGTTTTTTTTTTTTTTTTTTTTTGGTACCAGGGATCGAACTCAGGTCTTTGCGTTTGTGCAGCAGGCGGCGAAACCACTGAGCTAAATCTGCAGTGCAGACAGTTTCATTTTTAAAATTATGGTTTTCCTCATCTCCATTTTACCTATCTTTATTTCTTCTATCCTACCTTAGTATTGTTACCAGGTTTTGGATGCCAGAGACCCTTCTAGAGGTGATTTGTAGGTTCTTTCTCTCCCAAACAAAGAATTGGTCATAACAAGCATAAATGGTGGCAAAGTTTCACATTTATTAAAGGAAAAAATAGGATCTGTAGAGTGAGTTTGGGCTAAGTCAAAGTATTATAGTCAGGTAGTTAGCTAGAAATTAATAGACAGACAGGGCTGGGTCCATGTAGCTGGAGGCACATCCATCAAAGGACAGGCCTCAAGACAAAGATGGAATGAGCAGGCCTACATAACTCTCTGAAGGATAAGCAACAACTACTTGAAATTATATTACAATTGATATTGATACAGGGCATATGACATATGGACATCCAAATAATATGAGGGAAATATCATAACATCTAATGTGCTAGATGTCCTATACCAAGTTCCTGTTCTCTAAAATCAAAGAATGAATTCTAGGAATAATGGAGGTTAAGACTGTTATAAAGAGTCCACTTGTCAAAAATAGGCTTTTGAAAGAAAAGTTTATTCCAGTTAACAGGTGATAGAGTTCTTTGCTAGATAAAATTGTTCTGGCAGCCCCGCATCCTAAATGGCTCTTCCCAACAGATAATAAATCACTCAGGGAAACAATAACCTAACTTTCCCACCATGAAGCTCTCCCACTTTTAGTCTTTCCCACCAAGAAATTCAAACTTGCCAATGGATTTAAACCTTACCTCTGGCTGCAGCTTAAACATTTACCTCCACTATGTTCCCTGCCCCTTTATGCCCCTTGCCCGTATAAACCTCACCTAGGCCAGGGATTTAGCTCAGTGGTTCCACCGCCTGCCTCAAAAGTGCAAGCTCCTGAGTTCAATCCCTGGTACAAATAAATAAACAAACAAACAAATAAATAAATAAATATAAAAAAATAAAACCTCACCTAGCCAGCCCTTGGCCACTGCTCTCACCATTGTTCAAGACAGCCTGGCACTCTGTCCCCTAATAAAGGCCTAGCCTCAGGTGTTCATGTTTTCAGCTCATTCTCATCCTCTCATTTCTGGTGCCGAAAGCCTGAGAAGGACACTATTGGGATTTTGTGATGATCCCTCACTGGTCGGCATCAATTGGGCTTCTGACTGTCCTTCTTGGACCCTGCTGGGCCAACACCCAACCAGGGGCCTCCACCCTTGGCACTGCTGATGCTCACATCCACGCTGGCCTTCAATTCTTGCATGAGTACTCAGACTAGTCTCTCTCTCCCCCTCTCTCTCTCTCGTCCTCTGCCTCTCAGAGTTCTCACTAAAAAATCAGCGTTAAGTCAGATGGACTCTTCTCGTGGCCAGGATCACTGCCACTAGGAGAAGCCCCATCATCTCGTATCCTCTCGCTCTCTGTCTCCAGAGATCCTGGAGGATGCTCCTTCCTCTTGGTCTTCTCCTTGGGAGTTTTTCTGATACTTACCTACATGTCTGGCCTCCCTTCATTATGGGAACTGCTCAATCCAAACCTGATTAACAATTAACCATTCTGGGATGCCTATTGGTTAACTTAAAAACTCTCAGGCTCACTGATGACATCAAGCCTAAATGGCTTCTTTCCTATTGCAACCAAGCACAGTCTCTATATAGATTATATAATGGGTCTCACTGGCCAGAAAATGGAACATTTGACCTGAATGTTCTTTGGGATCTCCTTACTTTCTGTTATGGCAAATGGTCTGAAGACCCCTATGTGCAGGCTTTCATCTGCCTCCACTCCCTCCCTTCTCTTTGTCAGTCCTGTTCTACCCCCCAAATTCTCCTTGCCCACGTGGCTTCACCCCCCATTCCCAACCTCAGCCCAGGCTCAGACATGACTACTTTTGATCTGGCTGACCACTGCCCTCTCTCCCTCAACCTCTGCCCTACAATCCCTCCACCTCCTCCTCCTCCTTGGTGCCCTCAACCACTCCCTCCCACTTTCCCTCCCCACAGCACTCTCACCACAACCAAAACCACCCAGCCTCCCCCTCACACCCGCACCCCATACTCCACATTTTTGGCCCCTCCCACCACACTCATACCTCTCTGGGAAGTGGCTGGAATGGAAGGCATTGTCAGAGACCATGTCTCTTTTTCTCTCATGGATCATTCTCAAATTGAAAAGTGTCTCAGCTCTTTCTCCCCTGATCCTGACTCCTACATCAAAGAATTTCATTACTTGACTCTCTCCTATGATCTCACTTGGCATGATATCTATATTATACTAACTTCTACTCTCCCTCCCAAGGACAAGGAAAGAGTCTGGATGGCAGCCCAGACTGAGGCTGATAAATTTCATGCTGCAGATAATACAAGGCTGGTGGTAGCTCAAGCTGTACCCTGGTTAGAGCCCCAATGGGACTATCAGCTAGGTCAGGCAGATTGGGGCCACAGAGACCATATGATATAGGGAACAGGGAGCGGGTATGTTACTAGGACCTCTGCAGTAAGTCCTAGTCTCCTGTGAGCCATGGCAGCACAAGGCGAATTACAGGAAAGGTAGAAAATGAGACTTTGAGAAGAAGCTGAGCTTTGGGTCTGATCAGTGCTGCTCCGGGCAGCCAAGACGTAATGCATCTTTTATTCAGTACATCAGGAGAAACAAATGTAACAAATGACTTGCACAGTGTTTAGTACATTGGAATAAACAAGATGTAACAAAGGGCTTGCAGAGAGTTCAGTATATTGGCATAAACAAAGTGTAACAATCCAAGAACAATGAGGAACTGAGTAGATGAAGATTTTGTTCCTCCCAGGATGTCTTCAACTGGTGTAATCTTGTCCTGGAGCATCACAGCATCACCTGCTCATTGAGGTCTCAGTTGTGACTGGGGGCCAAAATGGAATTATGTCTCAGAATGCCATAGCTGGCCTGCAGGCAGGAGAACTAGGCCTAATCAAATGTTCTTTCCCTAAAATTATGTATCATTGCTCCCGACCATATGATTATCTGCCTTATTGAAGGCCTAAAAAAGAAAGCCCACCAGTCTGTTAACTATGACAAGATTAGGGAAATAATTCAGACCCATAAAGAAAACCCAGCGCAATTTCTGTCAGGTCTCACTGAGACCCTTCAAAAATACATCAAAATTGATTCTACCTCCCAGGCTGGCATGATTGTCATTAATACTTCATCTTTCATTCAGCCCCTGACATTAGAAAAAAAACTGAAAAAGATTGAGGAGGGTCCTCAGGTGAGCCAACACAATCTCCTCAATATAGCTTTTAAGGTATATAATGGCAGAGAAGAACAGGAAAAACAGGAAAAGGCTCTCCAAGATAAGGCTAAATACCAGATGCTTGCAAGTGTGGAGCAGGGCTCAAATGGCTCACAGCAGGGCCCCAAGACTAAAGAGGCTATAAACAAACCACCTGCTGGGGTGCCTCCTGGTCCCTGTTTTAAATGCAATCAAACTGGCCACTGGGCAAGAAATTGCCCCAATCCTAGGCCGCCTCCTGACCCTTGCCCAGCTTGCAAACAGGAAGGTCATCGGAAGATTGATTGTCCTCTTCTTCAGAGAGGGAGGGGGACACCTCTTCCCTCACCTCAACAAGGGTCTACCCTGCTGGCTCACCAACAGCCTACTCTGCCAGAGCTCCTAGGATTGGCCGCTGAGGATTGATGGTGCCCAGGGATGCCAGCCTCCATGCAGATCACCCATTTTGAGCCCAGGGTAATGATCCACATCTCAGGTAAGCCTATCTCATTCCTACTGGATATGGATATGGGGGCCACATATTCAGCTCTACCTCAATTTTCAGGTCAGACCTTCCCTTCACCCAACCTCATAGTGGGTGTTGATGGGGTGCCCACAAGGCCCTTTATGATGGACCCTCTGGCCTGCTCTCTTTACAATACCTCCCAGTGCTTGCTTCGGCAGCACATATACAATACCTCCTTTACCCATGCCTTCCTGGTTCTCCCAACATGCCCTAGGCCTCTTCTTGGATGGGACACTTTGTGTAAATTTAAGGCTGCTATCACTACCCAGCTTCTTCTACACCAAATACCTTGCTCTTATTGCAAGTCATGGCAGACTCTTCTCATACCCCTCTCCTTCCCTTACTGCCTTCCTTGGTTGGACCTCACTCAACCCTCGCTCACTGCCCATCACACTCCAATCCAAATCCAACTCAAAGACCCCTCCCTTTTCCCCAGTGTTTCCCAGTACCCTATAGTGCTAAAACATTTGCAGGGACTTAAGCCCCTCATCCAAGACCTCCTCCAAAAAGGCCTTCTCCATCACACACATTCACCCTATAACACCCCCATCCTTCTGGTAATCAAACCCAGTGGTTCTTATTACCTTGTTCAAGACTTGCATGCCATTAATGCCACCATTCTTCCTATACATCCAGTTGTCCCCATCCCTTATATCCTCCTCGTCCATATCCCCTCTAACACAACCCATTTCACAGTTGTCAATATCAAGCATGCCTTCTTCACTATTCCTCTACACCCTGACTCCCAAGACCTCTTCACCCTTCACTTGGACAGACCCAGATACCCATCGCTCCCCAAAATAAACCTGGACCATCCTCCCCCAGGGCTTCTGAGACAGTCCCCACCTCTTTGGTCAGGCCCTCACCTCTGATCTCTCTCAATCAACTCTCTTGCCTTCCACCCTGCTTCAATACATTGATGATCTGCTTCTCTGCAGCCCCACCTTGCAAGACTCACAGGCCCACACTGCTCTACTCCTAAACTTCCTGGCCACACAAAGATATCATGTCTTTCCCAACAAGGTCCAGCTTTCCCAGCCTTCAGCCAGCTGCCTAGGAGTTTCTCTTTCCCCACACAAACAGGAGATGGCCCTAGACACGAAAGAGCTTATAATGAGACTTGTCAGTACCCACCTCCAAAGGTGAAAACCTTTCCTTTCTTGGACTGGCTTGTTACCTCCACCTGTGGATCCCCATTTTTGGCCTCTTGGCTAAGACCCTTTATGAGCCTGCCAAGGGCAACCCTCTGGAACCCCTAGACCCAATACACATACATGCCTCATTCAAAGCTCTCAAATCCATCCTCTTATCAACCCCTACTCTCTCTCCCACCTTATCCACTCTTTCCTTTTATATGTCTCCAAGAGAGGATCACCCTTGGGGTGGTAGGACAAGATAAGGGTCCCTCCTTCATGCCAGTAGCTTGTCTTTCCAAACAAATGGATCCTACAGTTCAGGGCTAGCCAGCTGCCCTTCTAGCACAAAAGAGTACCAAACTTACTTTTGGCCAGTCCACTGTCATCAGGTCCCCACATCACCTACAAGATCTCCTGATTCACAGGGGTCTATCAAACCTGTCCCCTTCTTGCCTCCAACTCTTCCATGTAACCTTAAAAAACCCCACTTCACTTTACAATCTTGCTCACCATTAAATCCTGCCTCCCTCCTACCAGATCCTAAACACAACCTTTCCCACTCATGCCCAGATACCCTTGATCACTTACTCCCCTCACTCCCAAGTATCTTTCCTACTCCCATTCCAGACCCTGATTACACCTGGTTCATAGATGGCAGCTCTTTTCCTCCCACCTCAGGTCACGATGAGCTGGATAGGCTATTGTCTCCTTAAAGGAGGTAATTGAGGCCCAGCCCCTTCCTCCAGGCACCACCTCCCAAAAGGCAGAGCTCATAGCCCTTACTAGAGCTCTGACTCTGGCAGCCTCCAAAACAGTCAGTATCTACACAGATTCAAAGTACGCTTTCCACATCCTTCACTGCCATTCAGCTATTTGGTGGGAGAGGGGATTTCTTTCCACCAAGGGATTCCCCCATCACTGATGGGCCATTTATTCTAAAACTCCTTAAGGTGGCCCAACTTTCAGCATGAGTAAGAGTTATCCACTGCAAGGGACGTCAGCCCTCTGAAATTCTATTGCTTTGGGCAACAATAAGGCAGACACTGAAGCATGAAGGGCCACCCTACAGGCAATCAAGGCCACACAACTGCTGACTATTCCACCCATATCTCCTCAATATGACCCACTAGAAAAACAAAAATAGCTCCAACAGGGTGCATCTCCATCAGGAGACTGGCTTCTCTTCAAAGGTCAAGATGTTCTCCCAGATTCTCAGGCTACCACTATCCTGATTGACACCTACAATACCCTACACATTGGATACATACCTCTGCTCCATCTCATTTGCCCCTCCTTATATCTTCCCTCTCTGGCCTCCCTTGTCCAACAAATAACTCACAGATGCCCCATCTGTTCTGTCACTTCTGCACAGGGTGGCCTTCACCCCAATGCCTTCCTTACACACCAAGCATGTGGTTACCTCCCAGGGGAAGATTGGTAGATTGATTTTACACACATCCCCCCAAACAGAAAGATACATATTTCCTCACCCTGATAGTTACCTTCTCAGGTTGGATCAAGGCTTTCCCCACCACCTTGGAGGCTGCTGCCCCAGTTACTCATATCCTCTTCACTGAAATCATTACTACTTTCTGGCTTGCCCATTTCATATAGTCTGACAATGGACTGGCCTTTGTCTTACGTGTCACCCAACTTGTGGCCCAATCTCTCAACATAAATTGGAAACTACACATCCCATACCAACCTCAATCTTCTGGAAAGGTAGAAAAGGCAAATGGACTAATTAAAACACACCTGTCCAAGCTCACCTTGGAGCTCCAGGCCTCATGGACTGAGCTCCTTCCCCTTGGCCTTGCACAATTAAGAGCAGCACCATGCAAGCCTCTCAATCTCAGCCCATTTGAGTTTATGTATGGGAGACCCTTCCTCCTAGGAGACCTTCCAGAATCCCTTCCCCCATTGGCTGATTATCTCCCTACCCTTAACTCTCTGCATTACTTTCTCAGGACCCATGCTGATCAGTTCCTACTTAGCCTATATCCCACCCACCACTGCCATCTACAGGTTGCTCCTGGAGATCAAGTCTACCTCAAAACCTTTGCCACAGAGACCTTACAGCCTAGATGGGAGGGCCCTCTAGAGGTGGGCCTCACCACCCTTAACAGCAGTCAAACGTAGGAAAAACACCTTGGTTTCATCTCTCCAGGATAAAGTGCTTCACTTCACCTATTTCTTCCCCAAGTCTGACCTGTCTCTGGCCAAACCTAAATTTTCTTCCCTCTTAACAGGACCCACAAGATCAAGCTCAGTCACATCTCTGAGAAATAAATGATTTCATGTTCCTTCCCCAGATGACATCTTGCTTCTTGGACTTCATCTCTGAATTACAACAGGACCTTCACTGGCTTGCCCCTTGAAGTAACACGGTCAAAGAAATCCTCCTTGTGATCCAAGACCTCTGTTTCCAAGGCACTCTCTCAGACTGTTCACCTGACAAGGTTTGGTTGTTAACATTCCTCCTCTTACGTTGGTTAACACTACCCTCACTCCACTTTTATGGCATTCCCTTATGTTAACCTGCCATCCAGCCTTTCTAGCCTTTTGCATAGCCCTTCCCTTGTTTGGACAATTGGACTCTTTTCTGTCTCACCACAAGACTGGTCTCATACACAAGGATTCCTCTTCACTCTTCTTTTCCTTCTCCTGGCAGGACTTATTGCCACTCCATCATGCTTCTCTGTCTTTGACCACTAGCTGAGCTCCTCTTCCATCACCCCTTCATAAAGCCCTCTATCTACGGGCTCTACAAGTTGATACTTTCCCTTCTCCCCATCATTTCAAGTGGAGAGACATTGTCCAGCTGTATGCCTAACTGTGAACACTCTGGCACATCCTGGGTGATAGACCACAGACTGGGAGATGCTAAAGCTCTGTGAGACCTAAATAACTCCATTTTAAAATTTGACTCCATCTTAGAATAAGGAAGTAAAGTGGCCTTGACATAAATTCCACTTCACTGAAGTCAACTATTCCCCTAGTCTCCTTTGTGCCCATAAAGTAATGATAAAATGTCCTTGCTCTGGGACAACAGATAAAAAAAGGACACAGTTCCTAACTCAATCCTCTGTTTGCCCAGAAAACAGACGCTCCTGGGCCCATTATCTATGTGCTGACCATGAACATTCTGTCAATGAGCTGATTGTTCCTTTTTTATAAAGTCTACATGTAGCCACCCCTCAACTCTCCCCCGCATACACCCCATACTTGCTAAATATCAACCAATCATGTAACTGCTAAATGGAAGATCCCCAAACCTTGCTGTAGCCACAATAAAAACCCTGCTGATTTAAAATTCGGGGCTCTCAATCCTGATCCGCTGCACCGGTGACGGTTGTGAGTCTCTGCTCAAGCTTGAATAAATGACCCTCGTGTGTTTGCATCGGAATCAGCTCCTTGGTGGTCTTTGGGGACTTCACGATCTGGGCACAACAGCTCTACGTTATGGGACAAGCACTTTCATGTCATATACTTACATGAATTCATGTTACAAGACCACAACACTCTGTACTCACAGAGGTCAGCCCTACCATATGGGAAAGATTACAGACTCAGATACTTATCACTGCTATAGATGGGTGGGTTCACGGGCTTGCTGGATGCTGACTTACCCACCAGGGAATGTCAGATGGAGGGGGTGTACAAGATTAGACATGAAAACAACAGCAAAAAGAAGTAGAAAAACAACTCATATCAGAAGCTCTTAAAACACTTTCCCCATATAAGACCATTGACTTGCCTTCCCTAAGAAAAGTGGTTGAGACACATAAAAGTCTCCTGAATCTTTTTAACACCACCCTGCTTAACTTGCCTGGAAACCAAACTGAATGCTGGATGTGCCTGTCAACTCAATTCCAGACATATATCCCCATACCAATTCCCCTTAACTGGACTCTCCCTGTTCCCAAAAATACCACAGCAATACTAGGTCCCTTTGCAACTCAGTTGGATCCCTCCACATATGGTAAATGGACCTGCATAAATTCATCCACCATAAATCAATACAACTCTACCCCTTGTTCCAAAGTTATCCATATTTCCACATCAGGCATAACTTTTCTCCCTAATGGTTTGTTTTACATCTGCAACTCCTAAGCCTTTCACTGTCTTAACTCAACCCCATCCTCTCTCTGCTACCTTGATTTTCTTAGCCCCCTCCTCACAATTTATACAGAAACTCAATTATTACAGCAAGTCTTGCCCTCACAACAGCCACCTATTGGTCACCTCAACAAGCGGACCCTTCCCAAACTGCCCTTTTTAATAGGAGATGGTGTTCTGGCAGGAATTGGTGCTGGGGTGGCAGAAATTTCAACATCAACACATTTCTATTACTCCCTATGCCAAGAGCTAAATGAAGATATGGAAAAGGCAGCTGACTCTCCAGTCACCCTGCAGTCCCAAATCAATTCACTGGCAGGTTTGGTACTCCAAAATAGACAAGCCCTAGACATAATAACAGCAGAAAAAGGGGGAACATGTGTCCTATTAAGGGGGAAGAGTGTTGCTGCTTTGTAAACCAATCTGTAATTGTTGGAAACAAGGTAAAGGAACTCAGGGAGTGCAAAGTAAAATGTAGATGAGACCTACACAGACTACAATTTCTACCAGGATACCTTGACCAATGGCTTCCATGGCTTCTTCCTTTCCTGGGTCCCCTCATTATTCTCTGCATAATCCTACTGACACTCTGTCTGTTCCATTGTTTTCAAAATTTCTTGCAGGAACGTATGTAAGCCTTTACCAACCAGACAGTTGGTGAACTCATCCTGGCCAGTTACCAGCCCCTCGCCAAGGAGGACCACACCACTGACACATAATACCCTGTCCATCACCCCAGACCCCTTATCAATCTCCCTTGCCATCAGGAAGCAGAACAGAAAAGAAACCTTCACCTCTATTCCATAATAAAAAGAGTCTGGAATGATAGAGCTGTCTGCTAGATAAAATGGCTCTGGCAGCCCCACATCCTAAATGGCTCCTCCTGGCAGATAATAAATCACTCAGGGAAACAATAACCTAACCTCCCTGCCATGAAGCTCTCCCACTTATAGTCCTTCCCACTGAGAAATTCAAACTTGCCAATGGATTTAAACCTCACCTCTGGCTGGAGCCAAACATCTACCTCCACTATATTCCCTGCCCCCTTATGCCCCTTGCCCATATAAAACCTCACTTAGCCAGCCCTTGGCTGCTGCTGTCACCATTGTTTGAGACAGCCTGGCACCCTGTCCCCTAACAAAGGCCTAACTTCAGGTGTTCATGTTTTTGGCTCATTCTCATCCTCTCAACAGGTACTAAAATCAGGAGGTTCTAGTAGCTAGCTGGGAAAAGCCAAGTTTATTACATCTGTGTGTGGATGGGCTGACATTTGGAGCAGCTAGCTGGGAGAGATTTCATCCTTGAGTGGATTGGCTAAGACCAGGAGAGTGATATTTGCAACCACCTGGGAAAGAAATTGGGCTTATATAGGTATAGAAGGGGCCAAGGAATCTAAGGTGAAATGTTTATGACTTGGATGCCCAAAGATGGTCTTTTAGGTGGGTAGACAATTACTGGACTTTTTGGTGCCAGGGGGCTTGTATACTTCATTTTGAGTCCACTTGTTCTATTTACTGAGAAGCTGCTGTTTGCTAAAAACAGCCTATTTGCTTTGTTGAGAGAAAGATAGCTTCTAAGAGAGACAGAAGGGGACCTGCAATGTGGGGTGTCCTTGATCCTGCTTCTCAATGGTGTTTTATTGAGCAAAGCCATGAGGTGAGGCAAGTATAAGGTGGGACAAAACTATAGTCAACCAATAAGATTACAAGTATAGTCACTTAGGCAATATTGATCCAATGGGAAATCACAAAGAGGGTATAAGGTGGGACAAAACTATGGTCAACCAATAATATTACTATAAGTATAGTTGCTTAGGTAATGTTGATTAAATGAGGAACAAACAGGGAAGCAAGTCACAAGCCTACATGGACCAAAGAAGGATTTTTCTGGGAAGGAATGGCCTAGGGAGGATTTGATTCCCCACCCAAGGTTATTGATGCCTACTTAGAATATTATTCACTGCTGTTCATCCCTAGTGGAAGTATGTGGGTGTAGTAATTCCTATTTTTCTGAAGCTTGGCCTTGAGTGAATGTGCCACTGGCCACAACTGTCTTCTGGATTGAGGGCTCAGCCCTGCCTAATTGCCTTATAATATTTTCTAACTAATTTTGCTGTCTACAATAGTATCACCTGATCCAATAAAGTCCAGGTAGACATCAGTCACCCAGATGGGTGACCAGAGCATCTGGACTCATTCTTTCCCCCAAATACATTTTTTCATTCCATGTATTTTTTTTTGGTACCAGGGCTCAAACTTGGGTCCTTGAGTTTGTGAGGCAGGAGGCAGAACCACTGAGCTAAATCCCCAGCCCTCCATGTGTTCTTGATTCACAATCTGTGTATCAATCAGTGCTTACTAGATAAACAGGTTTAATACAAAATATACAAATAAATATATAATAATTTACAAAATTGACTTACAATGGCTGCCCACAGAGTCAAGTGTGGAAGAGTGAAAAAGGCCTGCCTGTGCATTGAATGGGGCTCCAAAGGATCCAGTAAAAGGCCTGGAGCTCAACATCATGTTCTTTGTGAGTCTGTTTCAGGAGATTGAAGGGTTTGCAGTGGAAGGCCAAAGGGTCTACACTGGAAGGCTGAAGGGCCTGTGGCAGAAGAGTGAAGAGTCGGTGCCGGAAGCTGAAGAGTCTGCACTGGAAGTCAAAAGATGACATCCCAGATAAAGGCAAAGACAGGAGCTCTTCTGAAGAAACAGAAGCAATCCTTCCTTCTTCTTTGCCCTTTTATACCACTCTAAGCAATAATCCTCCCTAGGTTGGTCTTCCATACTCAGAACTATGCTGAGCCAGTTCAGTTGGGCATTTCTAACTCAAGTTGACACAATCAATCAACCACCACAACTCACTTCCCTATTGGATCACTATTAGCTAATTGTCTACAGTTGTAATTGTATTGGTTGATTACAGTTTGGGCCACATGGTACCTACCTCATGATTTTGCATCCACCTCATGACTTTGCTCTATAAAATATTCTTAAAGAAATGACACCCATGGCAATATACTTTCAGGACTCCTCCTGTCTCTCAGGAGCTATCTCACAATAAATCTTTCTTACTCTTAACTTTCATTGTTCTTGGAATTCATTTTTTTTAATTTCAGGGGACTTGAACTTAGAGTATCTGAAATACAGGAGATTGGGAGTTATATTTCTCCTGTAGCATTTGGAGGTCACACTGAGATAATCAGAAGGTGGTAAGAGTTTGCTTTTGTTCCATGACACCTCCAAATATTTAAAAAATTCATTTTATTGGTACATTTTAGACATACATAACGATAACATTAATCATATGGAATTTGTACCTGTACTTGATACATCTTGATTCTTCTTTTTTCCCTTTCCCTTCCCTCCTTATTTACAAAAGCTTTGTTTCCATTTGTTTCTACTATTCTTTATTCCTTTTCCCTTCCTCCCTTTCTCCCTTCCCCTCCATAATTACCCTTCCCATTTGAACATTTTCTTCCTATTTGCAATATGTGTTATACATTTTAGTTCTTATTTACACATTCAACTTCTCACTCCAGAGAAACTATGTGATATTTGAACATGTGTGTTCAATTTATTTCACTTAAGAGTACAATCTCAAGGTGCATCCATTTACCTAGAAATGTCTCAAGTTTATCAATTTTTATGGCTGAGTAGTACTCCATTGTATAAAAAAATCTTTATCCATTCATCAGTTGATGTGCATGTGGGCTGTTTCCAAGATTTAGCTATTACAAACTGTTCCACTATAAACACAGGTATGGATATATTGCTGTGGGATGATGCTTTTAATCCTTTCAGGAAGATACCAAGAAGAGGAATAGCTGGGTCAAATGGAACCTCTAGTTTTAGTTTTTAGTTGAATCTCTACACTGATTTCCACAGTACACAGTACACATCCACCAACAGTGGAGAAGTGTTCCTTTTTCCCCACAGCCCCACCAGCATTTGCTATTGGTTGACTTCTTGTTGATAGCCATTCTTTCTGGAATGAGACTGAATCTCAGCACTTTTAATTTACATCTCTCAAATGACAAGTGATGTTGAACATTATTTTTCATACATTTGTTGTCATTTCTACTTCATCTAAGAAGTGTGTATTCATTTCAAATGTCCATTTTTGGATTGGTTCTTTAAATTTTGGGAGAGGTCTGGTTTTTCTGAATTCTTTATATGTTCTACGTATTAGTCCTTTGTCTGAGGAACAGCTGGCAAAGATTTTTCCCACTCTGTGGGCTGTCTGTTCACTCTGTTGGTGGTTTCTTCTTTTGTTTTAAACTGTATATCCTTTTATTGGTACATTTTAGGTATACAATATAATGATATTCATCATTGGAAATTTGCACCTTTACATAATATCTCCTGGTTCTTATTTTTTCCCCCTTCCCCTGCCCTCCCTTCAACCTCTCCATCCCTCCCTATTTATAAAGACTTTGTTTCCTTTTCTCATTTTTTCATATTAATTTCATTCCCTTCTTTGCTTTTCCCTACCCCTCCCACTTCCCCTTCCCCTTTGCCCCTTTTCTTCCTATTTCACATTATGTATTATACCTTTTAGTCCTTATTTACACTTTCAGTTTCTCACACTAGAGAAAATATTCAGTATTTACATGTGTGTCCTATTTATTTCACTTAAGAGTATCACCTCAATGTGCATCCATTTAGCAATAAATGTCTCTAATTTCTCATTTTTATGGCTGAGTAGTACTCCATTTTATAAAAACCCCCGCATTTTCTTGATCCAGTCTCCAGTTGATGGGCATTTGGCCCAGTTTGTATTACAAACTGGGCTGCTATGAACATGAGTGCACATATATCACTGTGGTATGATTCTGTTAATTCTTTGGGGAAGATCCCCAGCAGGGGAATAGCTGGGTCAAATGGGACCTCCAGTCCTAGTTCTTTGAGGTATCTCCATACTGATTTCCACAGTGGTTGCACCAGCCTACACTCCCTGTTGGTGGTTTCTTTTGTTGTGCAAAAGCTTTTTAGTAAGATGAGATCCCAGTTGCTGATACTTTGTGATAGTTCTTGTGATATCCCTAAATATATTGACTGGATTTTATCAGTTTTCTGCTTATCCCTTGTCTTTTTTTTTTAAGGTGATGATAGATTTAAATTGAGATCATGGGAAAATTATGATATTTCTTTGATAGGACAGTTTATTTTTACAGGCAGTGCCTTGTATTCCTGTTTTATATGCTACATTTAAACTTACTAGTTGCTGAATTTACTTGTGTTTCTTCCTGGACTTGAGGTGGTTATGAGATGGTTTTTTGTCTTATTCTAGACAGTGGCATCAGGGAAAGGTAATGTTGGAGCTTCCCCTAGTTGACATTGTTTTTTCTGGAAACTTTATTTTCTGAGAGAGAAAGAGAGAGAGAGTCTAAAAAGGTCCTTTCAGGCTTTCTTTCCTTTCAAGTAACTAAAAACTCTAAAGTTCAACCCATAATAAATGAACATTTGTTCTATAAAAATGATGAAGACAATCATCTCAGATGAAAAATACACACCCCTAACTTTGGGGGCAGATGAGACTTTGGAATTTCACTCATCCAGGAAGGCATACTTAAGGGTGAAGACCCTACCCAATGTCCTGAGCACAGTTTCCCATCCAGTGAGTGTGGGAAACTGGATTTGAGATCCAGTGGAAAGAACCAACCTCTGGGATGACACCAGAGGGAGCTACTTCCATAAGCACAGCACTGGAGGGGCTGAAACATTCAGTTCAAGTGAAGATTTCTAAACTGGTGTTTAATCTATCATTCAAAACCAAAGGGGATAAACTTAGGCTGCCTGATCCCAGGGGTCCTCTTTTTGGGTGGCTGAGATCATGTCCCAAGCCATGCAGATACAATTGGCCAATCACGTGATAGTTAACACTATCCACAAGACTGAGTAGAGTCTACTGACTTGAATCAAGAAAGGGCCCAATGGTTTTCTTTTCTCTCTTACTCTCTCATTTGCTCACACTATCAAAATGGCCCCAACCTCCTGTCCCTCTTCCTAGGTCTGGTTCTCATTATTTATGTTTGTAGGGGAGGGAAGAAATCAGCATATATACTTTCACTAATGTGTAAGTTATGGTTGCTGGACAGCGAAGACAGGTTTTAAACTGTGAATTTCATAAGTATCTTGCAGATACCAAGACATAGAAATCTTTAGAGTGAATTTTGAGTAAAATCTAGCCTTGTCTTGCTGCTAAAGGCAATTGGCTAAGGGATTAGGTAGACAGCACAGAATATCTCATAGACTTCTTTGGTTTAGGGCCTGAGGGCAGGATTTTTTTTTCGAGTCATTACTTGCTTCTATCTATCCCCATAGGTGATACATCTCTTTTGCAGGCTGGAATTTTAGGACTCTTAGATTCACAATCTTAAAATAAAATTAGAAAGTAAGCTATATGCAGTATAGTTGGAGCACTTCCAGTGTGCCCTTTGATTTTTTTCTCACTTTCCTTCATAAATATTGGTTTAATTTTCACTAACAAGGCTTCTGTCCTTAAACGTGGCTGGTATAGAAGGAATCAATTGTAGCTTATGCTTTTAGAAACATACTCTGGAGTTAGAAAAATGAATTTTTCAGAATAGGTAGGGGTGTGCATCACTAACGGTGGCTATCCTGGCCTGAGCTCTTCTGGTCACTCTCTAGATAGCAGCCACCTGCTCTGGAGCAGGGAAACCTCAGGGAAAACCCTGAGGGCATATAAAAGCCAGCCAGGGATTAAGAGGGGTGCCTTATTTTTTCCCTTGTTGTTTTGCAGATGGGGAGCTCAATGTACTCCTTTGGAGTGGGTTCTTAAGCAATGGAATTTGCTCTACCCTCACATTTTGAAGAAGAGCTGTTTTAATATTTTTCTACATCAGCGAATGGTGTGCCTATCTTTTGGAGGCAAAGTGGAATGCAGAGAAAAGTACTAATTATAACAGTATTTTACAACTAGAGTTGTACTGTAAGAGGGGGAAAATAGAGGTACCTTATGTTCAGACATTTTTTGCTTTTTGTTAAGAGATAATTCTTACTTGTCTTCAAAGTGTAGATGTAAGTTGCTAGAAAACCAGAAGCTTTTGGCCCTTAAGGCACAATCTGAAGCATCTACCATTACTGAGCCTGAAGTAACCCCCTCCATACCCTAAAGATTTGACTTTTAAGGCAATCCTTATTGAAATATTTACTGGGCTGTGTCCATCTCTATCTGATTTTGTTCAAGCTCTTCCAGGACAATATCCCTTGCAGGAAGTGGAGTGAGAACTTGGCCCTACCTGCGTTCATGTGTCTTTTGCTCTTAGTGACTTCAAACATATAGAACAGGATCTGGGAAAGTTTTCAGACAATCTTGATAAGTACATTGAAGTCTTTAGGGGACTTACTATGAACTGGAACTGGAAAGATGTAATGTTGCTCTTAGGTAAAACTTTGATTTCTAGTGAGAAACAAAGGACATTATAAGCCGCTATTTCATTTGGAGGTGAATGTCATATTGTTCATTTTAAAATAGCAAAAGACAGACAAGGGGAACAGCCCATTCCTACTGGTGCCCAGGCAGTCCCCATGTAAGATCCCTACTTGCTCTCACAGATATAAAGGGCCTTTTTCCTTCTGAATTTTATTACAAAAGATCTGTTTTGTTACATATAAGAAAATTTGTAACTAGTCTATTTATAGTTACAAACTTAAAAACTGTAAAAGGCTTACTGTTGTTCAACTTGACCAATTACATCTGAAAGTGCACTCTAATTTATTTTATTTATTTATTTATTTATTTACATTTTAACTACACCATAATTTATTTATCCTTTCTCCCATTGATGGGAGTTTGGATGGAACATCACTGCTGGTGCACAAATGCAAGGATTTTTCTAGGGCACTAATCTAGTAGAATTATTAAGTTTAAAATGTGTACATACCACTTTAATGATAATGCCAAACTGTTTTGCCAAAAACAAACAATTTTTATTCCCATTAGTGACACATAAGAATTCTCTTTGCTCGGCACATTTGCCAACATTGGTATTACCAAACACTTTTTAAATAGTATCCTCTTGGGTCAGTGTGAGTAATGACAGCTCCTTGTTTGAAATTAGCATTTCCTGTGTAGTGAGGTTAACCATCTTTTCAAATGTTTATTGGTTAATGTTATCTCCTCTGTGAATTCTTTTTTGATGTCATTGTTCATTAAAAGATTGAATTATTTGTCTTTTATTTGTTGATTTGTAGGAGACTATACATTCTGTATACTAATCCTTGACAAGTAAAAGGTGAAAGATTGATATGATCTGAGGAGAAACCAGAGTATCCTTTGATGATATAACACTTCTCTTTTCCCAATTTATGGCATGTCTTTTAGTTTCTTTATAGCATATCTTGATGGATAAAATTTATAATGTTAATCTAATCAAATATGTTGCTCTTTGTTTTGATTATGGGATCTTTATGCTGCAGTCATATGGATATTCTTCTATGGTATGGATGTTCAATCATTTTTATGACAGCCTTCTTGTTATGTTTTTAAATATATAAAATATAATTCACAGAGTTTACAAATAAAACCAATTATGTAAAGATTCTGTAATCAACATATTAAAAATTTTTTTTGTATATCCTTTTATTGGTACATTTTAGGTCCACAATATAATGACACATTAATCATTGGAGATATGCACCTTTACATAGTATCTCTTGGTTCTTACCTTTTCTCCCTTCCCCTGTCCTCCCTTCAACCTCTCCATCCCTCCCTATTTACAAAGACATTGTTTCCTCTTTTTCATTATTTCATATTAATTCCATTCCCTTCTTTCCTTTCTCCTACCCTTCCCACTTCCCCTTCCCCTTTTCTTCCTATTTCACATTATCTATTATACCTTTTAGTCCTTATTTACACTTTCAGTTTCTCACACTAGAGAAACTATTCAGTATTTACATGTGTGTCCTATTTATTTCACTTAAGAGTACTGCCTCAATGTGCATCCATTTAGCAATAAATGTCTCTAATTTCTCATTTTTCATGGTTGAGTAGTACTCCATTTTATATAACCCAACATTTTCTTGATCCAGTCTCCAGTTGATGGGCATTTGGGCTGTTTCCAAGTTTTAGCTATTACAAATCGTGCTGCTATGAACATGAGTGCACATATATCACTGTGGTATGATTCTTTTAATTCTTTGGGGACGATACCCAGCAGGGGAATAGCTGGGTCAAATGGGACTTCCAGGCCTAGTTCTTTGAGGTATCTCCATACTGATTTCCACAGTGGTTGCACCCCACCACAGTCTACACTCCCACCAGCAGTGGAGCAGTCAGAACAAAATTCTTCAAGTGCTCATAATAAGCACAGAAAATATCTGGTAGTATTACTTGCTTTTCCATGGATAGTAACTATTTTACATTAAAATCACACACTTAGTACAGTACAGAAGAGACTACTTTTGGGTGCTTCTAATAGCCTAAAAGGCCAAGTGCAAATGTTAATGTAATCCAAGCTTTTCTTTTAATAACAGTGCTTAAACTGTATTACAACTTTTTATAAGTACAGATATTAATCGGTTTATTCAAGTCCCAGTTTACTTTCTTGAAAGGAAATACAAGAACATACAGTGATAGAGGCAACATATTTCACCATGGTCTGTAACTTTGGTCCATCGTACACATATGGGTCCAGGATTCTAAAATTATACAGGATCACTATTCCCAGTCCCTGCAGAGCCGGGCATGACAACATTTAGCACTGCAAAAGTATTTTGCTTCAGCTTCTTAGGTAGTGCTGTGTGTTAGAAAAGTTTATAGTATCTCTAAAATACAAGTCATCATATGTGCTATCAATTTCATTCTATTCTTCAGAATCTTTTAGCTTTAAATCTGTGTACCAAATCTTGACTATGACATTTGTTTTTCTGAATTCCTACATCAAGGTTAAACTATCTGGATAAGGAAAGTCAAAAGCTTTTCAACTTTTGAAATACAAACATTTCAAAATTATTGATAAAGAGCTCTTTATAAATAACACTTCACAAGCAAATACCAACATGAAACAATGTACTATTTTTAAGTTATAAAAGAAATTCCATTAGATTTAGATAAACCGAGACAAGTACAAGTTTTCTAGGCTATTTAATCAAGTTACTTACAATGTACACATTATTGAGTATATCCCATTGTGACATGGTTTATTTTGAAATTTTTCTGCATTCAGCTTAAAAGATGTTTCTTCCCAAGAAATCGAACTTTTCTGTCAAATGCACTTGACCGAATAGGAGAGCTGGGTTCATAAAATGGATTCATTGCAAACTTTATATATAAATCATAGACATCAGTAAAGTTCTTTATTCCATCTTCTTGCCTTATATCATGAAGCATAATAAATCTCATATGGCCTGCAGTGACAAATGCTGACACAAACCACTCATTGAATTTTTACAGTTTTCAAGTACATGTTGTTTGAAAGCCACATGTTTTCATCCACAAGGTCAAGAGCAGCGTGAGCTATGAAATAATTCAGATGACGATGATCATCTTTGGATTCTGCTTTCCCAGCTGACAAAAATTCCATTTCAAAAACTGGATTATCATGGTGGCCAACAATTACAAAGTAGAATTTTCCAGACATTGTCTTTAGTATATGGCTCCTGTGAGAGACTTCGACAACGGAAACGAGCAGTCAATTCCCGGAGCTAAAACCCGTGGTCCGCAGCTTCAGCCTGGACTCCGGGAGCAGTCCTCGCGAAATCCTCTGGGCGAATGAGCTCTCGCGAGATGTGGGTGGAGCTTCCGGTTCGCGCTGTGCAGCTGGCCTCCTGCGCTGAGGCCGTCCCTACAAAGGCGGTGACGCTCAGAGAATCTCTGGAGTCATCGGAATGGTCTCTGAGCAGTGAAAACTTGGTCATCTCTCTCGCTGCTGGGCCTCTCCCTCCCGTTCTCCGACCTCCAGCTGCCTTTGAGAGTCTCGCCTAGATCACGGCCCCGCCTACCCTTCAGAACCGCGGAGAGCGGGAGTGAGCATCGTTGCCAGAGTTCCAGTTGGAATCGCTAGGCTGAGCGTTCTGTTCACCCAGTTCTCCGGTCACCCTGGATACGGGGTTCTGAAGGCAGGGTTTCCCTCTCGTCCAAGGCCTGCAGCCTGGGTTGGGCCTCGAATTGGGTCACAGCGGGGCGTGCTTCCAACATATGAAAATTATAGTATAGCAAGTTTTTAATGTATTAAGTTTTAGCAGAAACCTAATAACTGCTATAAATTTTCAAATACTAATATGTATTAGTCAGGTTTCCCATTGCTGAGGCACAATACCCAATCCCCACAATTTAAAGGAGGAGAGGTTTAATTTAGCTTACAATTTCCGTGGATTCAGTACATGGCCAGCTGATTCCAAGGCAGGAACAAAGCTGTTTGGTTCATGGTGGTGAGGAAGCAGAGCGGGGGGAAAAACAACAGAGAGAAACAGGCAAGGAACCAGACATAGACTCCAAGTCCACACCTCCATGACCCACCCAGAGACATCCAGAGGTGTGTTCCACCAATCCCTGGGGAGCTCCCAAACTAATCAAGTTGACACAATCAAGCTTAATGTCTTAGTCGCTTTTTTAATCTCTGGGACACAATATCCAACACCCACATCTTAAAGGAGAATAGAATTATTTTGGCTCAGGAGTACATTCCATGGTTGTCTAGCCCAAGGCAGAAATGGCATGGTAGAGGTGCAGGAAAGCTGCTTACATCATGGCGAGCAGGAAGCAGAGAGAAAAGGGAGGAGCCAGAAAAGGAGATACACCCTTCCAGGTCATACCCCCAGTGACTCATCTAAAAGCAGCCCCGCTTCCTAACAGCAAGCCAGCTATAGCACCCCCATGATCCATCACCTTCTATACACATGAGAATATTGGGGACCATTTCAGATTCAAACCAGATTCAAATTTTGCCTCTGGTCTCCAAACCCATCTCTATGCAAAATGTATTTAGTCAATCTCTAAGATTCACCACTTTTGACAGTTCCAGCATTGCTAAAAAGTGTAAGTCCAAAGTTTCCTCTGAGATTTATGATAAACTCTTGGCTATGACCCCTTCAAAAATCAAAAAGAAAATCAAACACTGACAACATACAGTGCCACAGGGTAAACATTCACATTCCAAAAGAGGGGATAAAAAGAGGAGATAAAAGATGGGACCAAAGACCAAAACCCAGCAGGGAAAAAATTAAAGCTCATAGCTCCATGTTCAGCACTCAAGGCAAATTGTGGTGAGATGTGAACTCCAAAGGGTGTGGGTAGCCATGTCACAGTGGTATTGCTGGTTGCAGTCCTCATGGCCTCTTTCTTGGGTTGGCTTTGCTCACTGCCTATGACTTTCCTCAAATGTTTCACAGTCCTAGCATCTCCTTTTTGCTTTACTCTTACAATTTCAACACTGCTCTGTCAGGGGCATGCTGCTTAGCAGGCCTTCTTCTGAAATCTGGGTAAAATCTTCTCTGATACCACAACTCTTGCATTCTCCATGCCTGTAAAACTAGCATAATGAGCCTGAGGCCTAAGTCTGCCACCAGCTTGAGCAGTAGCAAATGACCCTTGGATCATGGCTGCAGACGCCTCTGAGTGCCTTTATGTCTGAACACTGTGAACTGGATCCTAGAGAACAAATTCTTTAGGTGGCTCTTCTGGAAAGAAGGGAGGAGCCAGCAGGAAGATACCCCTTCCAGGTCATGCCCCCAGTGACCCATCTCTAATCAGGCCCCACCTCCTAACAGGAAATCAGCTATACTTCCCCTGTGATCCAATCACCTTCCATAGAAGATATGAGAACTTTGGGAGATTTTTTCAGATCTAAACCATGAGACTTAATCATCACAGAATAAATAATATTACATGATAGCTTCACCAACTGTCATGTGCTATGAAAATATCTATATTTTTATTAGTAACAAGATTACAGTTACTGAGACTACCATGATCTGTTGTCTATGTTCATAACTAAATTTATAATTTAAAGGTTAGTGAAAATAATTTCCCTAACTGCATTTGTGAACCTACTGAATTCTATCTACAATTCTATCTACAATTCCATCTAAATGCATTGGAGGTGTATGGAATCCATTTAAAAAACTCTATATAGCTTTTCCTAAAAATTTTAACTCTTTATCATTTTTTTCTTGGTTTTGTTTTTGCCAATCAGAATTTGTTTCTTTATATTATACATAGTATTTCTTTACTCTCTTTTTATTGATCAATTTGTCCCTTTCCTCTTTGATCTACAATATCTGATGACTAAGTCTGACTTGTCTATAATGGGTCCCAGTTTCTGGGCTCTTTATTCTATTCATGTCTCCCCATTTTGTATGTTGACTCTTCTTGGTACTTGGCTTTTTACATGTTAATTTTAGAAATAGCTTATCAAGTTCCAGGAAAAAGCTCATTAGAATGTTGATCAAGACTGCACTAAATGTATAGGCCATGGATTTATGCCTTTTGATACATTTCATATTTTTTTCCTAGAGAGACTTGTTCATCTTTTGTTAGATCTTCTTCTAAGTTTGTCCTGCCCCAATTGGTCACACACCTAATTAATAGGATTGCAACTGAAAATTTTGCTTTAAAAATTATAGTTTCTAACTGTTGCCAATATATAAGAAATCAACTGTTTTTGAAAATTGATTTTTTTATCCCTCAACCTTATGAAACTCATTTATTCTTATAATTTATTTATAAAATTATTGTGATTTTTCTGTTTTGTTTTGTTTTGTTTGGTTTGGTACCAGAATCAAACTCAGGATATTGTACTTGCCAGGCAGGTGCAGCACCACTGAGCTAAATCCCTGGCCCCAATTGTGATTTTTCTATGAAAATAATCATACAACCTTTAATTAATGTCTCTTTTGCCTGATTTCAATCCTTATATCTTTTATTTCTTTTTCTTGTTTTATAGCATTGGCTATACTTCTGATGTAGTATTGAATAAAAATAGGGATTTTTCAAAAATGTTTAACTTATATTTGTGATGCTTTTATAGGCTTTGGGGATGTAGTTCTGCACAAAGACAAAGATATATCATTCTATCTCTAGTTTACCAATTATAAAAAAATTATAAGTGGGCATCATTAGGTTTTTTTAAAGGTAATAATTATAAAAGCATCTGTATATTCCAGTGGAGTAGACCCACTAAAGAAAAATTGGGGATGCAAAAGAGAAGAAATAACCTAAACAGAAGTCCTTGAGGAAGTTGAGGGTAGATTTTTATATAGTTCTTTGAAGATTAAAGTACTTAACATCTAGTCTATTAGTTTCCTATTATTGCTATCACAAATTACTACAAACTTTGCACCTTAAAACAACATAGTGTATTGTGCCTTAAAACAATATTTATTCTCTTGTAGTTCGGAAGGTCAGAAGTCTAAAATCAGATTCACATGGCTAAAATCAAGGTATCAGTAGGACTGCATTGTTTCTGGAGGGCCCATCCAAGAATCTGCTTCTTGCCTCTTCCATCTTGTAGATGCTGCCAACAATCCTTGGCTTGTGGTCTCTTCATCTTCAAAGCCAGTAGTACAGTGTCCTCAAATCTTTCTATGCTTCTGTTATAACACTGCCCTCCTTCTCCTTGCTGACTTGGAAGAGGCCTGCTAAATGAGTGTAGAAAGAGACTCCTCACACAGAATAAGGAAATCCCTCTGCTCAGCTACAAGATCCCTTTGTTCCATAACAACAGTGTTCTTTGAGGAAGGAGCAGCTAGCTGTACAAACCTTCCATTTTGTAAATGTGTATGGTCTTACCATCTGATGCCATATTGGAACCCTGGTTTCCATGCTGGTCTACATTTGTATATATTTTCTCTACTGTCAGGACACTTGTGGTAAAAGTTCAAGCTTTATCACATTCCAGAACACCCTTCCACTCACAGCACTTTTCAAAGGGAGAATAGAGTGGCTCCTGGCCATCCCATCTTTTCTGCTCTTGCACTCTAATTTAAATGTAATCATCTTGCATGTTTGTCTGTTCAATGTCTGTTAAAAAACAGTTAAATCACCAACAGTTGATTCATTTAACAAAATATTTTTTTGAACTCAACAGTTAATTTTATGTAGGTTTTTTTTTTTTGGTTCCAGGGATCGAACTCTGGACCTTGTGCTTGCAAGGCAGGCACTGGAACCACTGAGCTAAATCCCTGGCCCTTATATAGGTTTTTAAGCTAGCCAAACTTAAAAGTCTCAGGGCTTATACAGCATTTATGAATAAAAGCCTTAAAATTTGATGACATGAATATTACATATGATTAGATTAATATGTGTTTCTGTGTGTTAACTTTTAAGTATATATTATATTCCAAAAATTCTACTGAAGTTGCCTTATAGATAAACACTCAAGACATTACCTCAAATGCTTGTGGTTCATATAGCTTTACTGTAGGCTAATTTAAATCATTTGGTAAGAGTTAGATATCTTTAAGTTGGTAACATATTTCCATCCAGGTTCTTACATAACCAAGATAATATAAAAATAATTTTATAAATGTAATGTCTATTATTATCTGTGTACCATAACTTGAGAGTTTTTCCTTGATTAAAGATAACATGTATAGCTTAAAGTGTTTAAATATTATGATTTGGTTTTGGTTTTCATGAGTCATCTAGAGCAATTGTTAAGATAAATTTAAATTAGCTTTAATTAAAAGGTAAAGTATTCTATGCCTAAAGCAATAAGGTTTTCTTAATATGTTGAAATGGTTAAACTTACTTATTTTACTAAAATAAGTGTTTTGTGTTCTCATCATTAGGCTTTTGGTTATTAAAAAGCTCTTAAGAGTTAAAGAACATTTAAGTGTTAACCTATGAAATGTTTTTAATAATTAGTTCATGATTAGTTAAATAAACAACTATTATCTTAGTTTATGAAATATGGACATATATGTATGTATATACATCTAAAACCAAGCTATGCTGTGAGTCTATGCTTAAAGTTAAGTTTATAGAGTCAAAACTATGTAAGGTTAATACATACAAAATAACTAATAGGTGCTCTCTTTTGTAAAATATATGTTTAGACCTTAAACATATGAAATGATTAAAATTTGTCTGACATTTAAACTTGATCTATTGGCTTTGATTAACAGGCATTTTGTTATTGTATAAATGAGATACACTTGTATATTGGGTAATAAGTCTATTTGTAGTCTGAACACTTTCCTAAATTTACCAGAGCTGTGAAGATGTCCTTAATTCTTGTCCATATAGTTACACCTTATAAAACCTTTTTTTTCCCATTAACTTTATTGGTACATTTTAGGTATAAAATACAGTTACATTCATCATTGGGATCTTGTACCTTTACATGAGTCTCTTGGTTCTTATTTTTTTCCCCTTCCCTTGCTCTCCCATTCACCCCCTCCACCCTTCCCTATTTGCACAGACCTGGTTTCCATTTTTTTCCTCTTCTTATATTTTTTCCTTTCCCTTTTTTCCCTTCCCCTACCCCTCCCAATTCCCCTGCTCTTTTAGACCTTTTCAGGCTGTTACACAATATCAGTTATACATTTTTTAAATTACAATATTAAGATCCAGGAGACATTACTACAGATTTTACAGAATTTAAAAGGATATAGAAAGCATATTACAAAAATCTTTCTTGAAATAAATTTGAAAACTTCTAAGAAGTAACTTAGAAGACAAATTAATGAAACTAACTCTGGAGGAAATATAAAATTTGAATAGCACCTATTAAAGAAAGTATATTCCTAACTTGAAAACCTACCTATATGACAACAGCAGGCTCATAAACATTTTAACTGATAAATTATATCAAACAATTAAAGCAGAAAAAAGAAGGAACACTTCTCCCCTCATTTTAGGAACTCAACATTGTGCTAATCCTAAAACCTTTTAAAGGAATCTAAAATTTGTCTGAATAATAGAAACTAAATATATGCAAAGATTTATATATAGCCATGATATCAATTATTGTTAACCTCAGGATATATTAAGTGGTACATTTATGTTTCTCAAGTGTACAGGCCTTCAAATATGTGAACCTGAAAAACATCTTACCATACTAGTAAATTCCAGGTTAAAGTCGTTTATAGTGGTAAACTTTTTAGGCTCAAACATCTGGTATTCCCTTACTTGTGTGTTTCAGTTATTTATAATGAAGTGTACCTGTCAATCCAGAATGAGACAGGCAGCCAGATGATGCAGATATGTTTTCAGGCTTGTGCTTGTTATGTAATTGTCTTATAACTATAGAGGTACCTAAATACAGTGTAATCCAGATAATGTCACACCAAGATTAGAGATTAGATGTTAATAATCTGTAAGTACATCTATAAATAAGTACATTCTACTTAAATGTCACTCTAGTAACAAAATGTTAAAAGAACAAATTAGGCAAGTTTCTTCATGTCATTTAATTCTTGTAATTAGATAAAGATAACTGACTACAAAGCTATTCTATGGTCAGATGGACATTTAAATGTGTTTCAGAGACAGTAATGTCATCATTATTGCCATGCTAAAATGCCATGTCACTCTTGATCTCAAGTTTTCTCTTTAAAACTTTATAAATGTTATCTGTTAACATTCTGCAGGGATTAAACTTCTAAGACAACCATGATGGATAAAGAAATAACAGTTTATCAGTCATGCTATATGTTTCAAGGTGCTCAATATCTAGAGAAGATGATAAAATTAAACCTCCTGCTCCCTCTATACTACTGATGTAACTGATCTCTTCTGGGTATTAAACTACTCCAAAATCTAGAAAGATAACCAAATCTAGAAAGATAACTGGGCTAAGAGGAAAGCTCTGGCACTCCAAGGTCAATAAGGGTCAGGACACGAGGGGACATTTTCTATAGGATCCTACAACTTTGATGAGTCACCCAAATCCTGAATAGGAGATTGTTGGACCCCAGAGAACAGGAATGAACCAATGCTCATTGTGCCAAAAAGAAGGGTCACCAAAGAGGGAAAAGTCTCCCATGCTTTCACAGGAAGATACATGGTCAAACAAGACCATTACCAATTCTGGTGGTTGGCACTGACAGAGAAGCTGAGACTCTGTACATGGTTCCAAAAGTAATGCCTGAGGAGACTTAACTGTCCTAGATATATAGTGAGATGTTAATTTTAATTAACACAGGTCTTAGTTTAACTTGGTCTTAAATCCCCAATGGAAAAGTATAACCAAAAGATATATAAAAATTATATCATAGTAATAAAGGCTACATATAGAAGTTACTGGTCCCTGCTGGAGATTTCCAGCTACAACTGTAGCTGACCACTATTATGCTTCATTGAGGCTAGAAAGCTACAGTCAAAGCTGTAAAAATCTAGCAAGAGTATTTAAATTCCATAGGTAAAATTGTCCTTCAAAAACCACCAAAGTTTCTATCTTTTCATAACTAAAATTAGAGGAACTTGTGACAAATCAATGACTTATAGATAACCTCAACTAGTAGAGAGGTCTAGGAGTCAGCTGGCTACAATCACTATTTCAATCCCTTACAAGTAGTCTTTGGATGTGGCTTTCGCCCCAAACTACCTTTCCATTCTAGTCACGTGCTTTTATTGTACATGCACTAATTTCTTGGAAAATTTGTTTGTTCTTGTCTAGATGCTGCCAAACTCCACATGATCATACAGATGCTACCAATGACAAATGTGCCAGATTCCTTTTATAGGGATTTACTAGACTGACCTTGTGAAGGGACTTCATGAAAAGAACAAAGATATTTTGGGGGAAGGGATGGGTCTAGATGATCTAGTCACCCACCTGGGTAATTAAATGTCTGTCTGCTAACCCCTAACTATTAAACCCCAACATGGCTCCTATCCAGGGTCTATTAGATTAGCTCTTTGGAGAAGGCCCCTGACTGTGGTCTCCCCTACACCAACCCTTCTCAGCTTGAAGCACACTCATTCTCCCCTAACCACAGTTAGGGATAGTTCTTCAGAGGGGGAGTATATTACATGAAGTTAAGTTAGGTAGAAATTAATAGGCAGTTGGACAGGGCTAGGACCTCAAGGAAGTCAGTGCAGAAGATGAGAACACATCGCAATTGTGGCTGGAGGCACATCCATAAAAAGCCAGGCCTCAAGATGATGACAGGGCCTACAAGCTTCCTTCAGGGACAAGCAATAACTTGATATTATCCTATAATTGTCATTATTCAGTGCACTAAAGTCCAGATAGACATCATCAGTTACTCAGATGGGTGACCAGATCATCCTCAAAATGTCTTTATTCTTTCCATGTACTCTTGCTATGTGGCTCACTTTCCTACTGGATCAATATTTAAGGAGCTACATTTATAATCTTATTGGTTGATTATAGTTTGATCTATCTCATGACTGTTGTACCTACCTCATAATTTTCACCCACCTCATGATTTTACTCTATATAACATTCTTAGAGAAATGACTTCCATAGCAACACACTTTCAGGGCCCCTTTTCTCTCTAAGGGACTATCTCTCAATGTATCTTTCCTACTCTTAGCTTCCATTGTTCCTGGGAATTCATTCTTTGATTTTTGGGGACACAAACTTGACATATTTGACATCTGGCAGTTTGGGAGTTATGTTTCTCCTATATCAAAATTGGGAAAGAAGAAAAACAAAAACTAAAATATTCTACAGATGAAAGCGGGTTACCATAAAGAAAAGTGATAGTAGGCACTTCATGGTGACTGTTCTTTTTTATATTTCCCACACTGGTATCATGTATAGGTCATCCTCTTGAAAGCCTGCTTGAGTTCTTGTGAGAAGTCTACATGCAAGGGCTTTGGGAATTGTTCTGTGCTTATGTTCTGGAATTAATAGGTCATGCTTATTTTCCCAGATAGTATTAGGCCTACATTCCTGCTTTACTATGACATATCATGCCTCTAGCTTCATAGATTGGTCGCACAGTCTTCAAAGGCACTAACAAAGTGTCATCTCAGAGGAGACACTTGGAAAAAACAAATGCCATATTTTAAGTTATAGTGTACACATTGCATCAGAGTCTCCTTTATTATGAGGTGTCTCTGCAGTATGAACACATGGGTGCAGAAACCAATGGGTCCAGGAAGGGTATTTGGGACTTCTCATATCCTAAACGGATTCCTTAGGAGTGAAAGTGCTTGTCCCCAAAAGCACATGCCATACCTTGGGTGATATATCAATAGTCTTAATGATCTACAGTAATCTATATTATAGCAGGAGAAAATCTGGGATACCCAGACAGAACACTCTGACACAATAAATAGGAGCAAATTGGCTTTACTGCCTGGGGCTCAGCAAGTGACCCTTGTTAATCTTAAGAGCCCCAAGTAGAAGTTTGCTCTTCTTTATTACCTCTTTTTACATTTATGAGGCTTAATTTCATTGGTGTTTTCCTGGGAATATAGCAAGCAGGATTTACACAAAACAGAGCAGTAGAAGGAAGAACAAAGAGAGTTCTAATGGGACTTTCTGAACCTGTTATGCTCCTTTGGTGACAGAGTACAGAAGTTGTCATGGTTACTCAGGTGTTTTCCACAAAGAGCATAGCTACCCAGTTAACCCATAATTGCCCAATTCCAAATAGAGGGAAGGTTTTCTCTCTCAATATTGCTACCATCATAATAGTATAGGTAGCACAAATGGGGCTAGAAGGCCAGTCTCCCTCCATCCACCTGAATTTGGGCAACATCCCAAGGCTAAGCCTCCTTTCATTGTCCTAAGAAAAGCATAAATAAAAATAACAAAGACCCAGGAAATATCTGAAGCTCCAGCCCAGAGCACATGCACGTTAGATTTTGTAGCCTGATGTTCAGTAACCTTTTCTGCACTTGAACCTTGTTACAGGTTCATACATAGAGATTGCATCTCATGCATGTGATTAAATCAGAGTGAATTCTGGAAGAGACACATGTGTTCAGGTGCCCCCGAGATGACTCAACATCCTGTCAATCATTTCCATCAATTTCATCTAGAGATCCAATAAGAGGCATTCAGGGTGGGCTACACATCTTTAAAAAAAATTTTTATATATTTATTGGTACATTTTAGGTATACAATACATTTACTTTTTTTTGTGTTACATTCTTTTATTGGTACATTGTAGCTATACAACACAATTACATTTCTCATTGGGAATTGTACCTTTATATAATGCGTCTTGGTTCTTATTTTTTCCCCATTCCTAGCCCTCCCTTCACACCCTCCACCCTTCCCTATTTACAAAGGCTTTATTTCCATTTTATCCATTTCTCAGCATTTTTTCCTTTCCCTTCTTTTCTTTCCCCTGTGCCTCCCACTTCCCCTACCCATTTGGACCTTTTCTTCCTATTTTACATTATTGATTATTCATTTTAATCATTGGTACATTTTAGGTATAGAATATAATGACATTCATCATTGGAAATTTGCAACTTTACATAGTCTCTCTTGGTTCTTATTTTTCAACCTTGCCCAGCCCTCCCTTCAACCCCTCCAGTCCTCCCTATTTACAAAGATTTTGTTCCTATTTTTCCATTTTCTCATATTAATCCCATTCCCTTCTAACCTTTCCCCTAGCCCTCCCACTTCCTTCCCGTTTGCCCCTTTTCTTCCTATTTCACATTACCTATTATACATTTCGTCCTTATTTACACTTTCAGTTTCTCACACCAGAGAAACTATTCGGTATTTACACATGTGTGTCCTATTTATTTCACTTAAGAGTATTGCTTCAATGTTCATCCACTTAGCTATAAATGTCTCTAATTTCTCATTTTTTGTGACTGAGTAGTACTCCATTTTATAAAAACCCACATTTTCTTTATCCAGTCTCCAGTTGATGGGCATTTGGGCTGTTTCCAAGTTTTAGCTATTACAAACTGCACTGTTATGAACATGGGTGCACATATATCACTGTGGTATGATTCTTTTAATTCTTTGGGGAAGATCCCCAGCAGTGGAATAGCAGGGTCAAATGGGATTTCCAGTCCTAGTTCTTTGAGGTATCTCCATACTGATTTCCACAATGCTTGCACCAGTCTACACTCCCACCAGCAGTGGAGCAGGGGTCCTCTTTACCCACAGCCCCACCAGCATTTGTTATTGGTTGATTTCATGATAGCACCCATTCTTTCTGGAGTGAAGTGGAATCTCAGCATTGTTTTCATTTGCATCTCTCAAATGACCAGTGATGTTGACCATTTTTTCATGTATTTATTTGCTCTTTCTACTTCTTTGTCTGAGAAATGTCTGTTCATTTCAGATGCCCATTTTTGGATTGGGTCTTTAAATTTGGGAGGTCTGATCTTTTTAAATTCTTTATAGATTCGAGATAGTAGACCTTTGTCTGAGGAAAAGCAGGTGAAGATTTTTTCCCACATTGTGGGTTGTCTCTTCACACTGCTGGTGGTTTCTCTTGCTGTGCAGAAGCCTTTTAATAAGAAGAGATCCCACTTGTTGATTGTTTGTGCTAGTTCACAGGCAACTGAGGTTTGTTCATAAAATCTTTTCCTACACCGATGTCTTCAAGGGTTCTACCTAACCTCTGTTCCAACTGATTCAGAGTTTCTATTTTCATATTTAGATCTTTAATCCATTTTGATTTTAGTTTAGTGCATGGGGAGAGATACAAGTCTAGTTTTAATCTTTGGCAAGTTGAAGTCCAATTTTTCCAGCACCATTTATTAAAGAGGCTATCTTTCCTCCAGTGAGGGTGTTTGTCTCCTTTGTCAAAGATGAGATGGCTGAGTGTGTCTGGCATTGTTTCTGCATCTTCTAATCTATTCCACTGGTCCTCAAGTCTGTTTCTTTGCCAGTACCATGCTGTTTTTATCACAGTAGCTTTGTAGTATAGTTGCAGGTTGGGAATTATGATACCTCCTGCCATGTCTCTGTTACCTAGAATTGCTTTTGCTATTCTGGGTCTCTTCTTGCTCCAAATGAATTTTTGGATTGTTTTCTCGAGGTCTGTGAAGTATGTTGCTGGGATCTCAATTGGAATTGCATTCAATCTATATAGCAGTTTTGGAAGTATGGCCATTTTCACTATATTAATCCTTCCTACCCAGAAGCAGGGGATGTCTGTCCATTTTCTGATATCATCTTCAATCTCTCTTTTCAGAGTGCCATAGTTTTCAGAGAAGAGGTCTTTGATTTCTTTCATTAGGATGATTCCTAGGTATTTCAGTTTTTTGGATGCTATTGGGAAAGGAATTATTTGCCCTATTTCTTTCTCAGTGAGTCTGTCATTGGTGTAGAGGAAAGCTATTGATTTTTGTGTGTTGACTTTGTAACCAGCTACTTGACTGAATTTGGTTATTAAGTCTAGAAGACTTTTGGTGGAGTTCTTGGGGTCTTCTATATAGAGTATCATGTCATCTGCAAATAATGACAATTTGACTTCTTCATTTCCTATCTTTATTCCTTTTATTTCTTTCTCTTGTCTAATTGTCGTGGCTAATATTTCCAGAACAATATTGAATAAGAGTGGTGATAGTGGACATCCTTGTCTTGTTCCTGATTTGAGTGTGAAGGATTTCCATTTTTGACCATTTAGTATGATACTGGCTGTTGGTTTTTCATAGATGGCTTTTATCAGTTTGAGGTAGAGATCATCTATTCCAATTTTTTGTAGGGTTTTTATCATAAATGCATGTTGGATTTTGTCAAATGGTTTTTCTGCATCTATGGAGATAATCATATTGTTTTTGTCCTTGGCTCTATTGATATAGTGTATTACATTAATTGATTTTCATATATTGAACCATCCCTGCATCTCTGGGATGAATCCCACTTGATCAGGGTGTATGATCTTCTTGATGATCTTCTGCATTCTGTTTGCCAGTATCTTATTAAGGATTTTTGCATCTATGTTCATTAGTGAGATTGGCCTATAGTTCTCTTTTTCAGTTGGGTCTTTCTCTGCTTTGGGGATCAAGGTGATGCTTGCTTCCAGGAATGAATTTGGGAGTATTGCTTCCCTTTCAATTTCACTGAAGAGTTGAAACAGTAGTGGCAGCAGTTCCTCTCTAAATGTCTTGTAGAATTCAGCAGTGAAGCCATCAGGGCCCAGGCTTTTCTTAGTTGATAAGTTTTTGATTACATTTTCAATTTCATTGGTTGATATTGGGGTGTGTAGAATTTTTAGGTCTTCTTCGTTCAACTTTGGTAATTCATATGTATCTAGGAATCTGTCCATTTCTTCTGTGTTGTCCATCTTATTGGCGTATAGGCTCTGGAAGTAGGTATTGATGATCATCTGGATTTCTGCTGGGTCTGTTGTAATTTCACCCTTTTCATTCCTAATTGCATGGATTTGGGCCTTTTCTTTCCTTTTTCTGACAAGGTTGGCTAAAGGTTTGTCAATTTTGTTGATTCTTTTGAAGAATCAACTCTTGGCTTCACTGATTTTTTGTATCATTCTCTTAGTCTCCATTGCATTGATTTCTCCTCTGATCTTTATAATTTCCTCCCTTGTATGAGCTTTGGGGTTGTCCTGCTCTTCTTTTTCTAGAAGCTTGAGGTTCAGCATCAGGTTGTTTAATTGGGCTCGTTCTGTTTTCCTAATATGCATATTCACTGCTATGAATTTCCCTCATAAGACTGCTTTCATTGTGTCCCATAGATTCTGATATGTTGTATTGTCATTGTCATTTAATTGAAGGAACTGTCTGATTTCTTCTTTAATTTCCTCTGTGATCCATTGGTTATTCAGAAGTGTGTTGTTCAATTTCCACCTGTTTATGAAATTTTCTGAGTTTCTTTTGCTATGAATCTCCAATTTCAGCCCACTATGGTCTGATAATGTACAGGGGATAACTTCAATTCCTTTGCACTTACTTAAATGTGTTCTACGTGTGAGTATGTGGTCTATTTTGGAGAATGACCCATGTGCAGCTGAGAAGAATATGTATTCTGATTTTGTGGGGTGGAAGACTCTGTAAACATCTGTTAAGTTCATTTGTTCAAGAGTTTGATTGAGTTCTAGTATTTCATTACTTATTTTTAGTCTAGTTCATCTACTTATTTGTGACAGTGGGGTGTTGAAGCCCCCCACTACAACTGTATTAGTGCATATATGACTTTTCATGTCTGTTAGTATTTGTTTTATATAGTTGGGTGCACTAGTGTTTGGTGCATAGATATCTATGATTGTCATCTCTTCCTCTTGGATTGTTCCCTTTACAAGGATGTAGTGTCCTTCTTCGTCTCTCTTAATCAGTGTTGGTTTGAAATCTACTTGATCTGCAAAGAGGATAGCTACTCCTGCTTTTTGTCAGGTTCCTGTCGCATGGAGTATTGTTTTCCACCCTTTAACTTTCAGTCTATGAGTTTCCTTTTGAATTAAGTGTGTTTCTTGTATACAGCATATTGTTGGGTTTTGCTTCTTGACCCATTCTGCCAGTCTATTTCTTTTGATTGGTGAATTGAGATCACTAACATTAATGGTTATAACTGAAACATATTGACTTGTCATCGCCATGACTTTTTCTTTTTGTTGGATTTTCCCCCTTTGCATTTAATTTCTTGATGTTCCCAATGGATTCATTCTGCTGGGCTTCCTGGGCTTGTGATCCTCATTATGTTTTCCTAGGATTTTGTCTAAAAGCTTTTGGAGAGCTGATTTGATATTCATGAAGTTCCTAAGGTGTTCTTTGTCATGAAAATATCTTATTTCTCCATCCATTTTGAAAGATAGTTTTGCAGGGTACATCAATCTGGGTTGGAGGCTGTTTTCCTGTAGGGCTTGGAATATGTCACTCCAAGCTCTTCTTGCCTTGATGGTTTGTGTTGAGAAGTCTGCTGTGATTCTGATGGGCTTTCCTTTGTATGTGATTTGTTTCTTTTCTCTGACTGCTTGGAGAACTTTGTTCTTCTGTTGTGTTTCTGGAATCTTAACAATTATATGCCTATGTGTAGATTTTTTTTGATCAAGGCTATTTGGAGTCCTATATGCCTCACTTATCTGTATGTCAAGTTCTTTTCCCCTGCTTGGGAAGTTTTCTGCCATTATTTCTGTGAAGAGATTTTTTATGTCATCTGCACTGTCTCCTGTTTCTTCATTGAGCCCAATCAGTCTTATGTTATTCTTCTTTGCATCATCTAGCAGCTGCTGGATTGATTTCTCATTTTTCCTTATAATTTTGAAGCAATTTTTCTTTTCCTGGTCACTAATTGTAATCTCATCTTCTATAGCTGAAATTCTGTCGTCACATGGGCTGATTCTGCTGTGTAGACTTTCAATGGAGTTTTTCATGTCCTGGAAATCTATTTGCATCTGTTTTATGGATTCCCTTTGTTTCTTATTTTGGGATTCCATCATGTTCCTGAGGTCCTCTCTAGATTTATTAATCATGTCTTGCACTAGGGGCACAATTTCTCCTGTTATCTGAGAAATTATTTCTGATTTCATTTTTTCCAGATCCCCTTTTGTTGCTAGTTCAGTGGGTCCAGGTGGTTGAGTATCAGAGTGTTCCATCTCATTTCCCTTTGGGGTTGCTGTAGGTGATCTGGAAGTCTGGTTTTGAGACTTATTTATGTGTTTTCTCATTTTGACTGGGGCGGGGGGCTTTTAGCGCCTGCATGGATTACCTCTTCTGAGGTGGGTGAGATGGGACAGGGGCGAGGAGCAGCAGTAGGAATGGTGGCCAGGAAACCCCTTCCTCTGGACCAGGAGCAGTGGGATGGTGGCTCAGAAGCCCCTTCCTCTGGGCCGGAAGTGGTGGGAGGGATGGTGGCCTGGAAGCCCCTTCCTCTGAGCCAGGAGCAGAGGGACAGAAGGTGGCCCAAATGCCCTTTCCTCTGGGCTGGGAGCAGCAGGAAGGATGGTGACTGGGAAGCCCCTTCCTCTGGACCTGGAGCAGTGGGACGACGGCTCAGAAGCCCCTACCTCTGGGCCGGGAACAGTAGGACTCAGTACCTTGGTCTGGTGGTCTAGTGTCCTCTGCGCCTTGGTAATGTGGAATCAGGTGGCTGCCTGTCTGCAGTGGGGTGATTCGGTGTCTTCCTCGTGACTCAGGACCTCGGTAGGGTGTGCACAGACCTGCCTGTCTGCAGCAGGCTGATTCGGCATGTTCTGTGGTACTGGGGACCTTGGTAGTGTGTGGGCAGACCTGCCTGTCTGCAGCGGGCTGATTTGGCATGTGTTCCATGTGACTGGGGACCTCGGCAGGGTGTGGGCAGACCTGCCTTGTCTGCAACGGGCACATTTACATTTATCATTGGGTGTTTGTACCTGAACATGATGTATCTTAGTTCTTATTTTTCCTCCCATTACCTGTGCACCCTTCACCTGCTCCACCCTTTCCTATTTACACAGATTTTGATTCCATTTTTTTTCTTTCTTGTAATTTTTCCTTTCCCTTCTTCCCTTTCCCCTTCTCCTCCCACCACCTGCAAACCCTACACATCTTTTAAAATCAGAAAACCTGACTTATCCTTATTCTTCTCATTCCTCTGCTGTCCCAACACCACTTTTCTGTTCATGCCACCTTTTTTTTTTTCTGTTGTCATGGACTTTCCCTCAACACATCATCCCATTACCTTCAAAAAATGTAGCTGATTTTTCTTTTAGCATTGGATGTACACTTGCAATTCTTTGCTTGCCACACACAAGCACCTGGAGTCTATCTCTTGGACTCATCACACAATATCAAGGACATTTTGGACTCTTGTGGCCCAAGACCAGTTGACAAGAAAGGATGTCATTGTCATGACAGGGGTTGTTGATCCTGATCAGCAGGATAAGATAGGGCTGCTTTTACACAATGGAAACAGGGGGAGCATGTAAGGAGCCCTAGTGCTCTGCTCAGATGATTGAAGGCATCACATCATTCCATCGGAACCACGAGTGGGCAGTGCAGTATTCCAGCCTGAAAATGACACACAGGCCAATGGCTTAGGTCCTCAGGAAGAAGGTTTGAGTGAGTCACCATGATCTGCTGAGGGTCAGCTGAGGGTCGGAGAAACTTACAATGAATTTTGAGGAGGGAGAAGATGAGTAGCTGTTGTGGCCCTGAGACCATGCAGTGACAATTGCAGTGGCAATTCTTATTGAATTGCCTTAAGCTTGAGTAGAGGAGTGGACTCATATCCTGTGAAGCAGGGCCTGTGGTGGCCTCAACATGCACCAGTCAGAGCTCCTGCTGCCAGGGCCTGACAGACACTTTTCTCTAGGTGCTTTGCTCTGGCCCTAGCCCTATGCTTACATTGAGGCCACAGTTCCTATGGGAAGGGGGCCCATGCTTGTGAGACACAGGACCCTTTACAGGTGGCTTTGACTTGTGGTCTCTTGTGGACAAGACTGGGTCTTTCTCAGAGTTGCAGTCTGACTGGATCCTCTTTCCTTTCCCTCCCACAGATGTCAGATTGCACCCCAGTCTGAAAACTTTCTCCTTCTGACTCTTTCTCCTGTATTTGTCACCCCAGTGACACCACCAATAAATCCCTTGTATATCTAATAATGTCCATGTGTAGCTACTTCCCTACAGGTCCCCTGTGCTCCAGTCATACAAAAATTACTCAGATTTTCCTGAACCTGCTCTCTTCTTTCTCATCTTGGATTATTTAAGAAGAGGCTCCCTCTGCTGGACTACTCATCACCTCTCATTCATTTGGCAAATTTGCCATTTCTTTTGAAGATACAACTTCATTTTATCAAGTTAAAGAACCCAAATGTTTTTAAGTATTTGTATGACATCTTCATAAGCAAAAAGTCATTCTTTGAATTTGTTCATACCTCTCAGAGACCCTGGTACAATGGATCTCAAATTATTTTTTGAATCACCTAATGTTCACATTTTAGAAATAAATGTATTAAAGGGCCAGGGATTTAGCTGAGTGGTGCCACCACCTGTCTTGCAAGTGCAAGGTCCCAAGTTTGATCTCCGGTAAAAAAAAAATAAAAGAAAAAAGCAATAAATGTGGTACTTTAGTTTTTAGTATGACCATCACTACCCATGTTTCTTTGATCAGAAGAGTATTTCCCAAGAGAAAAGTGAGTGAATTTTTCTTGTATACTTGAACCCAGTAGATAATATTCAATATTTCAAGGTAGCAGTAACAATTTGTGTAGTATTTGTAAGGTTGTTGTTTAATATTCTCTTTACACCACCATTTCTGATGATAGGCATGGAACTCTATAATTACATTATCCTCTAAGTTAAAGTTGGATATTTAGATGTTTCTGTTTTGCTATTACAGGCAATGGTCTGCAGTTGTTCTGAGTTCTGAGCTCAGTTGGCCCCTCTCCAAGATGGCTACCAGTCAATTGCTTTCTCCTAGGGGATGTCCAAACCTCAACAACTCATCAACCATTGCAGTCCACTGCATCCACACTCCCCTCCACTGGTGTGTTTCTCTGTGGAGGTCTCTGGAGTCACCTGTAGTCATAGTTCCTCTGTAGGTTCAAGCTGCCCTTCCTACACAGTGAGTCCAGGTTCAAGGAGAAGGTGCTTCCTTGCCTTCCTTCTTTGTTGGAGACTCTCTCTTTGCTCTTTTTGTGGGCTTCAATTCTCACTTCAGATCCTTCCTGGGTCCTGAGGAACCACTTCCCTCCTTTCTCTCTTCCTTACATTACTTTATTCCAGGGCCTTTGGACCAAACCTCAAAGAGTGGCCCTTTCTCTTCTGCTCACTACACTGCCAACTTCCCAGAAATCTCAAATTCCATAGTCTTAAAAGGGCAATCACCATCTACCCTTGCAAACCTTCCTCTCTTTAAAAGTCCTGTATTGCAGCAAAGGATATCATTGTTCACCCAGAAACTCAAGTCAGAGACTTGGAGGCTCTTCTTGACTCCTTCATTTCTGTTAATGTCCACTTGACCAAACATCCTTATTGCTGTTTCCAGCATCAAAATGACTCCCTAAAACATCTGTCTCTCATCTCCAGGTTATGCTCTGGGTGGTTCAAATAATTATCTTTTACCTCAATAACTGAAAAGCCTCCAAGGTATCACATTCTGATGTTGTAAACCAAATTCAACTGAAATAATTTTAACCACTCACCAGTCTAATTATTTAAATACAGGATGACCAAAAAATTGCATAATTTTTTATTAATTTTTATAAGATCATATAACAAAGGAAATAAAACAAGGAAATATAAAAATAGCAATTTTATCAAATTTATTCAGTAGTTTTTCTGTGTATGGCATATTTTAAAACACTTAGTATACAATGGAATGTTACAATCTGGACAGTAGTATCTAGTCTCTTTCTGAATTCTTTTTTCATTATTGTCTCTTTGAATGACACACTTTACACTGTCATGTTGGCCTTTTCTTTTTTTCTGTGAGTGGTATAATTTCAATAAAATGTCTACCCACTGAATGTAATGGTGGATGTCCTGGTTTGAATTTCACTATCCCATATTTTTCAATTGTTTGTTCTATTAGACCTAATCTAAATTGTAAATGACTTTTTGAACCTCCTCATTTTGAATAAATAATAAACAAATTCCATATTGTTTGTTCCAGAAGCTGCATAAATATTATTATATAATAATATTTTTTACTCACTTTTTGATTTCAGGATAGCTTGTTAGATGTTGGTCGACTCTGTCAATATCACATATAGAATTATTACAATCACTGGCCACTATTGGAATTTTTTTGTTTGATCTTTCAAGTTCTATTTTTTCTGCATATTATGAATAATTGACAATAAGAAAACATCTTTTTTGTCTTTCCATTTCATAGCACAGACTTTTCTTCTCTGATATGCTAACATTTCTCCCTTTTTCAGTTTTTTCCTTTGAAGATCTTTTGGCACTTCCTTCATATTCAGCTCAGTATTCCAAACATGTCTGTTTTGAATTGTAATCTTCTTGATAATTTGCTGCATTCTGTTTGCCAGTATATTATTGAGGATTTTTGTTTCTATGTTCTTTGTATCACTGAGTTCTGGAGAACTATAAAAATTATATCTAATGTACTTATGATAAGAGTTTTTATAGATTGTAGCACAAAATTATAGGTTATTTTTCACAAATAAAATAAGCACAAATTGGTAAAAGAAGATTACCAGAACATACTATTAGATTTCACTACAAATAATCAAAGGCAAATGCAATGTTCTAAATAAAAAAGTATGCAAAGAATTGTTGATATAAAACAAATAAACAGATGTATCAGTGTATCTCATACAAATAAGAACTGACTGGTTGAAATGACACCTACCTGAGCAACAGTCAAGATAGTACATAAACAAATATGCTGGGTGAGTGGCTCTTGGGGTAAAGTGTTAAGTGGTTAAAAATGAGATTGCAGTCTGTCAGGTCTTCTTCAGAAGGACTGTATTAATGTTTAGTCAACAGCAATGTATATAGGTGTGTAAGACCTCATATTCTTGGATCGCTGTGCAGTATTAAAAAAAAAACCTTTGCCAAATAAGTTGGTAAAAATTTCTGTCAATTTGTTTTTATAGATATTTCTTAATTTTAGTAAAACTGATTTTTTTCTCCTGTTTCTTGTCTAATTATACTACTTTTGTATTGTGCATGCTCATATGTTTTGTCTAGTTATTTGTTGGGCTACTTATATTTTTACTAATTTGTAATAATTTCCTCCCTTTTCCTTTCCATTCTTTTCAATATTTAGGATGGAACCAGGCAGTGCTGACCTACATATCTGACCTCTTTTTGCATTTTATTTTGAGTCAAGCTCTCTCTAAGTTGCTCAGGTCTCAGTGGCCTTAGTAGCTGAGATTATCACCATCCCCAAATCTAGCACTTTTTGAAATAACAATATCAACTCTCTGTTGGTTGTATTTACTGCATTTCAGTCCAACTATGCTTTCTTTTTTGGCAAAAAGAAGTTCTTATATTTTATGTGGTAAAAAAACAAGCATTAAATTCATCGTTGTGCTTTATGTTTTATTTTTTGTATCATGTTTTGATACTATGCTAAGAAATATCTTACTACTTGCAAGATTATGTATAAAATTACATGTTTTCTTTTAATAATTTTAGGATTATCATTTTTTTTTTTGTACTGGGGATCGAACTCAGGTCCTTGCACTTGCACAGCAAGCAGCAAAAACACTGAGCTAAATCCCTGGCAGGATTTTCATTTTAGTTTTGTCCCAATTGCAGTACTGGAAGTGTGTATATATGTGTGAGTGTGTGTGTTTGTGTTTTGTTTTAGAGATATTGATTGATTGATTGTTGAGGCAATGAGGATATAACCTAGGGATTTGCACCTGCTTGGAAAATGTTCTACCACTGAGCTACATACTCAACTTGAGATCTCAAGATACAACAAAGAGTTATCTATGTTACTGAGTTGTCTTAATTTATCAAATAATACATTATCATCTTAGATTTGAAATACACTGCTACCTCCATCATATGTCAAAGTGTTAGAAGTTATTGCTCTCTTTCTGGATAATTAGTTGTTTTTTCTTTTTTTTAAAACTTAAATTCTTTTATTGGTACATTTTAGGTATACAACACATTTACATTTCTCATTGGGAACTTGTACCTTTACATGATGCATCTTGGTTCTTATTTTTTCCCCATTCCTAGCCCTCCCTTCATGCCCTCCACCCTTCCCTATTTACAAAGACTTTATTTCCATTTCTCATCATTTTTCCTTTCCCTTCTTTCCTTTCCCCTGCCCCTCCCACTACTCCTACCCCGTTGGACCTTTTCTTCTTATTTTGCATTATTGACTATTCATTCTAATCATTGGTACATTTTAGGTATACAATATAATGACATTCATCATTGGAAATTTGCACTTTTACATAATCTCTCTTGGTTCTTATTTTTCACCCTTGCCCAGCCCTCCCTTCAACCCCACCATCCCTCCCTATTTACATAGATTTTGTTTCCATTTTTCCATTTTCTCATATTAATTCCATTCCCTTCTTTCCTTTCCCTTACCCATTCCACTTCCCCTTCCCCCTTGCCCCTTTTCTTCCTATTTCACATTATCTGTTATACATTTTAGTCCTTATTTACACTTTCAGTTTCTCACACCAGAGAAACTATTGGTATTTATAAATGTGTGTCCAATTTATTTCACTTAAGAGTATCACCTCAAATGGAATCAAGCTCTGTGTAAATAGGGAAGGGTGGAGGGGGTGAAGGGTGCACAGGTAATGGGAGAAAGGTTAGGAACTAAGATGCATCATGTTCTGGTACAAACACCCAATGATAAATGTAAATATATTTTATACCTAAAATGTACCAATAAATATATATATAAATAATAAAAAAGAGTATCACCTCAATGTGCATCCATTTAGCTATAAATGTTGCTAACTTCTCATTTTTTATGGCTGAGTAGTACTCCGTTTTATAAAAAAAAACACCACATTTTCTTGATCCAGTCTCCAGTTACTGGGCATTTGGGATGTTTCCAAGTTTTAGCTATTACAAATTGTGCTGCTATGAACATGGGTGCACATATATCACTGTGGTATGATTCTTTTAATTCTTTGGGGAAGATACCCAGCAGGGGTCAAATGGGACTTCCAGTCCTAGTTCTTTGAGGTATCTCCATACTGATTTCCACAGTGGTTGCACCAGTCTACACTCCCACCAGCAGTGGAGCAGTGTTCTTCTTTCCCCACAGCCCCACCAGCATTTTTTATTGGTTGATTTCATGATAGCAGCCATTCTTTCTGGGGTGAGGTGGAATCTCAGTGTTGTTTTCATTTGCATCTCTTCCTCCCCCCCATTAACTTTATTGGTACATTTTAGGTATACAATACAGTTACATTCATCATTGGGATCTTGTACCATTACATGAGTCTCTTGGTTCTTACTTTTTTCCCCTTCCCTTGCCCTCCCTTCACCCCCTCCACCCTTCCCTATTTACAAAGATCTTGTTTCCATTTTTTTCCTCTTCTCATAGTTTTTCCTTTCCCTTTTTTCCCTTCCCCTACCCCTCCCAATTCCCCTGCTCTTTTAGACCTTTTCAGGCTGTTACACAATATCAGTTATACATTTTTAAAATTACAATATTAAGATCTAGGAGACATTACCACAGATTTTACAGAATTTAAAAGGATATAGAAAGCATATTACAAAAATCTTTTTTGAAATAAATTTGACAATTTCTAAGAAGTAACTTAGAAGACAAATTAATGAAACTAACTCTGGAGGAAATATAAAATTTGAATAGCAAGGTAGTAGTACTTTGTCTGAGGTACAGCTGCTAAAAATTTTTTCCACAATGTAGGTTGTCTCTTAGCTCTGTTGATGGGTTCTCTTGCAGTGCAGAAGCTTTTTAATAAGATGAGATCCCAAATGTTGATTTTTTTCTGCTAGTACCCGTGCTATTGAGGTTTTGTTCATAAAGTCTTTTCCTATGCCAATTTCTTCAAGAGTTCTACCCAAATTATCTTCCAGCAAGTTTAGTGTTTCTGTCTTAATATTTAGGTGTTTAATCCACATTGATCTTAGTTTAGTGCATGGTGATAGGTATGGATGTAGTTTTAATCTTTGGCAGGTTGAAATCCAGTTTTTCCAACACCATTTATTAAAGAGACTGTCTTTCCTCCAGTGAGGATGGTTGGCTCCTTTGTCAAAAATGAGATGGCTGAGTAAGTTGTTTTTGCATCTTCTAATCTATTCCACTGGTCCTCAGGTCTGTTTCTTTGCCAGTACCATGCTGTTTTAATCACAGTAGCTTTATAGTATAGTTTCAAGTTGGGTATTGTGATAACCCCTGACATGTCTCTGTTGCCCAGTATTGCTTTTGCCATTATAGGTCTCTTCTGGTTGCAAATGAATTTTTGGATTGTTTTCTCTAGTTCTGTGAAGTATATTGTTGGAATTTCAATTGGCATTGCATTAAATCTACATAGTAGTTTTGGAAGTATGGACATTTTCACTAAATTGCTTCTTCTTACAAGGGAACAAGGGATGTCTTTCCATTTTCTTATATCCTCCTCAATCTCCTTTTTCAGAGTCCTGTAGTTTTCAGTGCAGAGGTCTTTTGCTTCCTTTGTTAAATTGATTCCTAGATATTTTATTATTTTAGATGCTATTGTAAAAGGAATTGCTTCCCTAATTTCTCTCCCAGTGAGACTGGTATTTGTGTACAAGAAGGCTATTGTTTTTTGAGTGTTGACCTTATATCCAGCTACTCTACTGAATCTGTCAATTAAGTCTAGAAGTCTTTTGGTGGAGTTTTTTGGGTCTTCTATATAAAGTATCATATCATCAGCAAATAATGACAGTTTCACTTCTTCTTTTCCTATCTTTATTCTTTTATTTCTCTCTCTTTTCTAATTGCTGTGGCTAATGTTTCCAGAACTACATTGAACAGGAGTGGTGATAGTGGGCATCCTTGTCTTGTTCCTGATTTTAGCATGAAAGTTTTTAGTTTTTGACCATTTAGAATAATGTTGGCTGTTGATTTTTCATAGATAGCCTTAATCAGGTTGAGATAAAGACTTCCTATTTCAATTTTCTGTAGCATTTTTATCATGAATAGGTGTTGGATTTTGTTGAATGCCTTTTCTGCATCTATTGAGATGATCATATGGTTTTTGTCTTTGACTCTGTTAATATAGTGTATTACATTTATTGATTTACAAATGTCGAACCCTCCTTGCATCCCTGGGATAAATCTGACTTGGTCAGGGTGTATGATCTTCTTGATGACCCTCTGTATTCTGTTTGCCAGTATCTTGTTGAGGATTTTTGCATCTATGTTCATTAGGGAGATTGGCCTGTTTTTGGCTTGGGTCTTTCCCTGGTTTTGGAATCAAAGTAACAGTTGCTTCCAGGAATGAATTTGGAAGCCTTGCTTCCCTTTCAATTTCCTTGATGAGTTTAAAGAGCAATGGCATTAGTTCTTCTTTAAATGTCTTGTAGAATTCAGCAGTGAAGCCATTAGGATCTGGGCTTTTCTTTGTTTGTAAATATTTTATTACATTTTCAATTTCCCTCATTGTAATTGGGGTGTTTAGAATTTCTATATCTTTTTCATTTAACTTTGCCAATTCATATGTATCTAAGAATCTGTCCATTTTTTCTGTGTTTCCCTTTTTTTTAGAGTACAGTTTCTCGAAGTAGGTATTGATGATCCTCTATATTTCTGCTGGGTCTGTTGTGACTTCCCCTTTTTCATTCTTAATTGCATGGATTTGAGCCTTTTCTTTCCTTTTTTTGATAAGATTCGCTAAAGGTTTATTGATTTTATTTACTCTTTCAAAAAGCTTACTCTTTGATTCATTAATGTTTTGTATCATTCTCTTAGTCTCCATTGCATTGATTTCTGCTCTGATCTTTATAATTTCCTCTCTTGTGTGAGCTTTGTGTTTGTTATGCTCTTTTTTTCTAGGAGTTTGAGGTTCTGAATTAGGTTATTTATCTGAGTCTTCTCTGTTTTCCTAATATGGGCATTCACTGCTATGAATTTCCCACATAGAACTGCATTCATTGTGTCCCATAGATTCCTGTATGTTGTACTAGCATTATCATTTACTTGTAGAAACTGTCTAATTTCTTCTTTAATTTCCTCTGTGCCCCATTGGTTGTTCAAGAGGGTGTTATTCAGTTTCCATGTATTTGTGGGGGGGTTGCAGTTTCCTATGTTGTTGATCTCCAATTTTATTGCACTATGGTCTGATAATATACAGGGGGTAATTTCAGTTCTTTTATATTGACTTAAACATGTCCTATGAGCTAGCATGTGGTCTATTTTGGAGAATGATCCATGTGCAGCTGAAAAGAATGTCTATTCTGATTTTGTGGGGTGGAACACTCTGTATCTATTAAGTCCATTTGTTCAATAGCTTGGTTCAGTTCTTGAATTTCATTGTGAATTTTTTGTCTAGATGATCTGTCTATTTGTGATAGTGGGGTATTGAGGTCCCCCACTACAATTGTATTAGTACTTATTTGTTTTTCATGTCCATTAATATTTATTTTGTACAGTTGGGGGGATTCATATTTGGTGCATATATATTTAGAATTGTCATCTCTTCCTCTTGGATTTTTCCCTTCACAAGGATGTAGTGACTATCTTTGTCTCTCTTAATTAATTTTGTTTTGAAATCTACTTTGTCTGCAAATAAGATTGCCACCCCTGCTTTTTTCTGGGTTCCTGTCACATGGAGAGCCATTTTCCATCCTTTTACTTTCAGTCTATGAATTTCTTTTTGAGTTAGGTGCATTTCTTCTATACAGCATATTGCTGGGTTTTGCTTCTTAATCTATTCTGTCAGTCTATTTCTTTTGATTCTTGAATTGAGGTCATTAACATTGATAGTTGTAATTGATAGATACTGACTCATCCTTGTCATGATGTTTTACTGTTGTTGGCTCTTATTTCTTTTCCCCCCTTTCCCTTTAGTTTCTTACCTTGCCTGGTGGCTTCCCTCTGTTGAGCCTCATGGAGTTATGACCTTCATTGCCTTTTTCTAGGATATTGCTTAGAATTGTTTGGAGTGCTGCTTTGGTGTTCATGAAATTTCTCAAGTGTTCTTTGTCATGGAAGTGTCTAATTTCCCCATCAACTTTGGAAGATAATTTTTCAGGATACAAGAGTCTAGGTTGGAAGTTATTTTCTTTTAGGGCTCAAAATACTTCACTCCAGGCTCTCCTTGAGTTGAGGGTTTGTGTTGAGAAGTCTGCCATGATTCTGATGGGCTTTCCTTTTTAGGTGATTTGTTTCTTTTCTCTAACTGCCTGTAGGATTTTGCTCTTCAGTTGGGTTTCTGCGATCTTGACTATTATATGTCTAGGTGTAGATTTTTTTTGATCATGGCTAGGTGGAGTTCTATATGCCTCACTTATCTGTATGTCCAATTCTCCACCTCTGTCTGGGAAGTTTTCTACTATTACTTCTGTGAACAGTTTTTTTTATGTCAATTGTACTTTCTCCTGTTTTTTTTGTGGACTCCTATCAGTCTTATGTTATTCTTCTTTGCATCATCTAGCAGCTGCTGAATTGATTTCTCAGGTCTCTTACTATTTTTAAGAAATTTCTGTTTTCATGGTCCTTAACTGCAATCCTGTCTTCAATATCTAATATTCTATCTTCAGATTCTCTTAATCTGCTCTGCATGCTTTCAGTGGAGTTTTTAATCTCCTGAATATCTGTTTAAATCTGTTTCATGGATTCCATTTCTTTCTTACATTGGACAATCATGGCTTCCTTTTTTTTCTTATGCTGGGCATTTATGGCTTACAGAATGTTTCTGAGCTCATCTTTTTAAAAATCTGTTTCTGTTCTAGAGCCTCTAATCATGTCTTTCACTCTGCTCACTATCTCTCTAGTTATCTGGGAAATTATTTCTGTTTTGAATTTTTCTAGAGCCTGATTCATCTGTTTTGTTACTTCCTGTGCTATCAGTTCAGGGTGTCCAGGTGGTTGATTATCACACTTTTCCACCTTGTTTCCCACAGAATTTGCTTTTTTGTGGGTGGAAGTCTGAGTTTGTGCCTTACTTAAATGTCTTCTCATTTTTGTTTTTGGTACTGTCCTTGGTCTATTTCCTGGATTGATACTTTGAAGTTGCTTATTGTAAGAATCTTTGTTCATGTATTTAGAACCCTTATGGAATGATTGCTTCTCAGAAGTATCTTCCAGATATAGCTGGTCTTTAGGTTTTGATTCTCTAATGGCTCTGAGGCTGTCTCATTTTCATTATACCAGGAAAGACAAGTGATTAGATCAATCACAACACCTTAGTGTAAGTGATACAATCAGCAACACAATAACATCAAGTACCTCTTAGAAAATTATAATTTGTGGTAGTTATTAATCTATCACCTTTAACTGTGTGAATTAAATCAAAATTGAGGACCAACCCAACATATGTTTATAGTGAATATACTCTTCAATATAGCAACTTTACCTTTCAGGTTGGGGAGTTAGAAGGAGTTGGGGAGGGACTAATAGGTAAGTAAAAGGATAGGGAAAGGTTATCACTGAGGCCAGAAGGCACCGGCAAGAGAAGGAAAGAGAAGAAAAGAAATATAAAGAAGAAATATGAATTAGGGGGAGAACAGGAACACAAAGGGAGATGAAGAAGCAAGGGAGTGAGGCAGAGAGAGAGAGAGAGAGAGAGAGAGAGAGAGAGAGAGAGAGAGAGAGAGAGAGAGAAAGAAAGAGAGAAAGAGGAGAGAAAAGAAAAAGAGAAAAATAAAAAATTTAAAAGATTAGCAAAGAAGAAAAAAATTAAAAATAAGAGCAAAAAATAGTGGTAATTTTGAAAATAACAAATAAAAGATAAAAATGAAGGACCTCCTTCAGGTTATGTCTTTGCTGTCACAATAGACAATGTGGGCAGCAGTGTGCAGTTACAAGTCAATGAGTCTCAGTATGCCATTCACAGACTCATGAGATTCAGGCAAATTTCTGGCTGCAAGTCCCATGTTGAGCTCCCTGTTCTCCTTCAAGGTTGAACTCTGCAAGGTTCTACTGCAAGTTCCAGCTGCCTTTCCCCTGAAAATAGTCCAGGTTCTGATGGGAGGTGATGATCCCTCCAACTTACCAAGCATGGTGGTCTGGTACGCCTTTATTGCAGAGATTCTCTTCACTTTTCCAGTGGGCTTCAGTTATCATCAGGGAGCTTGAGAGAGGCCCTCTCTATGTTGTTCACATCTGTAGCTCAGAACAATGGCCTTGATGTCCCCCTGTGCCTCTGTAGTGTGGATCCAAGCAGCTGTACAGCCAAAAGGCTAGAGTTGGGGGCAGAGCTGTTGTTGCAGGGACCGGCATGTGGCTAAGCTGGAGACTGGTGGGCATGCCTGAGGATCCTCACCGGCTCTCTCATAGAAATTCTTGTCACCATGCAATGACTGTAAATAGCCCAGGAAGCTTTGACAGTTATGAAGTCTGCAATTGACTTTGTCCTCTCTTGTCTCAGGGTCCAGCTTATTGAGATTTGTTAAGAGATCACATAATGTGTATTTAAAACTCCAAGAAGTTACTTTTAAAAAATTTCATAACAATGGAAATGAGGTTTTTCTAGTTGCTATTTTCTCTTTGAAGTCAAGATTATAGTGCTGGAATTGTTTACATTTGCACATGTTGATTTTACCAATTAACTATGAAATTTTGTTCTTGAAATTCATCAGGGCTGAAAGACAGAAACACACATTGTACGCCATCTCCACTGTAGTTGTTATTTTCTCCCCTAAGGTAGGATTTTTACTAGCATTGAAGTTATTGTCCTTATTTATTTTTATACCTACACTTGTTGTCTTTACCATTTTTTTTATCTTTATACCTGCCCGTGTTGTTTTTGCTATTTTTAAAAACTAGGCATGAGAATTTAGTATTGAAATTTATCACAGAAGAAAGATGGAAGTTCACACACTATAATAGTTCAGTTGTAATAAGCTGAACACTGGGATAAGCCATGACTTCTAAATGTTGGAACAGATGCTATATGCTAATTTTTATTTCTCTTATCACCTGTGTGGAAGATTAAGTTGTTATGCAAAACATGTAGTTCGTGCTTTTGAGCATGAAATAGAATGGATAGCTCTATCATGAGCATGATAAACACTCAGGGAATATATAGTTGGCACAATTTGATGCTGCAGACATAAAATTTCCTTTTTAGAGTATATTAAAATTTTACCATTCCTATCAGACAATATTTTAAATATCATTATGGAAGATATATAGTTAATATTTTATGCATTTCCTTTTCTTACATCTTTATATCCCTTACAAGGAAAGCTATTCTATGTCATAAATTAGGAAATGTTAAATGTTGAGGAATTATACCTGATCATTATAATTTCTGATATATTTTTGTTGATTTTGTTTCTTTTTTTTTTTGGTACCAGGGATCGAACATGGGTCCTTGCACTTGTGCAGCAGGTGGTGAAACCACTGAGCTAAATCCCCAAACCTTGATTTTGTTTCTTAAACTGTGGGTCTCTGGTTTTCTAAGAGAATAATATTAATTCAAATCTAAATAATCTGGGCACTGAATATTAATATCCAATAATCATTTAGGCCTGCCATTCTTGCTACAATAACACATCAGTATTATGATTAATGCATTCCCTATATTACTCTTATCAAATTGGCTTTTAATTAGTTTATTTGACTGTGTGTTTGAATAGTATGTTTTTCATTACTATTCCATTTAGGTGAGCCAATTTATAGAGATAAATTTTTTATTGGTTAAGTTTATTGGTACATTTTATATATACATAGTGATCACATTATAAAGATACATTTATATTTTAGCCCTTAAAACTAATAAATCTTGTCACAATGGCAGGTAAGAAAAGATGCATCTCTGAATTCTGTGGAATTGGGGCATTATTCATAGGATATTCAATTTGAACTTACACATCAGTATTGTTAAAGATGTCTGTCTTTTGACTCTATACCATAACTTTAAAATATATTAAAGGACAGGAAAGATTTATCATCATTGTTGTGTTGGTAGATGTTCATTCAAGAGAAAGAAATGTCTAGTGGAAAACTTGCTATTTGTGAAAATGGCATTCATCATTCATATAGTCAACAAATATTTATTAAGACCCTGTGATATTCTAAGTAATGGGCTAGTAACTGGCGACACAAGAAATAAAGTTTTAGCTATTAATGAAGCTATTAGGTGAAGACAACAACAAAAGAATAAATTCCAGTAGCAATAGGTGCTATAAAAATATTGACAGTAATATAGAGAGTGACTAGGATACTTCTGATGTGCTGCCAGAGAAAGCTGCTTGAGAAAACGATATTTTGTAGAAGTCCAAGAAAGCAGTGCTGCAGCTGGGTTGAGGGGTGGATGGTACAAAATCAGGTTAGAGAGATAGGCAAGGGCCAGATCAGGAGAGCACTGTAGGTAACAGCAAGTGATTTCTCTTTAATTCTTATTTTAATTGGAAATTGGGGGAAACATGAAGGTGCATAGTATGAATACTTTAGACATTCATTTTTTTCTGCATTACTAGGAAAAAACAGGTAGTAGTGTGGGCAGAAGTGAGGGTCTTCATACCTGTCATTAGAGTTCTCTAGAGGAATCTATCTATCTAGAATCTATCTATCAATCATCTATCTATCTATCTACCTATCTTTCTGATTAAGGCAGTGAATTGATTAGCTAGACTTACAGGATCAGAGGCAGAAGAGCCCATAATGTCTGCCTGTGTGGAGAGTTGGAACATCCAGTAACTGGTCAGCCCAAGAAGAGGGAAGCCACAGAACAAGAGGGATAGAGGATGTATCCCCAATCCAGGTTCAGAGGCCTGGAAGAGGCCTCATGGTAGAGTTGCCATGTGAGTCTGCTTTGGAAGGCTGGAGCCTGATGTTCAAGAGCAATAGTGAAGACTGGAGCTATTACTAAAGGGGCACACATCCTTCTTTGCTTTTTAAAAAAAATTCCACTACAATACAAGCCTAAGGGTTGGTGCCACCCACATCTAGGGTGTGTCTTCCTCTGTCAGTTTGTTGACCTACATGTCACTCATCAACACTCCCCCAAACTGTGCTTTACTAATCTGCTAAGTGTTTCTTTTTTTTTTTTGGTACCAGGGATTGAACTTGGGTCCTTGCACTTTTGGGGCAGGTGGCAGAACCACTGAGCTAAATCCTTGGCTTCTAAGTGTTTCTTAATCAATCCAAGTCCATATATCAATGTCAACAGTCAATATACTTCTTTTTATACTGAGAATTTTGAAATGTTGATTCATCAGGCATGTGTTGCTACACACAAAGAGCTGATGAATATCTGCATCTGTTGTTAATGTGGCTCTGGAATCTTCACACATTTTCTGCAGTCTTGATTATCCTGTCCTTCTTTAGAGTTCATATTTCCTTGTATCCCATCTACATCAGAAAACATTTCTCTTGTTAAAGATTTCTCTCTTTAGATCAAAGGTCTGTTGTGCAGATTAAATCTAATTCAGAATAGGTGAAGGTGAAAATGAGAAAATATAATACATAAAGTCAAAGAATAAACCATGTCAAAGAAAAATAGTAAAGTGATAACACAGATTTTATTTAAGAACTATTGCCACAGGGGAAAAGAGACACAAATATAGAACTATATTCTATTCTGAATACAATGAGGACAAGTGGGAATTTATAGTCTAGGTGCAGGGTGGGTTTATTGGGTAGAGAATTACAAAGAGGAAATATGGGAGTAAGAGAGAGGTGTAGGATAAGGCAACTTGTCAGATTCTTGATGAGCAGACTGGGCTGGTCAGATATTACCAAGAGGCAGTGGGGGTGAATTTGATTACATCAAGTTGATCAGAAGTGAAGAGTAGGGGATTCATTCTGAACTGACTTAACAGGATTCTTGCTGCTGCAACTGGGCAATTGAAGTACAAGGATAGACACTGAAGGCCAAGGTCAAAGTCTAATGAAGAATGGAGTTTGGTGGAGCCTGACTAATGTTTGGTCAAAGAGAGAGCACTTGTTAATCAGGAAGAAAAAATTGTGTAATTATTGCCAGTTCTTTATTGCTAATGTGAATAGGCAGGACTAATCTTATGGAAACTGCAGTGTCCAGGGAGAAGCATATGGTGATTTTTATTCAGAAACAATACCATTAAGTGGATATTAAGGGGAATTTTTAAGGGCCAAACAGAGAGATGATATGTTATAGGAAATCCACATGCATTTTTGAAGAATGTACAAAAAGAGAATCAATTAAACCAGTTTGGTTTTCAATACATGGATGACTTAGAAAGCGGTAGATATTCACATAAATATTTTCAGCACCCTTTAACAGCTCCACTTTATTCTAAGAAAATGAATTATGGTGCTTTTTGTGTTTACAATCCTTGCACAACTCTACCCGTGACTCTCACTTTCATATTTAGATCAAACATGGAAAGATAAGACAAAGCAACCATATTCTATGTCTTCTGACTCAGCTCTTGGGTACCAGGTTATAAGGCTTTGACCTAACAGCAGTGCCCAGATTGTCTGTTACCTTTGTCAGTTGGCATCACATGAAAGGATGGTTGGAGCTGGCCACATTCTTAGTTATGTGAACTAAAGAGGAGACCAAGCAGTTCATGCTAAATTTGAAGCTGAGGATATATGCAGAGTGGCTGCTGAGAAAGATTTGGCACCATGGGACTAGATTTAGGTTGGTGAGAGTTGAGGGCAATTGGAGATATAGGGAGGAGCAAGTATTGGAGAAAAATTCTAAAATGGGCTAATATAGTAGGCTAAAGACAGCTGAAAATTTTTGACATTCTGTCATTCTCCAAGGTGGGGTCTATATCTCCCTTACTCAGAAGAATTTTGTTTTCATTGATTGACTCTGGAACATAGTGGGTATGACCCTGTATCATATTGGAATCTCAAGAGGTTGTTTTGCTTTGTTTTTATGAGACAGGGTCTTGCTATATTGTTCAGGCTGGCCTTGAACTCATGGCAATCCTTTTACTTCAGCCTCCTGAGTGCTTAGATTGCAGGCATGTGTTGGAATCTCAGGAGATTTTTAATGTCCAATTTCTGTCTTTTTCAATACTAGTTCTAGGAACCAAGCAAACATGCTATGCCACCCACCAGGCTTACATGGATAAGTGAGGCCCTTGATCTACAGCCTTGAGCTCCCAGTCATCAGCAGCATTGGTTTACTAGTGGTGTGAAGGAGCCATGTTTGGACCCATCCACCATCCCCAGCACGGAACAGGACCATGGAATAGGTCCTGTTATGACAGCACATGGAAAAGGATCAAACCAACCCTATCTAGTCTTGTATAAATTGTAGGTTCATAAAGAAAATAAGTAAAAGTTTTTGATGTTTTTGTTTCTTCTTATTTTTAAATTGTGACAAAACACATGAAACAGAATTTATTAGTTTAACCTTTTTGTTGGCATTAAGCAGACTGACACTAACTGTGACCATCACTACCATTCATTGCCAGAGCTCTCTTTCCATCTTAGAAACTGAAATTCTATATCATTGGACAATAGCTTTTTATTTCACATGGCAGTGAAAATTTTATTTTCTACTTATGTGAATTTGATTAATCTAGGTATCCCATATATGTGAAATCACACATGAATTTTTTGGTAGCTGGTTTATTTCAATTAGAATAGTGCCTCTTGAGATTAATCCATATTGTAATATGTGTCAGAATTTCTTTCCTTTTAGAGGCTGAATGATATTTCATTTCATCTATGTATTTATGTATCTATCTATGTATGTATCATCTATTTATCTATCACCTATTTTGCCTTTTGTTTATGAATTCATTCAAAGATGGACATCAGGGTTGTTTCCAAGCTATAGCTGTGTGAATAATGCTGCTATGTAAAAATATGTATGAATCCCGATTTTTTTCACATATATGCCAAGAAGTGGGTTGGCTGGATCATGTAATAATAATGTTTTTGATTTTTTTCTATTAAGTTTATTGGTACATTTTAGGTACAAAATACAGTTACATTCATCATTGGGATCTTGTAACTTTACATGAGTATCTTGGTTCTTATTTTTTTCCCCTTCCCCTGACATCCCTTCAACCCCTCCACCTTTATCTATTTGCAAAGACTTTGTTTCCATTTTTTTCCTTTTCTCATATTTTTTCTTTTCCCTTCTTTCTTTTCCCCTACCCCTCCCATTTCCCCTACTCCTTTAGACTTTTTCTTCCTATTACACAATATCAATTATACATTTTTAAAATTAGAATATCAAGATGTAGAAGTCATTACCACAGATTTTACAGAATTTAAAAGGATATAGAAAGCATATTGCAAAAATCTTTTTTGAAATAAATTTGACAACTTCTAAGAAGTACCTTGGAAGACAAATAAATGAAACTGACTCTGGAGGAAATATAAAATTTGAATAACACTTATTAAAGAAAGTATATTCCTAGCTTGAAAACCTACCTATATGACAACAACAGGCTCATATATATTTTAACTGATAAATTATATCAAACATTTAGAACAGGCCATTCCACCTCTCTCAGCCCAGAGGAAGGGGCTTCTGGGCCACTGTCCCACCACTCCCAGCCCAGAGGAAGGGGTTTCCAGGCTGCTGTTCCACAGCTCCAAGCTCAGAGGAGGTGAGCCATGTGGGCACCAACAGCAGCCCTCCCCCATCAAAATGAGAACACACATAAACAAGTTTCAAAGCCAGACTTCCAGATCACCTAAAGCAACCCCAAAGGGAAATGAGATGGGACACTCTGATACTCAACCACCTGGACTCCCTGAACAACAAACAAAAGAGGATCTGGAAAAAATGATATCAGAAATAATTTGTCACATAACAGCAGAGATTGTGCCCATAGTACAAGACTTAATTAATAAATCTACAGAGGACACAGATTAAAAAAAATAGAGGAGCTTAGGAACACAATGAAATACTAACATAGGAAACAAAAGGAATCCATAAAACAGGTACAAATGGATTTCCAGGAGATTAAAAACTCCATTGAAAGTCTACACAGCAGAATGAGCCAATCTGAGGATATAGAAGATAAGATTGCAATTAGTGATCAGGAAAAGAAAAATTGCTTCAAAATTGTAAGCGACCATGAGAAATCAATCCAGCAGCTGCTAGATGATGCAAAGAAGAGTAACATAAGTCTGACTGGAGTCAATGAAGAAACAGGAGACAATGCAGATAACATAAAAAACTGTTCACAGAAGTAATAGCAGAAAATTTCCCAAGCAGGGGAAAAGAACTTAACACAGATAAGTGAGGCATACAGGACTCCAAATATGCTTGATCAAAAAAAATCTACACATAGGCATGTAATTGTTAAGATTTCAGAAACCTAACAGAAGAACAAAGTTCTACAAGCAGTGAGAGAAAAGAAACAAGTCACATACAAAGGAAAGCCCATTAGAATCACAGCAGACTTCTCAACACAAACCCTCAAGGCAAGAAGAGCTTGGAGTGATGTATTTCAAGCCCTAAAGGAAAATAGCCTCCAACCCAGATTCATGTACCCTGCAAAACTATCTTTCAAAATGGATGGAGAAATAAGATGCTTTCATGTCAAAGAGCACCTTAGGAACTTCATGAATACCAAACCAGAACTCCAAAACATTTTAGATAATATGCTAGTAACAGACAATGAGGATCACAACCCCAGGAAGCCCAGGAGAATGAATCTATCAGGTGCAACAAGAAATTAAGTGTAAATGGGGAGAACCCAACAAAAAGAAAAAGTCATGAACTTCATCTCCCTAATGAGTGTATAATTCAATCTTGTTACTGTTCTGATTAATATTTTTCTGGTTTTAGTGTTGCACACCTTTCCTTGTGCTGTACTGGCTATTTATCATCTTCTTGTGTATACTTTTTAATTGTATTGGACTAAATTCTACAGCTGTTCATGGTAAAAGCTATCAGGAGACTAGAAGTAGTACAGAACCTTCTCAACAGATAAGCCATGTACTCCATACTTCCAGCAAAAACACCTTGTGTAAATGGAGAAGATACAGTGCTTTCTCCCTAAGGTGGGGAACAAAGGCAGATATGTGTACTCTTCATCTGCCCATTAAACTTTGAAAGATAGGGCCAAACCAAAATAGTCTGGCAATAAAATGACACAATTAGCATACCATTGACAAGGTAGAAGTAAAATCCTTATAAGTAGATAAAATGATCTTCTACAGCGGAAATACTAAGAGATCTCTACAAGCTCCTAGAACTTGTATTTGAATTTAGCAGGATTAGAAAACACAAGGTATATATAAAAATTCAGGTATGTATACTTGCTATAAATGAAGAATTGGATATTGAAATTTAAAAGTTATGTAGGTGAACAAAGGACCTAGAAAAGTAAAAAGAAAAAAAAACAGTGTTGGAAGATATTTGTTACCTAATTTTAAGATTTCCTCTAAAGCTACAGTAATCAAGGCAGTGTTGGTGTAAGGAAAGACATATAGATCATTGGAATAAAACAGAGAATCTAGAAATAGAACCACACATATATGGTCCACTGAGTTTTCAAAGATTATTTAACATTAACATTTTATAGAACATAAATTCAATTCCAGAGCAGAGGAAAAGATTGTGTTTTCAGCAAATGGCACTAGAACACTTGGTATCCATGTGTAAAAAATTAACCTCAACTCTTTACTTCCATACATAAAAATAACTTGAAAGGATCTATGAACCTAAATATGAAAGCCTAAAACTATAAAACTTTAAGAAGAAATTATAAGGAAAAATGTTTATGAATTTAGGGTAGGCAAGAATTTCCTAGGATACAAAAAACATGATGTATAAAAGAAAAAAAATTGATAAATGAGATTCCATCAAAATTTAGAACTTTAAATGACATCATTAAGAAAATAAAAAGTAGTCCTTAAATAGACCATATTTATAATGCATATAACCTATGACCAGAATATATAAAGAACTCTTACAGCTCATTAATAGTCAACCCAATTTAAAAGTAGACACAAGAAGATGATAGCCAGTACAGCACAAGGAAAGGTGTGCAACACTAGAATCAGAAAAATACTAATCAGTACAGTAACAAGATTGAATTATACACTCATTAGGGAGATGAAGTTAAAATTTTAAATGAATAAATGTCACCTTAGGTGTGAACCAGCTAGAACTTTCTAATACTGCTAATGTGAATGTAAAATGATAAAACCATTTTGGAAAACAATATAGAAATTTCTTGTATTACTATTAAGAACCAACAGTTCTGTTCTTAAGTTTTTACTTAAAAGGAATGAAAATACATGTTCACAATAGAGTTGTACATACAAGGTGAGTGTCCCTTATCTGAAATTCTTGGGACCAGAGTGTTTCAGGTTTTCATTTGAAATCCACTTGATCTGCAAAGAGGACAGCTACTCCTGCTTTTTTTTCGGGTTCCTGTCACATGGAGTAATGTTTTCCACCCTTTAACTTTCAGTCTATGAGTTTCTTTTTGAATTAAATGTGTTTCTTGTATGCAGCATATTGTTGGGTCTTGCTTTTTGACCTATTCTGCCAGTCTATTTTTTTTGATTGGTGAATTGAGATCACTAACATTAATGGTTGTAACTGATATGTATTGACTTATCATTGTTATGACTTTTTCTTTTTGTTGGATTTTCCCCCTTTGCATTTAATTTCTTGATGTTCCCAATGGATTCATTCTGCTGGGCTTCCTGGGGTTGTGATCCTCATTATGTTTTCCTAGGATTTTGTCTAAAAGCTTTTGGAGAGCTGATTTGATATTCATGAAGTTCCTAAGGTGCTCTTTGTCATGAAAGTATCTTATTTCTCCATCAATTTTGAAAGATAGTTTTGCAGGGTACATCAATCTGGGTTGGAGGCTGTTTTCCTTTAGGCCTTGGAATATATCACTCCAACCGCTTTTTGCCTTGAGGGTTCGTATTGAGAAGTCTGCTATGATTCTGATGGGCTTCCCTTTGTATGTGATTTTTTTTTCTCTAATTGCTTGAAGAAGTTTGTTCTTCTGTTGGATTTCTGGAATCTTAACTATTGTATGCCTATGTGTATATATTTTTTTTCATGGCCAGTTGGAGTCGTGTATGCCTCACTTATCTATATGTCAAGATCTTTTCCCTTGCTTGGGAAGTTTTCTGCCATCACTTTTTTTTGTTTTGTTTTGTTTTTTGGTTTTTGTACCGGGGATCGAACTCAGGTCCTTCTGCTTGGGAGGCAGGCGGCAGAACCACTGAGCTAAATTCCCGGCCCTGCCATCATTTTTGTAAACAGTTTTTTTCTGTCATCTGAACTCTCTCCTGTTTCTTCATTGACTGCGATCAGTCTTATGTTATTCTTCTTTGCATCATCTAGTGGCTGCTGGATTAATTTCTCATGGTCCCTTATAATTTTGAAGCAATTTTTCTTTTCCTGGTCACTAATTGCAATCTTATCTTCTATATCTGAAATTCTGTCCTCAGATTGGCTCATTCTGCTATGTAGACTTTCAATGGAGTTTTTAATCTCCTGGAAATCTGTTTGTATCTGTTTTATGGATTTCATTTATTTCCTATTGTGGGATTCCATCATGCGCCTCAGCTCCTCTATTTTTTTTATCTGTGTCCTCTCTAGATTTATGAATCATGTCTTGCACTATGGGCACAATCTCTGCTGTTATGTGAGAAATTATTTCTGATTTCATTTTTTCCAGATCCTCTTTTGTTCACAGTTCAGGAAGTCCAGGTGGTTGTGTATTACAGTGTTCCATCTCATTTCCCTTTGGGGTTGCTTTAGGTGATCTGGAAGTCTGGTTTTGAAACTTGTTTATGTGTCTTCTCATTTCAACGGTTGGGTGGGGGGTGCTTCTGGCACCCATGCGGCTCACCTCCTCTGTGCTGGCAGGCATGGTGTGGTGGCCTGGATGCCTCCTCCTGTGCATTGGGAATGGCTCACCTCCTCTGTGCTCAATAGCAGTTTACCTCCTCTGTGCTGGTGGCCCAGAAGCCTCTTCCTGTGCTCTTGAATGGCTCACCTCCTTTGCGCTCAATGTTTTTGATTTTTAAGGAACTGTTATTTTATTTTTAAAGTGGCTCTATCATTTTACATGTCTATCAGCAGTTCACAAGGGTTTCAATCTGTATACCCTCAGCAACACTTTTTTTTGAGTTATAGTTATTTTTAATGGTATCTACCCTAGTGAATTGGAAGTAGTACATCATTGTGGTTTTGACTTGCATTTACCTAGTGATTATTGATGTTGCGTACCTTTATATGTACTTTTGGCTATTTGTATATTTTCTTTAAAGAAATGGTTTTTCAAGTTCTTTGTCCATTTTTTTAACCAAGTTTTTGTTTAATTTGTTTTTGGTAGTAATGGTTGACTTGTAGGAATTTTTTTTATTGATTCCAATATTATAGATAAGATTGAAAATATGCCCTTCCTTTCTATATGTTGCCTTCATAATGCTATTGTGTCCTTTAATGCACAGAAATTTTAATTTTTGTAAACAGTCCAGTATATGTATGTTTTCTTTTGTTGCCTTTACTTTTGATGTTGCACTGTAGAAATCATTGACAAATCCCTTTGATGTGTTTTTAAATCTCTAAATTTGCCATGGTTTATTATGTAGCAAGAGACTTTAAGGACAGATGAACAGATCAAGCATGACTAAGAAGTAGATATGCAACAACAAAGATGGGAGTATTAAGAGAGACAGAATAGAGATTTCTTACCACTGTTATGGACTGCATTTATGATTTCAGTTCATGAATTTCTAGAATATGTGTCTGTCATCTTTAATATCCAATATATTCCCTGAAGAGGAATTGGAATGAATCTCTTTTCCACATGATCAGAAGAAGCCATCTCAGCATGATTTCTTCCTCTTTCTTTGAGTGAGCAGTCTCAGTCACCTGGTGCTGGCAATAGTCAAAGTCTCCCAAAGGTGGGATCTGGGTTGCCACACTAAAATGCTACCCAGCCAGCTTAAGGAAGTCAGGTTAAGGATAGATCAAACTGAATTAAGGCACTGTTTGAAATTGATTTTCATTTCCCATCTTTTTTTTTTTTACTTAATTACAATGACTTTGGAAAAAGTTGTCTCATTTTGACCACATATTAGTCAATATCCCATTATGACACTAAAATACCCAAGATATTAAGGTTTACTTTGGATTTCAGTGTGGAGGTTCCACTTCATGGTTGGGCAGACTTGTACTTTCAGATTTGTAGTGGGCAGCAGATCTCATGGTAGGAGCACATGGCAAAGGAGGCACTTTCCCTTATACTGGGGTGTGAAGAAGAGGGTGAGAACAGGATCATAGGGCCTTCAAGGTGTGCCCTATGGCTGAAGACCATCAGTTTGTCCCACTTTCAAAGTTTCTACCCTCTTCCAACAGTGCCAAGCTGGAAACATGGGCATCAGAGGACATACAAACTCTAAACAATAGTAACACTTGATGTCTAAACATTTTAACTGATTTGTGGAACAAGATACAAAACTATCTAGTAGAAATATTTGAATTGCCAAACTTTTTCAAATTTTTGATCTGGAAAATTTATATTTGTGTGTTGAATCATTAGTTTTCTTTGTGAGCTACACTAAAGGGATTGCTTACATTTGACTAGCTTTGGTACAGTCTTAAAAATAGAATAGCACTTTTTAAAATTTATTTTCACCTTCCAGAAACAAATTTGCAGCTCTGAAAATATTTAATGGGATTGAAAATTGAGTGAAATACGACTAGTACAGATGTTCCAGAGCTTCATAACAATGCTCACAAATTAGTATAATTTTACCACTTAAAAATATGTAGAACTTAATTTTCTTTTATTTTTATTAGTTGTTTGATGTTTATGTGCTTGTCCTAAGATTTATGAGTTAATAGAACCATTGCTTTTTAACCATTAGCTTCTTGCTAATAACAGAATTTGCTGGCTTCCTTTTGTCTGTATCTCTACCTTGATATCCCTACTGTGAAGAAGGAAACTGGAAGCATTGAAATAAAGACAAGATAGGGAAGAATTGAAGCATGAAGACAGATAATTGTTATTTGCAAGACTCTTCCTGAATATTTAAATTGGATACAGGAAAGATAGGTGAAGGAGTTTAATATGGGAGACTTTTTTGCATTTCATAAACAGTAGGAATCTGAAGCAACTGTTCTTAACCTAACATGTAATATTAGCTTCACCTAGGGAGCTCTTAAAATAACCCCACTCCCCAGTACAGTAGTGCCTCAGTTCACAAACTTAATTCTTTTCATGATTCTGGTCACAAATTGAACTGGATGAGAATTGAATCAAATTTCCCCATAAGGTCAACATTGAACCTAACCATTAAATTTGGGGAAAGCATGCCATCAAAGATATTTTTGAAATTTCTCCAATGAGCACCCTGAGTAGAGAACAAATGGACAGAATAGAAAGTATATGTGTACATGCTGCACATTCTGCCCAAGCCAATTGCACTTTGAGTGCTTATTGTACTTTATGGAGCCTCTATTGGCCTAAGTCTTTTAGAAACAGATGAGGCCTAAATTAGGTGGCCAGCCACTCTATTCTAGAGTGCTTTCAGTTTTCAAGTTCACACAGGAGAGACGAACAGTATCCATGACAACAGCAGATGTGATTCATCCATTCCCTCCTTTTAGTTTCTTTGGGACATTTTGTTCCCTAGGATGACATTTGAAGAAGCTCATACGCTCTCTCCGCCACCTCATATAGCTAGTAATTTGAATGCTTCTTCATCTGACACCTTTCTAACGTTTTGATCCTAAGGATGTGTGTTGTGTATACCAGTTCACATATACTTTTAAAAATGTCACAATATTTCCATGGTTGTGATAATATAGATAAATTAGTTGACTGTGCAAGCACTTAGGGAATATTTATCGCATAGCTAAAACTTCAAGGTTGGCTCTTGCCTTCAGTGATCTTATATTAAGTTGTGATGTTCATACCCTAGTTTACATCATCAAATCTACTTTATAATTTGGGTTCTCATGCTTATGTATGGTTCGGTATTAGTGTTCTCTGGAGAAGCCCAGCCAATAAGATGTCTATCTATCACTATATCTATATCTGTGCATGCAGAAAGATTTATTTAGGGAACTTGCTGCTGTGAGTATGAGGTCCTAGAGGTCCAAGCCCTAGGAGAACCAATGTCCCAGGTCCAAGTTGAAGGCTGACAAGCCAGAGATCCAGGAGAGCAGATGGTACAGGTCAAGTCCAAATGCCTTCTCCTCTGCTGGGGAATTTCCTCTTGTGTGGGAAGACTAGTTTTTTATTCTATTTAGTCCTTCAGCTGATTGGATGAGGCCTATCCACATGATGCAGGCCAATCTGCTTACTCAAAAGGGATTGATATAAATGTTAATCTCCCACCACAACATCCTACAAGTTGACATCAAATTAATCACCACAAATGGTACTTGGAGCTGATGATGATAATAGTTATACTATGTTGAGGGCTTACTACACACCAGACACTCTGCTATTCAGTTTCCAGCCTTTAATCCTTACCTTAACCTTATGTGGGAACTAACACTACTCTCTTCATTGTATGCATGAGGAAAATCAGACTTCTTCTTTTTTTTTTTTCTTGGTACCGGGGATCAAACTTGGGTCCTTGTAGTTGAGGGGCAGGTGGCAGAACCACTGAGCTAAATCTCTGACCAAAAATCAGACTTCTAAAAGTTAAAATTTGCCCAAATCACACAACTGATAAGGTTGGTCCTATAATTTGTATTCAAATTTTTCTGGTTCACACCTTCTGTCCTCAACCACCATGAGATTTCATAAATATTTTTTGAGAGAAGCTCTTAATAAATTGCCCAGATTGGCCTTGAACTCATCATCCTCCTGCCTCAGAATTATAGGCTTGTGTCACTGTACGCTATGTGCTATGATTTTTTGGCAAATTTTCCTTTTGCTGTCTTTTGGAGGTAGGCCATATGTTAGAAATAATAATTTTGTCATTATTTATAATGTTTCATTTAATACTGATTTGAAATGCCATGGGAATTGTATTCTAGTAGGTTAAACTCAGAGCAAAGACCTGTCTTTTTTCCAGTAGAAAAATTTCATTAAAATAAAATCTGCTTCTGCTTTTCACTGCTTAAGTGGAGAGAATGGAAAATTTATAAACTGATCCCAAGAGGAAAAGAAAACTTCAGATAGAAATATTGTTATGCTGACTTAAATAATTGAGTCAATTAACTTTTATTCCTTGAACAATGTAAAATGCCAATATAACTTCTTGGCTTTTTAACTTAATTGTATGGGCTGTATTATGAGCATAAAAATAATATTGTCAGCAGAGCTGTGCTTAAAACCAGTTAAAATGGAGGTCACAACCTTATCTTTCAGAAGAACTGAGAAAATCATTCACGAAATATTTTTAATACACCACCCTCTCATCTTTCATGTTGGTTCACTTAGTACTTCTTTAATTAATTATTTGGTTAATTAGTGGTCATTCATTCAAAGAATTCTATTGGACATTTCTAATGGCCCAGGTGATTAACTAACACCTGTTTAGAATTTTATAAAGCGACTTTATACACCTCTTTTATCTTTGTCTCTGTTCTAAGATACATCTACTCTTTTGCTTTTATACACTTACTGTTTTTCTACAAGTGTCCCTCCTGTTGAAACATTACCTTTGCTTCAATATAATTGTGCCAGTGAAACTGAAGAACCAGGCTCCCTTCTGAGACAATTTATCAACTGCTGATTTCTAAAGTGTACAGTTTTTGAAGGAATATTCCTTCTTGTTCTTCCCATTTGAGTTAGCAAGATTAATTTTTACCATTTATTATTCTTTAATTCAATTAATCCACTACCTTGTTTCTTGTCATTTCAATCAGAAAGTTTCAATATTCAGATCGGGGCATCACATTTTGTAATGTTATTTATGACAAAATACTAAATAGCAGGAAGAAAAACTTTACTAAAGGTTGTCTTTGTGTGTGTGTGTGTGTGTGTGTGTGTGTGTGTGTGTATGTGTGTGTTTGGGACAGGGTATCACTAAGTTGCCAAATTGCCCAAGCTGAGCTTGAACTTGTGATCCTCCTGGGTTAGAGAGTGCTGGGATTACAGCCATGTGCCCCCACACTTGGCTTTGTCTAGGTATTTAAATAGAGTATTAGACATGGGGCATTGTTACGTATGGGAGTGATATAGGGCATGGCTTACACTAACTGGGAAGAGAGGTGTGAGCAGATCCCAGAACCCCTTTTGTGGAAGTTCTCAAGGGTTCCTGTGAGGTTTGGATGACATAAAAGGACACAGCCATTATGAAGTGCTCACTACTGTGGATTTCTTCATGGTATCCCTCCCTGTGCCGTCCAGGGTGTACTTTTGTTTCATTTTGTTTTTAATATTTTCTCTCTTTTGCTTGGCTCAAGTTCACTCTGTAAACCCAATTTCTCCCTTATCCTTCACTTTTCAAATAAACTTGTCATTGTTTTTGTGTTGCAATTCATTGTTTGAAAAGAAAAGAATGTGGAAACCAAGAGGCGAGCATTCTCAGACCCAGTAACATTTATTTGGCATAGTCATGCAGGAGACTCAGGTACCAGGAAATCAGGTAAGGCTCCACATTAGACACATTTTGTTTTTTGTCTCTCTCTTCCCTAGGCTGGGAATTCAGGGGACTCTTCTCATGATGTGCAGAGAACTATTTGCTGCTTTTCCCACCACATGGGGGATGGAGAAGGAATATATGGCCTTTGTTTTTCTTCCAGCTACAAGAGACTTTTTTTCTGCTGTGCTCACTTTGCCAGTACAAGCTAAGTATCCAGAGAGCTTGCTGCACGATGTGCATGACTTAGAGCTTAGTATGCCTTGTTGTCTGCACATTTGTTACCCTTCTTGGAAATTAGCCTGGTCTCCACCCACCCCAGTTTGTAAATGGCTTTCTCTCTGGTTTTTCTGTTTTGTTCTGGAGCACTGCCATGTTGCCTTGGCATGTGGCCTGCCACCATGCTGTCTTGTCACACAGCCTACGTCATGTGGGCTCACATTAACTGTCACCGCGCCCCCCCCCCCCCCCGCTTTATTTTACCAACTGACCTTAAGAGCTAAGCCTCTGATTTTAGGGAACATGTGGGCTTTTGGAGAAAAAGAGGAAGGAATGTCTTTTCTTTTGAATTATTTAAACCAGCGCAGTGTTTTTTCAGAAAGGAGAGAAATGTCCATTTTTTAAAACTCTGTTGGTTTTTGCCAATGGCAGTGGGAGGAGAGGGAATCACAGTGCCCAGTGGAGCTGGAGGCTTATTTACTGCAGGCTGCACTGGAAAGGCCTGTTTCCAGCAGGCAGGGCAAACATCTATGGCATAGACTGGGCATGCGTGCCCACACATGACCTCCTTTCATCTCCTCCCTGCTTGACTAGGCCCAGCGTTGGCACCCAGGCAGGGAATGTGCAGAGCGGCCAGACCAGGAGTGTAATTGCAGTTGCTGATATGCATGGCCAGGGAGTCCTAAGGAGAGGATGAATAGGCCAAAGCCGCATACACAGGCATGGGTCAGCACAGAGTCTGCAAGCTGTAAGGTGGGCAGCTGCACCAGCTCTAGCTGACTTGGCTTCCTCCATGCCTTGGGCTATCACTTCCTGGCTGGATTTCTTCCTTGTTTATGTGCAGGTAATTTAAGAACGTGCTTCATGGCCTAAAAAGAACAAATGAACAGCATTTAAAGCTTAAAGTGACTGTGAATATGTATACAAAAGCAGAGACTTTTTACTAATGGAATAAATGCAAGAGATATGGCTTTTACTTTGCTTAAGTAAAGAGATAATAAGTGGCTAAGGGAACTCTGTTTGGGGAGGGGTCCCACCTTTATCTCATGAAACTCAAAGGACTAGGTAAGGCCAGCAAGTGGCTCAACTTCCTTCTCCCTAAGGAGTTAATGGGCCCCAAAATGGAGACAAGCCCTCAGTGGAACTTCCTTCTGTGCTTCTGTGAACAATGCTGGCATCACTCTAAGGTTCATTCAGGGAGACATCTGTTTAGTCGGTGTTAAGGTCTCACAAGGGATGCTTTGTGGGGCCTTCAGGTCTCTTCCTTCTGCATGGGATGCAATCTCAGGGTTCCAAGATCTAGTTGTCTCCCTCTCTCTTGGTCCCAAGATGAGCCAATGGGAAACCTCTCGGACCTTGCCACCCCATGGATTTCACTGACTTTACCACTAGGTCATATCCTTGATGAGTAGGAAAAGTTTGATCCTGACAGTTTAAAACAGAAACAGCTTATCTATTATTGAAAAATGGTTTGGTTTCAGTATGAACTGAGAAATGGTGAGAAATGGGTGTGGGATGGTACTTTAAATTGTGAGAATCTCCAGTTACAGTATTTCTGCTTAAAACATAAAAGGTGGAATGAAACGTCCTATGTTTTGCCATGTCCCGTGTGGTTGAAGGGTTCACAGACAGTGAGAGATTAGGAAAGACAGACAAAGAGATATAATAAGGTATAGGTGGGGCCAGGTGGGGCTCTTAACTCCTGATGGGAGGAAAAGACCACCAAGCAAATGGCCACATATTTATTTATACTGGTAGATAGGGGAAGTGCAGGGGTATGTAAAAGGGGCTGGCTGATTGGAACAGGAAGAGTTGTTAGGGTCTGCAGGAGATAATGCTTGATGTTTCTCTGGCAAATGTGTGGGAAGGAAAATAGTCTTCTTCTAGGCCAGGCCTTGCTCCACTGTGCCCTCTTGTCACATTTTCTTCCTTGTGGTCCTGCCTCATCTTCAGGAGGGAGAGTTAGGCCTGGCCATAGTGATCTACAGAGAAGTGCTCCCAGCAATGTTCAGGATTTTGTGACTCTTTATCAAGGGAATTCCCAGGAGCTGTGGTGTTTAGAGTGGCCCCTGAGGAGGAGAAGGATGTCCTGGATGACCCTCTTCTGAGACTCCACTTGTCTCTCAGGGAGATGTGGGTCTCTCTGATCTGTTTGATGAAGGCACCACACTGGGAGTGCTCCTTGACCTCCTCCTTATAGTCCCCAGACCAATAAATCAAGTCCACCCACCCCCTCCAAGTAATGGGAACTCCATTAGAGCCTGATGCTCCAGAGGAACCCAGCATTCCTCAGCCTCCTCATGCTCCACAGACAGCTTTAAGCCCCACAGGTCAAACTGAAGTGGTGCTTCTTACTATTCAAATTCACAACTTATCCCGGCCTTATGAGAGGTCCCAGGGATAGAAGGGAATATAGTAATGAATGAATGCTTCTTTTCACAAACCAGTTCATGAACAGAAATGTTCAGCAAAATTTGCTTCCATTCAAAAACTCCACATTAAATGACCAACATGACCATGGCCATGTTCTGCACATGAGCACAAAAGCAACCACCTTTTCTAGAATCATGGAATGAATTAAGTTTGTGAACTAAGGTACCACTGTACTCTAGTGCAGGTCCCTTTTTCAGTTGCAGATGCCCAGGAGTGTGCAAAGAACAACTAGGCCAACCAGCAGAGGACCCTAGTAAGTTTCCTGATGGGTTTCAAACTTTGAACCCTGTGTTTGATTTATCATGGAGAGATATCCAGTTCTTCTTGGCAACTTGCTATACCCCAGATGAAAGACAAAAGAATCCTACAAGAGGCTAGGTACCACGCAGATGAGCAACATGCTTTGAAATGGGAAGGAAACCACCCTGGGCAGTTTATTCTCCCTTCAACAGAACCAAAGTGGGATTATAATACTAGTCATGGACTAGAAATGATGTCCAATGTGCTAGCTGCTCTTACTATGGGGATAAAAAGGTGCATTAAAAGTCTGTTAATTATGATAAAGTGAGTGGGGTCATACAGAGCACAGGAAAATCCAGCTATCTTCTGCAACCGATTAGTAAAAGTCTTTCACAAATATACTAATATAGATCCATCTTCCAGGGAGGGAGAGGCACTAGTGGGACATCATATCATCTGTCAGTCAGCTGCAAATATTCAGCATAAGTTACAAAAGCTCTGGATGGGGTCACAGATACCTGTGGCCCAATTACTGGACACAGCTTTTCTGTGTTCAACAATCAGGATCTGGAGAAGGGACAAAAGAGAGAGGATAAGATTATAGCTGTCACGGTTGGTAGTGCTTTAAACTCATCTAAATCATCTAAGGGAAAAATCCAAGGACAACTGAGTTTCCTGTTTCAAATACAGGAAGACACTAGACATGAGATTGCACCAAGCCTCCACCTAGGCCTTACTCCAAGTGTGAAGCAGCTAATGTGCCTGATTCATGGCATTAGAAATTTAACTGTCCCCACTCCCAGAGAGGGACTGAGTCAGCTATAACTTTCATTTCCTATTCCAATGACTGAAGAGGCCCAGGGGAACTTGCAATGCCCTGGTCCACAGACATTACCATCTCCTCAGAGGAACCCTGGGTGACCCTAGATGTCATGGATGAGCCAGTTCAATTACTTCATTCAGTTTTGACTTCCTTCTCTGGAAACCCCTCCTCTAGGTCTATAGCCATAGTTAGAGATGAGGGACCCCTAATTAGAGATTCTTTCAATCATCTATAAAGCACAAGCAAGAAATTCTGCCACTCCTAAAGGCAGTCTATCTTCCTAAGCAGGTTTCTGTCATATATAGTAAGGGATCCCAAATAGGCATGTCTGAAGTCTCCTTGAGAAATCAAAAGGCTAATAGGGAGGCAATAAAGGCAGCCTTACATGCCCTTAAGGCTCTAGCCTTATTCCTATTTCCTGAGGAACCATTCTGGTCTTTCCTCAAGGGACATAGTGTCAAGCTATAAAAATCCTAGATGGGAAATGGTCCTCAATCTTCTGGAAAGGTAAAAAGAGCCTAACATACCCTAAAATGAGCTCTGGCAAAACTTTTCCAAGAGATATCTGAGTTCTGGCTCCCATTTCTATCCTTGCCACACTCACTGCAGTAAAAGTGACACAGATAACTGGATTCATCTTTTTAGAACAAAGCCAGTCCCACCTGAACTATCTGATGAAGAAGATCACCAAAAAAGAAAAAAAAATACTCCTATGAGCCTCTAGAAGACTTGAGATTTCTCTTCAAAAAGCAAGACTCCAGTGCTGTTATGGCTAAGTAAACCAGATGTTATTAAGGCCATGGCTCTCAGACTCTTGATAATTTATATTTATATTCCTTTCTGACATACATTCTTCTCTACAGGAAGCATGAAAATCTGACCTGCTCTGCATATTTAGGCTAATAATGAAGTTCTTTCTTCCATCAGTCAGACAGCTCAACGGTAATTAACTCTTTTCTCATTGCCTCTGACAGGTTTTTCTTTCTTGAATGCAGCCAGTGAGCCACAACATCCCAAGGTAGTTGGAGAGCACAAAGTAGATAGGGCCTACAGCCCCTTCCAGCTTGAAGAAGCTATAGAAGACAGAGACCTCCACTCCTTTACCAGCCCATAAAGAATTATGGGATACATATCTCTTGGGGAGGGGAAATGAGCTAGGGCTTAGACTTGGTGGGAAGAGAGTAGGTGGAAGTTCTCACATGTTCCCATGATATATGGACCAAATACAAAGACACAGGTGCCATGAAGTGCTCACTACTGTGGCTTTCCTCATGGTAGCCTGCACTGTGTCTCCTAGGGTGTGCTTTCGTTTTATTTTGGTTTTTATTTTTTCCTGTCTTTTGCTCAGCCCAGGTTAGCTCTGCAGAGCTAGTTTCTTCCTTACCCTTCATTTTTCAAATAAAATTTGCCACCATTTTTGCTTGTTTCATGTAATTCTTTGTTTAAGATGAAAAGAACCTGGAAACCAAGAGGTAAGCACCCCCAAACCTGATAACAGGTGTGTCATACTGTAAAGGTGTATGAGAAATGATTTAAAAGTCAATTAAGTCTGATCAGCTATCTTAGTATGTTTGGTTACTATAACAAAATACTACATACCAAATGGCTTAAAACCAGCACAGATTTCTCACAGCTCTGGAGGCTGAAGTTCAAGATGAAGGCACTGACATCTGGTGAGGGATGTTTTCTGGAATGTCATGGAGGAAATAAGAAAGCTGAAAGGGAATGTGCTTACTATGATGCATCCTTTTATAATGGTACTACTCCATCCATGTGTGTAAAAGCCTGAAGACCTAAAAACCAAATTACCCATCTTCCAATACTGCTACATTGGGAATTAAGTTTCACCATGAAGTTTTAAATCAAACAAAAATATTCAAACCATGTTAGGCACTAATACTCTTCATGCCCCAGTCACCTTCTAAAAGCCCTGCCTCCTGATGTCATATGTGGGTAGTTAGATTACAACATATGAATTTTAGGAGGCATGAGCATCTAGACCACAGCACCAGTGGTTTTTGCCTGCCTAGGCTATCTGTATTACAGAAGGAGTAGTAAGAACACCCACGACAGGTGTAAGGCCACATTCTGAACTGGCTCTTCCTTTCTCCTCTTCAGAGAAGTTTTGTATTCACTTTTCTTTCTTGCTACTCTATGTGTTATGGAAAGTTTTTACTTCTTTACTGCAGCAAGTTTGCTTTGTTTTTATTGATGCTCAATATGAATAGAACTGGAGTCTGAATCTTGCCCTCTGTTTTAAAGCCACCTGAAGATAATTATCCTTCCATATTTTTCCAGTAAATCCGTAGTCATAAGCACAATAAAATTAATTTATATATCCTAAAAGCATAAACTAAGCATCTAAAAATTATCAAGAAAGCCTTTATTTAGCCTACAGGTAAGAACACTTTCTGTATCTTCCAGTTCCCATTTGCCCACCTTCTCTTGGCTATTTTACTGCAATGAGAAGAGGTATGGAATGGATCTCACTAAGTCATCATCCAGGCCATGGTTCTAGGAGGACAGCTCTAAAGCAGGGAATAAAGGAGATATCACATTCTGTTCTGTTTTCCTTTTTCTTTCTTACAGATCTGAGATTTTTAAATTCGGGAAGCCAAACTTGTAGTCCCAAACTCCTTAGGCCCATGAAGTATGAAAGGAGTTCTCCACTGGGCTTACTCTAGAAAACTGGAGCTTAACACTGAGGTTGTAGCAAGGCTTGGGCAGTAATGAAACAACTTTGTTTTGAGTTGTCATGTTTTGTGTATATCTTCCTTGTGACATTTTGGGATATAAATTAATGTATTTGTGTGTCCCTGCAAAGACTTCCATAATGGAGTAATAAATTCATTTTAACAGGATTCACTCAATTAGTACATTTACTTCCATTTTGTTGGCATTTAATACTTACCACATTAGCTACACTAGAGGAGTCTCACATTATGTCTGCTGTATCCATGTCCACTCCCAACCCATGCCAGAGTCTTGAATCATCCTGCTCCAGTCCAGAGAAAGATCACACTTGCTGCTCCAGAGAAGAAGGGAGGAAGGAATGCACAGGGTCTAGAATAAGCTTTGCCCAGTGGGAATGAACAGTCAGTAACCTGGATGCTGATCTTGGAGGACAGATAAGGTTTGAGGGATAAAATTAAGGGGATATTTCTTTCACCAGAGGCTGCATTTCTTACTTCGCTGTGGTCTGACAACTGTATCTAGTGGCTTCAATACAAGTAAATACTGAAAAGAAATATGACACTTATTTGATTTCTCTCCCCCACCCTGTGCAAACCTGTCAAAAAGCACAATCATATTAGGAGATAAAATACTCAGCATGCCAGATATATCCAATAAAGAGTTCAGAATTCTGAGATAGTTCTAATTTATTATTTTAGAGAAAGAGAGGGAAAAAAATCTGGTTAGTGATTATTGCCCAGTACATTCTCTTCTTTCACTAAAGCTGAACACTTGAAAGGAGATTTCAGGCTAACTTAATTAAATTGCAATAGTCTTATAGAAAATATCAAAGTAAACACATTTTATGACATTTGTGGAGCACTATCTTTGTGTTATTCCTGGTTAAACTGCTTAACTTTCACAACTGTGGCTAGCTATGCTCTAGAGATGAGGGGTCTGGCATTGTGTGATGCTAATTTTCAAAGGTCACATAGCTAGTATGAGACTGTCCCAGGGCTCTATCAGGGAAGTCATACTCTGGATCCATCTTTCCTATTCTGTGCTCTTCTGCCTCTGGGATATACACATATTGGCAGGGTAGAATTCTTCTTTTAAAAAGATTTAGTTCTGTCATGAAAGTATTGTTATACTGGACATTGTTATACTGCCCTCCAAATTTGCACAATTATATGTCACTCATTAGAACTTAGTGTAAGTATGGTACCACTGAGGTGCTAAAATTTTTGGAATAAATCATTAAAAATCATAACTTTTACCCTACTGAGAAGAAAGCTCTTCAGTTTCCCTGCTTAAATTTCCACACAAAATCATTATTCTGTAATTGTTTTGCATTTTTTTCTGGGATTCATGTTAGTTCTTAGATATTAACACTCATTAAATTTGAATCAGAAAGAGTTGCATATAAGATCTGTAAGTCAGTGCTCATTAGAGAAACAGATTTAATAGAAGATACACACACACACATATTGCTTACAACAGCTATCTGCAGAGTCGGGTGAAATAGAGTGCAAAGAACAGTCTGGATGCTGAAGATTTGAAGTATCAAGTCAAAAATTAAAGGCCTGGAGGGCACTGTAGAGTCTTATGTGAATCTTTATCAGAGTCTGCCCTGGAAGGCTGAAGAGTCTGAGCTAGAAGCCAGAAGACTGACATTCAAAGCAAAGGCAAAGACTGGAGTCCTTCTGAGGAAACAAGTGAGCCTTCCTTCTTCATTTCCTATTTATTCCATTCAGCCTGCAAACTTGCTGGTTGGTGCCACTCACACCCATGGTGGGTCTTCCATCTTTAGAAAATCTATTTGGTCACTCCCAGAAGTATACTAAGCCAATTAGTGGGGTGTTTCTTTCTCAAGCTGAACAACACCTAACTATTACAAGATCTAAAGCTTAAACTCTATATTTAGGAAATAATTCAATAATGTGGAATAAGTGGCTCATGGGTGTACAGAGAATACAAGGTGTAGTTGACAAGGCAGACTGGGGCCAGTTTGTAGCCGGGCCCACATGTGAGACTCATTGGGGAAGTGTTGCTCAGATCTTTCAGCCTTTCTTTGAAGACTCTTTGCCTTTGACACTAACCTTCCCTAGACGCAGGACCTGGCACACACTAGGTGCTTATTAATCTTTGAAAGGAAACTAATTCTGGGAAGAAACACTTGGTTTTAAAAATTAGTATATGTTTGCAGTACATGCAGTTAAGAATTACAGGTGATTCATTGATTTTTGGTATTGTTCTCTTAGTCTCCATTGCATTGATTTCTGCTTTGATCTTTACAATTTCCTCTCTTGTACGAGCTTTGGATTTGTTATACTCTTCTTTTTCTAGCAGCTGGAGGTTCTGCATTAGGTTATTTATCTGAGTTTTCTCTGTTTTCCTTATATGGGCATTCACTGCTATGAATTTTCCACGTAGAACTGCTTTCATTGTGTCCCATACATTCCTGTATGTTGTAGTGGCATTGTCATTTATTTGTAGAAATTGTTTAATTTCTTCTGTGCCCCATTGGTTGTTCAAGAGGGTGTTATTCAGTTTCCATGTATTTGTGGGGGGGTTGCGGTTTCTTATGTTGTTGATCTCCAATTTTATTGCACTGTGGTCTGATAATATACAGGGGGTAATTTCAGTTCTTTTATATTGACTTAAACATGTCCTATGAGCTAGCATGTGGTCTATTTTGGAGAATGATCCATGTGCAGCTGAAAAGAATGTCTATTCTGATTTTGTGGGGTGGAACACTCTGTATCTATTAAGTCCATTTGTTCAATAGCTTGGTTCAGTTCTTGAATTTCATTGTGAATTTTTTGTCTAGATGATCTGTCTATTTGTGATAGTGGGGTATTGAGGTCCCCCGCTACAATTGTATTAGTGCTTATTTGTTTTTCATGTCCATTAATATTTATTTTGTACAGTTGGGGGGATTCATATTTGGTGCATATATATTTAGAATTGTCATCTCTTCCTCTTGGATTTTTCCCTTCACAAGGATGTAGTGAATCTACATCTTTGTCTCTCTTAATTAGTTTTGGTTTGAAATCTATTTTGTCTGCAAATAAGATTACTACCCCTGCTTTTTACTGGGTTCCTGTGGCATGGAGAACTGTTTTCCTTCCTTTTACTTTCAGTCTACTAGTTTCTTTTTGAGTTAGGTGTGTTTCTTGTATACAGCACATTGTTAGAGTTGGTTTTTTGAAAGAATAAATAAAATCAATAAACATTTAGCAAATCTTATCAAAAAAAGGAAAGAAAAGGCACAAATACATGCAATTAACAATGAAAAAAGTGAAGTAATAACAGATGCAACGCAAATCCAAAGGATCATCAATACCTACTTTGAGAACCTGTACTCTAATAAAATGGAAAACACAGAAGAAATAGATTCCTAGATACATATGAATTGGCAAAGTTAAATGAAGAAGATATAGAAATTCTAAACACCCCAACTACAATCAGTGAAATTGAAAACATAATTAAAAATTTACCAAAAAAGAAAATCCCAGGTCCTGATGGCTTCACGGCTGAATTCTACAAGACATTTAGAGAAGAACTATTGCCACTACTCTTTAAACTCTTCAATGAAATTGAAAGGGAAGCAATACTTCCAAATTCATTCTTGGAAGCAAGTGTTACTTTGATTCCAAAACCAGGGAAAGACACAACCCAAAAAGAGAACTACAGGCTGATCTCCCTAATGAACATAAATGCAAAAATCCTCAATAAGATACTGGCAAACAGAATACAGAGGGTCATCAAGAAGATCATACATCCTGACCAGGTCGGATTTATCCCAGGGATGCAAGGATGGTTCAACATTCATAAATCAATAAATGTAATACACTATATTAACAGAGCCAAGGCCACAAACCATATGATCATCTCAATAGAAGCAGAAAAAGCATTCAATAAAATACAACACCCATTCATGATAAAAATCCTGCAGAAAATTGGAATAGAGAGTCTTTATCTCAACCTGGTTAAGGCTATCTATGAAAAACAAACAGCCAGCATCAATAATAAATGGTCAAAAACTGAAATGTTTCACACAGAAATCAGGAACAAGAAAGGATGTCAACTATCACCACTCCTGTTCAATATAGTCTTAGAAACATTAGCCCCAGGAATTAGACAAGAGAAAGAAATAAAAGGAATAAACATAGGAAAGGAAGAAGTTAAACTGTCATTATTTGCTGATGATATGATACTTTATATAGAAGACCCAAAAAACTCCACCAGAAGACTTCTAGACTTAATTGACAGATTCAGTAGAGTAGCTGGATACAAGGTAAACATTCAAAACTCAGTAGCCTTCTTGTACACAAATAACAGTCTCACTGAGAGAGAAATTAGGAAAACAATTCCTTTTATAATAGCATCCAAAAAATGAAATATCCAGGAATCAATCTAAGAAAGGAAGCAAAAGACCTCTACACTGAAAACTACAGCACTCTGAAAAAGGAGACTGAGGAGGATATAAGAAAATGGAAAAACATCCCTTGTTCCTGGGTAGGAAGAACCAATATAGTGAAAATGGCCATACTTCCAAAACTACTATATAGATTCAATGCAATGCCGATTGAAATTCCAATAATATACTTCACAGAACTAGAGAAAACAAGCTAAAAATTCATTTGGAACCAGAAGAGGCCTAGAATAGCAAAAGCAATTCTAAGTAACAGAGACATGGCTGGAGATATCACTATCCCCAACTTGAAACTATACTACAAAGCTACTGTGATAAAAATAGCATGGTATGGGCAAAAGAACAGACCTGAGGATCAGTGGAATAGATTAGAAGATACAGAAACAACTCCAGACATACTCAGCCCCCTCATCTTTGACAAAGGTGCCAACCACCATCATTGGAGGAAAGATATCCTATTTAATAAATGGTGTTGGAAAAACTGGATTTCAACCTGCTAAAGATTAAAACTAGACCCATACATATCACTGTGCACTAAACTAAAATCAAAATGGATTAAAGATCTAAATATTAAAACAGAAACACTAAACTTACTGGAAGATAAGTTAGGTAGAACTCTTGAAGACATTGGCATAGGAAAAGACTTCATGAACAAAACCTCAGTAGCATGGGAACTAGCACAAAGAATCAACAACTGGGATCTCATCTTATTAGAAAGCTTCTGCACTGCAAAAGGAACCACCAACAAAGCCAACAGACAACCTACAATGTGGGAAAAAAATTTTAACAGCTGTACCTCAGACAAAGGACTACTATCTAGAATATACAAAGAATTGAAAAAAATCAGACCCCCCCAAATTCAAAGACTCAATTCAAAAATGGGCATCTGAAATGAACAGACATTTCTTAGACAAAGAAATAAAAGCAGCAAACAAATATATGAAAAAATGTTCAACATCACTTGTCATTCAAGAGATGCAAATGAAAACAACACTGAGATTCCACCTCACCCCAGAAAGAATGGCTACTATCAAGAAATCAACCAATAACAAATGCTGGCAGTTGTGTGGGGAGAAAGAAACCCTTCTCCATTGCTGGTGGGAGTGTAGAGTGGTGCGACCACCGTGGAGATCAGTATGAAGATATCTCAAAGGACTAGGACTAGAGGTCCCATTTGACCCCGCTATTCCCCTGCTGGGTATCTTCCCAAGAGAATTAAAAGAATCATACCACAGTGATATATGTGCATCCACGTTCATAGTGGCACAATTTGTAATAGCTAAAGCTTGGAAGCAGCCCAAGTGCCCATCAACTGGAAACTGGATAAAGAAGATGTGGTTTTTTTATAGAATGGAGTACTACTCAGCCATTAAAAATGAAAAACTAGAGTCATTTATAGCTAAATGGATGCATATCGAGGCCATACTCTTAAGTGAAATAAATAGGACACACAAGTGTAAATACAGAATAGTTTCACTAGTGTGAGAAACGGATAGTGTAAACAAGGGTTAAAATTATTAAAATTAATATTGGATAATTGGAAATAGGAAAAAAGGTCCAAAGATGAAGGAGTGAAGGGAGGGGAAGGGGAAAGGAAAGGTGAGAAAGGAAAAACTATGAGAAAAGAAAAAAAAATGGAAATGAAATCTATGTAAGTAGGGAAGGCCGGAGGGAGTGAAGGGCACACAGGTAATGGGGAAAAAAATAAGAACAAAGATACATCATGTACAGGCACAAACACCCAATGATAAATGTAAACGAATTGTATACCTAAAATGTACCAATAAAAGAACTTAGAAAAAAAAAGAATTACAGATGAACATCTTAATATTCATATTTTTAGTAGCAAATCTATTTTTGGGAAGAAAACATAGGAAATATTGGAGAATAATTAAGTTTATTTTAGCTATTCATAAATGGAAGAACAAAGTTTCTGGAAAACCAGCGCAGTGCCCAGTGCACAAGGAGTGATTTTTTCCAAAAGGAGTGATTTGATAAATGCTGAATGAAGAATGCTGAATGAATGAATGAACATGTATGTGTGCTCACATTTACACAATTGCATGATAAATAAGTTGAAAATGAAAATTTAATGTATTTAAATATTTTTGCATTAAACTCAAAGTTCACCTTTAGAAAAACCTAATGAGAAGTTAAATTTTAAAAACGTTATTCTTTATCTTCATGCACTGTTAAGAATTTTGACTGCTTCCTTGCAATTTCATGTTCGCTAGTGCAATCCTATAATAATTTAGGGAAAACAATCTTAAAGATGGCACTGAACAATAATTGGCACTTAACTGGATGTGAATGCAAATATGAAACAAAGCTGCAGGAATAGAAGACATGGAAGAGACAATGAAGAAGAGAAAAAGAATAGAGATAAAAAGATCAGAAAGATAACACTTTAGACTTCAAATTCTAAAGTCTCAGCAACATCATTGACAATTTCAGTAAGAGTGGCTTATCCAGAGACATCCAAACACTTCTGCTTTGTTTGGTTTTGGGAAATTAAAAAGCCATCTGGTGTCCAAAGCATGACTGTGGTTTTGTAAAGCAATAATTTTAAACTATGCAAGCATCTCCTTGCTGCTATGTGCTTGTGTGATCTTACTTTACATGAACTTCCTCCTGGATTTATACACAGAGCCTAAAGTAATTTCACATGAGTAGATTTTATTTTTGTAGAATCATAAGTATGGTTTAAAAAATCACACAAAAAGAAGCAGTGTTTTAATTTTGCTAAGTCAGTAATTTAATATTGCTATAAAACCATACCACTTTGAGGTGGAAGAAACAAACTTAGAAAAGATAGCTGAAATTCTGTATTGTCAGATTGATCTTTTTTGACTTCCTCCAGTGACACAGTTTTGCATATCTACAAGACTTTTCTATTTAGTGTGTTTTGCATTCTTTCAAATAACTCTCCTGAGTATTTTTGTGGTTCCATATTTTTAATACTTAATTTGTCCTTTTCTTCCTTTCTCTGTTCACAATCTGTTACCTTGTCTTATTATTTTTATTATATAATATAAGAAAATGAATCTAGACCCATAGCTCTCACTCAATACTAAAAATCAAATTAAAATGGATCAAAACCTAGATATAAAAACAGAAACTCTGAATCTGCTCAAAGTTCAAGTATGTTAAACTCTGGAAGACAGAGGGATAGGCAAGGACTTTCTTAACAGAGCTTCAATTACATAAGATATAATCAATAAATGGGATTATATTAAATTAAAAATCTTCTACACAGCAAAGGAAAAAACCAATGGAATGAAAGACAACCTACAGAATAAGAAAAACAATTTTATTAGCAGAGTAATATCTAAAATGTGTAATGAACTGTATTGGTTCCTACTACCCAGGAAAAAGGGATGTCTTTCTATTTTCTTATATTCTCTTTGATCTCTTTTTTCAGAGTGCTGTAGTTCTTAATGTAGAGGTCTTTTGCTTCCTTCATTAGATTGATTCCTAGATATTTCATTTTTTGGATGCTATTATAAAAGGAATTGTTTTTCTAATTTCTCTCTCAGTGAGACTGTTATTTGTGTACAAGAAGGCTACTGAGTTTTGAATGTTTACCTTGTATCCAGCTACTCTACTGAATCTGTCAATTAAGTCTAGAAGTCTTTTGGTGGAGTTTTTTGGGTCTTCTATATAAAGTATCATATCATCAGCAAATAATGACAGTTTAACTTCTTCCTTTCCTATGTTTATTCCTTTTATTTCTTTCTCTTGTCTAATTCCTGTGGCTAATGTTTCTAAGACTATATTGAACAGGAGTGGTGATAGTTGACATCCTTTCTTGTTCCTGATTTCTGTGTGAAACATTTCAGTTTTTGACCATTTATTATTGATGCTGGCTGTTTGTTTTTCATAGATAGCCTTAACCAGGTTGAGATAAAGACTCTCTATTCCAATTTTCTGCAGGATTTTTATCATGAATGGGTGTTGTATTTTATTGAATGCTTTTTCTGCTTCTATTGAGATGATCATATGGTTTGTGGCCTTGGCTCTGTTAATATAGTGTATTACATTTATTGATTTATGAATGTTGAACCATCCTTGCATCCCTAGGATAAATCCGACCTGGTCAGGATGTATGATCTTCTTGATGACCCTCTGTATTCTGTTTGCCAGTATCTTATTGAGGATTTTTGCATTTATGTTCATTAGGGAGATCAGCCTGTAGTTCTCTTTTTGGATTGTGTCTTTCCCTGGTTTTGGAATCAAAGTAACACTTGCTTCCAAGAATGAATTTGGAAGTATTGCTTCCCTTTCAATTTCATTGAAGAGTTTAAAGAGTAGTGGCAATAGTTCTTCTCTAAATGTCTTGTAGAATTCAGCCGTGAAGCCATCAGGACCTGGGATTTTCTTTGTTGGTAAATTTTTAATTATGTTTTCAATTTCACTGATTGTAGTTGGGGTGTTTAGAATTTCTATATCTTCTTCATTCAACTTTGGTAATTCATATGTATCTAGAAATCTGTCCATTTCTTCTGTGTTTTCCATTTTATTAGAGTACAGGTTCTCAAAGTAGGTATTGATGATCCTCTGGATTTCTGCTGGATCTGTTGTGATTTCACCTTTTTTATTCCTAATTGCATGGATTTGAGCTTCTTCTTTCTTTTTTGGATAAGGTTTGCTAAGGGTTTATCAATTTTATTTATTCTTTTAAAAAAACCACCTCTTTGATTCATTGATTTTTTTGTATCATTCTCTTAGTCTCCATTGCACTGATTTCTGCTCTGATCTATATAATTTCCTCCTTTGTATGAGCATTGGGTTTGTCTTGCCCTTCTTTTAATAGGAGCTTAAGATTCAGCATTAGGTTGTTTATTTGAGCTTGCTCTGTTTTCCTAGTGTGGGCATTCACTGCTATGAATTTCCCTCATAGAACTGCTTTCATTGTGTCCCATAGATTCCTGTATGTTGTACTGGCATATCATTTAATTGCAAAAACTTTCTAATTTCTTCTGTAATTTCCTCTATGGCCCATAGGTTGTTCAGGAGACTGTTATTCAATTTCCATGTGTTTGTGAAGTTCATGCAGTTTCTTATGTTATGATCTCCAGTTTAATTACATTATAGTCTGATAATATACAGGGGATAACTTCAATTCCTTTGCATTTACTTAAATATGTTCCATGAACTAGTATGTGGTCTATTTTAGTGAATGACCCATGTGCAGCTGAAAGAATGTATATTCTGATTTTGTGGGGTGGAACACTCTGTAGATGTCTATTAAGTCCATTTGTTGAAAAGCATGGTTTAGTTCTAGTATTTAATTGTGGGATAATATAGTGAAAATGGCCATACTTCCAAAGCTGCTATGCAGATTGAATGCAATCCCAATTGAAATCCCAACAGTATATTTCACAGTTCTAGCGAAAACAATCCAAAAATTCATTTGGAACAACAAGAGACCCAGAATAGCAAAAGCAATTCTAGGCAAAAAAGACATGGCAGGGGGTATCACAATCCTCAAGTTGAAACTATACCACAAAGCCACTGTGATAAAAACAGCATGGTAAAAAAACCCCTGCATGGTGCTGGCAAAGAAATAGACTGATGTATCATTGGAATAGGCTAGAAGACACAGAAACAACCAGACATACTCAACCTCCTCATCTTTGACAAAGGAGCCAACCATCCTCACTGGAGGAAAGATAATCTCTTTAATAAATGATGTTGGAAAATCTGGATTTCAACCTGCCATAGATTAAAACTGGACCCCTATCTTTCACCATGTACTAAACTAAAATTGAAATGGATTAAAGATCCAAATATTAAAACAGAAACAGTAAACTTGCTGGAAGATTACTTAGGTAGAACTCTTGAAGACATTGGCATAGGAAAAAACTTTATGAACAAATCCTCAGTAGCATGGGAACTAGCACAAAGAATCAACAATTGGGATCTCATCTTATTAAAAAGCTTCTGCAATGCAAGAGAAACCATCAACAGAGCTAAGAGGCAACCTACAAGGTGGGAAAAAACTTTTACCAGGTGTTCCTCAGACAAAGGTCGACTATCTGGAATATATGAAGAACTCAAAAAAAATCAGACTCCCCAAATATAAAGACACAATTCAAAAATGGGCATCTGAAATGAACAGACATTTCTCAGGCAAAGAAGTAAAAGCAGCAAATGAACATATGAAAAAATGTTCAACATCCTTGGTCATTGGACAGATGCAAATGAAAACAACACTGAGATTCTACCTCACCCCAGAAAGAGTGCCTGCTATCAAGAAATCAACCAATAACAAATGCTGGTGGGGTTGTGGGGAAAAAGGAACCCTTCTTCATTGTTGGTGGTAGTGCAGACTGGTGCAACCGCTGTGGAAATCAATATGTAGATACCTCAAAGAACTAGGATTAGAAGTCCTATTTGACCCAGCTATTCCTCTGCTTGGTATCTTCCCAAAAGAATTAAAAGAATAATACCACAGTGATATATGCTCACCCATTTTTATAGTGGCACAGTTTGTAATAGCTAAAACTTGGAAGCAGCCCAAATGCCCATCAACTGGAGATTGGATAAAGAAGATGTGGGTTTTTTTAAAAAATAAAGAATGAGAAACTAGAGGCATTTATAGCTAAGTGGGTGCACATTGAGGCCATGCTCCTAAGTGAAATAAATAGGACACACATGTGTAAATACAGAATAGTTTCTTTGGTGTAAAAGTGTAAATAAGTGTAAATAAACTAAAAGTGTAAATAAGGATCAAAATATATAGTTAATAATTTGAAATAGGAAGAAAAGTTCTAAAGGAGTAGGGAAAGTGGGAGGGGTAGGGGAAAGAAAAGAAGGGAAAAGAAAAAATATGAGAAAAGGAAAAAAATGGAAACAAAGTCTTTGTAAATAGGGAAGGGTGGAGGGGGTGAATTGCAGGGAAATGGGGAAAAATAAGAATTAAGTTACATCATGTAAAGGTACAAAATCCCAATGCTGAATGTAACTGTATTGAATACTGAAAATGGACCAATATACTTAATGGAAAAAAAGTAAAATATGTAATGAACTTAAAAAAAATAGATCCTTCCAAATAATGTACACAATTTAAAAAATGGGCAACTGAAATTCATAGCCAGTTCTCAAAAGATCTATAAATGATCTATAAAAAGATCTATAAATGATCTATAAAAGATCTATAAAGTTCTGTTCAAAATTTTCATTGTTTTATTACGTCTAGAATAAAATCTAGAAACTAAGATTCATATTCAAGACCATGAGTTTGTCCCTATCTACCTGCATCAAATTGTTTCTTATTTATTTATTTATTTATTTATTTATTTATTTATTTATTTATGTTTTTAATTTTTATTACTGCATTCTGCAGTACATATGATCACATTCTGCCTGTACATCACACATCTTAGTTCTGATTATGGCCCTTCCTTCTTTAACAGAGTCTGTGTAGTCCAGGCTGGCCTTGAGCTTGAGGCAATCCTCCTACCTCAGCCTCTATTGCTGGCACAACAAGTGTGTATCACCACACCTGGCTATGTCCCCTTCATTTTGGTGAGTGATTTCTGCTGTCTTTAACACATTTTCTGTCTGTTGGTGCTGAAGTGGGGTCACCTCCTCCCACACATGCTTGCTAACTTACATTCTTCACTTTTTTTTGTTTGCACAGTTGGGTAGCAGTCTCCCTGGGGATACCTCAGGAAGCAGCAAGAAGAACTTTAGGTTTATGGTTTTTTTGGTTCTGGGGATCGAACTTGGGTCCTTGCGCTTTTGTGGGGCAGGCAGCAAAATCACTGAGCTAAATCCCCAGCCTATTTCATGCTAATTTCTAGTTGTTGTTTTCTTTTCTTTTAAAGTTTAAACTGGCATATATATTTTTTATTTTTTTTATTTTTTTTTTTGGTATTAAATTCTTTTATTGGCACATTGTAGGTATACAACACAATTACATTTCTCATTGGGAATTATACCTTTACATAATGCATCTTGGTTCTTATTTTTTCCCCATTCCTAGCCCTCTCTTCACGCCCTCCTCCCTTCCCTATTTACAAAGACTTTATTTCCATTTTTTCCATTTCTCAGCATTTTTCCTTTCCCTTCTTTTCCTTCCCCTGCCCCTCCCACTACCCCTACCCCTTTGGACCTTTTATTCCTATTTTACATTATCGATTATTCATTCTAATCATGGGTACATTTTAGGTATACAATATAATGACATTCATCATTGGAAATTTGCACCTTTACATAGTCTCTCTTGGTTCTTATTTTTCACCCTTGCCCAGCCCTCCCTTCAACCCCTCCAGTCCTCCCTATTTACAAAGATTTTGTTCCTATTTTTCCATTTTCTCATATTAATCCCATTCCCTTCTATCCTTTCCTCTAGCCCTCCCACTTGCTTCCCCTTTGCCCCTTTTCTTCCTATTTCACTTTACCTATTATACATTTAGTCCTTATTTGCACTTTCAGTTTCTCACACCTGAGAAACAATTCAGTATTTACACATGTGTGTCCTATTTATTTCACTTAAGAGTATCGCCTCAATGTGCATCCACTTAGCTATAAATGTCTCTAATTTCTCATTTTTTATGGCTGAGTAGTACGCCATTTTATTAAAAAAACCACATTTTCTTTATCCAGTCTGCAGTTGATGGGCATTTGGGCTGTTTCCAAGTTTTAGCTATTACAAACTGCACTGCTATGAACATGGGTGCACATATATCACTGTGGTATGATTCTTTTAATTCTTTGGGGAAGATCCCCAGCAGTGGAATAGCAGGGTCAAATGGGACTTCCAGTCCTAGTTCTTTGAGGTATCTCCATACTGATTTCCACAGTGGTTGCATCAGTCTACACTAGCACCAGCAGTGGAGCAGAGTTCCTCTTTCCCCACAGCCCCGCCAGCATTTGTTATTGGTTGATTTCATGATAGCAGCCATTCTTTCTGGAGTGAAGTGGAATCTCGGCATTGTTTTCACTTGCATCTCTCAAATGACCAGTGATGTTGAGCATTTTTTCATGTATTTATTTGCTATTTCTACTTCTTTGTCTGAGAAATGTCTGTTCATTTCAGATGCCCATTTTTGGATTGGGTCTTTACATTTGGGAGGTCTGATCTTTTTAAGTTCTTTATAGATTGGAGATAGTAGACCTTTGTCCGAAGAAGAGCAGGTGAAGATTTTTTCCCACATTGTGGGTTGTCTCTTCACACTGCTGGTGGTTTCTCTTGCTGTGCAGAAACTTTTTTAATAAGAAGAGATCCCATTTGTTGATTGTTTGTGCTAGTTCATGGGCAACTGAGGTTTTGTTCATAAAATCTTTTCCTACACCAATGTCTTCAAGGGTTCTACCTAACCTCTGTTCCAACTGGTTCAGAGTTTCTATTTTAATATTTAGATCTTCAATCCATTCTGATTTTAGTTTAGTGCATGGTGAGAGATATAGGTCTAGTTTTAATCTTTGGCAAGTTGAAGCCCAATATTTCCAGCACCATTTATTAAAGAGGCTATCTTTCCTCCAGTGAGGGTGTTTGTCTCCTTTGTCAAAGATGAGATGGCTGAGTGTGTCTGGCATTGTTTCTGCATCTTCTAATCTGTTCCACTGGTCCTCAAGTCTGTTTCTTTGCCAGTACCATGCTGTTTTTATCACAGTAGTTTGTAGGATAGTTGCAGGTTGGGGATTGTGGTACCCCCTACCATATCTCTGTTACCTACAATTGCTTTTGCTATTCTGGGTCTCTTCTTGCTCCAAATGAATTTTTGGATTGTTTTCTTGAGGTCTGTGAAGTATGCTGCTGGGATCTCAATTGGAATTGCATTCAATCTATATAGCAGTTTTGGAAATATGACCATTTTCACTATATTAATTCTTCCTACCCAGGAGCAGGGGATGTCTGTCCATTATTCTGATATCATCTTCAATCTCTATTTTCAGAATCCCATAGTTTTCAGAGACGAGGTCTTTGGTCTCTTTTGGTAGGATGATTCCTAGGTATTTCAGTTTTTTTGGATGCTACTGTGAAAGGAATTATTTGGCCTATTTCTCTCTCAGTGAGTCTGTCATTGGTGTAGAGGAATGCTATTGATTTTTGTGTGTTAACCTTGTAACCAGCTACTTGACTGAATTTGGTTATTAAGTCTAGAAGACTTTTGGTGGAGTTCTTGGGATCTTCTATATAGAGTATCATGTCATCTGCAAATAATGACAATTTGACTTCTTCATTTCCTATCTTTATTCCTTTTATTTCTTTCTCTTGTCTAATTGCCATGGCTAATGTTTCCAGAACTATATTGAACAAGAGTGGTGTTAGTGGACATCCTTGTCCTGTTCCTGATTTTAGTGTGAAGGATTTCAGTTTTTGACCATTTAGTATGATATTGGCTGTTGGTTTTTCATAGATGGCTTCTATCAGTTTGAGGTAGAGACCATCTATTCCAATTTTTTGTAGGGTTTTTATCATAAATGCATGTTGGATTTTGTCAAATGCTTTTTCTGCATCTATGGAGATAATCATATTGTATTTGTCCTTGGCTCTATTGATATAGTGTATTACATTAATTGATTTTTGTATATTGAACCATCCCTGCATCCCTGGGATGAATCCCACTTGATCAGGGTGTATGATCTTCTTGATGATCTTCTGTATTCTATTTGCCAGTATCTTATTAAGGATTTTTGCATCTATGTTCATTAGTGAGATTGGCCTATAGTTCTTTTTTTCAGTTGGGTCTTTCTCTGCTTTGGGGATCAAGGTGATGCTTGCTTCCAGGAATGAATTTGGGAGTATTGCTTCCCTTTCAATTTCACTGAAGAGTTTCACCAGTACTGGCAGCAGTTCCTCTCTAAATGTCTTGTAGAATTCAGCAGTGAAGCCATCAGGGCCTGGGCTTTTCTTAGTTGATAAGTTTTTAATTACATTTTCAATTTCATTGGTTGATATTGGGTTGTTCAGAATTTTTAGGTCTTCTTCATCCAACTCTGGTATTTCATATGTATCTAGAAATCTGTCCATTTCTTCTGTATTGTCCATCTTATTGGCGTATAGGTTCTGGAAGTAGGTATTGATGATCCTCTGGATTTCTGCTGGGTCTGTTGTCATTTCACCCTTTTCATTCCTAATTGCATGGATTTGGGCCTTTTCTTTCCTTTTTCTGACAAGGTTGGCTAAAGGTTTGTCAATTTTGTTGATTCTTTCCAAGAACCAACTCTTGGCTTCATTGATTTTTTGTATCATTCTCTTAGTCTCCATTGCATTGATTTCTCCTCTGATCTTTATAATTTCCTCCCTTGTATGAGCTTTGGGGTTGTCCTGCTCTTCTTTTTCTAGAAGCTTGAGGTTCAGCATCAGGTTGTTTAATTGCGCTCATTCTGTTTTCCTAATATGCGTATTCACTACAATGAATTTCACTTGTAAGACTGCTTTCATTGTGTCCCATAGATTCCGATATGTTGTATTGTCATTGTCATTTAATTGAAGGAACTGTCTGATTTCTTCTTTAATTTCCTCTGTGACCCATTGGTTATTCAGAAGTGTGTTGTTCAATTTCCATGTGTTTATGAAATTCTTTGAGTTTCTTTTGCTATGGATCTCCAATTTCATTGCACTATGGTCTGATAATATACAGAGGATAACTTCTATTCCTTTGCACTTACTTAAATATGTTCTATGTGTGAGTATGTGGTCTGTTTTGGAGAATGACCCATGTGCAGCTGAGAAGTATGTTTATTCTGATTTTGTGGGGTGGAAGACTCTGTAAACATCTGTTAAGTTCATTTGTTCAAGGGTTCGATTGAGTTCTAGTATTTCATTACTTATTTTTTGTCTAGTTGATCTATCTATTTGTGGCAGTGGGGTGTTGAGGTCCCCCACTACAATTGTATTAGTGCATATATGACTTTTCATGTCCGTTAGTATTTGTTTTATATAGTTGGGTTCACTAGTGTTTGGTGCATAGATATTTATGATTGTCATCTCTTCCTCTTGGATTGTTCCCTTTATAAGGATGTAGTGTCCTTCTTCGTCTCTCTTAATCAGTGTTGGTTTGAAATCTACTTGATCTGCAAAGAGGTTAGCCACTCCTGCTTTTTCTCAGGTTCCTGTCACATGCAGTATTGTTTTCCACCCTTTAACTTTTAGTCTATGAGTTTCCTTTTGAATTAAGTGTGTTTCTTGTATGCAGCATATTGTTGGATTTTGCTTCTTGACCCATTCTGCCAGTCTATTTCTTTTGATTGGTGAATTGAGACCATTAACATTGATGGTTATAACTGAAGTGTATTGACTTGCCATTGCCATGACTTTTTCTTTTTGTTGGGTTCTCCCCCTTTCCATTTAATTTCTTGTCATGCCAGATGGGCTCATTCTGCTTTGCTTCCTGGGGTTGTGATCCTCAATGTCTGTTTCTAGGCTATTGTGTAAAATTCTTTGGAGTGCTGGTTTGGTATTCATGAAGTTCCTAAGGTGCTCTTTGTCATGAAAGTATCTTATTTCTCCATCCATTTTGAAAGATAGTTTTGCAGGGAACATCGATCTGGGTTGGAGGCTGTTTTCTTTTAGGGCTTGGAATATGTCACTCCAAGCTCTTCTTGCCTTGAGGGTTTGTGTTGAGAAGTCTTCTGTGATTCTGATGGGCTTTCCTGTGTATGTGATTTGTTTTTTTTCTCTGACTGCTTGGAGAACTTTGTTCTTCTGTTGTGTTTCTGGAATCTTAACAATTATATGCCTATGTGTCAATTTTTTTTGATTAAGGCTATTTGGAGTCCTATATGCCTCACTTATCTGTATGTCAAGCTCTTGTCCCCTGCTTGGGAAGTTTTCTGCCATTATTTCTGTGAAGAGATTTTTTTATGTCATCTGCACTGTCTCCTGTTTCTTCATTGAGCCCAGTCAGTCTTATGTTATTGTTCTTTGCATTGTCTAGCAGCTGCTGGATTGATTTCTTATATTCCCTTATAATTTTGAAGCAATTTTTCTTTTCCTGGTCACTAATTGCAATCTTATCTTCTATATCTGAAATTCTGTCCTCACATTGGCTCATTCTGCTGTGTAGACTTTCAATGGAGTTTTTCATGTCCTGGAAATCTATTTGCATCTGTTTTATGGATTCTATTTGTTTCTTATGTTGGGATCCCATCATGTCCCTCAGCTCCTCTCTAGATTTATTAATCATGTCTTGCACTAGGGGCACAATTTCTCCTATTATCTGAGAAATTATTTCTGATTTCATTTTTTCCAGATCCCCTTTTGTTGCCAGTTCAGTGTGTCCAGGTGGTTGGGTATCCGAGTGTTCCATCTCATTTCCCTTTGGGGTTGCTGTAGGTGATCTGGAAGTCTGGTTTTGAGACTTATTTATTTGTTTTCTCATTTTGACTGGGGCAGGGGGCTATTAGCGCCTGCACGGATTACCTCCTCTGAGCTGGGTGAGGTGGGACAGGGGCCGTGAGCAGTGGTAGGGATGGTGACCCAAAAGCCCTTTCCTGTGGGCTGGAAGCAGAGGGAGGGATGGTGGCTGGGAAACCCCTTTCTCTGGACCAGGAGCAGTGGGATGGTGGCTCAGAAGCCCCTTCCTCTGGGCCAGGAGCAGCAGGACAGAAGGTGGCCCAAAGCACTTTCCTCTGGGCTGGGAGCAGCGGGAGCGATGGTTACCAAGAAGCCCCTTCCTCTGGACCAGGAGCAGTGGGACACAGTACCTTGGTCTGGTGGTCTGGTGTCCTCTGTGTCTTTGTATTGTGGAATCAGGTGGCTGCCTGTCTGCAGTGGGGTGATTCAGTGTCTTCTGCCTGACTCAGGACCTCAGTAGGGCATGCACAGATCTGCCTGTCTGCAGCGGGCTGATTCAGTGTGTGTTCTGTGCAACTGGGGACCTCGGTAGGGTGTTGCATATATATTTTTAAAATTAAGGCTTGGGTACACTTTAGATATACATAATGATCACATTCATCATAGGGAATTTATACTAGTACATAATATATCTTGATTCTTTTTTCTCCAATCCCCTCTCCTCCCTTCAAGCCCTCTTCCCCTCCTTATTCTTTTCCCCCATTAAATTCATTGGTACATTTTAGGTATAAAATACAGTTACATTCATCATTGGGATCTTGTATCTTTACATGAGTATCTTGGTTCTCATTTTTTCCCCCTTCTCCTGACTTCCCTTCACCCCCTCCACCCTTCCCTATTTGCAAAGACTTTGTTTCCATTTTTTTTCTTTTCTCATATTTTTTCTTTTCCCTTCTTTCCTTTCCTCTACCACTCCCACTTCCCCTACTCCTTTAGACCTTTTCTTCCCATTACACAATATCAGTTATACATTTTTCAAATTACAATATCAAAATTTGGAGGAAATTACCACAGATTTTACAGAATTTAAAAAGATATAGAAAGCATATTACAAAAATCTTTTTTGAAATAAACTTGACAACTTCTAAGAAGTACCTTGGAAGAGAAATTAATGAAACTAATACTGGAGGAAATATAAAATTTGAATAACACCTATTAAAGTGTATTCCTAGCTTGAAAACCTACCTATATGACAACAACAGGCTCATATACATTTTAACTGATAAATTATATCAAACATTTAAAACAGAAGAAAGAAGGCACACTTCTCTCCTCATTTTAGGAAATCAACATTGTGCTAATACTAAAACTGGACAAAAATAATAGAAGAAAAAAGTATGAACATAGATAAAAATTTGTTTAACAAAACTAGCTATTAGAAGTCAGATCTGACAGTATGTAGAAAGTGGTTTTATTATAGGGATGGCAGTGTTGGTTCAGCATTGGAAGATCCACCCCCATAAGTTATCATTTTAACAGAGGAAAGGAAAAAGCCATATGATCGTGTCACTACTTGGAGAAAAAGTATTGGACTAAATTCTACAGCTGTTCATAGTAAGATATTAGGAGACTAGAAGTAGAACACAATCTTCTCAGTAGATTAATGACATGTACTCCATACTTCCAGCAAAAATGCCTAATATGAATGGAGAAGATACAATGCTTTCTCCCTAAGTTGGGGAACAAGGGCAGATATGCTTATCCTTCATCTGCCCATTTAACTTTGAAACATAGGCCCAAACCAAAATAGTCTGGCAATAAAAAGACACAATTAGCACATGATTGGCAAGGTGGAAGTAAAATCTTTATATGTAGATGAAATGATCATCTACAGAGAATATACTAAGAAATCTCTAGGAGCCCCTAGAACTTGTATCTGAATTTAGCAGGATTCGAAAACACAAGGTATATATAAAAATTCAGGTCTATGTATACTTGCTATAAATGAAGTATTGGATATTGAAATTTAAAAGTTATGTAGGAGTGCAAAGGACCTTGAAAAGTAAAAAGAAAAATAACACTGTTGGAAGACATTTATTACCTAATTTTAAGACTTCCTCTAAAGCTACAGTAATCAAGGCAGTGTTGGTGTAAGGAAAGACATAAAGATCAATGGAAGAAAACAGAGAATCTAGAAATAGAACCACACATATATGGCCCAGTGAGTTTTCAAAGATTATTTAACATTAATCCTTTATAGAAAATACACTCAATTCAAGAGCAAAGGAAAAGATAGTGTTTTCAGCAAATGGTACTAGAACACCTGGTATCCGTATGTAAAAAATTAACCTTAACTCTTTATTTCCATACATAAAAGTAACTTGAAAAGATCTATGAACCTAAATATGAAAGACTAAAAGTATAAAACTTTAAGAAGAAATTATAAGGGAAAATGTTCATGAACTTAGGGTAGGCAAGAATTTCCTAGGATACAAAAAACATGATGTATAAAAGAAAAAAATTGATAAATGAGATTCCATCAAAATTTAGAACTTTAAATGACAACATTAGGAAAATGAAAAGTAGTCCTAAATAGATCATATTTATAATACATAAAATCTAAGACCAGAATATATAACGAACCCTTACAGCTCATTAATAGATAACCCAATTAAAAAGTAGACACAAGAAGATGATAAATAGCCAGTACAGATATATATTGACTTATTGTTGGCATCAATTTTTCTTTTTGTTGGATTCTCCCCCTTTGTATTTAATTTCTTGTTGCACCCAATGGATTAATTCTGCTGGGCTTTCTGGGGTTGTGACCATTATTGTCTTTTCCTAGGATATTGTCTAAAATTTTTGGAGTGCTGGTTTGTTATTCATGAAGTTCCTAAGGTGCTCTTTGCATTAAAGTATCTTATTTCCCCATCAATTTGAAAGATAGTTTTGCAGGGTACATCAATCTGGGTTGAAGGCTGTTTTCCATTAGGGCTTCGAATATGTTACTCCAAGCTCTTCTAGCCTTGAGGGTTTGCATTGAGAAGCCTGCTGTGATTCTGATGGGCTTTCCTTTGTATGTGGTTTGTTTCTTTTCTCTAACTGCTTGTAGAACTTTGTTCTTCTGTTGGGTTTCTGGAATCTTAACAATTATATGCCTATGTGTAGTTTTTTTTGATCAAGGCTATATGGAGTCCTATATGCCTCACTTATCTGTATGTCAAGCTTTTTTCCCCTGCTTGGGAAGTTTTCTGCCATCACTTCTGTGAATAGATTTTTATGTTATCTGAACTCTCTCCTCTTTCTTCATTGACTCCAGTCAGTCTTATGTTATTGTTCTTTGCATTGTCTAGCAGCTGCTGGATTGATTTCTCATGGTCCCTTACAATTTTAAAGCAATTTTTCTTTTCCTGGTCATTAATTGCAATCTTATTTTCTATATCTGAAATTCTGTCCTCAGATTGGCTCATTCTGCTGTGTAGACTTTCAATGGAGTTTTTAATCTCCTGGAAATCTGTTTGTATCTGTTTTATGGATTCCATTTGTTTCCTATGTTGGGATTCCATCATGTTCCTCAGCTTCTCTATTTTTTAATCTGTGCCTTCTCTAGATTTATTAATCATGTCTTGCACTATAGGCACAATCTCTGCTGTTATCTGAGAAATCATTTCTGATTTCATTTTTTCCAGATCCTCTTTTGTTGCTAGTTCAGGGAGTCCAGGTTGTTGCATATCAGAGTGTTCCATCTTGTTTCCCTTTGGGGTTGCTTTAGGTGATCTGGAAGTCTGGTTTTGAAACTTGTTTACTTGTCTTCTCATTTTGATGGGGGGTGGGCGGGGAGCTACTGGGTCCTGTGCAACTCACCTCCTGTGTGCTGGGGGAGGGGGAGGTTTGGTGACCTGGAAGTCTCCTCCTGGGCACTGGGGAAGGGAGTGGTATGGCTGCCTCTAGTTGTTGTTTAATCACACAGATCTCTGTGTGCCACAAAGAGCCCATATTCATTCCAATGTCTCTGTGAGCACCTATGCTGCTTCTTTTGGGGGATTACTACCTGTTCTCCTCTACTGGTCTGTCCTCCAAGTTTCAGCCAGAGGGCTGTCAGCTCTCTGGACCTCCCCTTAACTCTTTTAGACTCAGGGGCTACAGCAGCAAACAAGCTGGACAATGTCTCTGCTGTTGCAAAGTATATAATCTAGCAGGGGAACAGACAATAACTAGATACACAAAGAGGTAACTGCACACTGGACTGATGTGTAATCTCACAGTACAGCCTCTGTCCCCAGCAGCCTGTGGCAGAACTCTCCTGCTATGCAAGCTGTGTCATCACTGGGGTTACAACCCAGGCATTGGATGTCAGGAACTCAGCATCCCTAAAATTGCTATAGATGCCAACTTTCTCAACTTTATTGTCACATTCTTTGCTCTGCCTGAAAGTGAAATGCCCAGTTGCCACTTGCATCAGGGAAATAGATTTCCAATACTTAGCTTGTTTTTCTTTTTTAAAAAATTAACTTCAAGTATTTAATTACCTCAATTTTTCTTTTTTATTAGTGCATGGTTGCAATACATAATGATCACATTCATCATGTGTAGCTGGTACATAACATAACACATCTTAGTTCTTTTTATCACCTTACCTTTGCTTCCTCTGCTTCCATCTCTTGGATCCCTTCTCCTACTTCTTTTGTACATGGTTTTAGTACATAATGGTCATGGTCCCTGTAGGGACTTGGTATATGTACTCAACACACCACAATTACTTTTTTAAAAAATCCCATTTCCATCCCCTCCTTCTCTCCTCCCTCTGTCTTTCTCATATGCTAAAGATCTATCTTGCCATTTTCTATTGTCATTTATTTTGCTCTTTATTTATATTCTAGGTGTCTCATATAAGAGAAACCATGCAATATTTAATCTTGTGTGTTTGATTTATTTCACATAACATTATGGTTTCAAGATGTATCCATTTTCCTACATATGCTCAAGTTTATCCTTCTTCATTGCAGAGTAGTAATCCATTGTGTATCAATACTACAGTTTCTTTATTCATCTGTCAATAGACATATAGGCCATTTCCAAATATCTTGTTTCTTTACATTATGAATTAAATGTGTTTATAAGTTTTTATCATTGTCAGAAGAAAGTTTAGCAGTCACTCTAATTTCTCCTCAAACTGGTGCTAAGAAAGCACTAACCTATTTTCTGTCTCTATAATTTTTTCAATTTTGAACATTTCATATAAATGGAATCATATTTAAAAACCATTATAATAAGAGCATTTCATTGTTAAACCTAATTTGCTTCCATCCTAGATGCATAGGCTAGTGGGAAAATGGGTTTTCAGGATTTTATCTTAGGGAAATGTTGTGGGCTAGACCTTAACATCCCCCAAATGCTCAATTGTTCAAATGAGTGGTCACCAATGCAGAGTGTTTAAATGTGTGAACGTTAGGAGGGCTCTGACCTCATAAATAGATTAATCTAGTTATAGATTCATAGCTTAATGGGGTAATTGAACATGGTGGAATCTAGGCGGGGCCTAGATGGAGGCAGTAGGCCCCTGGAGTATGTTCCTGAAGGGTATGTTTTGTCACCAGCCTTTTCGTCTCTCTCTACTTTCTAGTAGCCCTGAGGCTACCAGCTCTATTCCACCATGCACTCCACACTGTGATGTTCTTCCTCACCACAGGCCCAGAAATGACAGAGCCAAGTGACCATGTACTGAAACCTCTGAAATCGGGAGCCAAAATGAATCTTTCCTCATCTTAAATTGATTTTCTTTGGTCTTCTGTCACAATGTCAGGAAGCTGGGTAACATAGAAAACAGGAAAAAACTGATAAAATGTAGAAAATATTCAACAGGTGACAAGAGGTCATGCACAAGAGGTCTCCACTAGTATGTGCCATGGACTCTCACTAGTTATAGCATTGCATGTTGGTAGTTTTTACTTTAGATATCATGTAGTTGAAAAGTATTCTTTCATTTTAGATGTAATAATTTCTCCACCTAAATATAACACAGTTCACTATATTTGCGAGTTCATGAATTTATCAGCTATCTGCATTTCTTCTAGAACAGGTCCTGGAACTGCATAGTAAGCTGTAATGGCTACAGAATATGATCCACATACTAATATACATGAGCAGCCCACTCATCTTACATTGTTAAACATTCATAATTTCTCTTCATAGAGAAAGAAATCTCATGATGCTACTCATTTAATGAGATTTACACGAATTATTTTTCATCTATATCTGGCAATGAAAAGAGATTGTTCTCACCATTTGTTAATGTAAGTCTTTAAAATAGCAATTTAATGGAGCTGAATAAAATATGAATTTTGCTTTGCCTATTGATTTTTTGAATTTAATTTTTCTTAGGTATAATTATATAAAGTAAAATAAGTCCATTTTCATATTTGAGTAGTTTTGACAATATATCCACCAAAATAATTACTAGCCACAATTAAAATATAAAACATTTCTATAACCACCAAAGTTCCCTCATGCCCCTTTTTTGTCATCTCCACCTCCACAGCCTTACAAAGTCATTGATATACTTTCTGGTAATGATTTTTTAAATTATTGAGGTAGAATTTCCATACAAGAAAATGCAACCATTTTAAGTGGGCAATTTCTGTAACCATTGATTTTTGTAAAAGTATAATTACTTTCACTATAGTATTTTACTCTTGAATTCCTAGTTATAATTATTGAACTTTAGAAAATTTGCCAATCATTTGGTTATACATGGAAACATGCAATATGTATTTATTTAGGTTTTCTATACCTACAAACTCACACACATAGTGACTTTATAGATTCTGCCTATAAATTATACAATATTCTTGATCCATAGACTATTCCTGAAGAATTACTGATATAAAGGCCAAATAAAGCAGATATAAAATTATGCTACTGAGTTAGAACTAAGCTATTAACTGATGTCACATAAACTTGAATCATGAGGCTCCTGAAACATAAATATTAATGAAATTCCTAGCTGACCACTGCTATAGAATTATTTTAGAGGCAGTAGAGTATAAATCTTAAGTAAACAAATGGACAAATCTATATACACAATGAGTGATTCAATGTTTGATGTGTGTGTGAGGGGGTAGATGCTGTACATGTCATATGTAGTTCAGAGACTTCCACTATGGCATAATTCTGAAAAAGCTTGAGAGGAAATAGGGTCTGTTTTATTGCATTTCTAAGAAACATCTTATTATTAAAAGTCACATAATTCCTCAATGGAAAAATGTAGGTTAATATGCTAGAAGTTTCAAGATCTTAACATCAAATTGTTTCCTCCTGCAGAGATTTCAATAGAGTATATTCTCTATTATTCTAAGGGTATTTTAAAGTTATGGGCAAAATCAAATCTAAACTTTCTTATTCTTTTGTTTACACACCCCCAGTTACCTCTGTCGCTGGTCCATGACCTTATAATCATACTTGGTATATTTATCATGGTTTCCAAAGGTAAACCAAAGCCCAAGAACAGAAGTACAAAGCAAGATGTTGGTGGAGCCACCAGGCTCACTCTCAAAGCAGTCGTGTGGTACCATGCCTTTGCTGCATGAGCAATTATTTTCTTCTCTGCCAGTGAGCTATTAATTCCCAGTAAAGATTGATTTATAATCAATAGTACTTTACACAATGCAAAATAGGTTTCATAATTAATTGATTGTGTTATATCTGATTCTCAATATAAAATCTTGTTGTATTGGAGAAATGCTTGAAGTTTGGTCTTCGGTGTAATTAGAGTATATGAAATACATTTGGGAGTGTGCTCAGATCTTTGTGTGTCATGCATGTTAAGAAATTTTTCTTTGGAAAGCAAAAGCAGGTGATCAGTTGATGAAGTTCAGGGAGGATAGAGAACTAGCATAAGATGTGAATTCAGATAAAGCTTGCTGGCACAAGTGAGAATATAGATTGATATATTGAAAAATGATGAGAGAAAACACTGAAGAAGCCATTAGGATAATGAAGACCTAAAGCAGTAGGAAAGTAAAGGAGGGAATGATTTAGAGCAATAAGAGCATAGCCTGGGTTAATTTAGTAACAAATTTGATGTGTGTGTGTAGGTGTGTGTACATGCATATGTGTACATGTGTGTGTATGTGCATTTATGATTGTGTAAGGGGTATCTCTATTAATTTCTATCTTTCAGATTTAGGGCCACCACATAAGATGAAAAAGACAGAAGGAGGAGAAGCAGGAGCATGTGGTTCTGAGGGGGAAGGCAGAAAGAAGATGCCTCATTCATGGATTTAAGGTTCAGTATATATGGAGGGCCAAGGGCAAACTCTCAGCAGGTAGCCTGAACCTATAAGAATTATGTGAAAGATACAGGTCTTTACAAAATAAATCTTTAAAATCGTCCTATGGGTTGTACTGAATTTCCTCCCTATTCTCTTTCTCTTGGAGAACTCCTTCTTAGAGTTCTCCATTCTCTTTTCAATTTAAGCTCTTTGTGTTCTGTTGTTATGGAACAGCTTAGAAATATTCTTAACTGCTTTCCTCCCCAAGTGCTTAATTTCTTTAGTCATGGTTCACTTCCTTGCTTTGTTGAAGCATATCCCCAAATGACCTTCTCAGTAAGTTTTTGAAGTTCTTACATGCATTAGAACACCTATATTTTGTCCTTGTATTTCATTATTTTGCTTGGGAGAGTATACTTAGTTAGCAATTTTTTTCTATAGAGCTTTGAAGGCATTGAACTTTATGTTCCATAACCCAGCATTATTCATAAGAAGACTAATGCTCTTGATTCTAATATGCAGTTTGAAGTCCGGTCCAAAATATTCAAAATAATCATTATATGGCAACTCATTAGGGATCTCACAATTGATAGCTGCTGCAGCCTCCTCCATCCAACAGCAAGCAACATTGCGGATTGTATATCCACCACCCCCAAGCATCAGTAACGGCAAGTTAAAAGTTTTTGCAACTTCTACACACTTAGCATGACCTTTGACTGTGGGATTGAAGCAATCAAGCCATCACCAGATAAAAAGTCTGCACCACACTGCAAAACCACCGCACTGGGCTGGTACATCGCCATCACCTTTGAGATAGTATGTTTAAATATCTGCCCATAAGACTCATCATCTATACCATCTCTCATTGGAAAATTGACAGCATAGTATTTGCTTTTCCCAGCACCAACGTCCCTCAAGTCTCCTGTGCCAGGAAAGTACTCTCCATATTTATGAAATGAAACAGTCATTATATGATCTGTTGTATAAAAAGCTTCTTCAACACCACCACCGTGATATCAGTATATGTATATCAATACACAAGACTCTGATAAAACTTTAGTAACTCAAGGATGGCAAGGACAATATCATTAACATAACATAATACTGACACTTCTGATTTTTTTGCATGACGTAATCCTCCAGCCCAGGTAACAGCCATATCAGTCTGCCATCAGTTTAACTTCACAGCCTCAGCAACGGTGCCACCAGTGGAGAGCTGACAAAATTCAGAGTCGATCGAACACTGGACAATCTGTCCCCAACATTAAATCTCTGCATGTGCTTACTGTACTCAGACATGTTATCTGGTCGAATGGGCCGTAGAAATTTGATACACTCATCACTATGGTGCTTCGTCATTTCTTCAGCAGCGGCTTTGTGAGGCCTATATATTTCCATTTTTCTGTATAAACCATAATTTAACAGCAAGTTATGAGTCACGCGGATTCTGTGAGGTTTCATGGGATGACCTTGTCCAGAGTAATAATTTCCAATATCACCGTACTATTAGTAGCAGACTTTCTTCTTGCCGCCTCCCTGACTGTACGCCACGGGTCCTGCCTCTGCCTCCAGGCTCCTCCTCCCGGTGCTGCTGCTGCTCTGCGCAAAGTGAGGGCTGCAGGCCGGCAGGGTGGCGCACCGCTGGGCGGGGTAGGCCGAGCTCCCAGGGCAGGCCGCTGGGCGTGGGCTCGCGACTGCCTGGCCAGGCCCAGAGCGCGAAACCGGGCGGCTCCGCTGACTAGCGACGCGGGTGGACCGCTGCTTTTTAGAAATCTCCTTTGTTGTAAAACTCCATAGAAGAGTTGGCTAAATTGGTTGTCTTCAATTTCGCTTCTCTCAGTTTCTCTTCGATGCCCCCCAGTCAAGGACTCCAAATAAATGATTCCTACCAAGGTAACCAATCATTTTCATAGTATTAAATTTGGTGACCAAGTCCCAGTCCTCATCTTGTTTTATCTCTCAACACATTTGACCCAGTTGGTCCATGAGTCTTGGATTTAACTCTTTACTTGGTTGGTATTGTTTCATTCTGCTTTGGTTGTCCTTGAACCTTGGTGGTCACCGCTTCTTAGTCCACTATTCCTCCTCCCTCCGACTTTGTCATGTTGAAGGACTTGGAATCAGTAAAGCTGGACTTTAAACCCAGACAATCTGACTCCATTGTCTTCACCCTTAATCACCCTCTCCTCTCAAGTGTGTTATTACATGATGATAATTTGCATTACAATGAATGCAAAATGTTGCCCTAAATTAATACGTATTCCCATACAATACGTTGACCTTTATCATTGGGAACTTCTACCTTTACATGATATATCTTGGTTATATTTCCCCCTTCCCCTGCCCTCCCTTCACCCCCTCCTCCCTTCCCTATTTACAAAAACTTTGTTTCCATTTTTTCCTTTTCTCATAATTTTTCCTTTCCCTTCTTTCCTTTCCCCTACCCCTCCCACTACCTCTACCCCTTTGGACCTTTACTTCTGATTTCACATTATCAAATAGTCATTTTAATCATTTTAATCCTTATTTACACTTTCAGCTTTTCACACCAGAGAAACTATTCGGTATTTACATATGTGTGACCTATTTATTTCACTTAAGAGTATGGCCTCAATGTGCATCTATTTAGCAATAAATGTCTCTAGCTTCTCATTCTTTATGGCGGAGTAGTACTACATTTTATAGAAAAACCACATCTTTATCCAGTTTTCAGTTGACGGGCACGTGGGCTGCTTCCAAGTTTTAGCTATTACAAACAGTGCCGTTATAAAAATAGGTGAGCATATATCACTGTGGTTTGATTCTTTTCAATCTTTTGGGAAGATACCAAGCAGAGGAATAGCTTGGTCAAATGGGACTTCTAATCCTAGTTCTTTGAGGTATCTCCATACTGATTTCCATAGTGATTGCACCAGTCGGCACTACCACCAATAGTGCAGAAGGGTTCCTTTCTCCCCACAACACCACCAGCATTTGTTATCGTTTGATTTCTTGATAGCAGCCATTCTTTCTGGGGTGAGGTAGAATCTCAGTGTTGTTTTCATCTTCATTTCTCTAATGACCAGTGATGTTGAATATTTTTTCATATGTTTATTTGCTGTTTTTACTTCTTTGCCTGAGAAATGTCTGTTCATTTCAGATGCCCACTTTTGAATTGGGTCTTTAAATTTGGGGGGGGGTCTGAGTTTTTAAAGTTCTTTATAGATCCTAGATGTCCTTTGTCTGAGATACAGCTGCTAAATTTTTTTTCCCACATTGTAGGTTGTCTCTTAGCTTGTTGGTGGTTTCTCTTGCAGTGCAGAAGCTTTTTAATAAGATGAGATCCCAGTTCTTGATTTTTTGTGCTAGTTCCCATGGTATTGAGGATTTGTTCATAAAGTCCTTTCCTATGCCAATGTCTTTGAGAGTTCTACCTAACTTATCTTCCAGCAAGTTTAGTGTTTTTATTTTAATTTTTAGAACTTTAATCCACTTCAATTTTAGTTTAGTGCATGCTGAAAGATAGGGGTCTAGTTTTAATCTTTAGCAGGTTGAAATCCAGTTTTTCCAACAGCACTTATTAAAGAGACTATCTTTCCTCCAGTGAGGATGGTTGGCTCCTTTGTCAAAGACGATATAGCTGAGCATGTCTGGAGTTGTTTCTATATCTTCTAGCCTATTCCACTGATCCTCGGGTCTGTTTCTTTGCCAGTACCATGTTTTTTTCATCACAGTAGCTTTGTAGTATAGTTTCAAGTTGGTGATTGCGATAACCTCTGCCATGTTTCTGTTGCCTAGAATTGCTTTTGCTATTCTAGGTCTCTTCTAGTTCCAGATGAATTTTTGCATTGTTTTCTCTAGATCTGTGGAATATACCGTTGGGATTTCAATTGGTATTGTATTAAATCTATACAGCAGTTTTGGAAGTATGGTCATTTTCACTATATTAGTTCTTCCTATCCAGGAACAAGGGATTTCTTTCCATTTTCTTGTATCCTCTTCAATCCCTTTTTTCAGAATGCTGTAGTTTTCAGTGTAGAGGTCTTTTGGTTCCTTCATTAGATTGATTACTAGATATTTCATTTTTTGTTATGCTATTGTGAAAGGAATTATTTCCCTAATTTCTCTCCCAGTGAGTCTGTTATTTGGGTGCAAGAAGGCTACTGATTTTTGAGTGTTGACCTTGTATACAGCTACTCTACTGAATTTGTTAATTAAGTCTAGTAGTCTTTTGGCAGAGTTTTTTTGATCTTCTATGTAGAGTATCATATCATCAGCAAATAATGACAGTTTAATTTCTTCCTTTCCTATCTTTACTCCTTTTATTTCTTTCTCTTTTCTAATTTCTGTGGCTAATGTTTCCAGAACTATAATGAACAGGAGTGGTGATAGTGCATATCCTTGTCTTGTTTCTGATTTTAGTGTGAAAGTTTTCAGTTTTTGACCATTTAGTATGATATTGGTTGTTGGTTTTTCATAGATAGCCTTAATCAGGTTGAGATAAAGACCTTCTATTCCAATTTTTTGTAGGGTTTTTTAAAATCATGAATGGGTGTTGAATTTTATTGAATGATTTTTCTGCATCTATTGAGATGATCATATGGTTTTTGTCCTTGGCTCTGTTAATATAGTGTATTACATTTATTGAATTGCATATGTTGAACCATCCTTTCATCCCTGGGATAAATCAGACCTGGTCAGGATGTATGATCTTCTTGATGACCCTCTGTATTATTTTTTTGATATTATTAATTTTATTACTACATTTTAGGTATACAAAATAATGACATTCATCATTGGGAATTTGCACCTTTGCATACTCTATCTTGATTCTTATTTTTTTCCCCATTCCCCTGCCCTCCCTTCAACCCCTCCACCCCTCCCTATTCACAAAGACTTTATTTCCAGTTTTTTCATTTTCTCATATTAATTCCATTCCACTTTTTGCTTTCCCCTACCCTTCCCACTTTCAATTTGCCCCTTTTATTACTATTTCCCATTATCTATTTTACCTTTTAGTCCTTATTTACACTTTTAGTTTCTCACACCAGAGAAACTATTCAGTATTTACACATATGTGTCCTATTTACTTCACTTAAGAGTATTGCCTCAATTTGCATCCTTTAGCTATAAATGTCTCTAATTTCTCATTCTTATTGCTGAGCAGTACTGCAATTTATAGAAAAATCACATGTTCTTCATCCAGTCTCCAGTTGAAGGGCAATTGGGCTGTTTCCAAGTTTTAGGTATCACAAACTGTGCTGCTATGAACATGGGTGCACATATATCACTGTGGTATGATTCTTTTAATTCTTTGGGAAAGATACCCAGCAGAGGGATATCTGGGTCAAATGGGACTTCCAGTCCTAGTTCTTTGAGGTATCTCCATACTGATTTCCACAGTGGTTGCACCAGTCTACTCTCCCACCAGCAGAGAAGCAATGTTCCTCTTTCCTCACAGCCCTGCCAGCATTTGTTATTGGTTGATTTGATGATAGCAGCCATTCTTTCTGGGGTGAGGTGGAATCTCAGTGTTGTTTTCATTTGCATATCTCAAATGACCAGTGATATTTTTTTCATATGTTTACTTGCTATTTCTACTTCTTTGTGTGAGAAATGTCTGTTCATTTCAGATGCCCATTTTGGATTGAGTCTTTAAATTGGGAAGGTCTGATCTTTTTAATTTCTTTATAGATTCTAGATAGTAGTCCATTGCCTGAGGAACAGCAGATAAAAATTTTTTCCAAAGTTGTGGGTTGTCTCTTCACACTGCTGGTGATTTCTCTTTATGTGCAGAAGCTTTTTAGTAAGAAGAGATCCCACTTGTTGGTTGTTTGTGCTAGTTCACAGGCAACTGAGATTTTGTTCATAAAATCTTTTCCTACACCAATGTCTTCAAGAGTTCTACCTAACCTCTTTTCTAGCCGGTTCAGCATTTCTGTTTTAATATTTAGATCTTTAATCCATTTCGATTTTAGTTTAGTGCATGGTTAGAGATACAGATCTAGTTTTAATCTTTGGCAAGTTGAAACCCAGTTTTTCCAGAACCATTTATTAAAGAGGCTATCTTTCCTCCAGTGAAGATGTTGGGCTCCTTTGTCAAAGATGAAGTCGCTAAATGTGTCTGGAGTTGTTTCTGCATCTTCTAATCTGTTCCACTGGTCCTCAGGTCTGGTCTGTTTCTTTACCAGTACCATGCTGTTTTTATCACAGTAGCTTTGTAGCACAGTTTCAAGTTGGACATTGTCATACCCCTTGCCATGTCTCTGTTGCCTAGAATTGCTTCTGCTATTCTAGGTCTCTTTGTTCCAAATGAATTTTTGGATTGTTTTCTCAAGGTCCTTGAAGGATGCTGCTGGAATTTCAATTGGGATTGCATTGAATCAGTAACATTTTTTTTTTTTTTGGTACTGAGGATTGAACTCGGGTCCTTGTGCTTGCAAGGCAGGCGATGGAACCACTAAGCTAAATCCCTGGCTGCATTGAATCTATATAGCAGTTATGGAAGTATGGCCATTTTGGCTATGTGGATCCTTTCTACCCATGAGCAAGAGATGTCTTTCCATTTTCTGATATTGCCTTCAATCTCTCTTTTCAGAGTGCTATAGTTTTCAGAGAAGAGGTCTTTGATTTCTTTTGTTAGGTTGATTTCTAGGTATTTCAGTGTTTTAGATGCTACTGTGAAAGAAATTGTTTGTCCTATTACTCTCTTAGTGAGTCTGCTGTTCATGTATAGAAAAGCTATTGATTTTTGTCTGTTGCCCTTGTATCCAGGTACTTTACTGAATTTGACTAAGTCTAGAAGACTTTTGGTCGAGTTCTTGGGGTCTTGTATATAGAGTATCATGTCATCAGCAAATAATGACAATTTGAAGTCTTCATTTCCTATCTTTATTCCTTTCTCTTTCCAATTGCCATGGCGAATGTTTCCAAAACTATATTGAACAGAAGTGGTGATAATGGACATCTTTGTTTTGTTTCTGATTTTATTTATTTATTTATTTATTTATAAAAATTTATTTATTTATTTTGGTACCAGGGATCGAACTTGGGTCCTTGAGCTTGCTCAGCAGGCGGCAAAACCACTGAGCTAAATCTCCAGCCCTGTTTCTGATTTTAGTGTGAAGGATTTCAGTTTTTGACCATTTAGTATGATATTGGCTGTTGGTTTTTCATAGATGGCTTTTATCAGTTTGAGGTAGAGACCATCTATTCCAATTTTTTGTAGGGTTTTTATCATGAATTCATGTTGGATTTTGTTGAACCCTTTTTCTCCATTTATTGAGATGATCATATGGCTTATGTCCTTGGCTCTGTTAATATAGTGTATTACATTTATTGATTTGCGTATGTTGAACCATCCCTGCATCCCTGGGATGAATCCCACTTGGTCAGGGTGTAAGACCTTCTTGATGATTTTCTGCATTCCATTTTCCAGTACCTTATTAAGGATTTTTGCATCTATGTTCATTAGTGAGATTGGCCTATAGTTCTCTTTTTTGGTTGGTACTTTCTCTGCTTTGGGGATCAAAGTGATGCTTGCGTACAGGAATGAATTCAGTAGTATTGCTTCCCTTTCAATTTCATTGAAGAGATAAACAGTAGTGGCAATAGTTTCTCTTTTAATGTCTTGTAGAATTCAGCAGTGAAACCATCAGGACCTGAGATTTTCTTAGTTGGTAAGTTTTTAATTATACTTTCTATTTCATTGATTGATATTGGGTTTTTAGAATTTTTAGGTCTCCATTTAATTTCGGAAATTCATACATGTCTAGGAATATGTCCATTTCTTCTACATTTTCCATCTTATTGGAGTAATGGTTCTCAAAGTAGGTATTGATGATCCTCTGGATTTCTGCTGGGTCAATTGTAATTTCACATTTTTCATTCCTTATTGCATCGATTTGGGTGTTTCTTTCCCTTTTTTATAAAGTTGGTTAAGGGTTTGTCAATTTTGTTTATTCTTCTGAAGAACTAACTCTTTGCATTGCAGATTTTTTAGTATCCATCTCTTAGTCTCCATTGCATTGATTTCTGCTCTGATCTTTATAATTTCCTCCAACCCTCTGTATTCTGTTTGCCAGTATCTCATTGAGGAATTTTGCATGTATGTTCATTAAGGAGATTGGCCTGTAGTTCTCTTTTTTTATTTGGGTCTTTCCCTGGTTTTGGAATCAAAGTAACAGTTGCTTCCAGGAATGAATTCAGAAGTATTGCTTTCCTTTCAATTTCATTGAAGAGTTTAAAGACTAATGGCAATAGTTCTTCTCTAAATGTCTTGTGGAATTCAACAGTGAAGCCACCAGGACCTGGGCTTTTCTTTGTTGGTAAATTTTTTATTACGTTTTCAATTTCCCTCATTGTAATTGGGGTGTTTAGAATTTCTATATCGTCTTCATTTAACTTTAGCAATTCGTATGTTTCTAGGAATCTGTCCATTTCTTCTGTTTTTTCTGTTTTATTAGAGTACAGGTTCTCAAATTAGGTATTGATGATCTTCTGGATTTCTGCTGGACCTGTTGTGACTTCACCTTTTTCATTCTTTTTTTTTTTTTTCTTGGTACCAAGGATCGAACTCAGGTCCTTGCACTTGTGCAGCAGGTGGTGAAACCACTGAGCTAAATCCCCAGCCACCTTTTTCATTCTTAATTGCATGGATTTAAGCCTTTTCTTTCCTTTTTTGATAAGGTTGGCTAAGAGTTTATCAATTTTATTTATTCTTTTGAAAAACCAACTCTTCAATTCATTGATTTTCTGTATCATTCTCTTAGTATCCATTGCATTGATTTTTGCTCTGATCTTTATAATTTCCTCTGTTGTGCAAGCTCTGGGTTTGTCATGCTCTTCTTTTTCTAGGAGCTTGAGGTTCAGCATTAGGTTGTTTATCTGAGTCCTCTCTATTTTCCTAATATGGGCATTCACTGCTGTGAATCTCCCTCATAGAACTGTTTTCATTGTGTCCCATAGATTGCTGAATGTTGTCCTGGCATTATCATTTATTTGTAGAAACTGTGTAATTTCTTCTTTAATTTCCTCTGTGACCTAGTGGTTGTTCAGGAGAGTGTTATTCAATTTCCATATGTTTGTGGGGGTCTTGTGGTTTCTTATCCTATTGATCTCCAATTTTACTGCACTATCATCTGATAATATACAGGGCGTAACGTCAATTCTTTTGCTTTTACTTAAACATGTTCCATGAGCTAGGATGTGGTCTATTTTGGAGAATGACCCGTGTGCAGCTGAAAAGAATGTATATTTTGATTTTGTGGGGTGGAGTACTCTGTAGACATCTATTAAGTCCATTGGTTCAAAAGCTTGGTTCAGTTCTAGAAACATTATATATATATATATATATATATATATATATATATATACACACACACACAAAACACAACAAAAATTCTCCCTCAGGATATGTCTCTTCTGTCCTGGTAGACAATGTGGGCAGCAGTGTGTGGGTCTAAGTTGATTATTCTCAGCAAGCCAGCTGTTGTCTACTGAAATTCAGGCTGATTTCTGGCTGCAAGGTTCTGCTGCAGGTTCCAGCTGTCCTCCCCATTAAGCGAGTCTGGGTTTCTGTGGAAGGTGCTGATCCCACCAACTTAGCAACCATGATGGTCCAGTGAGCTTTTATTGAAGAGATTTTCTTCACTTTCCCAATGGGCTTCAATTTTCATTGAGGAGCCTCAGGCTCTCTGCTGTTCACTTCTGCTCTATCTTCTGGGGCTCATAACCATGGCCTTTATGTTCCCCCTGGTGCCTCTGCTGCGCAGTGTGGTCTGGTGGCGGGGCTGCTGGTGTCTGCAGGACAGGTTCCGGCAGAGGTTCTTAGTTTCTACATTAGAATGTTTCTACTATTGGTCCCTGAAGTCTGAAGGGAAAAAAGGTCCAAATCCATGGAAGGTAATATGTGTATTATTTTCCTTCAGATTTTTAAAGGCTTAATTATAATGCTGTTCCATGAAATTTGAAGTCAGAAGATTTGGTGCATGACCTTGACTACCACTTACTAGCTGTTCTGATCTCAATCAAATCAGTCAATCTTCCTAAACCTCATTTGGAAAATGAGAGTAGTATTCAATCTATAGGAACATAATAGGATTAAATGAAATGGTGTGTGTAAGGACCTGAGGCTAGGTGCAGCCATGAATTGTGGTCTAGAGTGTTGTCTGTCTCCTCCAGACCACACGGAAGCAAAGGAGAATTGCTCTCTACTGCTGCAGGTTAAAGAAGACTATGATCAAAATTGTCTGGCACTGAATGCTTCCCCCAAGCTTTCAGTCAGTAAATGTTTTTCCTTGTGTTCTGTGTTGTGATGACCTCCTGACTAATAACAATGGAAGCGGAAATCATCACAAAAGAAGTAGGAGCTCTCAGGTTTACTTCCAATATTGTCTTTTGTTAGTGATCAGCAAAATATTGAATTGTTGGATTATAACACACAATTTTCAGGAAAACCTCTTGTAACTGGAAGACTGTGGGAGTCTATGATTTTAAAGTTCCAGGAGGGCAGGAAGAAGTGCTACCAGGTGGAAGATGTACCATTTCCCTGTAGGAGCTGACGTCAATGTCCTGCAGTTACTCACAGCTCCTGTTCTTCTGGAACAACGTCCTTCCTTCCTTCCTTTCTTCCTTCCTTCTTTTTCCTTCCTTCCTTCTTTTATTCAACAGATATTTAATGAATACTTACTTGGGAACATGCATTGATATATGTGCTGGAGATATATACAGTGATGAACATAGCAGACCAAATCTTTTCCATCCTGAGGTTTACAAACAAGTAAACAAATAAATAATAATATAAAAACAGGAGGTGATAGATGCTTTGGAGATAAATCAGAGTAAAATAATAGTGGTTCAGAGAACTGGGAATGATAGGAGGTCAGGGTCAGGGCAGCTATGCTAAAGTGAGATTTGCACATAGGCCTGAATCAAGGCAGAGAATGAGACTCTGAACTGTCAGGGAGAGCATCCTGGATGAGGTTTGTGCAAGTGCAAAGGCCCAGTGGCTTGAGTGTACTGGGGAAATATGAAGAGCAGTATTGCTGCCAGTATGAGTGGAGCAGAGAGAAGGCTGGGAAAGCGACTTGGAAATGTAGCTAGTGAAAGCCCTTATGAGTCATGCTGGGGACTTTCAATTTTACTCTAATGATTGTGGGGAGCAAAGCAGTGAAATGAATGGATTCATATTTTCAATAAGTTCCTCCTGGTGGCTTAATGGAGAAAAGCACCAAGACAGGGGAACAACAGGGAGCAGGAAGACACAGGCTTGGCCGCTATTCCTGGTTTTTGTTCCAATCATAGCTTTCCCTTGGGAATTGAAGGGATTATAGAGCAGAGAGAAGAGAAAAGAGCTAACAGAAGTGGTCAGGGCCAGGAGAGGCAGGAAAAATGGAGGGAAATAAAGTAAACAAAGGAGGGCCCCAGAAGGTTTAGGTTAGAGGATTCAGCTTTCTTTGCTTCTAATAAGTGTGAATGTTTGCCACAAATAAAGCTTTGACAAATAGAAATTTTTCCTGAAATTGTGGGAATGGGAGGGGCCTGGAACCACAGAGCAGTAAGAGATCTAGCTGCCAGGGCCAACCTTTTGGCTGCCTTTAAAAAATTCCTCTTGTTTTTGAGTGAATAGGCATTGTCTCGGGCCTCCTACAAAATATATAATATAGTTAAAGTATATCAGTAACAAAATTTTCTTTAGTTTTTCCATTTTTATTATAACATTAAGAATGTAGAGAAAAAAATTTCCACAAGGTGGGCTGCATGTTGGACTCAGCTGTGAAAGTACACAAATGTAGCCAGACACTAAAGAATGAATTGGGATTTTTAAATATAGTTTTTTTACTGGTGCACATTAATTTTATACAATATTGGGGTTTAATGTGCATTTTTATACATGCATATCACATAATTTGATCATATTCATCCCCCCTAGTATCCTTCCTTATAATTCCATTCCCTGTCTTCCCTTCCTTTTGTCCAATAATAGTCTCCCAACCCAGGAATATTAGGTGAGGGTGAAAAGGGTTCACACACTCCAGGCTTGTGAAGAGCACGTATTTGCTATTGGAATCTGTCTATGGAGGCTGCTAAACCTTGCTGCCGTCGTTCAAGGAACACCGCAGGTCAAGTAGCAGATGACAGCCTCACTGTCCTGCTTGTTACACTTCCTAATGACATGCTAATTATGACATGGCAAGGATGAGTGATGGACATCAGTGTCACGTCCTTGACTCCCTCCCTCGAGCTTCCTCCTTCTCTTCCACAGAGAGTTCAGGCACTGTTCGTGACAATGAAAAGATCCAGTAGCATGTTTTGATCAAGGTGTGAATGATATTTCATCTCCTCGATCTTGTGCCCTGGGGCTGCACAGTATGGGAAGGGACTGCAGCACTCAGCATGATTAACCAGTGACTGACTCACCCCGGAATTGGAAGTGCTGCCCAAGTCTGAGACTGATCATGCACCTTCAGAGCTTGTGCTTTATTAAAAGCCCTTTATCATAACTTGAAAAACCTGCTGGTTTCCACGTAAACCTCTGAGGTAGGCTGGTGTCTGTGTCATTCTAAATATGAATGTGTGGGGCTTGGACTCCTACGATGTTGCAGCAGAAGTTATTGGCTTAGTCAGAAAGAGAACTCTGAGGCTTTGTTTCACCAGATTATGGCCCTTCAAGTCACACAATTATGCTGACAAATAGAACAACCAGGGTAATGTGTTAAGAAGTGAGATAGAAGCCGCTGATGCACGCTGGAAGATAAAAGGCATCATTATTCACACAAAAAACAGCCTGTGCATGCTTTTAAGGCACCAAGGACAAATCAGTGAAGTTATAGATTCACTTCTTTGCTTGCTACTATTTGTGCTGTGTCTATTACTCAAACACCATCTTTGTGTTCGGGTTTCCATGTTGGTCCTTCTGGCTGGTAGAAACCACCTAGCAGTGCTTGCAGTTCCATGAGCAGTGTGAGGTTTCTCTATTTCATACTCAGAGGGCAAATGCTGAGCAGATAATTAACCAGGTGAAACAGGGTCCACTGCAATAGAAGTTTTAATAATCTCATTCTGCCTTTCTGTTTTAGGTTCTTAAGAGATAGGTTGCTCTCTGAGGAGACATTGAAGAGGAAAGAGAAGAGACTGATCTGTGATTTTACTAGATTCCCTGACATATTGGTCCACAAAAGAAGTATTTGTATGTTAGAGATATGAATTGAAGGTGAAGACTGAGGTGAAGAAAAGCTTGGGATTTGTGGTCCATAGAAGGAAATTGTGTTGCTTGGATCTGACACAGAAGATGTGAAAAAGAAGGTTCCACTATCTAGCTCCAGGTGCTGTTCCATCCAGGAGTGATGAAGGGAACAAAGACAAGTAGACACAATAGACATGAAGGGAGGCTTCTGAGCACTGACAGTATCGCAGCTTTGGGACAGACAGGGACGGGACCGACCTAGAATCCATTAATGCCGAGTGTGGGAGAACTGGGAAATTTTTCTCACCTCTGCAATCAAGAATGAGAACCAATATGAGAGGAAGAAAGGGCAGATGAATAGAGGATATAGACAAAGGCTGGGGAATTCTGTGTCAGGCCAGAGCGGTGCAAAGGTTCACGCTCTTGTGGTCCTCCTCCTCTCCAAAAGAATGTGGTAATAGAGGTGATACTTGTATAGCAATTCAATTTCCTGAACTTTCCCTGCACATCCTGATAATCAGAAATTGGGTATTTTGGAGAGGGTGAGAACAGAGGCTGAGTCAGGCCCCTCCTTTGTCTTCCATGGTTCCTTTTGTCACCCACGTGATTGTGCTTATAATATTGCCACTGTAGATGTGCATATCGATGTCCAGGCAGAGTTTCTGTGAGGGCAGGGGTCTGGTCAGTGTCTACAGTGTGTCTGGCACAGTTGCTGGGCACAAGATAAACTAAATGTTATTGGTTGTTCAAAGAAATGAATGGTGTATCTCGGAAAGAGCAGATAGATAGGAGCAAAAAAAAAAGATTTGTTCCCAGATCTCATCCTGTTGGTAATTTTTTGAGAGGCATGTGGTATCTGATTCAGTATGTGTGCTCTGGGCCCAGACTGTCTTAGCTCCAAATTTAGTTCTGTCCTCACCAAGCTGGGTCATCATAGGATGTTCCTTAATCTTTTCTATGAATGGGAAGAAGAATGTCCAAATTTTAGTTTTGGATCAAATTTGGCTACATGTATAGGAAACCCCAAATAAGAGTATTTTAAATAGGAGAAGGATTTATCTTCTTAATGAGAAGTGGTTTGGAAGAGAAGTGGTCTGGTCTAGGGCTACACAGCTGGGCTTCTGTGCAGCATGACCGAGAGGCCCTTCCTACCCTCTTTCCAGCCCTACTTGGAGTATGCCTACTGCTGTGGTCACCTGGCAGCTGATGAGGCTCCTGCTATTGCATCTGCTTTGCAGACAGACAGGAAGTTGAGCAAAAGACAAACCTAACATGCTGGTAGAATTGGCCTCTTTTCAAGGAGATTTATCAGGAATCTCAACCACAAGCTTGCATTTGTATCATGTTGGCCAGAACTGTGTCACTTGAACTGCCATCTGAATAGGAGTCCAGGAAATATGTTTTCTTTTTGACAGCTGGACATATTGCTGGCCCCACAATGAAAGATAATTATATCAGTAAAGAAAGAGTGGAGAATACATACAAGGTATGCAACTAACAATATTAAAGCAAGTCAAGACACACAGTTGGCACTCAGAAAGTGTAGCTGTACTCACATTTGAATTAAGCTTGCATAGTAGTGGAGAATGTATATGAATATGTAAAATGGGCCTCTGTAGACTTGAGCATCAGGTTAATAGTGTGTACCTTTTGGGTTGGGTTGTAGATCACAGGGAAGATTAATACTGGCATTATTATTGTGGATCTGAATATACATATTCACTCCATCCTTAACTGCAACTCTGAGAAGTAAGTATGGCTATTATTTCACTTTGTGGATGAGGAAATTGAGAGTTAAGAAAGGTTAATTAATTAGTTAATTAAGAAAGCATCAATTGGTAGAGCTTGGAAAGTTTGAAAATCCATCTGGCTTCAGAGTAAGCTTTTAATCAACAGTGTAAGTGAGAGAATATCTTTCAATAAAACAAATTTTTTTAAAAAACTCCTTTTCTCTAAAACTTTCCCAGTTCCCTGGATGGAATATGTTAACTATGGAATCTTACAAATTCCATTTTTAAACTTGTTGTGTCTCTGTGATACTATGTTCAAAATAAGGAGAATAAATAGCAGATGGTGATGTCGCTGGAAATATAATAAACCCAGTAAGGGACAGTACAGCCATTTTTCTGGCTGCAGGAAGTGCCTAATTTAGTGTTCCAGATATTATGAGATGACTTGGCAAATCACATTGGTTGGTGAAGGGATTATGCATTTCCAATCATTAAGCCTCACCATACAAATATGTTGACATCTAAGAGCTCCCTTTACAGGTGGAATTGAAATTCTCATCATTGTCAAAATGAGAATATGCTACTTATAAAAACATTTAAAGGCAATGCAATTATTCAAGAAAGGGAATTATAATCAGATTGCATGCATATATGAATATACACATATACATTTGTTCATATTTTACAGGTACATATTGTAAGCATTCATCCTTATAAAGGAAGAAAAAGTCTGATCGTTTTTGGAACATCTGTTGAGAGATGTTAACATTACCCAGGCACACTTCAAGGAAGACACAGATGGTAGGAAGACAGACACAGATGGTAGGTACTGACTGATCATGAAAAATACGTGCTGTCTACACAAGGTCAGGCAAAAGAAAACTAAGAGCTGTTTCCTGGTTAGGATGAAGGCAATTCAAATGAAAATGTCTGAGGGAAGGAGGAGGTAGCAATTATCCAGCTTGCCTATCCATTGCCAGATAATCATCAGTATTAACCCTGTCTGCAAAGGTGAAAGGAGGGGGAGACTTATCTCCTATTCCCTTTCTCTTGCCAAATGAATGAAGAAGTGGTTCTCCCCTGTACTTGCTTCTGATTGGCTACTTTTCCATCCATGAAAGGAGAAGAGAATAAGCAGGTGGGTTCACAGTTCCATACACATGAGACTGAGTGAGATTTCCTTGACAGTTCACCTGGTGGTGGTGGTGGTGGGGCTGCTTCATGTCTTTCTCCTCTCCTCTGTGCTATTAGTTCATGCCCCAGATGTTGACTTTGAGCTCTGGAAGCCCTTCTGCCAGGGTTGCTGGCTGCAGCTGGTAGCCACACATACTCAGCAATTAGTAGGTGTCATCCTGACTACTTCATGTCTTTTCTGTGGACTTTGTTGTGATTGCTCTTTTATTTATGTTTGGTTACAGTCATAAAGTAATTCCAAGAGCCTAATGAAGCTGCCAGTCCTCTGCAAGCCCTCTGTTGGTACATGTGTTCCCTGGGCGGGCTCACCAACTGAGATTGCTTTAGGGGTGAGTGGACATCATTTGCTGCTCTTGGGACAGGGAGAACCCCATAATGAAACAAAGCTCCATGAAGAAAACTACCTTGTTGCTGGGCATGGTGGTGCATTCTTGTAACCCCAGCACTCTGGGAAGCTGAGACAGGAGGATGGCAAGCTGAAGGCCAGCCTGGGGTACATAGCAAGTTGGAGGCCATCCTAGAACATAGCGAGAACCTGTCTAAGAAAACCAAAGCAAAATCAAAAATCTTGTGTAAGATGTTATTAATCTTGTTGAAATTATTACAGTAATAATCTTAGTTGGACAAAATCATGGAAATATAAGAAAACAATCTCCTTTTGATTTCAGTAGAGGAAAGAAATTTTTTCATCTTACTAGCTTGTCATTGCTTTGTAGTGTTTGAGAATGTGTGTAATTTCTGTGAAATATGTATTTCTCTAAGGCTAGCAGAGATGAATGGATAGAAAGAGGACAGTGATGCCTTTTTATTTTTTTCTCTTAATAGAAGTTTTACTTGCTAAGCTTTGCAAAAGCTTTTTAAAAGACATTCACTGGTATTTGGAATTTTTAAAACATCTGCTTTTTAAACATCTGTATTTTCATGACATTAGCACTTTTGTTTGAACAAAGCTGTTCAAATGTATTTCCATGGTAATAAGAAGAAAAATATTAAATCATGTTGTCAAATGTGATATTCTGATTATTAAAGGGAAATAGCTAACTTACACATTTTTGGCTATTCCGTTGTCTTTTATCTTTTCCCTTTAGAAATACATATACCTCATTAATTCAAATGATATTAATGAGCAATTTGTCATAGGTTAGTCTATGCAAAGTTTTCCTAGCTAGCTCTTTAATCAGTGATAGAGCAGATAGGTTGGGAAAAAAAGAAGACTATAGAAACAATGTTTTAAAGAATAATGAGAATGCCTTGTTTTTAGCTACATAGAATTATTAACTCTATACAGAAGTATTTTGGTAGTGTATTTGTATCTGCAAAACTTGGTAGCTACAAGGTTTTCTACTTTACCTACAAATACTTTATCCAGAAAATATGCTTTGTCGCAGGAACTGTGCTAGGTAGAGATATTAGAGGAAACCAGAGAGCTCTCTCCCTTCAGAAAGGTAAAAATCTAATGATATGATAGACAGGAAATAAATAAATCACAAAAAAGTAGCTTATAGTCTTGCATGCATAAACAAAGTGTTGTGGAGGTTATTAAGAAAATGAAAAAGGGCTAAAATATTCCTTGGGAGATGATATTTAAGAAGAGTTTTGGGAAAGAAGTAAGCTGTTCTGAGATAATGTATTCAGCCAATAGTACACTGGGCAGAAGGAATCAGGTCAGAGCCCCAGAGTTGTGACATGTTGTATGTGTCCACACTTGGTGGGTCTGAATGGCCTACAGGGTCTGGTGGCTCCTTTGGTAACCTAGGCCATGTGGGCATGTGACAAGTGTGTCAGTGATGGTAGGGAGGCAGGGTCAGGGAAGGGTGGTTGAGACCCCCGACCTTAGGGTCCATATTCTTTTTCCTCTGCCATCGGGGTACCACAAGAACTTAAGTTTGAGAAGCAGCAGGCCAAAGAAGAAAGCACATTTAGAATCATCACTTCTGAAGCATTCTCAGCTACAGTTCATATGAAATGGTGGAGTGATACCACTCAGAACTGATGGGAAGTTAAATTTAAAAAAAACAACAACTGCCTAGAAACCTTCTTGGTACACAGTTGACTGAGGTACATTCCCGCTTAACTCATAACATGTTCTTTACAGGAATTCTCTAGGAATTGTTTTTTGCAAGTGGCAAGCCCCTAACGAAGTCTTTTTGTTTCATTTGGTAAATATGAGTTATGGCCTTATTTATCCATATAATTATACAAACTTTCCAAATTTCTTTGGCTATAGAACAGGAATAGAATATATGGAGATTAGAAGATGTGACTGAATCAAATTTATGATTCTGATGCAGGCTAGATTTAAACTCACAGCTTTTGCAAAATTTTCTCCTCTTAGACTTTTTTCTCAGAAGTAGAAATAATAAAATCTTTCCAATCTTGCTCATATGGGGATTTTAAAGGATAAAGTGTACAAAAGAGATTGAAAAAGATCTGTACATATGCAAATCAATAAATGAAATAATCACATAAACAGAAGCAAGGACAAAAGTCACATGATCTTCTCAATAGACACAGAAAAAGGCTTTTACAAAATCTAACATCTTTTTATGATAAAAATAAAGAAAATAACATAGAAGGGCCTTATCTCAATCTAATGAATGTCAATTATGACAAATTTACTGCCAACATCATATTGAATGGGGGAAAACGGAAAGCTTTCCTTCTAAAATCAGGAACGAGACAAGGCTGTCCACTTGTCTTCTATCACTACTCCTGTTTAAAATAGTACTCCACACATTAGCACAAGCAATTAGGCAAGAAAAAGAAATAAAAGGGACATGTATAGGAAAGGAAGAAGTCAAACTATCATTATTTGCAGATGACATGATCCTCTACATAGAAGACTCCAAAAAATACCACCAGAAGACTCCTAGAATTAATAACCAAATTCAGCAATGTATCAGAATGAAAAATTGAAACACAAAAATCAATAACATTCCTGTACACCAAATGTGTCTACTGAGAAATTATGAAAAAATACCAATCACTACAGCACCAAGAAAAATTAAATACTAAAGAATTAACCTAATCAAGAAAAGAAAGACCTCTGCAATGAAAACAACAATACTCTGAAAAAGGAGATTGAAGAGGAGATCAGAAAATAAAAAGATAGCTCATGTTCCTGGATAGGTAGAACCAATATAGTTAAAATGGTCATATTCCCCAAACTGTTGCTTAGAATCAATGCAATCCCAGTCAGAATACCAATGACATTACTTACAGAACTGGAGAAAACAATCTTAAAATTTGCATAGAACTAAAAGGGACCCAGAATAAAACAACAACAACAAAAAGTCTGGGTAATAACAGCAAAGCAGAAGTCATCACAATCCTGGATTTGAATGCAAACTGGTACAATTACCATGGAAATCAGTATGGATATTCCTTAAAAACTAAAAGTAGAAGATCTGGAGATTTAGCTCAATGGTGCCACACTTGCCTTGCAAATGCAAGGTCCAAATTTGATCCCCAGTACCAATAAACAAACAAACAAATAAAATAAAAGTAATGAAAGTAGAAATTCCATTTGACCCAGTTATTCCCCTTCTAGGTATTTTCTCAAAAGAAATAAAGCCATCATATTACAGTGAGACATGCCTACTTATGTTTATGGAGTGTAATTCGTAATCACTTAATTTTGGAAGTAGCCTGTTATATCGCTTGGCAGATGAATGGATAAAGAAAATGTGGCATTTATACACAGTGCAGTACGACTCTGCCATAAGATAAACATGCATCATTTGTATGAAAATAGGTGCACCTTCACACCATAAAATCATGTGAAATAAGTCAGACACACTAGTTTAAATATCATGCCTTCCCTGATATGAGAAACTCAAAATATGAAAAAGAGGAAAATAAAAGATAGATAATAGGAAGTACAGAGATATAATTCAAAAATAGGAAGGGGATTGTCTATTGGGTGGCTACCTGACCACCTGACTGAGGGTATAGTGAAGGATAAAAGGATAATACAAGACAAAAAGAAAGGATTGTTTTTACAGGGCTCCAGGATGGCCTAATCTTTTACAAGTTAAGACCATAGGGCTCTGGACTTGCCATTATTTACTGATCACACAACATAGCAGGAGGCACAAAAGCAAAGGTAAAGAACAGTGGAGGCCAAGGCACTGAAAGGAGCCAGGCTTGTAAAAGGGAAGGAATGATGCATTCTTGCCAAAGACAGGCAATAATTAATGAGTAACCTGTGTTGCTTTTAGCTAACATTTGTTCTGGGAGAATGGCTGGCCAAGAGTCATAAATCCTCAGCTTCAGTGTCATCTTGCTATCAGAGATGCCACAATATCACTGATCATTAAGACTTCAATTGTGACCATTGGCATAGGGAGTTCTGTTCCTGTATGCCAGCTGAAGGCTCATCTAGCTAGTCACTTGGGCCTAGGCCAGACACATAATTTAATCAATAGCCAATTCATAAGCCAATTCAAAAATATTTTATAGCCTGCCCAGCTTGGTTTCAAACTAGTCTCCTGCAATTTTCTGGGTACTTTTTTTTATTGCTGAGACAAAATAACCAACATCCACAAGTTAAGGCAGAAAATGCTTATTTAGCTTACAGTTTGTAGAGGTTTCAGTTCATAGTTGGCTGGTTCCAAGCAGGTTGGCATGGCAGTAGGGCATTGCAGGGGAGAAACAGTCCATGGCAAAGTTCGGCAGGCAGAAAACAGCAAAAGCAGCAAGTGACCAGCCACAAGCCCCTTTCTCTCCCTTATATCTTATCAAGGGTACTTTGGGCAGGTAGCACTCACATCCTTAATCCTACTTCCCTTAATCCTAGAATTCCACTACAAATCAATTGCCATGTCACACACTCTAGATCCAGCCACTTCTGAAAAAGCCCCATGTATGATCATATGAGGCTTTGGGGGAATATCTAAACACAAGCCATAACAGGGATTAATTTCACCACAAGCCATAACAAAGATGAAGAGATAGAGGGAAGGTGGCAGGAGGGGAAGGAAAAAGGATGAAAAAAGGAGTGGAGATGTGCTATGTACACTTAACAACTCCACACAAGGAATGTAAACATTATGCACTGCAAACATGCACTAATAAAATAATTTTTAAAAGAAACAGAGAGAATATCTTATAAAATCTTTAATCAGGTAAATGTGAGTTATTTTTATTTAATATTTATTTATTGCACTACTAGGGAGAGAGAATGTTTCCCTAAGGTAGTACATTATTTTAGATTTATCAATTTCCATGCAAATATTTTAATGGTAAATAAAAAAACTGTGTTATACTAATAAAGGTCTTAAGTGGTAGTTACAAATCATTATTTCTGTTAGAGGCACACATTCCTTAAATCATAGTTTTGCCTATATTTTACTCTGTTTTCTAATGAAAATGTTGTCACTTTTAAGGGATTCTAGTCTGTTTCCAAATGAAGGTAGTCAAATTTCCTAAAACAAAAATAGAAAATTTTCTAAAAGGAAGTTGATTTCTGAAAAATACATTTAACAACACTGAAGACTTATTCACTGGATTCTTGACCAAGAATGAGTGATGAATACTTTCTAAGTATTTACTATGGACTAAATCCTCTTACGGTTGGGCGGTGCAGTAGTGAACCCACAGAGAGATATGTTGCTTTAACAACTTTCACTGATAGCCTAGCATGGTCTACGGTTCCACACTTTCCCAACTAACTGACAGAAGGATTGTTTGAAATATAGTAATGATCAGTTGCTTTCCCCTGGGAAAATGAGCCAGTGGTTGATTTCATATTTCTGTAATTTTGATGAGAAGAGAGTCACATGGTATTAGATCATGGATATATGGTCTAAGTGGGGAGGCTCTGTGGGTCTCTGTAGAATGAGGGTGATTGTGCAGTCTCCAGATGGTTAATGCCACTGGTTCTTAACCTCCAGCATGAGTGTAAAGCACCTTGGAACTTCTCAAATATGCATTTTAGGCCCCACTTGAAGAAATTCAGATTCTTCAGGTTTAGAAAAATGCTTCAGAATCTGAATTTTAAACAAGCATCAAGGGGTTTTTGTAAAACTTAATATAATTTTTTTCAAGATTTATTTGTTCTCTAATAGTACCAGCAATAATATCAATAATCAAAAAGTGGGATAATAGTAAACTAAAACAGCAAGACAAACAACAGAACTGAGGAGACAACCCACAGAATGGGAAAAAAAATTGCCAGCTACTCCTTCTGATAGACAACTATTATCTAGAATACATATACACACATATATATATATATATCAAAATAGACTAAAAAAACAAATGACTGAATCAAGAGCCCCTTGTTGCTTGTGTAAAATTCAGATTCTTAAGCATTGTTCTAAACCTGAAGACTCTGCATTTCTCCAAGTGGGGCCTGAGTAGACACTTTTTTAAAAGACAAGTACAAATGGCCAATAAGTACATGAAAAAAATGTTCAGCATCTTTAGCCATTAGGGAAATGCAAATCAAAACTACTCTGAGATTCCATCTTACCCCAGCCAAAATGGGTATCATCAAGAACTCACACTGCAGACACCACCAAAAATGCTGGCAAGGATGTGGGGAGAAAGGAACCCTTCTAAGTTGTTGGTGAGAATGTAAACTGTATAACCACTATGGAAATCAGTATGGAGATTCTTCACAAAGCTAAAAATAGAAATTCCATTTGCCCCAGCTATATGACTCCTGAGATCTTCCCAAGAGAGTTAGATATACTATAGTGATATATATTTATAGCAGCACAACTCACAACACCCAATGTCAGCAGATAAGAGATAAATAAAATGTATATATATAATATTCCCCAAAATGAACGTAATTGTTACATGAAAACAGATACCAATAAATATAAATACTCATATGAATCTCACGCACCCTAAATAAAAACTCACCAAAGCCCTCCCAATAATAGTTTACTAGAGAAAAAAGAGTAAAAATAATTTTTTTATTTGGCATTAACTCTAGCCTAACATATCATTAAAAACATATGAATATATCTAAATGATATATTTCTATGTAATTAAAAAGTCCAGCTTCAAGAGTTGATTATGTCTAAATTTGCCTCAATACCCAGCCCCCACTCACCTTGATGCACTTTGCAGTCCTCCGAACACTTAGTCCTTTCACTTGCTGGATCTGTCAGGACAGATTTGAGGAGCAGATTAGAAGCTTTGTCATGGTGATTTTCCAGTGCTAGTTTATGAGAAGTTAAAATCAGTCTGGAGAATACTTCCCATAATTCCTCATATAAAAAGACAAGGTTTTAAGAACATTTTTGATGACAATAATACACTGCAATTGTGTAATCTGATAGCCTTGATGAGATTCTCTGAAGTGTTGTAAGATTCAAGGTCTCTCAATAGCAATTGCTGAGAGAAGATGCACTCTTGTTGCCTACAGAGAGAAAGGCAAAGCACTTCCAGCCTGTACAATGGCTGGAGCATCCTTCGGTTTGTTTCTTCTAGGAATCCCTCTGAGAGAGCGGAAGTGGTCTGAATGTGTCCAGGAGCTGAATAGTATTTAGACATCCGATTAGTACAAAAATTGCTGGTAAAGACCAAACAGAGAGGAACCAGTACTTACTGCACTGGGACAACAGGAGTTACCATTGAGAGGAATGACCATCATGTATTTTATCAACATGTGTGTCATCTTTGTCAAGTTTGTAGTTTTTAAGAAATAAGGTCTGTATTATAGGAGTCTAAATAACTTCATAAAATTATTGTCCAGATTTTTTTCCATTTGACAGTCTATAAAAATATCAATGATTAGGGAGTAAATTATCTGTATAAAGACAGTCAGGGTTGGCTTTTATCAGACTGACTAGTTGCTGTGATCACAACTTTTCAGTCAAAATAATTTTGGGCCCTGCATATCACCCATCACACTATGTACAAGGATTTATAACACATAGTCTCAGCTGTTAGGGAACTGAGGAGATAGGCACCAGCCCATTAAAGTGTAGCTGATTTGTAAAAACAATAATACTAAGGATATTTTTAAACAGAAACAGAGCAGGAAGTGTTCAAGGAATGATTTGGATAATGTTGATTTTACAGGATGGATGAATCACTGAATTAGAGTGTTCAGAGAAGGTATTTTTGAGAGAAGTGAGCCTCATTTGGTTGTGATTTTATGTTGGTAAGGAAGGGGTATATATCAGCTTTCGATTACTGCAGCAAAATACTTGAAGTGATCAACTGAAAAAGGGAAAGTTTGATTCAATCTCATAGTTTGGGAAGTTTTAGCTCATGGGCATGTGCTAAGGCAGCACATCATGGTGAGTATGCATGGCAGGCGACATCTCTTCAGCTCATGGCTGTGAAGAAAAGAGAGAGAGAGAAAGAGGCATCTCACAGTTCCCTTCAAGGGGAGCATCCCTAAAGAACATAAAGCTCCTACTACACCACACCTCTCAAACATCTCCACCACTTTCCACTAGTGCCAAGTGGAAACTGAGATCCAAGCCATTGGGCGCCTTTCTCGATCCAAACTGTGGTACAGTGGAATATTATACACAAGCAGAGAGTGTGTACACTATAAGGGAAAGCAGAAATGCAGGGAATAGATGAGACCAGGTTATAGAGTAACGTTTGGCCACTCTAGAAGGATTCTGGGAGATGGCATTGGAGAGAAAGAGCAGTGTCAGAACAGGATATAGCCTTCCATCCACTTTTTATTTTTTTGTAGGGCCTTGCATCCTCTACCACTGAGCTACATCTGTAGCCCCTGCTGTATCTTCTAAATGTGCCAGGAAGTGAGTTCTATGTTATAGGAGATGGAGAACAATCAGCAAGAGAAAAGAAGTAGTTTGGGAAAATCTAACTGCAACACACAGGAAGGACTGGCGCAGTGGTTCTCACAGTGTGGACCCAAACTTTTAAAGGGGTCCTTGAGATCAAAGCTATTTTCATAATAATACTAAGATGCTACTTACCTTTACACTGTGTTGACATTTGTGCTGAAGATACAAAGCTTTCTCCATTTATCAAGGCAATGGGATCACTGGCACTGGTTATCTTTTTTTTTTTTTTTTGGTACTGGGGATCAAACTCAGGTCCTTGTGCTTGCGTAGCAGGCAGCAAAAGCACTGAACTAAATACCCAGCTCAGGCACTGGTTGTCTTAATATTCTTTATCACCATTCACTTGTGTATCAGCTTTCCTCATGAATGTTCTTCATGAACTGGTAAAAATAATTTACTTCATGAAAGCTCAACCCTTGAGGACATTTATTTTTAATATTAAAAATTTAATAATATTGAAATTTAATATTAATTGGGACAAAATGTGAGGTACGTATCAGGTATTGTGGTTCCTACTGAAGTATGATGGTTTTCTTTAGGAAACGAATTTATTTTGAAGTGAATAGACCAAGCCCTCTGCCCTCTATTGGTTTGTTTGTTTTGTTTTTTCAAATGAAACTCCATTATTACTTGAGAGGTGGGGAACTATGGTCACTCAAATTAGGTATTTAGTAGGTCTGTTCTCAGAAAAAACCAAAGTTTGCCTGATGATTTAAGGATGACAACTGGCAACATTTGTGGCCAATGATAAAATTTGGAGTTTCAGCTTAAAATTAGAATTTTTGGAAAACTTTTCTGTTGCTATAAAATTAATAGCTTCCCAATACTTAGAGATATTTCTGATAATAGTAATAATATTAACAAATGTGATTTTTGTGTTCATGTGAAATGAAATATGTTACTGTTGGGAGATCTGTTGAACTCACTGAAGTAATATTTTGCAAATAACCAATGCATGATGTTAGAAAATGATGCAAGTGTTAAAAATTCCCATTCAGAGTTCAAGACAAATCAATGAAATGAATCCAACTTAAAAAATTCATCAATGTAGTTTCAAATTCTACATTCTAACTAGGGAAATGCCACTTATTAGGTTTTGCTGGTAGTAATGTGAAAAAGTTTCTACATTTGTCTAAATAAGCTATTAAGACTCCTTCCTTTTTCAATTATGTACATAGTGAGATTGTGTTTGCTTACTACTTCATTCAAATCAGAATACTGTAACTGAATGCAGAAGATTGAAGATAGCTTATTACATTTTTTGTTTTGGAAATAATATTCTATAAATATATGTGATTAGTGTTAATATGTGGTAAGCTTATTATTTTAAATGAACAATTGTATAAGTTTCTAATTTTTAATTTCTAATACAGTAAATATCAATAGATATCATCTAAACAATAGTTGCTACATGAAAGGATTATTGTGAAGGTAGGGCCGGGGATTTAGCTCAGTGGTTCCAGCTCCTGCCTTGCAAGCACGAGGTCCCGAGTTCGATCTCCTGTACCAAAAAAAATCAAAGGGATGAAGGATTATTGTGAAGGTTAAATTAATATCTGTAAAAATTTAAAAACTTTTTAGAAAATGAAGACAAAAATAATTGCTAGTAGGGCTTTTTTTTTACTACTCATTAAAGAGAGGTGGGTGGTTTGCAGTAGAAGTTTTAGGGACTTAACGTCTTTTGATGCTCATGGACCTCCCATTAACAATACTAAACATTTGCTCCATCTTCTGCCTTCCAAATTCCAGGTGAATGTTTCTCCAGGGTATGGAAGTACACTCTCAATGATTCTGGAAAATATTGCTCTCTGGATTCCAGACCCTATCATACTGGGAAATAGAGAATGGTGCTGAATTGCAGCCACACAATCTGAAGCTCAGGAACCACAAGGGTTAACAAAATTAAACACAGGAGAACACTAATTCTAGATTTCTTAGAGTCTTTTATATTCATTATAATGGATATTATGAAACTCTAAAGTAAATAAGATTATGCTTTCCAAATTATTTGATAAGGCTCTCTTTTCTTCAGATCACTTATTTTCCATGTAGGCCTTGGGCAGAGGTATCTATTGTTCTCTTTGAATATTGCAGATTCAATAAAACATTATGATGATATGAACATTGAGGAACTAGGGTCAGTAGGAGTTGAATATCACAGAATCAGTGCTTTAATTCTTGTGATGCTATCAGATTCCAGGGAATATAGGACATTTCGACTCTGAATCATTGGGAAACCCTGCCAGAGTTTGTTAACATCTTACCATTATCTGAAGTTTTCAAACCCCAATTCACACGATATAATGGCATGAACAAATATTAGAACAAAATGAAAATATAATACTGAAGTAAATGAGAATTAGCTGGTATAACCTTCATAAAATGTACTTTTAAGTTGTGATGTGATATAGTTGAATTATGAATGATCAGCGAATATTGTCTAATTAGTGGGTTATCATTATAAATCAATTATTATATTTCTCTAATTCTACTCCTTAATTGATCTACTAATTAAGTGAAATACTTATTAATATGCTAAATAAGTGTATATATTGTGTATGTGTAGATAGATAGGTAAACAGGTAGACAACACCTGAAATTTTATCCTAAGCATGATGCTCTACATGCAAATGTAACAATGAAAAGAAACTCACCCTTGCTTTCAAGAAGTAAAGTCAAGTCCAGTGACTTCCTTTTTTCATACACTGCTCATTTTGCTGTTGATTAGAAGTTTAATGGGTAAACCAGAGAAAGCTAAAAATGTGTGTATGAAGTAAATAGTCTTATAACTCAGATTAAGATTACTCAGAAATTAGATTAAAATAAATGAGATCACAAAAGTGGATACAGTGCTTACCCAATAAAATTAAGTGACACCAAAGACTCACTTACTCTCCGTGCTGGGTGAGAACATAGTGAGCGGCAGTCATTTGCCAGCCACTAACTAAAAGCTCTTACCGGGAACTGAATCTACTAGCACTTTCCTGTTGGGTTTCTCAGCCTATAGATCTTTGTGAAATAGATTTTTGTTATTTAACATCTATTATGTGATATTTAGTAACAGCAACCTGAACTGACTAATACCTGGGCAAATGCATTAAAGTCAATTTACCTGTTAAGTTTGGAAGAAAATATATAATCTTGCTTTATCCTAAAAAAAATGTCAGTTTATGGAGAAATATTTCCTATTTATATCAAGATATGGTTTTGGAGAATGATTTATTTCTAAGCCCAGTGGATTTGTTTAAGCTTTCTGGTCAGTGATGGTGACATATAACAAATATGGGTTTAATAACATAATTGACATAAATCAATTAGATGTCAGTTCTTGCCAAATAATTTTTTTGTACTTTTAAACTATTTCATAGACAAGTTCCCAAAGCTTCTCTCTGTCACTGGTAAAATGATTTTAAAACCTTATAAAGTCAATTGCTAGTTTTCTTTGGAGACTTACTAAGACTCACAGTTACTTGAATTTCTTTCACTCCTCAACTCCATTCTTTGTTTAATCTTTTGTTGCTCTCATATACTTTTTTTTTTTTACAGGATGTCTTTTCAGATGATGGAACATTTCAGACTCAGTCCTTGCACTTCTTTGCTTCTCTGTTTATACTTTCTCTTCCAGTCTTTTGGTTTTAAATATCACCTAACTGATAACTTTAAATCCCCTTTCTGCTTCTCCACTGGACTCACACCATATATCCAACCTTCATGTCTGCCTTGATTTCCATAGCCACCTCTTAATTAGTGTACTTGTTCCATGCTTTTTGAAAAGGTATTATTTCTGTCTCTGTTTCACTGTTTTTTTTAATATTTTTAATAGACAACTTTTTAGAGCAGTTTTAGGTTTTCAGTGAAGTTGAGCAGAAGGCACCAAGATTTTCCGTATGCCCCCTTCCTCACATATGCACAGTAGCTCAGTCCTCTTTGACTCATTCACTGTTCTCATGTCATGTTCCTGTTTAGGATACCCATACCATATACAGAGTAAAAGCTGTCTGTTGGAAACTGACCAGAGGGGTGCTTGTGATGAATGTTGGAGGAACAAACCTTGTAGAACAATAGTTCCCAGGCTTCTGGAATGCACGGAACACATCTGCAGGACAACAGTCAGCAGAATCAACAATAGGTTATTCTCAGTAGATGTTTGCTCTGATCATTACATTCCTCCTCCTCTCCAATAAGCTTCCTGCGTGATGAGTTTTCTTAAACTAGGTTAACCTACATCACGCAGCAGACCATCCTTTTCTGGCCCTATTTCCCTGACCAAAACTCCTATACAATATGCTACAATTGCTTTTCTTATATGTCTGTTCTCATGTTCTTTCGTTCCAATTAAATACCCACAGAGGTCTCAGTTGGATGCTGTTTTCCTGATGCTCTCTAATGCCCAAGAAGCAGCCCCTCTGAGTTCTCAGTGATTGAACTGAATCTCACCTTTGAGTGATCTTTCTCATCCTCTGTGCAGCCATGGTTGCACACTGTGACAGCTGTCCCCACTTAAGTGGCTCTGCTTGACCTGACTGCCTTTTCAATCTCCAGCCTCAAGCTGATCCACCGTATGAGTCTCTGGTTACTTCTTAAACTTGCCAAGCCCATCTCTGTTTCTAGATGTCTGCCTTTGCTCTTCATTTTATTTAGATCACTCATTTTGTGCTAATTATTGGTTGAATGTTAATTTTTCCCAGGTCTTGATGCTCACCTATTCTGTCTCCACAGTTGATTCTCTTTTTATTCTTATAATAAGAAACTGGATTTTGAATCAATGAGTTTTAAGAATATTTCTTTGCAATTCAATGCCATATGCAATTGCAGTTTTCTTTTAGTTATCTCTAGTGACCCTCTTTGCATTCTATTTTCCTGAAAATGCTGCAAACCTTTACATATTCACTAACTCCTTTTACATGTAACATGCTTCTTAGTAGAAAATATTCTCATTTTCCCGCTGAAATTAAAGGCACTCTTAGGTACAAATTTCTTCATGTCTTCATTTTTTTAAACTTTGAATTGTATTTCTTTTTAAAGTTCATATTAGTTACAGAGAATAAAGGGTTTCATTTTTGCATATTTGTGCATTCATATTGGCCATTTCCAACCCCATCAGGTCCCTTGTTTCTACCACCTGTTACTTCCCTTGTCATTCTTTCCCCCTCCTGATTCCATTCTTCATCTCTAATAGTGTCTCTCTTGCTTTCAGGTTATCTATCTTTTCCTTCCTAGATTTCACATATCAGAGAAAACATATGATATGAGTCTTTCTGAGGCTGACTTCTTTTGCTTAATATCATGATTTCCAGTTCTGTCCATTTTCCTGAAAATGACATGATTTTGTTCTTCTTTATGGCTGCATAACACTTCATTACATTTTCCATATTCATTCATCAGATGATGAGTATCTAGGTGTTTTTATAGCTTAATTATTATGAATTGTGTCTCAATAAAGGTAGGTATGAAGATATCTCTACAATATGTTGACTTCTAATTCTTTCAAGTATTTACTGGAAATTGGTATACTAGATCAAATGGTACCTATACTTTTAGTTTTTGAGAAACTTCCATACCGATTTCTTTAGCGATTGTACTAATTTATGTGCTCCCCAATAATGTCAGAGGGTTCATTATTTCCCTGTATTCTCACTAGTATTTTTTGACTGATTGACTGACTGTTCTTGATGATAACCATTTTGATGGAGTGAGATAGAATCTCAATGCAGTTTTGATTTACATTTCCTTGATATCTAAAGATGTTGAACGTTTTCTGTATATTATTGGTCATTTTAATTTTTTTTTTGAGAAGTCTTTGCTCAGTTCATTTGCTCGATTATTGATTGAGTTGTTTTTTGGAAGGTGTTATGTTATATATATTATATATAGAGAGATCTTTTTATACTAATATACAGTATAATTATATATTAATCTTCTATTGGAAGAATAGCTGGGATAATTTTTTCCCTTCTGTAGGATGTTTATTCATCCTCTTTTTTTTGGTGGGCAAAAGCTTTTTAATTTCATGCAATCCCATATGTCAATTTATGCTATAATTTTTTTGAGTTATTAAAGTCTTATTCATGCAGTTGTTACCTGTGTCTATGTCTTTGACTACTTCTCCTATATTTTTTCTAAATGTTTCAAAGTTTCAGGTCTTATATTTAATGGTCTTTGATCCATCTTGAATTGACTTTGATACAGGTTGAATGATGGGAATCTAATTTCAAAGTTGTACACATGGATATCCAGTTTTTCCAGCTCCATTTGTTAAAGAGGTGTGCTTTTTAAAAAATTCATGTGTTTTTAGCCCTTTTGTCAAGAATCAGATGGCTATAGCAGTGTCGGTTTCTTTCTGTGTTCTCTGGTCTATTCTAGTGGTCTATGTGTCTATTCTTTTGCCAGTACCATGCTGTTTTTGTTACTACAGCCTTGTAGTATATTTTGAAACTGGGTGTTGTGATACATCTAGCATTGCTACTTTTGCTCAGGATTGCTTTGGGTGCTTGGAGTCTATGTGTTTCCATATGAATTTTTAAATTGTTTTTCTAGTTCTGTGAAGAATGTCATTGAAATACAAAGTTGATTAATCCTAAATTTAAGTAACAAAAACACCAAAATAAGAGATTTAAATTCAACTGCTGAAGAGCCCTATGAAGTCTTCAGTTATGACCCTAAACCTATGGTTACCTTGGGTTCCAATAAATCCTCCACAAACTTATAATGCCCCCAACAGAAACAATCATCTCACAGAGACTGAGTCACCTCCTCAAGCAATGAGGACTTCTTTCAATGTCATCTTGCAAAACCAGAACTGACATAATGATCAGCCAGATTCTAGTCCAACCCAGTAAATCCAAACAAGCTGGTCTTGTTGTTTTGTATGGTCAAATCTGATTCTATTCATAAGAGCTGCTTCCCTTCAGCTCCACAGGGTGAAATCTCTTCCCTATTTTGTCTTCCTTTCTAACTGTCTAATAAATCTGCCTGTCTCTCACTGATGTGTCCTGAAATACTTTTTCTGGGATGAAGCAGAAATCTATCAATAGAACAAGTTGAAGCCCCCATCTACTCTTTTGGGGGGAACCTCCTTGAGCCTTGTCCAGTGACATAACCAGTATCAGGTTTGGTCAGAAATATAACTTTTGTACTCTAAAGTAGGCATATTCAACCCATGGCTCATGGACTGCATGTGGCCTTACTCAGCTAGTAATGTACCCCACGAGATTGTAATTGTTGCTGGGGAGTTAGCTCAGTGGTTTCGCTGCCTGCTGTGCAAGTGCAGGGACCAGAGTTTGATCCCTGGTACCAAAAAAAAAAAAAAAGATTGTAATTGTTTAGCATTATTATGTGAGGTTTTTTGGTGATATTTTTCATGACTCGATTGCACAATGCTTGAGTACAGATTGCATATGTTACAATGGAGGACTGCTGAGTACCTTGAGAATTCACTAAAAAATTGCAACCACTTCCATCAAACCAGATATTCATGCATTCATTCACAAAAACAAGGTCTAAATCTAACTGGTTTTATGTTTATGTTACCTTCTTTCTTAAATGTTATAATAAAAAATATAAAAAATAAAGACAGTTTTGTTAATCTATGTATTTTGTTATTGTAACTATGTATTTTGTTACTATACTTATGTATTTTATTTGAGGCAGTACTGGTCAGCTGTATTGGTGCTATGAAAAAACGCCTGTGAATGTGCAACTTAAAGGACAGAAGATTTATTTGGTCTCACGGTTTAGAGGTTTCAGTCCATGAGTGACTGGCTCTGAGGCAGAACCGTCATGATGGAAAAGAATGACAAAGGAAAGGTGTTGAACCCATGGCAGCCAGGAACTAGTGAGAATTGGAAGAAATATTCTCTCCAAAGGCCACCCCCAGTAACCCATCTTCTCCAACCCAGCCCTATCTCCTAAGCCCATTTAGCTCTAAATTCAATAATAGATTAATTCACTCATGAATTTAGTGCCCTCACTAACCAACCACCTTCCAAAAGCCCCAGTCTGAATGCATGACACTTTAGGGGATGATTTTAGATCAAATCTTAACAGCAGTCCAAGACCATCTCCCCTCAGTCAGTCTGACCTAGAGAAGTCAACAAGTCTGACAGCCCTGGCCTAAAGTATTATGAATGTTCAAAGATGGACATTTATACAATTCTGTTCCTACCATTTGTGCTTGTTTTTTTCTTTATAAGTAAAAAAAATCACAAATAAAACAGTTATGTACATTTAGATATTCTCCAAGTTATCTTCAAATATACAGAATATAATTAATAACTGTTACTTTTCTCATTGCTGAGACAAAATACTTGACACTCAAAGTTGAAGGAGGAAAGGTTTATTTGTCTCACAGTTTGTAGAGATTTCAGTCCCTAAATGGCTGGCTCCAGGGCAGGGTGGCATAGCAGAGGGGCATTGCAGAGGAGAAACAGTTCATGGCAGGTAGAAGGTAACAAGGGAAGCAATAAACCATAAGCAACAATAGCAGCTTATTTCTGCCCCTTTTGTATTCTATCTAGGCTAAGGGGTTGAGGGCAGGTGCCAAACCAATCAGTGGACTAATTTAGTAATCATACACCCTTAATTCCAGCATCATACAGTCTAGATCCAGCCACCTCTGAAAAAGCCCCACCTTAGCCCCACCTGAAGCATGAGGCTTAAGGGGCACATCAAGACATGAGGCATAACAATAACTAAAGTCATGGGCCAGGGATTTAGCTCCATGGTTCTGCCACCTGCCTCGCAAGCACAAATACCTGAGTTCGATCTCTGGTACCAAAAAAACAAAACAAAACAAAAAAAACAATAACTAAGGTCAAAGCAGAATTATTTCTCCAATTAACTCAACATCTAAGAGAGTATCTTGCATGAAATAAATACTTGTTAAATGTGAAAGAAAATTGGGCATAGCAAAGTAAAAAGTGGGCCATTTCTTTTGCTCTACTTTTGAATTAATTAATAAAACATTTCTGCAGAATATGACTTGTAAAGGGGATGATAATTGTCTGACTGAAAATCTGGAGTGTTCTTAACTATTATAAGAAATTGCCATAGCAGTAGGTCAAAGACATTTCTAACGCTAATTTTCAAACAAGTATGTTTGGATGGCTTTTAGTCTTACCTTGAAGGAAGAAAAGAAGTGGAATGAATCCTAAGGAAAAATGTTTTAATATCAATTTAAATAGCTTTACTTATACAAAATAAGCCTTCATCCAATACCATCATATGAAAGACTTATATCACATGATGGCGTAATGTGAGAAATTTCCTTACAATAGTCAATTTACCTATGACACCGAGGATTTCAAGTTCTTTTTCAGATTTGAAATCACGCTATAGTATTTGCTGGTATTGTTAAATTGTAAGACCACCTCACATCACTAGATGGCAGGAGCCTCAAGTTGAAAGGCAATTGTGTTACCAGGTAGGATGCATAATAACTGACACATACCTGTGTACTGGCTTTTTTTGATATGTAGCTATATTAATCTTGGAAATTCTCACTGGGACAAAATGAAATTTATTTGGATCTTTATGAAATACATTTGGAAACGGACATTAAATTCTTTAAGATGAATTAAAAAATAATAAAGAAAAGAGAAATAGTATTTCTTATTTGAAGTCATTGGGTATTGTTAATTCAATAACATTAGAGGCCATCACAGGGTACATTAGCTTGGCAGAACTGAAAAGGGATAGGTTGACTCCTGACTCAGGTTTTCTCTTGGAAACAAAATAGGTGACTCTTTGCTTTCCTCATTTAGGAAGTCCCATCGCCCAGCTGCTGCCCTTTCTGTATCCCTAGATGCTCTCCAGCAGTTTGCACCAAACTCATTTTACTGATGCACTTATCACAATATGTCTAGTCTGTCTCCTTCTTTTGGATTCAGCACTTTGAGTTCTTTTTACATACTGGCTGATCAAGAAACAAAATGAATTTTCACTTTTTGGTAAGGAGAGCAAGGTCAGCATTGCTTCATTCTGTTCCTCCTCTCTTAGATAAAGTTCTTCACACAGCTTCTGATAGTCAAAGCAGGAAATGTAGACATATTCAACAGGGTAATGAGAGAATTTAATGAAGGTGCTATTTAGTGAAGGCCTTGATGTGAAGAACCAGAGATGTCATGTGGTTGGAAATCATCCTGAGGGCATACACAGTGGGAAATTATCACCACTCTGTGCATAGAGTAGGGGCCTCCCACAAGGAACTGTGGATGGGAATAGAATGAAGCTGCTGCTGCTTATTATAGTGGTGGGGGTGAAGGTGTGTGTATGAGAAGGGGATGTCAGGAAGGGAATAGTTGGACTTTCACCTTCTGGTTTTATGGTGTTTCTTCCCATTGGGGAGATCTTGACCATTAACTAGAGGGCAAGGGGGCCTGGGGAGGAGATACACAGAGATCAACTTTTAGGGAACAGAACAAGGTAGAGAAAATGGAGAGAAAATCTGCAAGGGGGAATGAGCAAATCCAGGTCAGGGAGCTTTTGAAAACCTAACTTCTTTCTCTAAATAGGGCCTCCAAGTAAGGAATTTGAAGTAATCAGCTTTGCTGTTGAGTAGGCCTTGTGCAATTCTGGAAAACTCACATGGATAGAGCCACTTTCGTCAGAGAGTGTGCATAATAAATTGGTGCCTAGAGTTCATCTGACAGGCTGCCTTATCCTGCGATGGCAAGTTGACCAGTCTGCTATGGACTCATGAACTTTAATGCTTGCTTCATCTTATTATTGTGGGATTTTGCCTTCTTAAACCAAATTCCTTATTCTTTTTTTTTGGTACCAGGGGTCGAACTTGGGTCCTTGGGCATGTGAGGCAAGCGATGGAACCACTGAGCTAAATCCCTGGCCCATCCAAATTCCTTATTCTATCTTCAGAACACACTTTGGCTTTATAAGGACTGGTGTTTCCTGAAATGCAATTCCTAAGACCCTGAATAAAATATTTGGTACCTTATAAACTTAGTATTGGTTACTGACTGACAGCTTTAAAATATTACTCAAGTCACATTGTCTAAGCAGATCAATATTTCATATATTTCTTTTGTCTTCATATATATATTGATATATATCACATAGCTAATATCTGTTTATGATTATCTTTGCATTTCAACAAATAACTGGGTAGTTTATGAGAATATTTGATCATTTATAGTGCCCAGTGCAAAGATGATCTTGCAAGCATTTTCCTTGTCTTCATTAGCAGTTCTTAGCACATCAAAGAACATAATAGCCTCTCTTTTTCTCTTGTAAAAAATAGCTTTGGGAATGCAAATGTAAATGAAAGCATGTGCAGTTTACCACACAGATTTAGCAAGGCAAGTTTTCATGCAATATGTCTAAATTTTTGCTAAAGGAAGACACTTCAAGTCAGAATTCATTATAGAAGTATTGATTCAGGCAATTTCTACTGGGCCAACTCACTTCCTCTGGGGGTAAGGCTGTAGGTTGAGCGTCCTGATAGGTTGATTATTTTTATCCCTCTATACAAAATATTTTTGGCACTTTTATATTGAAAAAAAGGAACATGAGACATGAGAGGTAATGAGAAGCAGGAGGAAATTGACCTGGAAATCTCTCAGGTTTGATTTGGAAGGTTCCACAATAATTGAGACCAAGCATTGTTCAATATTCTGCATATGATAGAGAGTTCTGCTCTACTAGGTCTTTTTTAAAATTCTTTCTTTATTTATTTATTTTAACTGGATATCCTTTTATTGGTACATTTTAGGTAGGTACTCAATATAATGACATTCATCATTGGAAATTTGCACCTTTACACACTCTCTTGGCTCTTATTTTTTTCCTGATTCTCCTGCACTCCCTTCAACCCCTCTATCCCTCCTTATACACAAAGACATTTTTCCTTTTCTCATGTTAATTCCATTCCCTTCTTTCCTTTCCCCTACCCCTTCCCCTTTGCCCCTTTTCTTCCTATTTCACATTATCTATTATACCTTTTAGGCCTTATTTACGCTATCAGTTTCTCACACCAGAGAAACTATTTGATATTTACATGTGTGTCCTATTTATTTCAGAGTATCACCTCAATGTGCATCAATTTAGCAATAAATGTCTCTAATTTTTCATTTTTTATGGATGAGTAGTACTCCATTTTATTAAAGAAACCACATTTTCTTTATCCCGTCTCCATTGATGGGCATTTGGGCTGCTTCCAAATTTTAGCTATTACAAACTGTGCTGCTATGTACATGGGTGCACATACATTGCTGTGGTATGATTCTTTTAATTCTTTGGGGAAGATACCCAGCAGGGGAATAGCTAGGTCAAATGGGACTTCCAGTCCTAGTTCTTTGAGGTATCTCCATACTGATTTCCATAGTGGTTGCACCAATCTACACTTCCACCAGCAGTGGAGCAGGGTTCCTCTTTCCCCACAACCCCTACAGCATTTGTTATTGGTTGATTTCTTGATATCAGCCATTCTTTCTGGGGTGCGGTGGAATCTCAGTGTTGTTTTCATTTGCATCTCTCGAATGACCAGGGATGTTGAACATTTTTTCATATGTTTATTTTCTATTTCTACTTCTTTGTCTGAGAAATGTCTGTTCATTTCAGATACCCATTTTTGGATTGGGTCTTTAAATTTGGGAGGTCTGATTTTTGGTTTTTTGGGGGGTTTTTTTTGGTACTGGGGATCAAATTTGTGTCCTTGCGCTTGTGCAGCAGGTGGTGAAACCACTGAGCTAAATCCTCGGACCAGGAGGTCTGATTTTTTTAAAGTTCTTTATAGATTCGAGATAGTAGACCTTTGTCTTAGGGACCGTGGAGAAAATTTTTTCCCACATTGTGGGTTGTCTCTTCACACTGCTGGTGGTTTCTCTTGCTGTGCAGAAGCATTTTCATAAGAAGAGATCCCACTTGTTGATTGTTTGTGCTAGTTTATAGGCAACTGAAGTTTTGTTCATAAAATCTTTTCCTACACCAATGTCTTCAAGAGTTCTACCTAACCTCTCTTCCAGCTGGTTCAGCATTTCTGTTTTAATATTTAGATCTTTAATCCATTTTATTTTAGTTTAGTGCATGATGAGAGATATAGGTCCAGTTCTAGTCTTTGGCAAGTTGAAAGCCAATTTCTCCAGAACCATTTATTAAAGAGGCTATCTTTCCTCCAGTGAGGGTGTTTGGCTCCTTTGTCAAACAAAGATGAGGTGGCTGAGTGTGTCTGGAGTTGTTTTGGCATCTTCTAATCTATTCCACTGGTCCTCAGGTCTGTTTCTTTGCTAGTACCATGCTATTTTTATCACAGTAGCTTTGTAATATAGTTTCAAGTTGAGGGTTGTAATAGCCTCTTGCCATGTCTCTGTTACCTAGAATTGCTTTTGCTATTCTGGCTCTCTTCTTGTTCCAAATGAATTTTTGGATTGTTTTCTCAAGGTCTATGAAGTATGCTGCTGGAATTTCAATTGGGATTGCATTGAATCTATATAGCAGTATGGAAGTATGGCCATTTTCACTATACTGGTTCTTTCTACCCAGGAGCAAGGGATGTCTTTCCATTTTTGGATATCATCTTCAATCTCTTTTCAGAGTGCTATAGTTTTTACAGAAGAGGTCTTTGATTCCTTTTGTTAGGTTAATTCCTAGGTATTTCAATTTTTTGGGTGCTATTGTGAAAGGAATTTTTTTCCCTATTTCTGTCTTGGTGGGTCTGTTGTTCCTGTAGAGGAAAGCTATTGATTTTTGTGTGTTGACCTTGTACATCCAGCTACTTTACTGCATTTGGTCATTAAGTCTAGAAGACTTTTGGTGGAGTTTTTGGGGTCTTCTATATGGAGTATCATGTCATCTGCAAATAATGACAATTTGACTTCTTCATTTCTTAGTTTTATTCCTTTTATTTCTTTCTCTTGTTTAATTGCTATGGCTAATGTTTCCAAAACTATATTGAACAGGAGTGGTGATAGTGGACATCCTTGTCTTGTTCCTGATTTTAGTGTGAAGGATTTCAGCTTTTGACCATTTAGTATGATATTGGCTGTTGGTTTTTCATAGATGGCTTTTATCAGATTGAGGTAGAGACCATCTATTCCAATTTTTTGTAGGGTTTTTTCCATAACTGCATGTTGAATTTTGTCAAATGCTTTTTCTGCATTTATTGAGATGATCATATGGTTTTTGTCCTTGGCTCTATTCATATAGTGTATTACATTGGTTGATTTGTGTATTTGAACCCTCCCTGCATCCCTGGGATGAATCCCACTTGATCAGGGTATAAGACCTTCTTGATGATCTCCTGCATTCTATTGGCCAGTATCTTATTAAGGATTTTTGCATCTATGTTCATCAGTGAGAATGACCTATAGTTCTGTTTTTCAGTGGGTGTTTCTCTGCTTTGGGGATCAAGGTGATGCTTATTTCCATGAATAAATCTGGCAGTATTGTTTCCCTTTCAGTTTCATCGAAGAATTTAAACAGTAATGGCAATAGTTTCTCTCTAAATGTTTTGCGGAATTCACCAGTGAAGCCATCAGGACCTGGACTTTTCTTACTTGGTAAGCTTTTAATTACCTTTTCAATTTCATTGATTGATTTTGGGTCATTTAGAATTTTTAGGTCATCTTTGTTCAACTTTGGAAATTCATACATGTTTAGAAATCTGTCCATTTCTTCTGTTTTCCATCTTATTGGTGTACAGGTTCTTGAAGTAGGTTTTGATGATCCTCTGGATTTCTGCTGGATCTATTGTAATTTCATCCATTTCATTCCTTATTTCAACGATTTGGGCCTTTTCTTTCCTTTCCCTGATAAGTTTGGCTAAGGGTTTGTCAATTTTGTTTATTTTTTCAAGGAACCAACTCTTGGCTTTGTTGATTTTTTTAATTGTTCTCTTAGTTGCCATTGCATTTTTTTCTGCCCTGATCTTCATAATTTCCTCCTTTCTATGGGCTTCGGGTTTGTCATGCTCTTCTTTTTCTAGAAGCTTGAAGTTCAGCATCAGGTTGTTTAATTGGGCTCACTCTGTTTTCCTAGTATGAATATTCACTGCTATGAATTTTCCTCATAAGACTGCTTTCATTGTGTCCCATAGATTCTGATATGTTGTATTGTCATTGTTATTTAATTGAGGGAACTGTCTGATTTCTTCTTTAATTTCCTCTGTGACCCATTGGTTATTCACAAGTGTTTTTTTCAATTTCCATGTATTTATGAAATTATTGCTGTTTCTTTTGCTATTGATCTCCAATTTCATCACACTATGATCTGATAATATACACGTAATAACTTCAGTTCCTTTGTGCTTACCTAATATATTCTATGAGCAAGAATGTGGTCTGTTTTGGAGAATGACGTGTGCAGCTGAAAAGAATGTGTATTCTGATTTTGTGGGGTGGAAGATTCTGTAAACATCTGTTAAATTCATTTGTTCAGGAGTTTGATTGAGTTCTAGTATTTCATTGTTTCTTTTTTATCTAGTTGATCTATCTATTTGTGACAGTGGAGTATTGAGGTCCCCCACTACTATTGTATTTGTGCTTATATGATTTTTCATGTCCGTTAGTATTTGTTTTACATAGTTGGGTGCTATAGTGTGTAGAGAACAGGGGAAGGGGACGTTACCAGAACCTCTGCAGTAAGTCCTAGTTTCCTGTGAGCCACGGCAGCACACAGTGAATTACAGGAAAGGTAGACAAATGAGACTGAGAAGAAGCTGAGCTTTGGGTCTGATCAGTGCTGCTCTGGGCAGCAAAGACAAAAGCCCCCTAGCTTGCAGCACCTTTTATTCAGTACATGGGGAAACAGATGTAACAAGTGAAATATAGAGTTCAGTACTTCACAATGGGATAAACAAGGTGTAACAAAAGGCTGTGAGGCAGTGGAAATCTAAGAAAAATGAGGAACTGTGTAGATGAAGATTTGGTTCCTCCCTGGAGTCTCCCACAGGTGTGGTCTTGTCCTGGAGCATTACTGCATGGTGGTGGTGGTGGTGGTGGGGATCACTGAGGTCTCAGTTGTGACCCGAGGCCAAAATGCAATTATGTCTGGAATGTCCTAGCTGGGCTGTAGGCAGGAGAACTAGGCCTACTCAAATGATTTTTCCCTAGAATTATGTAGCATTGCTCCCAACAATAGTGTTTGATGTATATATATTTATGATTGTCATCTCTTCTTCTTGGATTGTTACCTTTACAAGGATATAGTGTCCTTCTTTGTCTCTTTTAATCAGTGTGGGTTTGAAATCCACTTAGTTTTCAAAGAGGATAGCTACTCCTGCTTTTTTTCAGGTTCCTGAGTATTGTTTTCCACCCTTTAAGTTTCAGTCTATGAGTTTCTTTTTTAATTGTGTTTCTTGTATGCAGCATATTGTTGGATCTTACTTCTTGACCCATTCTGCCAGTCTATTTCTTTTAATTGGTGAATTGAGACCATTAACATTGATGGTTATAACTGATACATATTAAGTTATCATTGTCATGACTTTTTCTTTTTGTTGGATTCTCCCCCTTTGCTTTTAATTTCTTGTCGTGCCCAGTGAATTCATTCTGCTGGGCTTTCTGGGTTTGTGATCCTCATTGTCTGTTACTAGCATATTACCTAAAGTTTTTTGAAGTGCTGCTTTGGTATTCATGAAGTTCCTAAGGTGCTCTTTGTCATGAAAGTATCTTATTTCTCCATCAATTTTGCAAGATAGTTTTGCAGGGTACATCAATCTAGGTTGAAGGATGTTTCCTTTAGGCCTTGAAATACATCACTCCAACCTCTTCTTGCCTTGAGGGTTTGTGTTGAGAAATCTGCTGTGATTCTGGTGGGCTTTTCTTTGTATATGATTTATTTCTTTTCTCCAACTGCTTATAGAACTTTGTTCTGTTGGGTTTCTGGAATCTTAACAATTATATGCCTACGTGTAGATTTTTTTGATCAAGGCTACTTGGAGTCCTATATGCCTTACTTATCTGTATGTCATGTTCTTTCCCCCTGCTTGGGAAGTTTTCTGCCATCACTTCTGTGAATAGTTTTTTTTATGTCATCTGCACTCTTTCTTGTTTCTTCATTGACTCCAATCAGTCTTATTTTATTCTTCTTTGCATCATCTATCAGCTGCTGGATTGATTTCTTGTGGTCCCTTACAATTTTGAAGCAATTTTTCTTTTCCTGGTCACTAATTGCAATCTTATCTTCTATATCTGAAATTCTGTCCTCACATTGGCTCATTCTGCTGCATATCCTTTCAATGGATTTTTAATCTCCTGGAAATCTGTTTGTATCTGTTTTATGGATTCCATCTGTTTCCTATGTTGGGATTCCATCATGTTCCTCAGCTCCTCTATTTTTTTTAATCTGTGTCCTCTCTAGATTTATTAATCATGTCTTGCACTATGGGCACAAGATCTGCTGTTATGTCAGAATGTATTTTTGATTTCATTTTTTCCAGATCCTCTTTTGTTGCTAGTTCAGGGAATCCAGGTGGTTGAGTATCAGAGTGTTCCATCTTGTGTCCCTTTGGGTTTGCTGTAGGTGTTCTGGAAGTCTGGCTCTGAGACTTGTTTACATGTCTTCTCATTTTGACAGGGGTGAGGGGTGTGTGCTGCTGCTGGTGCCTGGACAGCTCAACTCCTGTGTGCTAGGAGCTGTGGTAAGTTGGCCTGGAAGCCTCCTACTGTGCACACGGAGCTGTGTCACATTCACCTGGAAGCCTCCTCTGTGCTGGGAGCTGTGGCATGTTGACCCAGAAGCCTCTGCACTGGGATCTGTGTTTATTCTAAATTCTGGTTGTGTTTGATGTCTTCTGTGGGTGCACCATATGAATTCCTATACAAGGTTGAAATTCCAGTGTTTTGAGCTGTCATGGTGTCTTTCCTGGAAGTGTGTTCACCTGTAGTTCCATGGTAAGTGGCGTTGCTGCCCGTGGACTCATAGTCCGTTTTCCTTTCTTTGAGGCTGATTATTTCCCGAGGTGAAGCTGAGGCACTTGCTGAATGGTTGTTGGGAGACACACACACAGGGGAGTTGGAGGGCATGCAGGAGGAGGAATAGGGCCTTTGCTGGTCCCTCTCGATGGTGGACAATGAGGCTACAAAGCAATACTGTGACCATCCATTAGTTTGTAGAGGTTCAGTCCATAATTGACTGGCTCCACAGCAGTGTTGCCCAAGGCAGAGGAGAAACAGTTCATGGCCTCTACTAGGTCTTAAATAAAAATAATAGAAGCACAAAGTAAATTTTCTTGTTTCTTTTCCCTAGGGCTGGATTGTTTTATGAGAAAAGATTAACATGTCCCAAGAGAATCTAGTGGGAAGATTTAGAAATGCCCCACCAGCTTGCTACTTTACTGATGTGACATTTTACAAAGGACTTGGATTTTGGTCCTTGCTGGCTTAGACCCTCAATTCTCTTGGTGCTCACAATCTAACTTAAAAACAGGCCATCTTCTGCAATCTTAGTCTTTACTTTAGACATTCTCCTGGAAAACTTTTGCAAGCTCCAGAAACAAGTACACACTGATGACCTCCAGATAAAGTATTCCCAGACTCAAACACAACTGCTTCACAATTGACTTTTCTCATCCCCTTTTCAGGTAATGTCATGATGGTCTGCCTGCAAGCAGTCCTACAGCCACATCTTTCTTTACTTTTCAATAAGTCACTCATTTCCATTTGCTCTGTCAACAGTCATCTCTTGGTATCTGTCAGACATTTGCATACAACCTATTCATCTTTCCTTATACTTTAAATCTTTCTAGATCACTGATAATACCCAATATGATGTAAATGTTAAGTAAATAAGTGCTGTGTTGTGTTGTTCAGGAAATAACAAGAAAAGGGTCTGTATGTGTTCAGTATAGTGTAACATTTTCCCAAATAGTTTCAGTCCTGGTTGAATGAATGTGAGATGTGAATCTCATCAATATGCAGGATCAACCATTATTCCTGAACAGAATCTCTTTGCTGCTTTCACTTTGGTACCACTGTAGGTCAGCTCCTCTTTTCCTGGCCGTGTGCTCTGCCATATTGAATCACCTGCTCTTCTCCAAATCAGACTTACAACTTCCAGCTGTTGAATGAGTTGGTGTCTACATTTATTGATTTTATTGGCTTTTACTGATTAGCAGGATGGGTTTAGGGAAGCAATATCTGTCTTTCCTAGGAGTACTTAGCACTTATTTCTCTTGTTTTCAGTGGTGCATTGTGCCCATTTCCAATGTATAACAGCAATTATTACTACCTTGTACTTATTTCTTTATCTGTCTCTTCAGAATCCTGATATTCTTTGAGGGTTAGGCCTGCGTCTTAATATCTGAGTATCTATACTATTCATAAGTAGCATTTAACAAATGTGAAATACTAAGTAAATGTGAATAGGACTATCCCCTGGGCACGGAAATGAAACACAAAACTTCCATTCACATTCGATGGTAAATTGTAGTCTAATGGCAACACCTGACCAGGGCAAACACAGTTCAGCTGCAGTCCTTGGCTTCCCGAAGAGCTGGCTTGTCTGCCATAGGAATAAGATTATTAGGAGGGCATACTGGAAATATAAGATGCTCCTTTTAAGTAAAAATAGCTTTCATTTTGTGTTGAATCTTGATGATTGTTTTTGTATTAAAACCTACTTTTCTGAGATTTACTAATAGAGCTATATCATATTTCCTTTGAGTAATTATCTGGGATATATATTTTATTATTAAAAATTTACATCATTATATTAATCATTATGTCATTTCAAGTTCATATAGTCAAACATTTCTTTAAAATCTGACATGAAAATCTATTGGTAAATTTAAATCTTTAATTTTTATCCTTAATGTAATTCATGTCATATTTGGATTTAATTCCTTTATTTTATACTTTTTATTTGTCCTTTTTATATGTTTTTTCCTCCTACATTCTTTTGAATAGATCAGAATTTCTAAAATTCTATTTTCCTTTCAATCTGGGTATGAGCATTAACACTTTCGTAACTAATGCCAAACTGTTTTCCAAAATAGTTTCACCGATTGATACTCCCTTCTGCAATGGCTGAAAATTTTCTTTGCTTTACATTCTCACCAACACTTGACATTGTTTTCTTCTATTACTTCTGACAGTCTTTTAGGTATGCAGTGGTATCCCAATGTGTTTTAATTTGCATTTATGTGACTCCTGGTGAGGTTGATTATCTTTTCACATACTCAGTGGCCATTAAAATCCTTTTTCCTGCCTGGAGGATATTGTGCCAAGTGAAATAAGCCAGGTACAGAAAGGCAAACATGACATTTGTGGGATTCAAAAAGAAAGTAGAACAGTGTTCAGTAAAGTTTGGGGAAGGTGTGGTGGGGAGAATGGATACAAAGTTCCAGTGATGTAAGATGAATAAATCTACAGATCTAAGGTCTAGTTTGGTGACTGCAGTTCATATATGTTTACTTGAAAATTGCTAAGAGCAGCTCTTGAGTGTTCTCATCACAGAGACAGTGAGAGCTTGATTTAGACATTCCAAAGAGTATATCAAAACATCACATGATATCTCCCAAAATATATTATTAAGGAACCTTTCCCAGTATTCATAGCTTAAGATCATTTTTTTCCTATTAGGCAGTTTATTTATTTCACATAAATTAGTAGCGTTTCTTTACATCTTTATACCAGTCTTTTGTCAATTATGTGAGATCAGCTTTTGGGGAGTTTAGGATTTTGGGATGCATCTTGTTACCATAGTTTCTCATGTTTCTATTGTTTTTGTGAATTTAAACTAAGGCACAAATTAATTTTTATACTCTGTTTCATGTATACAAACACCTCACATGTATATACCAAGTGAAAGGAGAAAAAGACACAAAAAGAAAAAAACTACAAGGATGTATTTATAGCAGCATAATTCATAATAACTAAATTTGGGGTGGCCTATATGTCTATCAACAGATGCATGGATAAACAAAATGTAGTGTATATACATAATGGAGTACTACTCAGGCATAAAGCAAGATAAATTTGAGTCATTTGGAGAAAAATGGATGTGGCTATCATCCTAATGAAATAAACCAGACACAGAAGGTTAAATATCATCTGATTTCTTTTATATAAGATACCCAAAATATAAACATTTTAAAGATCAAAATAAAACAGATGATAGAAAACAAGGAGGTAGACTTTGTGAAGACAGAAAGAGGATCTAGAGAAAAAGAGAAGGACAGAGTAGGGAAGGTGTCTTAGGTATTTTTCTCATTGCTGGGCCAGAACACTCAACACACACAAGTTAAAGGAGAAAAGACTTATTTCAGCTGGATTTCAGTACATAGTCAGTTGGCTTCAGGGCAGGGTGGCATAACAAAGGCATGGTGGAGGAGAAATAGCTCCTGGTGTGGCAGGCAGGAAGCAACAAGCAGCGAGCAGCAGCAGCAAGCCTGCCTTCCCTCTCTCTCGTTCTACTGCATTCAGCCTATTGCTTGGTGTCACCTATACCCAGGGTGGGGTTTCTATTATCCATACTCAGAACTATGCTGATCTCATTTACTTATCACACACCCATAATCCCAATATCACATACCCTAGATCTAGGTACCTCTGAAAAGTCCTGCCTATGAGTGCATGAGGCTTTGAGGGACATCTAGATACAACCCATAATAGAAGGGGAAGTAAAAATGGTTAATATGTGATATAAATATATTTGGTAATTTCCAATAATGATACAATTATTTTGCATCATAAACATAACAATAAAATATAAATAAATAACACATTAAGATGCAATTATGTGTGTTGCAAATGTCTTTTTCTAATGTGTAGTTCTTTTCCTCTATTTCTACTGCATCTTGATTTTGAATTTTGAATTTCAATGTAGTTAAATTTATCATTCTTTTCCTTATGGTTAGTAATTTTTCTATCTTGTTTACATCTTTCCCTCCCCTGATACCCTAAATATATTTTCCTATATAATCACTTGAAAACTTTACAGGTTGCTTTTCTTCACAATCTTTAATTTGCTTGGAAGTGATTTAGTGTTTCTCAGGAGTCAGAACTATTTCTAAATCAAGATATCTGATTACTCCAGGTAATTTATCTACAATTTGCAATAAAACCTGTATAATGTCTCACATTTTCCACAACTTGTAATAACCACTCCCTCAATTTGTAGTAAACTCTAGTCCTATATCACATACTCATTAATACACATTAACTTCTGGACACTGTACTTCTCTGCTCCATTGGCCTACTTGTGTATTGTGGAACATTATTAAATAACCCTATTTACTCCTGCTTTATCATTAGTGTTGCTGTCTTGTGGCACATTTTTTTTTTAACCCACCTAGTTTAACCCTGGGTTTCATGTTTTTGGCATCAGCACTTTTTGGATTCTTGGCTATGTATTTTTAAAAAATCTTTACTGTCATTCATCTCACATAGTGTTGTGTCTGGAAGGATTTTTAATGATTATCTTATTCTCCACAATTCTGGAGAAAAATAACTTCCTCTACTAGCAAGAAGAACCTGCACCACATCTTAAGAGGAAATGTTACTGTAAAGTTCCTTGAAGAATAGGTACAGAAGAGAAGTTCAGTTTTATGCCTTATCTTCAGCAGCATGCCTTCAATTACTCTCAGATCTTAATAGACTCTACCAAATAAAATATGACATGTAGCACAGAACATTTTCACAGAAGGATTTAGTAGCTCACTATAACATTTTATTTTCTATACCAAATATTCTGTACGTTCTTTTTGATTGATGAGCTGATAGCCATGTCTCAGAAGACACCTTTTTAAAAACAAACATTTATATAATTCTTGTGTGTCTGATATCTTAAATGTTTTATAAGTAATTTTTTATTTAATGCTCATTCAATATGCTGAAGTAGGAGGTAGTTACAGCAGATGGATTAACTGAGATGTGGAATAATCAATTAGGCTGTCTAATGTCAACAGCTGAGAAGGAAGAGATGGACCTGGGGTTGGAATCCAGAGGCTCACTGTGGAGCAAACACTCTCAGGCCCTGTTCTCTTCTTACCAATTTTAGCTTGTGATTTACTAATTTTAAGTTCTTTGGAGTTAGCTCAGGTGGAAGAAGTCTTAATAACTAAAGCATGATAACCCGAGAAAAGAAATAAAAAATCACATAAAATTGTTTCATTACCTACATTTGGGGATGTTTTGCAATAACTTTGCAGGGAGATGTCAAATATAAGCATGATTTAGAACTGGGCTACAATATTACCTTAGTTCATTTGGGCTGCTAAACCAAACTCCATAAACTGGGTACTTTATAAACAATTGAAATTTGTTTCTCAGAGCTGGAGGACAGAAGTCCAGGATATAGGCACTGGCAAATTTGATGTCTATTGAGAGCCTGTTTCCTGGCTCACAGATTGCAGCTTCTAACTGTGTGCTTACATGGAGAACAGGGGTGAAGGGACCCCAGTTAGGCTTATTTACAGCACTGATCATTTATGAGGGCTAATGCCCTAATCACCTCCCAGAATTTCAGGTGACACAAGCATTCAGATTGTAGCAAGCATGCTTACATGGTATTTCATTCATTTAATATATTTGGGTGCCTGTTATGTACAAGCATTTTGCAACATTCTAAGGTTACAAATGTGCATAAGACAAGCCCTCTCTCCTCTCTCAAGAAGGTTCACAGGAATGGCAGAGGTGGGTTTTATTATAAAGAGGTATATCTGTAGGAATTTTCTTAGATAAATGAGAAAAAACCGATAAGTATATACAAAATATAGAAAGCAGAGAGATGGGTTGTTTTGACCTTTGCTGACTGATTGCCATTTCACGTACACTGGTAGCCTATTTTGTGCTTCTAGAACAGTGTGGTGAGATTTCTTTCGGCTCTGCCTCATACAGTACAGATCATGGGTGTGACAGGTAATTCTGGGCATGTTAGTTTCAGATGAATTGGTGAGAAAGGAAAAAGAAGATAATATCTGTCTGAGTTTACGAATTGTCATTTTTCTTGAAATGAGAAATAAGGATAGTGAAATTGGCAGTGTTCTAAGAAAATATGCTAAGGGTTATTTGCAGTGTGTGCATGGTTGCTATGACTTCAGGTGTGCAGCTAACTTGTTTGTGACCTTGATTTATGCTTGAGTGTTTTCACTAATTCTCAGAACTGAAAATAAAAACAAAACTAAAATGAAGACAATCAAATTACCAACAATCAAAGGTCCTGGCAAAATGTAGATTCTCTGAGTTTTTTGGTTATTGCTTGTTACAGGTTTTTAAATTTTTGTATGCTATGCAAACACTTTCAAGTCACTTAAATACTTCCAGAAATATTCACACAATATACTCCTGGATTCTACCAGTGTACAACTGGGAATGTGGTTTCATGGCTTCTTCTTCCAGGAGCAGGGCCATGTCCATACTACACTTCCCACTCATTCCTTTTACTTGGATCTCTTTTCCTGTGTGACAAATACCATGTCCAGGTCCATTAAGTGATATTCTGGTGGGATAAAATATTTATATAAATAAATTGACTTAATTAGGAGAACTGCATCCTTGGAGGCATATTTTATTGATTATGCACCTAAGAAAGTATTCTTCATTGCCTGACTGGATGTTCTATTACTTATCATGTAGAAAAAATTAGAAAAATGATAGAAAACAATTAGGCCAAAATCTGAAAAATAATTTCTGAAAGTAGCCGTTCTTTATTTTTCTTTTTTTGGTACCAGAGATCAAACTCTGGACCTTATGCCTGGGAGGCAGGAGGCAGAATCACTGAGCTAAATCCCTGGCCCAAAAGTAGCCATTCTTAAGGGAATATTAGCCACAAAACTAACTGTGAGATGTAACAGGAAGCAAAAGCATCTTAATAACCAGGAAAAGTAGTGGTTCTCTGTTGCACATCATTGCAAAAGGATGTCAAAGGGTTGGGAAGCCGCCCTCCTTGGAATGCTGCATGATCCTGAACCTTAGATGACAGGAATGGTAAGGAACCCTCAGTAAAGTCTGCCATAATGATAAAAGATCTTCAGGTCACAGCTGCTTGTGCAGACTAAAAAAATGAGGTCAGTAGATACTTTTGAGAAGGAAATGAAAGGTGAACATGACTAATGCAGTTAAAGTTTGGAGTATAGAAAAGATATATAAAAGGAAACTCTTCAAGGATATAATAGTTTGAAGGCAAGAGGGCATGAAATAGAACCAAAAAAGGCCTGATGTTTAGGGAATGTTATTAAAGCAGTGCAATTCAGGTGTGGAAATGATGGCCAAGGCCTGCTGTGGAAGCTTTCATTTAGGAAGAAGGATTTATTAGACACTTAGCTAAAATCACAGAACAGATTAATGGGTGTTGAAAGTGTGACTTGAGTGCACTGTTATGAAAAAATTCTATTTTTCTATTATGGAGTATATCATAGATAATCTCACATCTATTGAAGCAGTTGATTGTGTGTTATAGTCTGCTTTTAATTCGCTACTGACAGCCAGTCAATTGTGTATATATGAAATTACATTTTGATGTTTATATTTATATACTAACATAGATACCTGTCAACGGAGAATACTGTTTTACTAACTCTGTAATGAGAGGAAAGATGTAAATAGGGGCCACTCTGAAAGATCTAGGAAGAGATCACATAAATTTATTCCAATTCAGTACTTTCTTTGTTAAATGCATACTGCATGTATTTCTCTGAGCTACAAAATTTTTCCATCTGCTTTTTTTTTTTACTTGCAGACTTGTTTTTTTTAAAATTTTTGCTATGTGCTATTTGGTGATTTCTATTATCTCTCATATCCTGGGCATCTGTAGGTGTCTTCTGTGATCTCACAAATATGTTCTTCTAACTTTGCTGGCATTTTGCTAGCTGCTTCTGGCATCCACAACTCCTAGAGGGCACAGGCATAAGCAGCTACCACCAAATGCCAATGTTGCTTCTGGCTGTTCCAAGGAAGAACCAGGCTATGTGGGCCCTCTGCATCATGAGCCTCAGCACACCTAGTTTCCTAGGAGAGTGAGGAGAGTGTCTTCTTCTGCTTTGGGTTTATGTTGTCACCTGGGTACCAAAAAATGGGGCTGTCTTTATTTTTAGAGGTGTAGTGAAAAGATCATATATGTGTGTGGCTGTGTGTGTGTGTGTGTGTGTGCGTGTGTGTGTTCATCTGTATATATCTCAGTGCAACTAGGGCTGAGACGTGACAGTGAGTCCAGGCTGATGGTTCTTAAGGAGCACCCTGCTTTCTCCTTGCTAGTGGCTAAGGTTTATTTGGGGGCCAAGCCATCTATGTTATTTGGATATATTCCTCCCCAAGGGGCTTACCTCTCAGTTCTAAATGCAAATAGGTTTTTAGAATTCCCTTCTCCACAACCTTCCCCCAAATCTGTCAGAAAACTTAGACAAGTGTGAAGTCCAGAAATGAACCACTCAGGTAATGAAGATTCTTAAGCCAATAAGGAGAGGAAGGATAGAGAAGAAAAAAAAGACAAGCAAGCCAAGATTGAAGCAAATGGTAGCCCTACCTCATGCTACTTCTCTCTCTTCCTCCTTCTGTTTCTCTTCTGCCTTCCATTAATTCTCAGGCTCTTTGATGTTCCCTATGGTAGTATTTCACATTTCCTTTCTATTGACATCAAAGTCTGGTATATCTTAACAAATGGGGTCAATTAGATCTCACTAAAATGTTTACATTTTACACTTCAGATGGTAAATGCAATTTCTTGGCTCAAGTGAAATTCAATTTTAAGCACAGTGACTACCTCAGAGGCATTCAGCTGGATTCTCTTTCTATTTGAGAAAATGCCAGAAGTGCACTCTTTTTGGTTGCTGAAGAGACAGAATTTTTCTTTATAGTTCTTTCCAATTCTCTTTATATCCCGCTTTATGCTGCAATATTTTTGTTGGTGGTTGGCTGCATTTTTATAATGTAATTTTCCATGCCATATACATTTTTTCCTGCAACATAACTTGCTATTTTATCCTAGTTAAGCAGATCATTTCCTCAGATGTTACAATGATGTCAATGAGCCACTGAGCGCTGGCAGGGTCTGCCTGTGGGGTGGGGATGCCTTGCTCTTTGGCAGGCAGAACTGCACTTCCTCATCTCTCAGAGCAAGGTGAGGCAGGCTCCAGATGCTAGGACCAGGCAATCCCCAGGGCTGGAATAGCTTTCTGTTCTCAAGAAGAAGAAGTTGTCCTTTTCAACCTTGGTTGTAAACAGCAAAATTAAGAAAGCTATGGCAGGCTTCTCTTGTCATCGTTAAAAGCTGCTGGAGAAAAATAGTCTACAGATTCAATACAACTTCCTTCCAAATTTCCAAAGGCATTTTTCAAGGTGAAAACAATCCTAAAATTTACATGGAACAACAAATGACCCTAAAGGCCCAGTGCAATCTTGAGGAAGAATAAAGCTGGAGATGTCACACTACTTGATTTCAAAATGTTGTATATAGACATATTGACTAATGGAATAGAATAGAGAGCCCAGACATAGATCCAGGCATGTAGAATCACCTGATCTTAGACACAGTGGAGAAAGCACAATATCTGCAATAAATAGTGTCGGGAAGACTGCATGTTCCTATAGGGAAAAACAAAATTGCATACTTTTTTCACATTATAGACAAAAATCAACTCAAAATGGGTTAAAACTGGGGCAGCCACAGCGGCGGCAGCAGAGGCTGGAGCCTGGGGCTGTCACCGCAGCCTGGCACACTCACTCGCAAGCCTGGCCGCCATCCCTGCCTCGCTGCCCGCCCGGGATGAGACCTCTGTGAGCAGTGAAGACTTTGATATGAATGACTCCATATGGATGTCCGCTGACCCACACCTGGCCTCCAGCCTGAGCCCCAGCCAGGATGAGAGGGGGCAGAGCCCGCAGAACCTCCAAGAGGATGATGCCAAGAGGATGATGACTCCTGCTCCGAGCCTGGCAGCAGCAACAGCTCCTCCACCCTTAATCCATCCACATCAAGCAGCATGCAGGGCGACCCCGCCTTCCCTGAATTGAACGGCAATGGCGCTGTGGCCCCCATGGACTTCACTTCCACCTCCGAGGATCAGCCCATCAACCTGTGTAACAAGCTCCCACCGGACACAGCACCGGGCACACCCTCCTACTCCTCTGATGGCTGTGGCACCGATGGGCTGCAGAGCCATGTCAAATATGGGCTGAAGACTACTCCTGAGTCACCCCCCTACAGCTCTGGGAGCTATGATTCCATCAAGACCGAGGTCAGTGGCTGGCCTGAGGATTTGACAGTAGACCGGGCACCCACAGCAGATGACGATAATGATGATGACCATGATTACCATGAGGACAATGACAAGATGAATGACTCTGAGGCCACGGACCCTGAGAGTCTCAAGGCCTTCAACATGTTTGTGTGTCTCTTTGTGGATGAGAACCTAGACTGCATGATGCCCATTTCCAAGCAGCCCAAGGAGAAGATCCAGGCCATCATTGAGTCTTGTAGCCATCAGTTCCCTAGGTTCCAGGAGTGAGCCCGAAAGGGCATCCACACATACCTCAAGTCCTGCTGGCCTATGAAGAAGAACGACATGGAGATGACCAGACCCATGCCTCCCCACCTAGTCCCGGCCACGACAGAAAACATCCTAGCAGCTGCCTGTGACAGTGCAATGAGAAAAGCAGCCAAAAGGATGTGCCTGGAGATCTACCAGTCCTCGCAGGATGGGCCTATAGCCCTGGACAAGCAACAATCCCGGGACTCTGCAGCCATCACCCACTCCACCTACTCACTGCCAGCCTCCTTCTAATCCCAGGACCCTGTGTATGTCAATGGCGGCCTCAACTACAGCTATTGTGGCTACGGGGCTTTGAGCAGCAACCTGCAGCCCCCTACTACCCTCCAGACAGGAAATCACAGTAATGGGTCCACAGACATCAGCCTGAAAGGAGGGGCCTCCACCACCTCCACCATGCCCACACCCACCCCCTCCAGCAACAGCACCAGCAGGACCATGCCCACTGCCCAGCTCAGCACCACTGAGATCAGTGCTGTGTGGCAACTCATCGCTGGCTACCAGGAGTCAGTGGCCTTCCTGCTGCGCTCTGCAGATGAACTGGAAAACCTCATTTTACAGCAGAACTGACCCCTGGCACCAGGCGCATTACCTTAGGAAAGGAGAGTGTCCCAGCCTGGACCCAGCTTCCTGACTCACCAGTTGGTACATTTTGTTTTCTGAAAGAGGTGGGATCCAAAAGAGCTGTTTCTAGCCACACTCCAAACACCTGAGACTTTGGGCACAAGGACACTTTTTTTTGGAATCTCACCACACAGGTGCTCTGATCTGCTTGGAAGAGGCCAATGGGGCAGCTCTGGAAAGGTTGGGACTCCCCTAACAAGGCACTGGGGCTGCAGCTCTGTTTAGAATCACCTTCCTGGACCCTGCTGTTAGAATTCCACCCCCAGATAATTACCTTTCAAGTCTTAGGTGAGCAAAATTGCATATTTATTGAGAAAAACAAAATGGACCCTTTCTTCCTCTCCCCTTAGTAATTAATTTTTCTGAAAATGGATTCTTTCATGTTTGTACAGATTGCCAGTCTCTGTCTGTCTGATCAGAAGGATGTATCCCTGTACTTAACATTCCATATCACTACACTGATGCGGGCTGGGGGCCGGTAGGGGCAGGGTGGGTGCCAGGCTGGCTGGCCCTCTGAGTGCCCTGCACACCCTGGGGAAGGCCACCACCCCAGGCCAGACTGTCCTGTTCCAGATCCCAGTGTTGCCACAGGGACACTGCCAGGCACCATCAAGCAGGAGGACCTCATCCACACCCACTGCAAAGTAAAACAAAGGCATTCCACCTATTCTACAGAGCCCCAGTCACACGGTCACCTGTATTCTACCTCACACTCGAGCGTGGACTTTTTCCAGGACGTGCCCTGAGCCTGTTCTGAACAGTTGTCTCCCCAAGTTCCCCACACAGTGTGTTTGCCTGGGAGGCAAGTCAGACTGGGTGTCCAGAAGGCAGAGCCCAGGAGAGGGTCCTGTTCCTCACCTTGTTGCTGGGGAGCCAGGTCTGAACACTTCTCTGCACAGGTGCGGACCTCAGACTCCTTCTGAGAAGAGCCTTCTGCAGGGTAAGCCCTGGCTGTCAGACAGCTATGAGCCTCAGGGGGACTGCAGCTCCCACCCCTTGCCTCGTGGTTGGAATAAAGGGATTGTCAATAAAGTGGAGAGACCACTTGGGTTCTCCTAGGACTGGCCTTTCTTCTAGAAGGTCCAATTCTGGAAGAAACTCAGTGTCTTTGAGTGTGAAAAAGAGCAAAAAGTAAAAGTTGGCCTGATTTCCTTCCTCCCTGATAAGCACTTCCTCTTGCTCAGTGCAATACCTACTAGTGCTACTAAAACCAGGGATTCACCCAGACCTCAGTAGGCCCATGGGGCCTCTCCACACAACACTCTGTAGCCATGACAGCAGCTCTCTAGAGCTGCTTGCCCCTGCCAAGAGCCAGCAGAAGCCCTGTTGCCTTTTGTCCAGCATAGCAAAGAGGCCCCAGGGGAGCCAGGGCCAAATGGACCCTAGGACAGCTGCAGAGAACCACTCGATCCCAGAATAAGCGCCCCTTCCCAGGACAGCTTTTCTGTGGCCAATTGCTCATTGCAGCCATGGCTCTGACTCCTGACACCATGGCAAAACACCCCTCAGGAGAGCTGGGCAGGCAGTGCTGGTATGGGTACCCCACCCTGCTCAGATGCTCCAGGATCTGTAAGGCAGGGTACCCCATGCACACTTCCACCCCAGGGTCAGGGGTGGTCTCAAGTGGCCCGAGACACCCACCCAGCCACACCACCAAAAAAAAAAAAGGGTTAAAACTAGCTAAAGAACTTTAGGCAGTTCATTTTTAAACCCTTGAGATGGTTATAGGCTCATGTGTAGTTGAAATAGAGTGATGATCTCTTGTACACTTTGACCAGTTTTCCCAATGTAGCTACACATGTCTCCTTCCTACCCCAATACCTTCCTTAAACAACTGATGTGTTCCTTGTCCCTATAATTTTGTCATTTCAGTAATGTTACATACGTGGAATCATACATGGTACAAACTGTTAAAGATAGACCACTTTGTAGAGCAGTTGAGTTCACAGCAAAATCGAGCAGAAAGCACAGCAGTTGCACATACTCCTTGTCTGTCCTCATCACTCACACCACCTTCCCTGATACTCACATCCCTCACCACCGTGGAACGCTCGTTACAAATTTGCATCTTTGAACCTACATTGACACATCCTTATTACCCAAAGTCTGTAGTTTGCAATAGAGTTCACTCTTGGCATTATACACTCTGTGGGTTTTACTACACTTGATCTTAGCCAAAAGATCAAGAAGTAACACACTCTGTGGGTTTTAAGAAATGTGTAATAATAATGTGTATTCACCATTATATCGCTATGCAAAATAATTTCACTGTCTTAAAAATCTTCTGCACTCTATCGCTTTCTCACCCTCACAATTTTGCAACTATTTGTTTGTTTGTTTATTTATTTATTTATTTATTTACTTTACTGTCTCCTTAGTTTTGCCTTTTCCAGAATGTTATATAGCTGAAATGATACAGCATGTGGTCTCTTGGACTTGGCTTCTCTGCACAGTAAAATGCTCTGGAGATTTATCCATGTTGTTGCATGTATTAATAGTTTGTTCCTTTTCACTGCTGAATAGTGTACCATGATATGTATGTACCATAATTCATGTCACCATTTACCTATTGAAGGACAACTAGACTGATGCTAGTTTTTGCCTATTAAGAAGAGAGCTGCTGGGCACTTTTGTCAACAGTTGAGTATTTAGTTTTATTTTAAAAACCCTGAAAAATTATTTTCCAAAGTAGTTTTGTCACTTAAAGTCCCACTAGCGATATCTGAGTGATCCAGTTTAGTGTTGGTGTTGTCACTTTTTAATTTTAGCCTTTCTCTTAGGCTGGTAGTTTGGTTTTAATTTACCTTTCCTTAATAGCTGATAATATTGAACATCTTTTCATGTGTTTGTTTGACACCTCTACATCCTTTGGTGAAATAGTTCTTCATACTGTTTGCCCACATTCTAATTGGAGTGTTTGCTTTTTTACTATTGAATTTTGCATATTCTTTATATATTCTAGATAATAGCCTTTTGTTGGATATGTGATTTGCAGACATTTTCTCCCAGTTTATAGTTTGTCTTTTCATTTTCTTCATAAAGGTTTTATAATACAAGATTTTTAATTTTAGTGAAGTCCAATTTTATCAGTTTTTATTTTCATGGATTGTATTTTTGTCATCAGTTTTAAGATAGCTATCTAGCCCTACAAACCAAATAGTTTGCCTCATGTATTTTTCCCTAAAGTTTTATACTTTTGGGTTTTTATTTAAGTCTATATTTCATTTTGAGTTAATTTTTATATAAGATGCTAGATTTAGGTAAAAAGGTATTATTATTATTGTTTTTGTCTATGGGTATCCAATTGCTATAGCACTATTTGTTAAGAATTCTGTCTTTTCTTCATTGGATCGCTTTGTTCAAAATCAATTAAATATATTTGTATAGGCCTATTTTTTAGGTCATTTTTAAATTGAGCTATTTGTTTATTTGATGATGAAATTTGATGAGTGAATGTACTTTAACATGAATTTGCTATGACTTATTTTAAGATCAATGGTTTATGGTAATTCCAGAGTTTTCTTGATTTTAAAAACTAAATTGGTGAATCTAAAGAGTAAGAGTGAACATAACTAAGATTTATTGTGAGCTTATTATTTGGTGGTACTGCTCTGAGGTCTTCCTCTTGTATTATTTAATTCACACACCAAGCCAAAGAGGTAGTCATAGGTGAAGAAACTTCAGCTCAGAGTAAGGAAAGGCCCAGCAGCTCTGAAGCCAGTGTTTTGCACTATGACTCTGGAAGCAGAACTGTTATTCAAAATACTAGCCAAGTTCATGTAGCAGTGTGCATATTTATGCCTTTGGGAATCTGGGTAATACTGCTGGGGAAATTTATCTTTAGCTATTTTTCTTGGTACATAGTGCTGGAGGTGGGAGCTGGCATCTCATGCATGCTCCAGAGAGTCAGTGCATAAACAAACCGACTGCCTGAGTGACACTAAGGATAAATTGTTAAGTGGTTCAGTGTCATTGTGAACATTTGTAACTTCATTTTGCTGACCGATTATAAGACTAAAGATGTAATTTATATTTTCAAAATTAATTTTATTGTGTATATTTAATAAATACATTGTGTGAGACAAATAGTGAAGTAAACCGACGTATCCATCATTTTACACTCCTGGTCCCTCCCCTTTTTTTGTGATAGGAATCCAAAAAATTACTCACTTAGCATGAATCTCAAATACAATACAACCATATATAGTCTTCATGCTGTATATTCTATGTATGGATTTGTTCATCCTACACATCTACTGCTTTGTTTCCTCTGATGTACATAAATGTATAATTTAAAGACAAAACATGAGGACTTAACAGTGCATAGAATTTTCTGAAAGATAACTTTGAGTCCCATTTAAAGAATTTTCTCTACTTTCCCTTGTTGCTTGATAACCTTTACTTGGAAAATATGCACCTTATTTTTGTATTAATTATAATAAAAAGATGAAAGAAAAGGATTATCATCTTTAAGACCCTAGATAATATATATTTACCTACTATTATTTCTCCATGGTTTTACTTAATTATACCTTGTATTTGTAGAAACTATTGCATTAATCCTTTTATAAGTGAACTCATATTTATTAATAGTGGAAAGACAGACAGATGAGTTTTCCATAAAGTCCTCTTGATTTGGGTGCTTTGATGTGCTTAATAAAAGTTTGTGGAGCTTTTAAAAATGTGTTCAATGTAAAGCCCTTGTTGAAATTATGAAACTTTTTATAATTGCTTTAATGATCTTTAAAATTATTTTGTATTGTCCTTCTAGTATCTCACTTCATTTTGAAGGTAGTGCTCATATTAAGCATTTTCATACATTGTATTAGTATTTTATTATATGCTACATGTTTATTTTATTACATACTAGTAGTTGTGGTAGGCTGGGTAAAGGCTCCATGTTCTAAGTCCTGGAACTATGAATGTTAACTTATATGGTGGGGGGTACTTAGCAGATATGGTACACGTAGAGTCCTGGCAATGGGAAAATTATGCTGACACTTGCTTCCAAACTGGAAGACATGATCATGGAAGCAAGAGGTGGAGCAAGGGGAGGAAGCATCTTCAGCAAGGCACAAACACCCATTGTGATAAGGGAAAGGCAGCGGGCAGGCTCAGTCTAGGGCCTCCAGAAGCAACGAGCCCTGCTGATACCCTGGGTTCAGCCCAGGGAAACTGATTTCAGACTTCTGGTCTCCAAAGCTCTAAGACAATAAATCTCTGTTTTAAGTCATCAAGCTTACAGTTACAGCAACATAGGAAGCTAATTATGATGGTTTCACTCAGGTACAGTAGTGGAATATCACAAGCATAATTTGATTGAAACATACTGAGGCCAAAGATGCCTGAAATTTAGTTTAGAGTGTTTGATTGAACATTCGTATCCATTTTGATACTGATATATTTAAGAAAGTTCTTCCTCTGAGGCCAGGCAAACCAGGCATGAGGAGAACCTGTAAGGCTTGTTGGTCAGAACAAGCCAAGACAAAAGTCTAAAAACTGTTCATGGGAAGAGATCTTATTTGACAAGTTACAGTCTTAAGGAGAAAAAGCTGTCAAAGGACAAGGAGAGGATGGAGTAGAAAACCATAAACTATACCGAAGGGTTGGTGGAGGAAGAAGGTGCTCAAGGATGCAAACATTGTCTCAGGATGACAATGAGAACAGTCAAAGATAGCTTCTACCTTTGGATTCATAGGAAACAACCTTGCAAATTATGCCTGTCAGAAAACCACATGAACAAATTATGCAGCTACCCATTGCCCCTCTTGCTCCTCATAGAGTTGATGCCTAGGACATGATAAGTGTGGTGGAATTTAAAAACCACCAATCCAGAAGAGACTGAAACTTCAGGCCCTCTCTCTGCCCCTTAAACCATTAGTCTGGGGTTGGGGACCTGGCCCACAGGTGGCCCCTGTCCTGCCAGTAAAGGCCTCCATTCCCATGCCACTGTCACGCAAGTCTGTATGCCATTTATGGCTGTGTTTCAGGTCTACAGCAGCCCTGGACAAAACCTACCATGTAAGTGTGCCAAGTGTTAAAGGATGATATTTAATAAAAGATCCTCTTCACATTCTTTCTTTCTTAGAAACTGAGTTTGTGTTGTAGTAATTTCTCATTTATTCTCCCAGTAAGGAGAGGACTCACTCACTTTCAAACTTGTCTGGTGTCTATGTTTTACACAGATTTTTTTCCTTTCTCAGAAGAAATAATGAAGGGCATTATCGTCAGTTAACAGGGAAAGTTAAAAGTCTTCTGTTATGAAGTAGAGAGGGAGAAAAGAGAGCAAAGGGTAACACAAAGATGTCTTCCCTTGGATATGTTCTTCTTCTACTCTTTTTTATTAATACATGCTTGCAGTACATAGTTATCACACTTTTATGGAGAGTTTGTAAAAGTACATAACACATCTAAATTCTTTTTGTCCCCTTCCCCTCTCCTCCCTCCCTGTACCTCCAGCTCTTGTTCTGCTTCCCATTCACAAAAGCTGTATTTCCATTTTTTTCTTCAATTCTCTTTTTTTATCCCCTTTCCCTTGCTTCCCTTCCCCTCCCTCCATCACTTATTCTTCCCATTTGAAAAAGATTTCCCTACTTTCCATTATCTATCTTTTATTTTTCTTTTCATTTATATTTTGGCTTTCTCATAAAAGAAAAAACATGATATTTAAGTTTGTGGGTCAGATTTATTTACTTAACATCATGGTCTCAAGGTGCACCCATTTCCTACAAATGCCTCGTTTATCCTTCTTTAAGGCAGAGTATTACTCCACTGTATATAAATGCCTCATTTTCTTTATCTACTCATTTATGATGGGCATATAGGTTGTTTCTATTTTGCATGATACCAGACTAACATGCACTATCAAGGTGGGAGACCAGATCCTACTAAGGAAAGAGCCTAGGACTCAAGGTCAGAATGCACTCAAATGTGATGGTCAGGAAGCAGCCTAACACTGTCAGCCTTCCTGTGGTGACTAGAACATCTGTGGTTGGGACAAGGATGGTACAGTGTGCTGCCCAGGGGTGCTAGGGAAATAATAAAAAGGAGCCATGGTTTAGCAACTAAGAATGCAGGAGCCAGGGATCCTGTGAAATGAAGAACATTTTCAAAAATGGGCTGAAGATCCCAAAGCAGGGACAGAGGAACACAACATGTCCCTTCTATTGGTGCCAGGATAATAAGTAAACATTTTAAGACTTTAGGTTAAAGGGAAAGAGGAAAGTCTAAGTGTTCACTGCTATTGTGTCTCCCAAGGACTAATCTGAAAGAGATAGCATTAATCTTTCTTCATTCTTTTAAATACTGGTTTTACAGATGAATGGGCTTCATTTTCGCAGATTTATATGTCCATATACTTTGATCATTTTCACTTCCATCATGCCCTGTCCCACCCTCCCCCTGGTTTCACATTTTTTGAGGGGGGTTTAACTGGTATTGTATATTTTGTTCATATCCATCCCCCTTATTACCCAACCTTATACCCCTCTCCCTTCTGGCTATTCTCTTTCTGTTGTCTAATAATAGTCTCCCTTCTACTTTCTTGTCATCATTTTTAGATTCTACATATTAAGAGAACACAGGATATTTGTGTTTTTGAGGCTGCCTTATTGCATTCAACATAGTGGTCTCCAGATCTATCCATTTTCTTGGACATAATAGAATTTCATTTTTCCTTATAGCTGAGTAATGTTCCATTGTGTGTGTGTGTGTGTGTGTGTGTGTGTGTGTGTGTATACTTTTTTCTTTATCCATTTATTTGTTGATGAATTCTTGGTTGGTTCCACATCCTGGCTGTTGTGAATTGCACCACAGTGACCAATGGTAGGCAGGTATTCTCTGTAGGGTGCTGACTTTATTCCTTTGGGTGTATACCAAGGAGTTGTAGAGCTGGATAAAACGGTAGCTCCGTTCTTAGTGTTTTGAAGAGCCTCCATACTCAGTCCCACAGTGGCCGTACTAATCTACATTCCACCAGTAGTGCAGAGGGATTCCTCTCCACTGCACCTTTACCAGCACTGACTACTTTTTTGTACTCTTGGTGATAGCCATTCTAATGGGGGGGGGCGTAGAATCTCAACACCATTTTAATTTGTATATCCCTAATGACTAAAGAAATTGAACATTTTAAAATATATTCATTGGTCACTTGTACTTCTAGTTTTTTCTTTTTTGAGGAATTATCTATTCAATTTATTTGGCTATTTAATGACTGGACTATTTGATTTTTTGGTGTTACATTTTTCAAGTTCTTTATATAACCTAGATATTAATCCTCTGTCAGGAAAGTAGCTAGTAAAGATTTTCTCTCATCCTATAGGCTGTCTCTTCACTATTAGTCTTTTCCCTTTCTGTGCAGAAACTTTTAAATTTGATGTAATCCCATGTTGATTCTTGTTATTTCCAGTGGTATTGGAGTCATACTAAGCAGGTATTTTTTTTTTTAAGAGTAGGAAAAATTTATTGGGAGAAAGAAAGCTTCTGCCTAAGAGATACAGAAGGGGGACTCGAAAGTGGGTTGTCCACCCACCCCACTTTTCAAAGATGTTTTATACAGCCATGCCATGTGGTGAGGCGGGTACAAAGTGGGACAAAACTATAAGACCCAATGGAAATTTACAAGGTGAGCATGAGGTGGGACAAAACCATGACCAACAAATAAGATTACAAGTACAGTCAACCAGGTAATATTGATTAAATGGGTACCAAATGGGGGAGCAAGTCACGTAGCAAGCATATAGGGATTTTCATTAAGGGTGGATCAGGGATATTTCCCTGGGTTAAGACCTTGGCCCCCCACCCAGGTGATTGATACCTGTTTAGAATATCAATCACTGCTATTCATCCTACATGGGTACAATGCTGTCCTTCAGTGAATGTGTCTTCACTCTCCTCCATTCTGGCTCCTTGTAGGCTGGCCCTGTCTAACTTCCTACAAGATATCTAATTAACTTACCTATCTACAATATTCCCCCCTCTGAAGAAGTATCCCTCCCTGCCATGAGGTGGCAAAGGGTGAAAAACATTCTGACTACTTCCAGCTGAAGAGGGTGTACTTGTGATCAGCAGTCAGAATTACTCTACAGAGAGTCTATGTAAAGGCCTTTCAATAGACACCAGGCATTGTCATCTTGGTTAGCTGTATAGCTTTGAGTCTGAAGGAGACAAAGCCAAAGAAACAGTTAAGAATAAGTGAGCCAAATTATAAGGTCAGCATCAGCAGAGTAGCTATGAATATAGCCAACAAGGGTTTCCACCGGGAGGAACTAGTAATAGCCTCCCACAAAGAGGATAAGAAGGTCCAGGTGACTTCAGAATCCAACATAGAAGTCATATTATATAGTTTAGCAGTTATGAACCTTTTACAAGGTCAATCTGGTGGATCTTGGTAAAAGAAGTCTAGCACATTTGTCATTGGTTCCATTTGTATGACTGCTTGGAGTTTGGTGGCCTGTAAGCAAAAACAAACAAAACTTTTAAGAAATTAAAGCATGTATAATATAAACATGAGCACACTAGAATGGAAGGGCAGGTTGGGGAGAAAGTCACAGTTAGATACTATAATAGTGATTGTAACCTGCTGACTCTTAGATTCTTTCATTGATAGAGGTTATGTATAAGTCTGATACTTTGTCATAAATCTCTCTAGTTTTAGCTGTAAGAAGATAAGAGACAATTTGAAGAACAAATCTCCCTAAGAAATTTAAAACTCCAGCTGAGCTGCTATAGATTTTGCCATAGTTTTTTCCTAATGATCCATAACTGTGGTCAGCTACTGGTGTAGCTAGAAACTTCCAGAAGGGGTCAGCAATTGGAGCCCCTTTTTACATCTAGCTTTATTACTATGCCATTATTTTATACCTCTTTTGGTTATTCTTTTGTGCTGGGTGTTTAAGACCAAGCTAAAGTGAGAACTGTGTCAATCAGTATGAACCTCTTGCTATCTATCAAGGTCTGTTAAGTCTCCTCAGGCATTATTTTGGAACCATGCATAGAGACTCTCAGCTCCTCTGTCAGTGTCATCCATAAGGATGGGTCACAGCCTTGGTGACCAAGTTGCCTTCAGTGAAAGTGTGGGAGATTTTCCCCTCTTGGTGACCCTCCTTTGGCACACAGTACATTTGTCCTCTGGTGTCCAGAAATCTCCCTGCTCAGGAGGTTGAGTGACTTACCAAAGATGTAGGATCCTGTGCAAAAGGTTCCTTTGTGTCCTGGATCTTTGTTGACCTTGAGGGGCCAGGGCCAAAATATTGACTGTCCTCATAGCCCAGTTGCCTTTCTAGTTTTGGTCTCCAAACTTTAGTTGTTGAACACTCAGAAGACAAGATCAGTGACATAAGTATGTCAGTAGGAGCAGTGAGTTTAACTATTATAATAGTTAAAACATCAAGCACTTTTGAAGTATAAAGCACAGTTAGAGGGCTATTATTTCTTATCAACCATGGTTGTTTTAGTAGTTGAATCCCTACAGAATATTAACAGACAACAGTTATATATTATAGAGAAACTTAAGATCAAGAGCTACACATAATATTTTAGAATGACAATCATGATGACATTTTCTTCATAACACTTACATGTCCATCTTAGTATAGAATAGTCTTTCAGTCAAACACCTCCATCTGATCACAAGACATTAAATGACATAAAGAAAACTCTTATTTGTTATCCTTTAGTAGGATGCCATCTAAACAGAACATATGTATTGGTTTGAAATCTACTTGATCTGCAAAGAAGATAACTACTCCTGCTGTTTTTTTGGTTCCTGTCACATGGAGTATTGTTTTCCACCCTTTCACTTTCAGTCTATGAGTTTCTTTTTTAATTAAGTGTGTTTCTTGTATGCTGCATATTGTTGGATCTTGCTTCTTGACCCATTCTGCCAGTCTATTTCTTTTGATTGGTGAATTGAGACCATTAACATTGATGGTTATAACTGATATGTATTGACATCATTGTCATGACTTTTTCTTTTTGTTGGATTTCCCCCTTTGCATTTCATTTCTTGTCGTGCCCAGTGAGTTCATTCTCCTGTGCTTCCTGGGGTTGTGATCCTCATTGTCTTTTTCTAGGATGTTGTGTAAAAGTTTTTGGAGTGCTGGTTTGGTATTAATGAAGTTCCTAAGGTGCTCTTTGTCATGAAAGTATCTTATTCCTCCATTGATTTTAAAAGATAGTTTTGCAGGGTACATCAGTCTGGGTTGGAGGCTGTTTTCCTTTAAGGCTTGAAATACATCACTCCAAGCTCTTCTTGCCTTGAGGGTTTGCACTGAGAAGTTTGCTGTGATTCTGATGGGCTTTCCTTTGTATGTGATTTGTTTCTTTTCTCTCACTGCTTGTAGAATTTTGTTCTTCTGTTGGGTGTCTGGAATCTTAACAATTATATACCTATGTGTAGATTTTTTTTTTTATCAAGGCTAGTTGGAGTCCTATATGCCTCACTTATCTGTATGTCAAGTTCTTTTCCCCTGCTTGGGAAGTTTTCTGCCATTACTTCTGTGTACAGGTTTTTTATGTCATCTGCATGCTCTCCTAGTTTCTTCATTGACTCCAATCAGACTTATGTTATTCTTTGCATCATCTAGCAGCTGCTGGATTGATTTCTTGTGGTCCCTTACAATTTTGGAGCAATTTTTATTCTCCTGGTCAGTAATTGCAATCTTATCTTCTATATCTGAAATTCTGTCCTCATCTTGGCTCATTCTGCTGTGTAGACTTTCAATGGAGTTTTTCACTTTTTTTTTTGGTACCGGGGATTGAACTCAGGACCTTGTGCTTGTGAGGCAGGTGGCAGAACCACTGAGCTAAATCCCCAGGCTTTCAATGGAGTTTTTAATTTCCTGGAAATCTGTTTGTGTCTGTTTTATGGATTCCATTTGTTTCCTATGTTGGGATTCCATCATGTTCCTCAGCTCCTCTATTTTTTAATCTCTGCCCTCTCTAGATTTATTAGTTATGTATTGCACTATGGGAATAATCTCTTCTGTTATCTGATAAATTATTTCTGATTTCATTTTTTTCCAGATCCTCTTTCATTGCCCATTCAGGGAGTCCAGGTAGTTGAGTGTCAGAGTGTTCCATCTCATTTCCCTTTGGGGTTGCTGTAGGTGATCTGGAAGTCTGTTTTTGAGACTTGTTTACATGTCTTTTCCTTTTGACAGTTGCGGGGGGGAGGGTCACCTCCGCTGGGCTGAGAGCTGTGGAATGGCAGCCCCAAAGCCCCTTTCACTGGGCTGGTAGTGTTGGAATGGTGACCTGGAAGCCCCTACCTCTGGCTAGACCAATTACCTATATGCCCCAGAGATAAGTGAAGGTTGGCTTTACTTTGGAAGGATTCCAGGGAGGGGAAACTCACCATCCTGGAAGCTTTGTCTTTGAAATCCAGCAGCCACAGAGGCAAGTGCCTTGAACTAAACACTGTTGAAAGTGCATTATTTCTCAGGGACAGGGCAGTGGAGAAGGGACAGAAGAGTGCTTTTGAGTATGGCACAAGAACTAAATCTTAACCATCTCAGGTGTAGAAGGACAATTAAGATCAGGAGCTTTTCCAGAATGAATCTGTAATCCTTAGCAAAATATGTCTCTAGAGACAAAAGCTATGATTGACTCCAACTGCATTGCCAAGTAGAAAATCAAACCAATATTCAAAGAACCCAAATGGCTGCTTTTTGCCTCTTGAAAGAGAATAAAAATGTTCTAACTATATTGTTTAGGTCTTACCCTTTTAATGAATTACTCTGAATCTATAATATTTCATTTATGATTGAAATACCCTACAGGCTGTTGAGCAGCTCCCTGTTGTTGTAGAAACACTCCCAAAGCAATGCACATACAAACTGAAACAGTGTCCTGTGGCAAGCACTGAGAAGTGCTTGTTTGAGCTTCTGGAACATGGTGCAGTCTGGTAACCAGGTTCCCAGGTTAAAATATGGGTATCTGTCTTTTGGGTTTCTCTATAAGCTGATTTTCATTTGTCTAGAAGTCTATCTTATTAGTAGTAGAGAAACAGTCCAAACCTGTAGCTCAACTCTTAACAGAGGCTTAGGAAAGGGCTCTGATGGCATTGCTTTGGATCACTCTGAGACAGAGGATATCTGATGACCACTGACAGAGTTCTCCTTTCACCTCACTGAGGAGTCCAGATAGGGACAAGATGTGGAGATTTTCTGCTGATTAACCAGATGGGCTATCAGGAGCTAGTATCTTCTGAGGGACATTTGGGTATCTGCCAGATTAGCCCTGGCCATGACCCTCAGTTGTCACCTCAGTTTCTGCTAGTTCCATGCAATCAGAGATCTGTCTCTGAAAGGAACCCAATTGCCTATCTGGTCAACATTCCACCCACCATTGGCATCAACAGGAGTGGGAATTCACTAGAGGGAAACTGGAGAAACCTGTCTTCTGCTTTGAGAGTGGCAGTTGCCCTAAAGGAAATTACTAGCTGGCAGAGTAACTATTATTTGGCATTCTATAAGGGAAGATAAAAGCTTGAACTGTCTTTATCTGAGATAATTTCATAAGAGACTAATTTTACAACATTTTTAAGCAACTAAGTTCAAATACAACACATACAAAATAAGAATAAAATGTAATTTTAACAAAAGACAATACATAAGAAAAGCAAGAAATTTGCAAATATTTAAAACACAACTTAAAATAAGACACTTTTGAAACAAAAGCCAAAACAAAGGCCAGAATTTATGAAACAAAAACCAGAATCTATGAAACAAATGTCAAGAGCCTATGAAACAAAAAGATTACAATCTATGAAGCAAAAAGTCCAAAGTTAGAACCTATTAAAGAAAACTCTTTCCTCTGACTAGTAATCTCAGTGGAAGACCTCCAAAATGATATAGGGGGAAGGATGTAACTCCCAACCTGCTAGATATCCTAAACATGAGTTTGTGTTCTGTAAAATTGAAGAATGAATTCTAGGAACAATGGAGGTTAAGAGTAGGAAAAATTTATCGGGAGAAAGAAAGCTTCTGCCTAAGAGAGACAGAAGGGGGACCGGAAAGTTGATTGCCCCTCAGCAGGTCTTGCCTGGGCTGGTGGCATCAGATGTTTCCCCTGTGTTTCTTCTAACAGTTTCAAAGTTTCAGGTCTTATATCCATGCCTTTGATCCATTTTGAATTTATTTTGATCATTTCACCTCCATCAACCCTTGTCCCACCCTCTCCTCTAGTTTTACATTTTTTGGTGGGAATTCAATCTTTTATTGTACAAGTCGCTGTCCAGTTTTCCTATCAGCATTTGTTAAAGCAGGTGTCTTTTGTCCAATGCATATTTTTGGCTATTTTGTCCAGAATCAGGTGACTGTTATATGGGTTTATTTCTTTGTCCTCTATTCTGTTCCATTGGGCTCTGTGTCTGTTTTTGTGCCAGTACCAAGCGGTTTTTGTTACTATGGCTTTATAGAATAATATTAGATCAAGTATTGTGATGTCATCAGCCTTAGTCTTTTTGCTTAAAATTTGCTTTAGCTATTCTGGATCTTTTGTGTTCCCATATGAATTTCTTTTCAATTTTATTCATTAAGTTTATTGATACATTTTAGGTATACCTGATGATCACATTCATCATTGAGAATTTGTACCTATATATGACATATCTTGGTTCTTATTTTTTCCCATTCCCCTTCCTTCCCTTTAACCTCACCCCCACCCCTCCTGTTTTAAAAAGCTTTGTTTCCCTTTTTCCCTTCTTTTTTCATTTTTTCCTTTCCCTTCTTTCCTCCCCACCTCCAGTTCCCCTTCCCCTTTGAAAATTTTCTTCCTATTTCATAATATCTATTATACATTTTGGTCCTCATTTACACTTTCAGTTTCTCACACCAGAGAAACTATTCAGTTATTTACACATGTGTGTCCTATTTATTTCACTTAAGAGTATGGTCTCAAGGTGCACCCATTTAGCTATAAATGTTTGTAGTTTATCTTTCTTTATGGCTGAGTCATACTCCATTTGAATTTTAGGATTTTTTTTAGTTATGTGAAGATTATCATTCGTATTATGGTACAAATTGTCTCTAGAGACCACTTTCAGTAATATGATCATTTTGACAATATTAATTCTGCCAGGCCATGAACATGAGGGATCTTTCCATCTTCTGATGTCTTCTAATTTTTCCTTAAATATTTGTAAATTTTCATTGCAGAGATCTATCACTTCTTTAGACTGATCCCTAGGTATTTCATTTATTTTTTTAAGGTACATGGTTTAAATCTAAAATGCTGCCCCAAAGTCTCATATGTTCAGAGGAGGGGATCCTGGAAGGCAATTGGGCCACAGGGCAGTGTGATCATCAGTGAGTTCATCATTGAGGAGTTTGTAGCTGAAGGTGTTCTTAGGGGGTGGTCCCTGGTTGGAGAGGTCACTGGGGAGATGACTGGAAGGGTATATTCTTGTCCCTGGCTCTTCCCTCCTCTCTTTGCTCCCATGGGATGAGAAACTGTTCTCTACCAGGCCCTTCCATGATGTGGTTTTTATTTTGGGGTCTTCTGACTTTGACTGACCCTACTCACACTGTGAGCCAAAATAAACCTCTCCTAAGTTGTGGATATTGAGCATTTTATCTCAACAACAGGAAAATGACTAAGGAAGAAATTATTGTGAATAGAATTGTTTTCAGCTACCCATTATTGGTGTATAGTAAAGCTATTGATTTTTTTCCTTAAATAAAAAAATTATAGTAAAAGACACATTGTCATTAAACTCCCTCAAAATGCTCTTCCTCACTTCCAGCACACCCACTCATCTTTCTACTCTCTGAGGCAACTCCAAAAGTTTTGTTTAGTGAATAATTTTATGAGGTATGAAAGATAAAATAAGGTGAATTCTGCTGCCAGGTGCCATCCAACAGAAAAACAGGCTCATAAAAACATTGCAGTGTGTTTTTGTTCATCTTATTCACCAGATCTGGCACAATGTGACTTCTGGTTCTTCCTCAAGGTTAAAATAACCTTGAAAGGTAATAAAGTCATTGAATGTTTAATGTTGATTTTATATTCTGTTACATTGCTAAATTTATTTACCAGCTTTGGTGGTCTTTAGGGCCTTCTAAGTATAGGATCATATCATCTGCAAAAAAGAATGATTTGACATTTTTCTTTCCTATTTGTATCCCTTTTATTTTTTTTTCTCTTGCCCAATTGCTGTAGCTAAAATGTAAAGAACTCTACTGAATAGCAGTGGTGAGAGTGTGGATCTTTGCCTTGCTCCTGATAGTCTCAGTTAATCTTCAATGAAAGACTGAGATACCTTAAATGGAGAAGTTGACTTCTTTTGTTTTTGGCTTTGTGTTTTTGCTAATACATAGGGCCCCAGAGAAGATGATGTTAGCTACAAAAATAAATTCACCTTAAATATTCTTCTGGAACATTTGACTAGGGCATAAGTATTGATTCTTATGAATCAAGGTTAATCCTTTCCTTTGAATTCCTAAGTACTTTGTAGTTATCTCAAAGATGAGTCATCATTGAATTCATATTTGTCCAAACTAATGACTTCTCTATAGTTCTTATTCCATATAATTTCTGTGCCGGTTCTGAGGGCGTGAGCCCCAGATTTCTCCCCATGCATACCCCATGAGTGTTGAACTGCAGGGTTCTGAGCTGGCTCGGCTGTTTCCTGGTCTTCCATAGGACTACTCAGGATAGAAGTGAGACTTGCTGGTGGCACAGACTGAAGACTGTCAGAAAAACGTTCTGCTCACTACAATATCTGCATCATACCTGAGTCCCTTCTCCCACTTTTTTTCCTTGTTGTTTTTGTATACACAATTTAATGCCTTTTCAAATGTCCGTAATTTCAGATTTGCTTTATATACTACAATGGCCTGTTCACTTGTTTCCCCTCACTCCAACCTTAAATATCTGGAATTTCCTTACTGAAAATCACTTGACTTATGGAGAACAGGCAGTGATGTTTATCTGCTAAGTGAATAGCTAAGGTGTGAGATGAGGTAGTCGTCCTTACCCTGAGGGATGGGTGAGAATTCAGGGTTGGCCATGATTGTGTGGTCCCTCTGAGACTCACTCTCTAAGGTTCAGCATGTACATGTGTCTGTATTCATGCAGAGAAAAGGTGATTAGCTTTGCTTGATACAGAAGAGAGCTTCCTATACAGATCTGCTACTGCCTTAACAGAAAGTCACAGGACTGTGACAATGAAAATAGATCCAAAATGGTATAAATGTAATGATGGTGCTTCTCTCACTTTTCCCACTGAGTACCCATCCAGGCAGAGGAGGGTAAGCATGTCCAGATGCCCTGAGCTGGAGGTTAATGGGTGTTGGAGTGGGAAGCTAACCTGCCCCATGCAGAGAGATCACTTTTAAAATTAATGTAAATGTAAATTCCACTCTGTGTGTTTATTTTGGTATGATATTTTCTACTTTGCAAATGCATGGGCTGGGTCCTGCTCTGGGACTGTGTATCCACAGTCACATGGCTTCTCAGCAGCTGTTCCAAATTCTCCATGCTTCTGCCTGGAGGGATCCAGCCCCAAGGGCAGAGGGTGACCCCACTGGGAGCAGATCTCCTGAGGGGAACAGGAGGAAAGGAGAGAGCCAGGCCATTGGATGCTTGTAATGTGGGGCAAGAGAGAAGACTGCATGGCAAGGGAGAGGATACTGAAGGTTAGAGTGGGTGTTCCTTTGCATTTTCTTTGGCCAGTTGTAGTGTTTTGGAATTTAATGAGAAATGATTTTTTTTTTGTTTTGTTTGATACTGGTTTTGAATATAAGGCCTTTGCATTGAGCTACATTCCCAGTCCTTTAAAAAAATATGGTACTATATACTTTTAAAATTTTGAGACAGGGTCTTTCTAAATTACTAAGTTGTCCAGCTGGGCTTGAATTTGCAGTCCTCCTGCCTCACCCTCCCAGAATGCTGGGAGTAAAGGCCTGGGACATGACACGTGGTGATTGGTGACTTTGATCAACATGAGACATAACTTTTCCTTTCAATAATTTTATATGGCTCCATCTTCCTTTTACGAAACTGTTACCAAGAGAAACTCTAATCTTGCTAGACAGACTGTGTGTTATGCTCCAAACCACAGCTGTGACATCACCATATGCTTAAATATTGTTTCCATGGTCCCAGGTGGAAGACAAAAGGTCACATAGCTGTTTTGTTTTTAGAAGGTCAGAAGAGGTTCCTTGAAGTACATATCACCTTTGTTCTGAACAGGTATGTGCAATCCCACTTAGGAGAGAAATGCTAAGTGGGGTACAATAGAGGCCTTGAATGTACAACTAATCTAATTTGCAAATTTAGTGTGGTTGTAGTATTTGTTAAAGTTTATTTTGAGGCATTCTGGAGTGTGATTTATTTTAAAGGGAATACAAGATGCTGTCTACTGAATTTGGGACACTGTGGGATAAGTGAGCCTGCCTATTTTCTTATTAGCAAGGGGAGTTTTTAAAATATAAAGTGGAAGCACCCTAGTTACCATAGAATATTGTAATACCTTATTTTTACTGAGGCATTAACTATGCTGAGCCAGCTGTAGGATAAAATTGGCGATTGTAGCACAGGTCATTAATAAAATAAAAATATGTTAAGTTCTGTCTATTTTCAGTCTATGCATCACAGGAATGCTTGCACTTCTTGGAGAAAAGGTTCTATCATACATCTATTGAAATTGTCTATATAGCTATCAGTCTATCTGTTCATCCATTCATCCATCCATCCATTTCTCTCCCTCTTTTTCCAAATTCATCCAGATATCTCCAGCCATAATTTAATACTTCCTTATTTAAACCTATATTCTATAATACCTATGATAATCACTCAGCAATTGATTTTGTAATGGCAATTTTTAGAAATTAATATTTAGTTTCTATATTACACAGTGAATATTTATATTTTCTTCCTGATTGTAAATCTTCACAGAAAAGTAGCTATGATTTTCTTTCCAAATTACTCAAAGTCCTAATGTAATTCTCAATGAATTCTTTATCAAGTTGTTTCAATGACATAGGCACACTTAAAAAGCACCAATAAATAAAAAATAGAATTTCAAAAATATTTAGCATTTACTTAAGGAACCAATTGTATACAGTCAAATTATTTTCCTCTTCATGGGTAACTATTCACACCAGTTATTTCTATGAGCATTATTGCAAATTTTAATTTTTAGGGCACTGTTATGTACCAGAGAGGCCAGATAAGTTCTGAATATAAAGAGAGAATCTATTATCATATTGTTATTTGTACAGTAAACAGTTGCCTTCAGTTTTACTCCTCAAAGTGTGTTCTGGGGACCAGCAGTCTTGGCATCCCTGAGAATGCCTTAGAAATACAGAGCGTAGCTACTGAGGGAACTGCTGACCCAGCATTGGCCTTTAGCAAGGACTCAGGTGATTTGTATGCATGTTAAAATCTGGGACATCCCGGACTACAACACACCTTCTAAAATCCTTCTTTTCCCTCTTTTGAATTGGTTTCATATATAATATTGTCATAAGGGAAACAAAAGGGACCAGGAGCTAATGTGTACCGACTACATACCTCAAAATACAGACAAACCTAGAGGCATCCTTCTGCCTCTTCCTCAGCTTCCAGGTTCTTTGTTACAGTCAGGTTCATGATAACAGGAGTTATTCCCTCTGTAAATCCCTCAATTACTGTTATTGCTCTTTAGCTCTGTGTCTGTAGTAGAGCTGAGCCCCAGGGAGACCACAGTTGGCAGGCAGTTATTGGTATACAGTATTCTCACCTGACTCCACCCTCCTGAGTAGGAGCAGGCATTGCAACTCAGGGCAGGGGCAGGAGTGACTGGGAGGAAGCACTGGTATGGCACACCTATCTCTTTGTAGTACTGGGTCTCTTTCACACACTAATGAACTGCCTGACTGACTGCTAACACCTGCTCAAAAATATTAATTTGATCCAGTTTATACTGAGTACTGATGGTCCCTGTCAGGAAGAGGACTAGAAGATGAGATTGGACATTCCCTTAACTAGATTTTTTTAAAAGGACAGTGGATTCAGTTCTGTAAAATGAGTTGACATGTGGCATTAAGCTCATCACTGTTATCTGTCTGAGGCTTTTCTGGGAAGAATAATGAACACTCAACTTCATTAGAAATACGGCTCAATCTTAATATTGCAAATGTGTTGATAGACCAGAGGAATGTAATTGTTTTATCAGAATTACTTTGGTTTGTGGAAGTATAATTAATGGAAGCGATAGCTTATCCCATGAAATTTTTTCATTTGGGCTTTGAAAGTCTAACAAATATAATGAAATATACCAAAAGTAAATCATAGTTCAGGATATAAAAGAAATGAAATGAGACAAATTCTCTTTAAGTAAGATAGATATCACACATTCATTCACTACCACTTCCATGGAAAGCTCCCTAAAATGATAATAGAGAGTAAGGAAAAAACCCATAAGACCCAAGGACAGAAACATCAAGAGAAGGGGAAAGATATAGCACCACTTGGAATTTGGAAAAGGGAATGCTCTGGTTATCTATGCTGTGCAATTATCTCACAAGTTCATGGATTAAAACAGCAAGTATTCTATGATACTTTGAGATCTTTGTGGTCAACAATTTGGACGGGGATCTACTGGCCTCTTCCAATCCCAGGGGCATTGGCTGTGGGCTCTCGATGGTTCTCACTGGCAAGTAGGCCATGCTCCCTTGTCCAGGATGGCTTTGGTCACCTACCTTAGGAATGATGGCTGGAAGCTGGGCCCAGCTGGGCCTCTTTTTTCTCCTATGGGCCTGGGGTGGGAGGTTTCCCTGTCACTCCTGTAGGGTGACCAGACACCTACCTAAAAGCACAGGTGCTCCTAGAATGAGTGTCCAAGAAACAGGCTGTGGTCCGACCATTAGCCCAGCTCCATTTCTGCCACCCTTGATTGGTCGCAGCAGTCGTCTCAGCAGAACAACGGAGCAGATGTTTGCAGCCATCTTCCTCACTGAGGATGACTGTTCACCTTGGAAGAGAGCACAAGCTAAAACCCAGGCTACTGTGAGGGAAATGCACAGGTCAGCTAAGTCCTGCCAGAGAGCCCCAGACAAGCTTAGAAATTTCACGTATTTTTGAAAACAGCAAGGGATACAGGCAGGGCTGAAAAGATAGGATGGGTTGAAAATCTGTATAAAAACACTTAGAGCCTCTGATCTCCTCCCACAGTTTGTTAGGCCCCTGTCTGTGCTGATAGGAGGCTGAAGGTTTAGGTTCTGGAGAAGCTGAACAAATAGACTTTGAACTTCCATATAGCTGACTTTGGGAAACTATACAGAAAACAAAGATGTTAAATAAAAATCTACATAGTGCCATGAAAGCCCTTTCCTCTCATTTCCTAAATTGGGTCTGATGATAAAGGCAGACTGTTAGGTAAGAACTGAAAAGTTCTTTGCTGGTAAAATTTGCCAGCCTAGGGCCAGGGATTTAGCTCAGTGGTTCCACTGCCTGCCTCACAAGAGCAAGGTCCTGAGTTCGATCTCCGGTACCAAAAAAAAAAAAAAAAAAAAAAAAAATTGCCAGCCCAAGAGAAAATGTTTACAGAGCAGACAGCTGGGTGCCTTTTAAATCCAGTGTCAGGTGGCAAATCCCAGCCATGTAGAGCACCTGCTTTGGGTTTCTTTTTAGAGACTCCTTTTAAAGTGAGAAATCAAGGATCAATAGATACCATATTTGAAAAATCTTCTTAACATTCACAAGCCAAATGAAATAAGTAGAAATTAAGAATATTGTAAAGGACCAATTAAAATAAAAACATGATCAACATCTCCAAATAGATGAGACAATATATTCTATAAAGGAAATAAACAACAAGAATATACTAAGGCAACATTAATGAACATATTAGAATTCTTGGAAATTAAAACTATGGGGTCAAAGATGAAGCAGAATTTTGAAAGATATAACTGAAGAAATTTTATATGTAAAACAACCAAAGAGATGTAATAAAGAAATTACCGGGGCCGGGGATTTAGCTCAGTGGTTTCGCCGCCTGCTGTGCAAGCGCAAGGACCCGAGTTCGATCCCCGGTACCAAAAAAAAAAAAAAGAAAAGAAAAGAAATTACTGGAAAGTTAGAAAGTAACTTTAGAAAGCCTCCCATCTAGATAATTGAATAAACAGAAATACAAAATGGAAGGGAAAACACAATTGGAAACACAAATCAGGATAATACCCCAGGCATTAAGTATAAGGATTACTACACTGCTAGGAACCCCTGAGGGACCACAGAACAAAGAATCAGAAAAGGATCCACATCATGCTACCACATCACCAAATCTCAGAACATCTGAGACAAAAGGAAGCTTCTAAAAGCTTTCAAGGAGGAAAACAAGACTAGGATTAAAAATTGCACATGTGGTCTCCCAAACACTGGATGCTAAAAGATAATATAGTGGTATGCTTAAAATCCTGACTGAAATTGTATCCAACCTGGAATTCAGCTATCAATCAAGTGGATAGGAATAGTTTCTCTAGTGTGAGAAACTGAAAGTATAAATAAGGATTAAAAGGAATAATTGATAATTTGAAACAGGAAGAAAAAGTCCAAAGGGGTAGGGGAAGTGGGAGGGGTAGGGGAAAGGAAATAAGGAAAAGAAAAAATTATGAGAAAATTAAAAAATGGAAACAAAGTCTATGTAAATAGGGAAGGGTGGAGGGGGTGAAGGAAGCACAGGTAATGGGAAAAAAATAAGAACCAAGATATATCATGTACAGGTACAAGCACCCAATGATAAATGTAAATGTATTGTATAGCTAAAATGTACCAATAAAAGAATTTAAGCAAAAAAAAAAAAAAAAAAAGAAAGAAAGAAAGAAAGAAAAGGAAAAAGGCATAATGCATTTACCTGGTTAAAATGTGATACAACGTGTTCTGGGCCCCTAACAATTGTGAGCAATCATTTCTCTTCATTATACATACCATTCTCTATTAGACTACATACTTCTCAAGGGACACACTTTTAATTTTCAATTGTCCTGCATAGTGTCTACATAAAATAGGCATTTGTGAATGGTGTTTATGAACAATGGATTGTGCTGTACTTTAAATCATGACTATTTGAAGTGCTCAATATACTAGTGTTACTTCAGCATACCAAAGTAACTTAGTCCCTTGGTTGCTGTTTCTTGATACCATGTCTTCTATCTAGTCTCAGGCTTTCCTCCATGTATCTATTTGGAAAAAAATTCTATATTGTTATTCTTTCATTTGTATCAGTAGTGTAAAGAATTTCACAGCTTGACTAGGAAAAGCAGAAAGCATTTCTCACATTATTATAAGAAAATATTTTTGGAGCCATATGAGGAAGTTTACCTGATAACATGGTACCAGTAAATTGAAGACAGTGACTAAGGGAAAAAGCTGACCAATTGGCCTTGTGGAGGAAAGTGGTTCTGGACCCCACTCCTAATGGCTCAGGGGGAACTCAGGGATCTGTGTGAAGATCTTGAAATCCAAAAATACATTTATTCAGAATAACAGAGATCAACAAGGGCAGGAATAAAAGTCAGCTTGGATCAGATGTAGAAATATTTCGGTACTTGAAAGACAATGAAAACTTCAAAATAATAGTAAGAAAAACTGAGCAGAAATAGAATTGAAGAATAGAAGAAGCCACTCTGTATACAATTCACATCTATGTGTTTTTATTCTGCATATGTGCAACAGTAACTGTGTGTAATTTCTTCTGCTTGCACCAAAGATAATTGTCTTTCCTTTTTTGGCTTTGGAGACTGACTTTGGAGTATTGGGATATTTGACTTCCCATTGGGATAACTGAAGTATGTAGAGGGAATTTCATATCACTAACAAAAATTTGAAAGAGAGACTTCTGTGACCTTACACATGCTAATTAGCACGCATATGATAGAGGCTTTTATTACTTATGTTCCTCAGGCACTGCCATGTTTGAATGCTCCCCCTATGTCTGCACCCCTGGGTGAATATTCATAAATGTAATGTGCTGGGAGCTGGCCATGTACAAAGACTAGGCATGTGGGACCATGAAGGATGAATCTCTTTGTGGTAAAGGTGCCACACACAGCCTTGGGGAATCTAGCTTCCTCCCATCTCTAGAAAAGGTGGCCCTATGCATCATGTTACTTCATTTTGATTTTCATGCCATGGCTGATTGGAACATGGATGGATGTTTGACTCTGAAGTTTGGGTTGGGATCCTGATGACTTGATTCAAATAGACAGTCATAGGCACTGGACCAAGGAGCTGGTATAAACTTCAAAGTCATGATCATGGAAAGGGAGGGAACAGAGCAAAGAGCAAAAGGCTAGGCCAGTGCTTATGTGGATACTGCACAAAACTGTAATTGTGATTGGCTTTTCAAGCCCAGTCCTCAATCATAGGAGGCCAACTTAACTTAGATCCTTTGAGGATATTAAAGTCCCTTCTACCTCCTATAGCTTGAGTGATATTTCTGCCCTTATCACAGTACATTCATGTTCATTATTCCCTTCAATTTTTATAATCCAGCAATAAGGTTGACTCACTTGCTGGCCAGATAAACTAATACATAGTTATAGAATAATTTCAATCCTTTGTAATCACATACTTTTATAATTACTTGGATTTTTATCTGTCTCCTTTAGAGGGATATGAATTTTCTGAATTTTTAAACAAGGAATCTATTCCAGTTCATTTCACATGGTAGATAGTCAATTCCTTGCTGAAATTGGGTATTGACTGAGCTGTAGTAAATCTGACTCATAGGAGACACTTTTGACTTAATGCCCTAAGAGAATCATATTTCTAGAACTAACTATTGCCATATGTTTCCAGCATTTCCCTTTATAGTCCTTACAGGAAATGTTAGGTATGTGTGCTGCAATGGGAGAGTCCTGTGTCCTGCTGTACTGCTCATGTTAGGACATCAAGCTCTGTGTAACCCATGGAGAATCACAGGGAGGTTCATAGCCTGCCTCCCTAGCCAGGAGTGAAGAGGAGAGCCCAGCAGGCTGTGGCAAGAGGCCCTATCTCCTTCTGATCCCATATAGCCCTTCTGATTCCAAAGTATGTGGGTGCACAGTGGGCTTCTCAGCTTTAAGAACATTTGAATGAACATGAATCACTGTACATTTAATTATTTTGCAACTGTTGATAAAATCATCCTTAGAAAGTAAACTGTCTTTAGAGTTAAATTTCCCATTTCCAAATTAAAAAACATATATATTGCCTAGAGAGGAACACATTTCATTAAACGGCCTATTTATTGACTTTCCCAAGAGATTTCTTTCTTGCTTTTCCTGTAATATAGTATAACATTACCATATAGGACTTTATTATTTCTTATTTTCCACATGCATTGCTCTGATAATTGGAAAAAGTAAAAAATCCAGCTATTGAAATGAGTGACCTTTATATTTGGAAAACTAATTTGTTTGACATAAACATGGGAGTTTTCATCATGCCACTTAAAACACAGAATTAGTGGTCAATTTAATTTTTATTACTGAAAATTATTTCTTTAATTATATTCATGCCATACCTTTCTCTTTGTCTAGGTCTTTTTTATGTCATTTGCTCATTTTTTTTCTTTTCCTTCTTTCTCCAAAATGTAACAAATTTTTAATACTTAGTTTGCATATGAGAATGTGAATGTTTTAACTAGGAGAAGCGATCAGTGTTCTGGAAATTGACAACAAATGAATCATAACAGATACTACACAGGCTGCAGAAAGTTCATGACTTAGTCACCTGCCAGCCCAGGCTATTCCAGATTACAAGTACAGAACAGCCTTGTACTTTACAGGGGTTTCCCCCATTGTTTCCATTACAGTGGTCCTCTTCCTCCTCCTTCTTCTCCTCTTACTCCTCCTCTCATTCTTCCCCCCTTTCCTCCCCTTCCCTTTCTTTCTCTTCCTCATACAAATTCCATCACTTGTCCATTTAAGAAAATATTAGCACCCAGGAACATTTCTGAAATATTTCCTTTCTTCTATTTCAGCATCTCAGGCACTAGTTTTGAGCATAATCTTTAGCACAATCCTTACTCCTTTTGATGAGGAGAAAAAGCAATTTTCAGGAGGGAGCAGCAGTGTAGTTGAAGCATAGCTTCAGCTTTTCCAGCTATGAGCAGGCTGAGAAGCCAACATCTCTTCAGTACGACATGAGTGGAAGGGCTCCAATATCCCTAGGGCCAATTCCAACAATCTTTCTTTCTGTCTTTACCTTAAGTGTTGCCATTAATGGATCAGACTTCCTGGATTATGCATCATTTCAAAGACAGTTCTCTCTTGTTCCTCTGGACACTCCCTGAGCCAATCCTAGTCCCTGCCTTTCCTTTTTCTAGACTCTCCCATTCTTTCCTTGGGAACCAGTAGGCTGTCAAGATCAACCTGCTCACATTCCCCAATCCTTGTTTGATGGTTCCTGCACACTATTGTGCAGGTGACACAGGTTTTTACTGATTTCACTTCCTCTGCAGACAACTGTGCTTGAGAACCTCATGAGAACCTCAGGGTCTTATCCTTCTTTGCTGCCTCCAAATTTTTCTCTACTTCCTTTCTTAAGCCCTTTGTCTTTTGTACATCATGACCTCAGATTTTGCCATGACCCTACCTTGTGGCACCACGTACCCTTCCCAGTTGTTACTTCTCATTCTTGGATGACTTTAACAATGGTCACTTCCTCTCTCTCTTCTCCTCTCTCTCTCTCTTTCCTACTTCTTCTTTCCTGTGATGCTAAACTCTCAGTCTCTTGACTTTTTAAGAATCTCTTTTTGCTCTCCATCTTTTCCTGCTTTCTTGACTCATAAATGTAGTTATACTAAAGCTAGTATTACTAGTGACAGTAACATCTCCAGCATTTCATCATCCTCTTGGGCTATACCTTTGAGCCTGCTACCATCTAATTCTAGTATTTTCACTTTGGTAACTCTACTTCTTTAAGATTTCTTATCTACAGACACTGCCACATTTTTGCCATTCATAACCTCTTAATGTCCTCACTGCCCTTTTCACCCAACTCAGATTCCATGTTTTGGCCCTATAGCCTTTCCCTGGTTAAATATTCTTACATCTCTTGATGGCCTCCTCCACCTGACCAGACTTTAGCCCTCTTAAGCCCACTTATCTGCACATCCTGGCCTGTACCAGAGTAGCAGAACCCTTTTTGGGTGGAAGTTACACTAAGATGCATTCCAGCCTGTGTTCAATGACAGCAGATTTCAAAAGCACTCACCACTGTGAGACAAATCCTATTTCAGGTGACCATAGATTCACTGTCATCCCCCCCAGATGACTATTTCTCATCATTTCTTCTCCTTTCTAATCTCAGACATTGCTTATTCCCTCTTGGTGGATGACTTGGCCTTATATTTCATGGAGAAAATAGATGCAATCAACAAAGAAATATCATTTTTCTACCACCTGCCTATGTCTTTAGCCACACATTCTTCCTTTCCTGCTCAATTGCTCTTGGCTTGTGTCTCAATCAATATCTTTCCCTGATTGCTCTTGTGTTTGCCAGCCCAATTTCTTTAGCACATCTCTAAACACTGAAGAGCCCTAGGGTTTAAGTTCCCAGGTCTCTACTCTTTTCTAGTCACACTTTCCTTAGGAGATGCTGTTTATTCCCATGGCTTTAAATACCATGGATGCAGTGATAGCTCTCACACCTATCTACATGTCAGACCCTGTCCTGAGAATAGTACATATGACTACTTCCTTGTGTTTTTATTTGGGTGTCTAAACTACCATGGTTTCTCTTAATTTTCTCAAAGCAAAATAAACACCTGTATCTTCTCTCAATTCTTCCACATATTGGTAAATAGTCCTATCATCCACCCAGTGCTTGTTCAGGCCTAATATTATAGAAAAAGATTTTGTTTGTGGTACTGTTGATTGAACTCAAAGAGTGCTGAGATATTTCATCCTATCTATCTATCTATCTATCTATCTATCATGTATCTATCTATGTTTCCATCTATCTATCTGGTATTTTTGGACAGGGTCTTGCTAATTGCCTACATGGGACTTAAACTTGTAACTCTCCTGCTTCAGCCTCCTAAGTAGTTGGGATTATTGTATGTGCTACTGCACCAGGCAACAAATTATTTTTTGTCCTACCAATTTACTTATTATTTTTAATAGTAGATGTTTGCTTTATGGTTTTTTCTTATATGAGAATTCCAAATTGTAAATAAAGAGCAAAAGAAAAGATAAAAATAGAAAGTAGGGAAATAAACCTTTCTTAAGTGGGAAAGGGATAAAAAAACTATTCTTGAAGGCTCGATTTCCCTCATTGCCACACCAAACACAGGCAAGTTGAATTGCTCATGTTTCCAGATTTTATTCCAAATCTGACTACCTGTCTTTATTGCTAGCTCTATAAACCTAGACCAATTTGTCACTATGTTTTACTCAGTGCACTTAGAAGTGCCAACAATTACCTATGATGACTTTTAAAAACATATTTAACCTCACTTTCTCCATGATAATATGTTGTATAAGCTGTTTGGTCTGTAGTACCAGTAATAGCACATAATAAGGTGTCAACAGAGTTTTTTCCTGATTGATATTTCAATGGAATTTATCTTTCAGAGTGGGGATTGAACTCCAAGGCACATATGAAAATTTCATATTCCTGAGATCCTACTTCTGAGATCCTGTCAAGTATCAGAGCTTTAAATTACAAAAAGCTAATCAATCATGCTTATACATACCTACCTCTCAGACATAAACTGCTTATGTAACATGACTTTAAAGAGACTGTTTTTAAAATGATATACATTTAGCCAAACTTATCAAAAAAAAAAAAAAGAAAGAAAGAAAGAAAGAAAGAAAGAAAAGGCCCAAATCTATGAAATTAGCAATTAAAAGGATGAAATTACAATGGACCCAGCAGAAATCCAGAGGATCATCAATAACTACTTTGAGAACCTATATGACAATAAGATGGAAAACACAGAAGAAATGGATGGATTCCTAGATATGTACAAATTACCAAAGTTGAATGAAGAGGACCTAAAAATTCTAAACAACCCAATACCAATCAATAAAATTGAAAATGTAGTGAAAAACATACCAGCTAAGAAAAGCCCAGGTCCTGATGGCTTCACTGCTGAATTCTACAAGACATTTAGAGACAAACTATTACTGCCACTACTGTTTAAACTCTTCAATGAAATTGAAAGGGAAGCAATATTCCAAATTCATTCCTGGAAGCAAGCATCAGCTTGATCCCCAAATCAGAAAAAGGCCCAACTGAAAAAGAGAACTGTAGGCCAATGTCACTACTGAACGTAAAAGCAAAAGTCCTTAATAATATACTGGCAAATAAAAGATCATAAAGAAGACCATTCCCCCTGACCAAGTGGGATTCATCCCAGGGATGTAGGGATGCTTCAACATATGCAAATCAATAAGTGTAATACACTATATTAAGAGAGCCAAGAAAAAAAACCATATGATCATCTCAATAAATGCAGGAAAAGCATTTGACAAAATCCGATATGCATTCATGATAAAAACCCTACAATAAATTGGAATAGACAGTCTACCTCAATCTGATAAAAGCCATCTATGAGAAACCAACAGCCAATATCATAATAAATAGTCAAAAATTGAAATGCTTCACACAAAATCAAGAACAAGACAAGGATGTCCATTATCATCACTCTGTTCAATACAGTTTTGGAAACATTAGCCATGAAAACTAGACAAAAGAAAGAAGTAAAAAGAATAAAGATAGTAAATGAAGAAGTCAATTTGTCATTATTTGCAGATGACATGATACTCTATATAGAAGACCCCAAGAACTCCACCAAAAGTCTTCTAGACTTAATAACAAGATTCAGTAGAGTAGCTGGATAGAAGGTTGACACAAAAAAATCAATAGCTTTCCTCTATACCAACAACAGAGTCACTGAGAGAGAAATAGGGCAAACAATTCCATGCATAATAGCATCCAGAAAACTGAAATACCTAGGAATCAACCTAACAAAAGAAATCAAAGACCTCTTCTCTGAAAGCTATAGCACTCTGAAAAGAGAGATTGAAGATGATATCAGAAAATGGGAAGACATCCCTTGCTCCTGGGTAGGAAGAATCAACATGATGAAAATGGTCATACTTCCAAAATTGATATAGAGATTCAATGCAATTCCAGTTGAAATCCCAGCAGTATACTTCATGGACCTTGAGAAAACAATCCAAAAATTCATTTGGAACAAGAAGAGACCTAGAATAGCAGAAGCAATTCTAGGCAACAGAGACATGGCAGGAGGTATGACAACCCCCAACTTGAAACTATACTACAAAGCTACTGTGATAAAATGCAGCATGGTACTGGCAAAGAAACAGACCAGACCTGAGGACCAGTGGAAGAGATTAGAAGATGCAGAAACAACTCCAGACACACTGAACCACCTCATTTTTAACAAAGGAGCCAAATACCTTCACTGGAGGAAAGATAGCCTCTTTAATAAATGGTGCTGGAAAAATTGAGTTTCAACTTGCCAAAGATTAAAACTAGACCTATATCTTTCACCATGAACTAAACTAAAATCAAAATGGATTAAAAATCTAAATATTAAAACAGAAATGCTGAACCAGCTGGAAGAGAGGTTAGGTAGAACTCTTGAAGACATCGGTGTAGGAAAAGATTTTATGAACAAAACCCCAGTTGCCTGTGAACTAGCACAAACAATCAACAGGTGGGATCTCTTCTTACTAAAAAGCTTCTTCACAGAAAGAAAAACCACCAACAGTGTGAAGAGATAATCCACAATATTGGAAAAAATTTTCACCTGCTGTTGCTCAGACAAAGCTACTATCTAGAGTATATAAAGAACTTAAAAAAACTAGACCTCCCAAATTTAAAGACCCAATCCAAAAATGAGCATCTGAAATGAACAGACATTTCTCAGACAAAGAATTAGAAATAGCAAATAAACATATGAAAAAATGCTCAACATCACTGGTCATTCACTGAAAACAACACTGAGATTCCACCTCACCCCAGATAGAATGGCTGCTATCAAAAAATCAACCAATAATAAATGCTAGCGGGGCTGTGGGGAAATAGGAAGAGTGCTCCACTGCTAGTGGGAGTGTTGACTGGTGCAAACACTGTGGAAATCAGTATGGAGATACCTCAAAGAAATAGGACTGGAAGTTCCATCTGACCCAGCTATTCCCCTGCTGGGGATCTGCCTCAAAGAATTATAAGAATCATACCACAGTGATATATACGCACCCATGTTCATAGCAGCACAATTTGTAATAGCTAAAACTTGAAAGCAGCCCAATTGCCCATCAACTGGAGACTGGATAAAGAAAACGTGGGGTTTTAAAAAAATAAAATGGAGTATTAATCAGCCAAAAGAATGAGAACCTCGAGACATTTATAGCTAAATGGACCCACATTGCAGTGATACTCCTAGGTGAAATAAATAGGACACACGTGTAAATACCAAATAGTTTCTCTAGTGTGAACAACTGAATGTGTAATTGAGGACTAAAAGGTATACTAAATAATGTGAAATAGGAAGAAAAGGGGCAAAGGGGAAGGGGAAGTTGGAGGGGTAGGGGAAAGGAAATAAGGGAATGGAATTAATATGAGAAAATTAAAAAATGGAAACAAATTCTTTGTAAATAGAGAAGGATGGAGGGGTTGAAAAGAGGGCAGGGAAATAAGAAAAAAATAAGAACCAAGATAGATTATGTAAGGGTGCAAATTTCCAATAGTTAATGTCATTATATTTTATGCCTCAAATGTACCAGTAAGGAAAACTAAAAAGGTATGCATTTGTATGTATAAATATATATAATATGTGTGTACTTATATACACACATCAAAAATTTTGTGTATATACTTGTATATACACTCATTCACAAGCATATTACTTAACAAAAATGAGGTCATACTTTGGGCACAGTTTTGGAAATCTTTTTTCCCTTTTTTTTTTTGCACTTTATTAAATTCTTTTATTGGTACAGTGTAGGTATACAACACAATTACATTTCTCATTGGGAATTGTACCTTTACATAATGCATCTTGGTTCTTATTTTTTCCCCATTCCTAGCCCTCCCTTCACCCCCTCCACCCTTCACTATTTACAAAGACTTTATTTCCATTTCTCAGCATTTTTCTTTTCCCTTCTTTCCTTTCCCCTGCCCCTCTCACTACCCCTACCCCTTTGGACCTTTTCTTCCTATTTTACATTATCGATTATTCATTCTAATCATTGGTACATTTTAGGTATACAATATAATGACATTCATCATTGGAAATTTGCACCTTTACATAGTCTCTCTTGGTTCTTATTTTTCACCCTTGCCCAGCCCTCCCTTCAACCCCTCCAGTCCTCCCTATTTACAAAGATTGTGTTCCTATTTTTCCATTTTCTCATATTAATCCCATTCCCTTCTATCCTTTCCCCTAGCCCTCCCACTTCCTTCCCCTTTGCCCCTTTTCTTCCTATTTTACATTACCTATTATACATCTTAGTCCTTATTTACACTTTCAGTTTCTCACAAAAGAGAAACTATTCAGCATTTATACATGTGTGTCCTATTTATTTCACTTAAGAGTATGGCCTCAGTGTGCAACCACTTAGCTATAAATGTCTTTAATTTCTCATTTTTTATGGCTGAGTAGTACTACATTTTATAAAAAAAAAAACCCACATTTTCTTTATCCAGTCTCCAGTTGATGGGCATTTGGGCTGTTTCCAAGTTTTAGCTATTACAAACTATGCTGCTATGAACATGGGTGCATATATATCACTGTGGTATGATTCTTTTAATTCTTTGGGGAAGATCCCCAGCAGTGGAATAGCGGGGTCAAATGGGACTTCCAGTCCTAGTTCTTTGAGGTATCTCCATACTGATTTCCAAAGTGGTTGCACCAGTCTACACTCCCACCAGCAGTGGAGCAGGGTTCCTCTTTCCCCACAGCCCTGCCAGCATTGGTTATTGGTTGATTTCATGATAGCAGCCATTCTTTCTGGAGTGAGGGGGAATCTCAGCGTTGTTTTCATTTGCATCTCTTGAATGACCAGTGATGTTGAACATTTTTTCATGTATTTATTTGCTATTTCTAATTCTTTGTGTGAGAAATGTCTGTTCATTTCAGACGCCCATTTTCAGATTGTGTCTTTAAATTTGGGAAGTAAACCTTTGTCTGAGGAAGAGCAGGTGAGGATTTTTTCCCACATTGTGGGTTGTCTTTTCACACTGCTGGTGGTTTCTCTTGCTGTGCAGAAGCCTTTTAATAAGAAGAGATCCCACTTGTTGATTGTTTGTGCTAGTTCACAGGCAACTGAGGTTTTGTACATAAAATCTTTTCCTACACTGCTGTTTTCAAGGGTTCTACCTAACCTCTGTTCCAACTGGTTCAGAGTTTCTATTTGAATATTTAGATCTTTAATCCATTTTGATTTTAATTTAGTGCCTGGTGAGAAATACAGGTCTAGTTTTAATCTTTGGAAAGTTGAAGTCCAATTTTTCCAGCACCATTTATTAAAGAGGCTATCTTTCCTCCAGTGAGGGTGTTTGGCTCCTTTATCGAAGATGAGATGGCTGAGTGTGTCTGGCGTTGATTCTGCATCTTCTAATCTGTTCCACTGGTCCTCAAGTCGGTTTCTTTGCCAGTACCATGCTGTTTTCTAGTATAGTTGCAGTATAGTTGCAGTTTTCTAGTATAGTAGCTTTCTAGTATAGTTGCAGGTTGGGGATTGTGATACCCCCTGCCATGTCTCTGTTACCTAGAATTGCTTTTGCTATTCTGGATCTCTTCTTGCTCCAAATGAATTTTTGGATTGTTTTCTCAAGGTCCATGAAGTATGCTGCTGGGATCTCAATTGGAATTGTATTCAATCTGTATAGCAGTTTTGGAAGTATGGCCATTTTCACTATATTAATCCTTCCTACCCAGGAGCAGGGGATCTCTGTCCATTTTCTTATATCATCTTCAATCTCTCTTTTCAGAGTGCTATAGTTTTCAGAGAAGAGGTCTATGATTTCTTTCATTAGGTTGATTCCTAGGTATTTCAGTTCTTTGGATGCTATTGTGAAAGGAATTATTTGGCCTATTTCTCTATCAGTGAGTCTGTCATTCGTGTAGAGGAAAGCTATTGATTTTTGTATGTTGAACTTGTAACCAGCTACTTGACTGAATTTGGTTATTAAGTCTAGAAGACTTTTGGTGGAGTTCTTGGGGTCTTCTATATAGAGTATCATGTCATCTGCAAATAATAACAATTTGACTTCTTCATTTCCTATCTTTATTCCTTTTATTTCTTTCTCTTGTCTAATTGCTATGGCTAATGTTTCCAAAACTATATTGAACAAGAGTGGTGATAGTGGACATCCTTGTCTTGTTCCTGATTTTAGTGTGAAGAATTTCAGTTTTTGACCATTTAGTATGATATTGGCTGTTGGTTTTTCATAGATGGCTTTTATTAGATTGAGGTAGAGACCATCTATCCCAATTTTTTTGTAGGGTTTTTATCATGAATGGGTGTTGGATTTTGTCAAATGCTTTTTCTGCATCTATTGAGATGATCATATGGATTTTGTCCTTGGCTCTATTGATATAGTGTATTACATTGTTTGATTTGCGTATGTTGAACAATCCCTGCCTCCATTGAATAAATTCCACTTTGTCAGGGTATATGATCTTCTTGATGATCTTCTGCATTTTATTTGCCTGTATCATATTAAGGATTGTTGCATCTATGTTCATTAGTGAGATTGGCCTATAGTTTTGTTTTTGTTTGGTTCTTTCTCTGCTTTGGTGATCAAGGTGATGCTTGCTTCCAGGAATGAATTTGTGAGTACTGCTTTCCTTTCAATTTCATTGAAGAGTTTAAACAGTAGTGGCAGTAGTTCCTTTCTAAATGTTGTGTAGAATTCAGCTGTGAAGCCATCAGAACCCAGGCTTTTCTTAGTTGCTAAGTTTTTAATTATGTTTTCAACTTCATTGATTGATAATGGGTTGTTTAGAATTTTTAGGTCTTCTTCATTCGACTTTGGTAAATCATACATATCTAGGAACCTGTCCATGTCTTTTGTGTTTTCCATCTTATTGGTGTAGAGGTTCTCAAAGTAGGTATTGATGATCCTCTGGATTTCTTCTGGGTCTGTTGTAATTTCATCCTTTTCATTCCTAATTGCATGGATTTGGGCCTTTTCTTTCCTTTTCCTCATTAGGTTGGCTAAGGGTTTATCAAATTTTTTATTCTTTCAAAGAACCAACTCTTGGCTTCATTGATATTTTATATCATTCTCTTCATCTCCATTATGTTGATTTCTGCCCTGATCTTTATAATTTCCTCCCTTGTATGAGCTTTGGTTTTGTCCTGCTCTTCTTTTTCTAGAAGCTTGATGTTCAGCATCAGGTTGTTTAATTGGGCTCTCTCTGTTTTCCTAATAGGAGTGTTTACTGCTGTGAATTTACCTCCTAAGGCTCCGTTCATTGTGTCCCATAGATTCTGATATGTGGTACTGTCATTGTCATTTAGGAACTGTCTGATTTCTTCTTTGATTTCCTCTGTGACCCATTGGTTATTCAGAAGTATATTATTTGATTTCCATGTGTTTATGAAACTTTTGTGGTTTCTTTTGGTATGGAACTCCAATTTCATCTCACTATGGTCTGATAATATACAGGTGATAACTTCAATTCCTTTGCACTTACCTAAATATGCTCTATGAGCAAGTATGTGGTCTGTTTTGGAGAACTACCCATGTGCAGCTGAGAAGAATGTGTATTCTGATTTTGTGGGGTGGAACATTCTGTAAACATCTGTTAAGTTCATTTGTCCAAGAGTTTGATTGAGTTCTAGTATTTTGTTGCTTGTTTTTTGTCTAGTTGATCTATCTATTTGTGACAGTGGGGTATTGAGGTCTCCCACTACTATTGTATTAGTGCTTATATGATTTTTCATGTCCATTAGTATTTGTTTTATATAGTTTGGCACACTAGTGTTTGGTGCATAGATATTTATGATTGTCATCTCTTCCTCTTTGACGGTTCCCTTTACAAGGATGTAGTGTCCTTCTTTGTTTCTCTTAATCAGTGTGTGTTTGAAATCCACTTGATCTGGAAATAGGATAGCTACTCCTTCCTTTTTTTGGGTTCCTGTCACATGGAGTATTGTTTTCCACCCTTTAAGTTTCAGTCTATGAGTTTCTTTTTGAATTAAATTTGTTGTGTGCAGCATATTATTTTATCTTGCTTCTTGACCCATTCTGCCAGTCTATTTCTTTTGATTGGTTAGTTGAGACCATTAACATTGATGGTTATAACTGATACATATTGAGTTATCATTGTCATGACTTTTTCTTTTTGTTGGATTCTCCTCCTTTTCTTTTAATTTTTCATTGTATCCAGAGGATTCATTCTGCTGAGCTTCCTGGGGTTGTGATCCTCATCGTCTTTTCCTATTATTTTGTGGAAAATTTTCTGGAGTGCTGGTTTGGTATTCATGAAGTTCCTAAGTTGCTTTTTTCATGAAAATATCTTATTAAACCATCAATTCTGCAAGATAGTTTTGCAGGGTACATCAATCTGGGTTGGAGGCTGTTTTCCTTTAGGGCTTGAAATACATTACTCCAACCTCTTCTTGCCTTGAGGGTTTGCACTGAGAAGTTTGCTGTGATTCTGATGGGCTTTCCTTTGTATGTGATTTGTTTCTTTTCTCTAACTGCTTGTAGAACTTTGTTCTTCTGTTGGGTTTCTGGAATCTTAACAATTACATGCCTATGTGAAGATTTTTTTTGATCAAGGCTAGTTGGAGTCCTGTATGTCTTACTTATCTGTATGTCATGTTCTTTTCCCCTTCTTAGGAAGTTTTCTGCCATCACTTTTGTGAAGTTTTTTATGTAGTCTGTACTCCCTCCAGTTTCTTCATTGACTCCAATCAGTCTTATGTTATTCTTTTTTTCATCATCTCACAGCTGCTGGATTGATTTCTCATCATCCTTTACAAATTTAAAGCAATTTTTCTTCTCCTGGTCACTAATTACAATCTTATCTTCTGTATCTGAAATTCTGTCCTCACATTGGCTCATTCTGCTGCACAGACTTTCACTAGAGTTTTTAGTCTCCTGGAAATCTGTTTGCATCTGTTGTATGGATTGCATTTGTTTCCTATGTTGGAATTCCATCATGTTCCTCAGCTCCTCTCTAGATTTATTAATCATATCTTGCACTATGGGCACAATCTCTGCTGTTATCTGAGAAATTATTTCTGATTTCATTTTTTGCAGCTCCTCTTTTGTTGCTAGTTCAGGGAGTCCAAGTTTTTGAGTATCTGAGTGTTTGATCTTGTTTCTCTTTGTGGTTGCTGTAGTTGATCTGGAAGTCTGGTTCTGAGCCTTATGTGTCTTCTCATTTTGACAAGGGACAGGGGTCCTGCTGGTGCCCACGTGACTCACCTCCTCTGTGCAGGGAGGGGGGTAGGTTGGCCTGGAAGCCCTCTACTCTGAACTGGGAGCTGTGCTGCATCTACCCAAAAGCCTCCTCTGTGCTGGGATTGGTGGTAGGTTGGCCCTTGCTTTAGACTTTTGAGTTGATGCCAGGAGAAGTTAAGAGTTTTGGGGCCATTGGAATGGAATATCCATATTTCGCTTGTGAGAAGGACAGATATTGGGCCAGGGACAGAATTCTGTGATTTAAGTGGATACCCTCAAATTCCTCTATTGGAAATTTAATCCCAAACTAACAATACTGGGAGATGGACATTATTGGGAGATATTTAGGACATCAGAGCTTTGCTCTCACAAGTGGAGCAATGCCATCATAAAAGGGCTTGACAAAAATCATTTGGCACATTTTCCCTTCTGCCTTTTGCTATATGAGAAGACAGTGTTCTTCTGTAGAGGGTGCATTTTCAAGGCACCATCTTGGAAAGACAGAACACCCCTTATCAGACAACCTAACATGTTACAATCTTGACCTTGGACTTCTCAGCCTCCAGGAGTATAAGAAAAAAATTTCTATTGTTTATAAATTACTCAGTCAATGGTATTTTGTTTTAGCAGGACAACAGACTAAGATCCTATAATTTGATATATTGTACCATAAGTGAATACAAACCTATCATGATTAGAAAGTCACAGTTTAAATTTCAGCACATTTTTGTGAGTTCCATAAAGTTAAGAAAAATGCAACATATTCTGTCTGAGGGCACAACACAGTAGTAAGGAATTTTTTTGACATCTGCCTATCATTTAAAGAGCTTCTCCTTAAATCTTTTACATAGTTTTATAAGGATGGAGAGAATTCCAATTTCAATGTGAGTGACATAGTTGAAAAAACTACTGGACAAAAAACCCCACTGATAAATATAAAGTGTTTCTCAATCACAAATGTGAAAAAGAACAAAAGTCATCATCCACTACCCTATCATCTTGCATTTTATATTTGCTTTTTAACTTTCTTTCTAGTCAGCTGTCCCTTTTTAAAGTTGGTCCATATCTTATCTTCCCCTGTTCCTGAGGAGAATGTAAAGTATCACTGATTTCAGTGATCTTCCTTACTTATGAAAGAGTTCAAGAAGTTTGTCACATTTCTGAAAGTCTAATTTGGCCATGTACAATTTTTGACAACTGTGAAATCATGAGTGAAAGTCCTAAACCTGAGTCTCTCTTTGTTGTTGTTATCAGAGTTGGAGAATCAAAAATATACTAATCTTTCAGGGTTCTGTCTGACTTTGATAATATAGATGGCATGAATGTTTCTTCATGTCTGAGACTTCAGCTGAATTTTTATGCACGAGTTCTAGAAAAGAATATTTGAGATTGACAATGGGTAAGTAACTCTGCTTTAAGTTAGTGTTGAGAGTTAGTATCTGTGCCCTCTGGTCTATAGAAGCAGAATATATTTTCTCCAAAGTTGCTCCAGTGACTCCAGATCAATGCATTTTAATACATGAACCTACTTGTTGTGTACATGTGGGATCACCTATATGACAGAAACAAGATGATATACTTCAAAGACAATGCTTTGTAATGGAGAGGGCTCAGATATTCAATACACATATTGTGTATCTATTAGAAATTTCCTTGCTCTTAGATTTTCCTCATATTTAAGATGGAAACAATATTCTTCTCAAAATTTGTTATGTAAGACACTAAATGCAAAGTAGTTCATATAGCACTTGGGACAGAAGATCTCCACTAAACTGTATTATAACTGGTTTGAGCTTACTGTCTCTGGTTATTATTGTCATGAACTTCACTACCACCATCATCACCCCTACCAGGCAAAGTGCTATTCATTAAACCATTCTTTCTCAGGGTAAAACTTAATACAACAGTGAATCCCTAACTGATTCATAATGGATATCAAAAAAAATCTTGAGGCTCTTATAATATGACCACAACAAGAAAATTAATAGGAGAAGCTAACTGGCTTTGTTGCTCCCAAATTTTATATATTCCAGGGACCTTCCCATCTAGAAGCTAGTAGAAGAGATTCATTAAATATGCAAACACACAGAGACAAATACACCTTCTTGGTCAGTGATTTAAAAATTGAAATGCTACAATGATGTTTAGAATCTGTCTGAATAACTGGCTTTAATCCTGGAAAAAATAATTTTATAGTTCAGGAAGGATGTGTTCACTCATACTTTATGGACTAAATTATAAACTGATCTGTATGCTGAGTGGTCACGCAAATATCTGAAGAGATGGTCATGATTAACTGTATTCTCATTGAAATTTGAAAGCATTCAAAACTATTTTGGAGCCAGGTGTGGTGACACATGCTTGTAATCCCAGTATTTGGGAGGCTGATGCAAGAGGACTGCCATGAGTATGAGGCCAGCCTGGACTACATAGTGAGTTCAAGGCCATCCTGGACTCCATAGTGAGACCTTGTCTCAAAAAAACCTATTTGGATATGAAGATGAGACTCAGGTTATGGTGTTTTGGAGGAAGATCACAGAGGCTAAATGGTGTCCTCATGACATCATATCAAGGGCAGCAACTATCAACATAGCCTCTCACTAGTGATGCTGACCTTGATCTGGTCCCTAAAGTTGTGCTTGTTATGGTTCTGCTCTGTAGAGTTACTCCCCTCTCCACACTGTATTATTTGAGGAAAGTCACCATGTGTAGCCCTTGGTTCAGAAGTGAGAGTTATGTTCCATCTCTCCAAGGGCAGAGTATCTACAAAATTTATTTGTAATTCTTCTAAATGAGAGATTTGCCTATTCTCCCTCATTGATTTATTCAATCATTTATTTATATCAAATACAAGTTTATGGAGTTATTTTTAATGGAGAAGTTTTCTTTTAAAAATTGTTTACTAGTACATATTTGTCATACATAATGCTCACATTCATCATAGAGACTTTGTACCTGTACATAATATATCTTCATTCTTTGTCTTTTGCCCATTCCCCTCTTCTTTCAAACCTTCTTCCTCTTTCCATTTATGAAAGCCTTGTTTCCATTCTTTGTTTTTAAAATTTCTTTTCCATTCCCTTCCCCCTTTCTTGTTCCCCTTCCCATTTGAACATATTCTTCCTACTTCCCAATATTTGTTCTCCATTTTCCTCCTTATTTATCCTTTGGGTTTCTCATACAAGAGAAACAATGTATTATTTAAACTTGGGTGTCTTATTTATCTACCTAAAATTTATGGTCTCAAGGTGCATATATTTGTCTATAGATGACTCAAGTTTATCTTTCTGTATAGCATAATAGTACTCCATTGTATGTACATACCACATTTTATTTATCCATTCATCTGTTGGTGGGTATATGAGCTGTTTTCAAGATTTATCTGTTATCAATTATACTGCTATAAATATGGGTATGCATACATTGCAGTGGTATGATATTTTTAACTCTTTCTGAAACATACCTAGAAAAAGAACAGATGGACCAGATGAAGCCTCTAGTTTTAGTGTTTTGAGGAATTTACTTACTGATATACGTAGTGATTGTACCATTTACACTTTCACCACCAATGTAGGAGCATTCCTTTCTTATCACAGCTTTTATATTGGTTGATTTCCTAATAATAGCCATTCTTTCTAAAGTGAGATGGAAGTTTAGTGTTCTTTTAATTTGCATTTCTCAAATGATCAGTGATGCTGAGAAGTTTTTCAAATATTTATTTGTTGTTTGTACTTTTCATCTGAGAAATATTTATTCATTTTGGATGCCTACTTAGGGATTGAGACTGAATTTGGGGTGGTCTGGTTTTTTTAGTTCTTTATATATTCTACATATAGTTCTTTGTCTGAGGATTATCTGGTAAAATTTTTTTTCCCATTCTGTTCATTGTCTCTTCACTTTGCTTTTTAATTTGATATGATCCCAGTTGTTAATTCTTTTTAATATTTGGTGTGTGATTGGGCTTTGGTAAACAAAGTCGGTGCCTACATGAATGTCTTCAAGAGTTTACCTATTCTATCTTCCAGCAGATTGTTTCTGTTTTAATATTTAGATCTTTGATCCATTTCATTTTTAGTTTAGTGCATGGAGAGATATATTGGTCTAGGTTCAAATTTCATCTGTGGAAAGCCAGTTTCCCTTACCATTTATTAAAGAAGCTATCTTTCTTCCAATGAAAATGTTTGGCCCCTTGGTCAAAGATAATGTAGGTAAAAAAAGAAAAAAGACAATGTAGCTGAGTGTGCTTGCAGTTTTTTCTCCATCTTCTATTCTGTTCCAATGATCACTGGGTCTAGTTTTTTTTTTTTAAATCAGTACCATCCTGTTTTTATCATGGTAGTTTTGAATATAACTTCAAATCAAGGATTGTGGTGCCCCCAGCCTTGCCCTTGTTGCCCAGAATTGCTTTTGCTATTCTAATCTCTTCTGGTTCCATATAAATTTTAGGATTGTTTTCTCTAGTTCTGTGAGGTATGCTATTGGTATTTTGATTGGGGTTGTGTTAAATATGTATGAAAGTTTTGGAAGTATCCTTCATTATTTCACTATATTGGTTTTGTCTATTCTGGAATAGTGTATATCTTTCCATTTTCTAACATCCTCTTTGATCTCCTTTTTCAGAGTATTGTTTTTGCAATCTAAAGGTCTTTCACTTCCTTCCTTAGATTGTGCTGGGAGTGCTGTGCTATAGACCACTATGGCCAAAGCTAACTCGCCTGCTCCCATGGATGAGGCAGGGCCCCATGTGGAACAAAGAATACACATCTCATTCACTTCCTTGCACATATGAGGCAGGGCCCTGTGGGTGGAGAACAGGAGACAAGATGGAGTGGTGAAGCAAGGCCTGGCTGAGAAGAGGATGTGTCTTCCTCCCCCGTCATTCACCATGAAACCATCAAGTATGATGTCCTGAAGACTGTAGCCATTCTCCCTGTTCCAGTCACGGGCACCTCCTTTTACCTCTCCCTGCACTTTCCTTATCTCTACACTACAAATAAAAAGCACTGAGTTTGCCTGGGAGTCTTTCTTTTGTTGTGGATGAGCAAGTTAGAACAATATAGATGTGCCACACTCTGTACCAGATTCAAGCCAATTTATTATAGCTGGTTGCTGAGGGGGGCTAGCACCCAGGAAGTTCCCTCGGCAATGGGAAGTGGCTTGATTTCTCCTTTTAAATCATGCTTTCAGTTGGGGAGGGGTCAGAGGAGAGCAAGTGGAATCTTATAGAAGCAGAACCATGCCAGGTAAGTCAGAGGGACAAGGAAGTTTCACACACACTAGGTGAGCTACAAAACATCCTGTAACTGCAGCAAGTTTACTGCCAAGCAGGATGTGGGGGTTTCAGGTGCTTTGTTCAAGTGCAAGCACTTTGTTCAAGCACAGGTGCAAAATGGCATTGTGTCACAAGATGGATTTGGGTTGGCTAACACACTCTCCCATCAGGAGGAAAGCTTTACCTGGCCCCAGATTTGTATCTCTTTGTTCTTTTGTATCTCTTTGTCTTGCTTTTTCATTCTCCCACTGTTCTCCCTCCATCGACCCTTCAGCCATGCAGGCTGCAGCAGTTGGCACCTGAAACAGTTGGAGTGCAAGAACAAGAGACGAGACCAGAGTACAAGACTGGGATAAAAGACAAGTTGCAGATTCAGGTGAGGCAAGGCCTCAGGGTGTGCTTGCACATAAGTTAGGGATAAGGCAGATTGGAAATTCACCAGGTATAAAACATGGGGCAATCAGGATCCTGAGAGTGACATTTGTATACAGAAATGCTCATGGCACTTTTAAAAGCTAGAGAGTAACATATTAAGATATTCTAATTAGCAAAATTATTGAATTTCATCCAGCAAACGTGCCCCTGGTTTCTGGAGTCAGAAACTGTAAATCCAGACACATGGACAAAGGTGAGGAAAGAATTGTGAGCCTACTACACAGCTGAAGGACAAGAAAAGGTCCCTATATATACCTTTTCTTTATGGACTCTAATCCATGAGTGCTTTAATGATCGAGTCTCTGCAGAGTCTACCCCTGAAGATCTGGCAAAAAATAATGCCCTTAAGTTGCAAGAGACTGCCTAGAACTGTGGGGCTGTGGGGAGGTCCTTGCTCTGTCTGGAGCCAATGGCTCCTGCTGAGCCTCTTGCTCCACCTGAGGAGCTTGCTGCCTCTTGCAGTGATGAGTCTGATGGGGAGGTGCTCAGTGAAGAGGGTGATGATGGGACTCTTGAGGGAGATATTGCACCGCTTTCATTCTTGGCATGGCTGAAAGTGAAACCCACAACTTTTTCTGCACTACAGGCTAGCACTTCCACTTTGTGAGAACAAAGGAATTCCAACGTGCCACATGGCTTCCTCATTCCTTGCAAAACCTTCCTGTTCTCTCTTGCCATTACAACTTGGACTGGAAGAAGCCAGACAGGTAGGGGAGATCCTGGAAGGGTTTCCACAACTTTATCCTGTGGTGGATATGGGAGAAGATCCCAACAATCCCATTTCAAACACCTAAGGAATTGAAAATGGCCACTGCAACTTATGGGGCTTCCACCCCATATACCTTGAGCCTTGTGGAAACCATTGGTGCCCAAGCTTTGCCTCCAGATGATTGGAAAGGAATAGCAAAAGGCTGCCTTGCAGCAGGTGATTATCTTTTATGGAAAACTAGTTCTACTGAATTATGTTTGGAACAAGCTGCCAGAATAGAGCTCACAATGTGCAGATAAATGAGAACATGTTGATAGGTCAGGGAGAGCACACTGGGCTTGATCATCAGTTAACTTACGTGGAGCAAGCTTATATGCAGATTAAGATCACTGCTATGCAGGCATGGAAAGAGATCCCTATAAAAGGGGAAAAATCATTAGATCTGACTGTCATTAGGCAGGGGCCCGATAAGCTGTTTCAGGAGTTTGTAGCACAATTGATGCAAGCCACTGGGTGAATCCTTAATAATTCAGAAGCTGAGCAACTTATAGTTAAACAATTGGCTTACAAAAAATGCTAACAAATGGGGCAAGGAGATGCTTTTATCATACCATGAGTGTGCCTCTATTCAGGAGATGGTCCCTTTGTGTTCCAACGTTGGTCTGGCTTATGTACAAGGCATGGCTTTAGCTGCCACCCTGACTCAGACTATAAACCCTAGAAACAAAGGAAGGGCTAGAAGCTCTTGCTTCTGGTGTGGACAAAGCGGCCATTTTGCAAAAGAATTCCATGCCTTGCCTGTTGCAGCTGGAAATGATTGATGACACCATTTCCTGGCAAACCTCCCAGTCTTTATCCAAAGTGCTGGAGAGGATATCATTGGACAAGTGAGTGTCTGTCAAAAACTACCATCAAAGGTCACCCAGTGTCGGGGAAACTTCCAGCGGGGCCTGCCCAGCCCTGACAACAGAGGGGGCAAATCCTCTGACTCCAGTACAAACTTACAGTTCTGCATCTGGGGTGTTGCTGAATTGCACAGCACAACTCAAGGCAGTGGAGAACTGGACCTCAGCCCCTCCACCCAATTTATATTAGCCCCAGAGATGGGCCTATGCCCCCTGGTGTGGTGGGCTTGTTGCTGGAATGCAGCAGCCTTACTGTGAAAGGTTTTCAGGCATTACCAGGTGTCATAGATTCAGATTTTATGGGAGAAATTAAAGTCGTGGCTCAAATCACTCAACAAATTGTTCAAATTACTTCAGAGTCATGTATAGCACAGCTGGTGTGACTTCTCTTGGTAAAGGTGGGCAAGGCTGTTCAAAAGAAAAGGGGTAAATGGAGTTTTGGGTCATCAGACACTTACTGGGTTCAACCCATCAAGTAGAGGTGGCCAGAGATGGAACTAATTATTGAAGAAAAACTTTCAAAAACAAAACAAAACAAAAAAACTTTCAGAGGCCTATTGGACACAGGAGCTGATGTCAGTGTCATTGCTCAACACCACTGGCCTCAATACTGGTCTTTGGACACAGGTAACACTGATTTCCAAGGAGTAGGGAATGTGTCCCACCATAAAAGAAGCACAAAGTTGCTGTGCTGGAAGAAAAATGAAGGAGACTCTGGATTTTTCACCCCTTATGTTCTTCCTCGTATTCCTGTAAATCCATGGGGGCAATATCCTACAGGATATGGGAGCCTTGTTAATCAGCCCTAGGCCCCCGGTTACTCATCAGATGTCACAGCAGGGTTTCTTCCCCACACAGGGACTGGGTAAATATAGTTAGGAAATTGGACAACCATTTTCTATGGATGTTAAAAATGATCCATGTGGCCTGGGTTTCTCTCTGTCTCCTTTTGTGGAGGGGCCTTAACTACTTCTCCAACCCCATGAACAGCCTGTCATATAACCTGGCTGTCAGATGATCCTGTGTGGGTAAATCAGTGGCCCCTTACACAGGAGTAGCTTCTTACAGCCCATGAATTGTTCTGTCAGCAAGTGGAGTTCAAACATCTTGAACCCTTTCACAGCTGATGGAATACTCCTATCTTTATCATCAAAAAGAAGTCAGGCATAGGGCACCTCCTACAGGATTTGAAAGCTGTTAATCATATAGTGGAGCCCATGGGAACAAGTCAGCCTGGGCTCCCCAGTCCTAGTGCTATTCCTTTGCAGCACTTATGGTAATAGATCTTAAAGATTGCTTTTTTACCACTTCACCCTCAGGATAAAAAATATTTTGTCTTCAGCCTACCATCAACAAATAATCAAGCCCTGATGCAGCACTATCAATGGAGATGTCACCCTCAGGGTATGGCCAATAGTCCTACCTTGTGTCAGGAATTTGTTGCTTGGGCCCTTCAGGGGATCCACAATTGATTGCCTGATGCATACGTTAGTTATTCACTATACAGATGATATATTGCTTGCCCATGAATCTGAGACTGTCTTAAGGACTATATATCCCTCTTTCTGATGCTTTAAAGACCACAGGATTATTGATATCCCCAGAGAAGTTTCGAACTATTGCTCCCTTTTCCTACCTGGGTTACACTATTCAGGGAAAAACCATTACCTCCCAATCTATTGCTATTCATACAGGCTCTTTAAAAACCTGAAATGATTTTCAGACATGGTTAGGTAATATTAATTGGCTTTGTCTTGCTCTTCAACTCACCACAAAAGAACTTGGTCTTCTTTTTGATATCCTTCCCAGAGAACTTTCACCTACTTCCCCATGATATCTTACTTTAGAAATACAGCAGGCTCTGAATAAGGTTAATATAGCACTCTCTGGGGCCAGATAACTTGTGTTGATCCCCAACAGCCTTGGTTTCTCATTATTTTTCTTACCCTACACACCCCTACCAGAGTTTTATGGCAAACTCATGGACCTTTGGAATGGCTATATATGACCCATATGCCACCACTCTGTATTACTCCCTTCTATGATGTGGTGGCTGCACTCATCACCTGTGGCCATGCTTGTTCCATTCAACTTCTCAGGCTTGAAGAAAATATCCTCATTGTACCTTTTACTTCTGAACAACAACACCAACTGTGGCAGTTCTCGGTTTCCTGGCAATCTGCCCTGGCAAATTTTCCAGGCACCATTGAGTGTCATTATCCTGCTAGTAAGATCATTCTGTTTGCTACCCTTAGACCTTTCATATTTTTCAGTCATCTCACAGACACCTTTGAATAATGGCCTCATTATATTCACTGATGGCTCCTCCAAAGGACAGGGGGCTTACATCACCCCTGCTCCTTCCAGGATGGAGAATACTGGGTTTCTGCTCAGAAAGTCAAATTACAGGCCACAGTCTGAGCTTTAGAAGATCACCCTGATGTTCCCTTAAATCTTTATTCTGATAGTGCCTGTGTCTCTGGTGTTCTTCAACATACTGAGACAGCTATCATCCAATTCAACCAAGAACTCCTTTTTCACTTATTCCATCTGCTCCAACTTACTGTCAGATAATAGGTCTGTACAATGCTTTAGTGGCTATCTTCATGCCTGTACATCTTTGCCTGGGTCCCTGGTTGAGGGAAATGCTGCTGTCAATCAGTTGGTGACAGGGGCTCTTGTTGGTGCCCAGCCCCATTCAGAGTCTGTTCAACAGGCCATTCTTTCTCATTCTACTTTTCATCAAAATGCTGCTGCCCTTCATGCTCAGTCTGGACTGGCTTGTAAGCAGGTCAGTCAGATTGTAAAACAATGCCCCACTTGTATAATTCATTTGCCTTCTTTTCAGAAGGGTGTAACCCCCCCGTGGTTTATGGCCCAATCAAGTATGGCAGATGGACGTGACTCTGTTCCAGACTTTGGGTATCTTCGATGGGTCCTTGTGACAGTTGATACTCATTCAGGTTTTATTTTTGCCACTACCCAACTGGGGGAGGCTGCCAAATGTTGTGCCCAGATCGCATAGTCCCAGAGACCACCAGGAAGCCAATCCCGAGGTAAGCACACGGGTCATTTATTCAAGCTTGAGCAGGGGCTCACAACCGTCACTGACACAGCGGATCAGAATTGAGAGTCCTGAATTTCAAGTTAGCAGGGTTTTTATGGTGGTTACAGCAAGGTTTGGGGATTTTCCACTTAGCAGTTACATGATTGGTTGACATTTAGCAAGTATGAAGTGTACATTTCTGATTGGCTAGGTTCATTGGGGGTTGAGGGGTGGCTACATGTAGGTTTTACGAGGGAAAAGAGGGACAAAGGTTAGTGGCTGACTGTCACGTACTGATGGTCAGCAGACACACTGACTATTAGTCACAACCATTACATACTGACAGTCAGCACATCTACAGATTGTTCTATGGATAGTGGGCCTGGAACATTCATTTCCTGGGCAAACAGATGGCTGAGTAATTAACTCAGGAACTTTGGTTTGTTACAGATTGTATCTTTTGTCCCAAAGCAAGCACATTTTAACCATTAATTTGTGAGAGACTAGGGGAGTGGTGCATTTTAGCAAAATGGAGTCGCTTTGGTCTCCCATTCCCCCCTTCTCATGATGCTATAGAGGACCAATCATGGGCCTCTGGGGGTTTATTTTATTAGGTCTGTAGAAACTGGCTGGTATTGGGACCTGAGTACCATTAGCTGTACAGTGTTAATACGTTCTCTAATGAACGAGACTAATCTATTGAGTATACAAGGTCCAAGGGTTAACAGTAGTAACAGAATAAGCAAGGGGCCCAGTAGAGTAGAGATTACAGTAGTCAGCCATGGGGAGGAATTAAACCAAGATTCAAACCAACTTTGAGTTTGTTCTCGCTCTCGCTTTCGTCTAGCGATACCCTCTCTAACTTTGGCCATAGATTCTTTGACCACTCCTGAGTGGTCTACATAAAAACAACATTCCTCACCTAAGGCAGCACAGAGCCCTCCCTGTTGTAGAAAGATTAAATCTAGCCCCCTTCGGTTTTGGAGGACCACTTCTGCCAGGGAGGTTAGTGATTCTTTGTTGGGAGCAATGCTACATAATTCTAGGGAAAAATCATTTGAGTAGGCCTAGTTCTCCTGCCTACAGGCCAGCAATAACACTCCAAAACATACTTCCATTTTGGCCTCAGGTCACAAGGGAGATCTCAATGATCCCATGATGCTGTAATCCTCCAGGACAAGACCACACCTGTGGGAGATGCCCTGGGAGGAACCAAATCTTCATCTGTGTAGTTCCTGGGAGGAACTAAATCTTCATCTGCATAGTTCCTCATTGTTCTTAGATTTCAGCCGCCCCCACCCAGTCTTTTGTTACACATTGTTCATCCCAATATGATACTGAAATCTACATTATTCATTTGTTACATTTGTTTCTTTGGATGTACTAAATAAAAGGTGCTGCAAGCTAGGGCTTCTTGTCTTTGCCGCCCAGAGCAGCACTGATCAGACCCAAAGCTCAGCTTCTTCTCAGTCTCATTTGTCTACCTTTCCTGTAATTCGCCATGTGCTGCTGTGGCTCGCAGGAGACTAGGACTTATTGCAGAAGTTCTGGTAATGTCCCCTTCCCCTGTTCCCTACATTTGGTGCCCAACGTGGATGTGAACTGGATCCACAAGTGAATTCGCCTGTGAGACAAACTCGGAGTAAAAGAGACAACACATGGATCTCCCAGGACGATTTCTGGACTTGGACGAGGGACACTGGTGGTAAGTGTGTCCAGCTGGGGGTAACTTTCTATCTTTGCTGAGTTACAACTATGGGTCACTCTCTGTCAACAGAACAGCGTAACTTTGCCAAATTACTTGTCACTGTTAAAGCAAGCTATGTACCCAGTACCTAAGGGTGCTGTGATAGATTTGTTAAAAGACATACAAATGTATGTCCCATCTTTTCCCCAGGAAGGGACAACTAACTTAATAGCATGGTAACATGTAGGTACCGTTCTCCATGAGGCTCGGCGAAGGGGTGATCGTCTCTCCCCCCGAACGCTCCCCACTTGGGCCTTAGTCCACTCTGCTCTCAAATTCTCTCAGTCAGTTCAGGAAACCTCTGCTACCCCTCCCCCCACCAACCCTTCTGTTCAGGCTTCCCCTTGTTCCGCTTCTTCTCCAGTTTGCTTTCATCTCACTGAGGCTTCTGCTCCACCACCACAGTGTGCTGAGGAAGACCCTAACTCTCTAGCCCCTCAGCCATCTCACAAAGGTCTAGCTGCCCCTCTTGTGAAGCCCTCTCCTGGGGCCACTCCCTATCACCATGCCTTGCAAAAGGCAGTGACATCAGGCCAGGCAGTGGGAGACCCTTTGTGCTTTCCTGTTTCAGTTTTGCCTGATCCTGACAACTCAGAGGTGGACATGTGTGTTCATGCCTCATTTGATTTTAACATCCTAAAGGAGCTCAGCCAGAGCATGCTAACTAATGGTGTCCAAAGCCCCTATACAGTGGGTTTGTTGGACAATGTACTTCAGACTTATTCTCTGGTTCCTCATGATGTTTTTCACCTTGCAAAAACTTGCCTATCCCCAGCTCAGTATCTCCACTTTGAGGTGGAACTTCATTCTTTAATCAGGGAACAGGCTCATAAAAATGCTCAGGGAGATGCTCAGTCGAGAGAAGTTACTATCGACATGTTATTGGGCACAAGTGACTTTTCAGATTTAAGCAGGCAGGCCTGTTGCCCAGCATTACTCTTCCACCAGCTAGAGGACCTCCTGTGGAGGGCTTGGGCTTCTGTGCCAGCTGAGGGTGCACCGATGAAATCTTTTACTCAAATCATGCAAGGGCTATGGAGACTTACACAGAATTTGTAGCAAGACTACAACAAACTGTTAGAAGACAAATTTCTAATTCCCAGGCAGCAGACATCCTGATCTTATAGCTAGCCTATGAAAATGCTAATATGGATTGCAAACAGGCAATAAATCCTGTTCACTCCTCTAAAGATCTTGAAGCATATATTAAGGTATGCCAAAATGTTGGGTCTCCTTCATACAATGTGGCTCTGATGGCTCAAGCCATCTCCCAACATTTACATGGTACACACAGTGATTTAAAATGTTTTCATTGTGGAAAATTGGGGCATCTCAGAAAAAACTGCAAAATGAAAGGGGCTTTACAAGCTGACCCAAAGCCACTAGGTCAGGCATCCAGAGAAAATGTTACCACCTGGCCTTTGCCCTCGCTGTCGAAAAGGCATTCACTGGGCTAAAGCCTGCCACTCCAAATATGATAAGGATGGCACACTGCTGTGAGGAAAATGGAACTTGGGCCCAGGAAACTATAGAAGATCAGGGCCAGGGGGCCCCAGTCCCCCTGAGTCAGCGGTACCCAGTTCAGACCCGTGCACAAGTACAAAATCAGACAGCACGGGTGTCCAGAGGGACATTTCTTCCCTCATCAGGGGAACACTGGGGAGCTCAGGAATAGATTTTCCTGCTGCTCAGAGAGTTCACCAGCTGGGAGGTGAGACTCTGGTATCTGTCCCCACAGGAATTCATGGACCCCCATCCCCCGGAACCATTGGCTTGATACTTGGAAAATTCTAACTTTGAAAGGCATTACTGTTATTCCAGCTATTGTTGATTCTGATTGTACCTCGGAATTGTGTGTTCCTGTTAGCTCCACAGGACTTTGGGTAATAGAACAAGGAGATTATATTGCACAATTGTTGCTCTTGCCTAGACCACAATTAAATAATGTTAGCCTTAAAAATTCCCAAGAGGGTCCTCAGCCAGAAATTCCTCAAGAAGAAATTTATTTCACCCAAGAGATTTCCAAAAACTGCCCCATGTGCAAAATTAAATTGAATGGCAAATTCTTTACAGGATTGATAGACACAGGCGCGGATGTGTCCGTGATTGGCACATGTTTTTGGCCATCATCTTGGGGGAAAAAACCAACTAAAACATCTCTGGTAGGCCTTGGCATCCCCCAACAAGTTTTACAAAGCTCCATTCCTCTGCCTTATGAAGGGCCTGATGGTCAATTGGGATATATTTGTCCTTACATAGCTCCCATACCTGTAAACTTATGGGGCAGAGATTTGTTGGAAGAATGGAGAATTGTAGTGACTACTTTGCCCCCTGAAACTTCACCAGGTCAACAGATGATGTCTAAAATGGGATATGAACCAGGAAAAGGATTGGGCAAGCAACTTCAGGGAACAACACAGCCCATAGAACAGAAACAAAAAAATAATCACTTTGGAATTGGATATGATAAAAAATTTTTAGTTGGGGCTATTGAAGAAGTTTCTCCACCCAAGGCAGCCTTGCCTTTACAATGGAAATCAAATGATCCCATTTGGGTTAATCAATGGCCCCTACCACAGGAGAAACTAACCATTCTACAACAACTCATATTAGAACAAGTTAACAAGGGGCATTTAGAACCATCTGTGAGCCCTTGGAACACACCTATCTTTGTTATTCCTAAAAGGTCAGGCAAATGGCGTTTGCTTCAGGACTTACGTGCAGTTAATGCAAGCCTCATTCCAATGAGGGCACTGCAACCTGGCTTACTGAACCCAGTGGCAATCCCCCAGAAGTAGCCGCTTATAATTATAGATTTAAAAGACTGCTTCTTTAACATTCCTTTGTGGCCAAGTGACCAACCTCAATTTGCCTTTTCAGTACCTAGCATGAATTTTAAAGAACCAATGAAGCACTTTCAGTGGACTGTGTTGCCTCAAGGAATGGCTAACAGCCCCACATTCTGTCAGCTTTTTGTAGTACAGGCTCTTCAAGCTATTCGTAAATTATTTCCTACTGTATATTTAACACATTATATGGATGACATACTAATCTCTGCAAATACACAACAGCTACTTTTACAGGCCTTTGCTGTTGCAAAGAAGGATTTAGTGCATTTTGGATTGTGCATAGCACCTGAAAAAGTTCAACTATCTGAGCCTTATATTTACCTGGGTACCTTGTTATCAGAATGATCGGTTAAGCCACAAAAGATACAATTCAGGACAGACAAATTAAAACATTAAATGATTTTCAAAAATTATTAGGTGATATTAATTGGATTAGGCCTAAGATAGGGATAGCAACTTTTCAATTGCAGAATTTGTACAAAATATTACAGGGAGATTCTGATCTTAATTCCCCTTGAAAATTAACTCTGGAGGCACAAAAGGAGTTACAATTAATAGAACAAAGCATACATAACCATCAGGTTTTTCGTATCAACTCTAATTATCCAGTTTATTTGTTTGTGCTTAACACCCCCCACTCACCTACAGGCTTAATAGGGCAATGGTATGAGAAATGGGGCTTTCCCATGGAATGGTTGTTTTTATCTAACCAGTTAATGAAATCTCTACAATTATATCTAGAACAAATTGCAAAAATAATTTCCTTGGAATGTAATCATACCCGACAATTATTTGGTGCTGACCCTCATTTCATCATTATCCCAATTGATAAGGATCAAATGCAGATGCTGCTACAGACTGCTTTATATTGGCAAGTAGCCTTTGCAGATTTCATTGGACATATAGATAATCATTACCCTAGTGATCCTCTGTTTCAGCTTTTTTCATGGCATGAGTTTATTCTCCCCAAGATTACTCAATTTCAGCCATTACAAGGTGCCTCAACCTATTTCACTGATGGCTCCTCTAAGGCCAAGCAGCAATTTGGAGCTCTTCCTTCAGTTATGTGTTGCCTACACCTGGTCTCTCTGCTCAGAGGTCAGAGTTGCTAGCCATTTTATTTGTGATTGAAAACTTTCCCTCCCAACCCCTCAATATTTTAAGTGATTCCTTTTATGCAGTTTGTTTGACTCAAAGATTGGAAGGAGCTATGGTCTGCTCTACCTTAGAACCCAAATTATTACACTTGTTTTTAAGATTACAAAAGGCCATACATCAAAGAACTGCTCCCTTTTGTACTGGACATATTCGATTGCATACGAACCTTCCTGGGCCACTTTCCTATGACAATGCACGAGCAGATCAGCTTATAGGATTCCTTGCTGCTTTTGATCAGGCTAAGGAATCACATAGTTATTTCCATCAAAACTCCAAGGCACTACAACAGGATTTTCAGCTCTCTTGAGCTCAGGCATGACAGACAGTTATGGCTTGTCCTAGTTGCCAGCAGATTCCACAACCCATTCCCCCTGAGGGAACTAACCCTCGAGGCCTAGCTGCCAATATGATTTGGCAGATGGATGTGACACATGTCCCCTCTTTTGGAAAGTCTCGATTTGTACATGTCTCTATAGATACATTTTCACACATGATACATGCCACATGTCACTCTGGTGAGAAAGGTCACCATGTTCAACAACACTGCTTGTCTGCCTTTGCTGCCATGGGAGTGCCCAAAAATATTAAAACTGACAATGGTCCATCATATGTTAATAAATTTATCCAAAAATTCTTTCTTATTTGGCATGTTAAACATAGTTCTGGTATCCTGTATAATCCACAAGGACAAGCCATAGTAGAAAGGGCCCATGCCACCCTCAAACATCAATTGCTTAAACAATCACAAGGAAATCAGCTGCCTCCACAAGCTTGTTTAGATCTAGCTGTTTTTGTACTCAATTTTTTAAATCCTGTAGCAGGTTCCACACAACCACCTGCTATGCTCCATTGGCAAATGGATGGCATGGTTAAGACTCAAAAACCACAAGTCCTTTGGAAAGATGTACAAACAGGTAAGTGGAATGGCCCTGCTGCCTTAATTACTTGGGGGAGAGGTTTCACCTGTGTCCCAACAGATAATGAGAAAACCTTGTGGCTGCCTTCCCAGAATGTGAGACCATGGGCCACGCTGGTGGAACCGCCAACATCTTGCAAAATGAGTGATAGCACCCTGGCTGAAAGCGATGAGCCAGCTGCACCTCAGGGACCCACCTCACCAGCAACAACCAACAAATCCATGGCAGGGTCCAGGACTGAGATGATGCCCCCAGAGGAATGATAATTATAGATTTATGGTAAAAAATCTATAAAGGTGGGGGACAACTTCAAAATGTTCTTTTTATATTTACAGGTATAAAAGCACTTTCATTCCTTCTGGTTCTAATCTCAAGAGATCTCTGTTAATTGACTATTCCAAAGTTTTTGACCAGTCATACAATTATAAATCTAATAATCATAAAAAGGATATTATAATTCAATTTGGCCAAATATATTTGAGTGCACTTTAATTTTATAAATTGTCTTATATGTTTGTCTGTTGTCTGTGTTTGTACAGTTGAGCTCAATGTTTTTTTTTTTCTCTTTTCCTTTTCACCTTTTGAAAAAAAATTTTTTTTTCTTAAAAGATATTCACCTATTATTAAATTGGCTTACAGATAAATGTTATTAAATTAAAGGCCTTCCTTCCTTCCCAGGTTGCTAATTGATCAAAGTGCCACTGAGATTTATTTTATAAAAGTAATGTGTATTGTCACCTACATACAATAATCAAATTGCAATAAGCAGTTGTAAAATAAGGAGATATATATATTCTTATTCCTTGTTTGTCAAAATAAATAGAGACTGTGGGTACTCCCTTTGGTGAATAAAGAAGTGGCCACCCAGAAAATAATTATTCTGGTCTTAATTCACTAAAGGGACCCCTGAGTAATTTTTATAATCTTATGGGAGACACACCACAATAAATATTGTCTCAATATGTTATTATAAATTGATTACATTGGTTATCATTGACATTTAAATTCTAAATATGTTATAAATTGATTACATTGGCTATCATTGATGTTTAAACACTGAATATGTTATTGTAAAATGTTTACATTGGTTAAGTTTTAAATATGTTATTGTCATATGTCCACATTGGTCATCTTCAAAAGCTTAATTTCTGTGTCATAAAAAAAAGAGTGTTATTACAAAGATGGTTTTGGTACCAAACTACAGTGAAGAACATAAGGTTACCATGCTACCTCTCCCCACAGGCCCATGGAGCCAGGGACTGAAACCAGAAATCAAGACAAACCTTTTTTCATCTAAGTTGATGATCTCAAATCTTTTGTCACAGAGAGGCAAAGCTGACAAATGCAATGGCTGAGCAAGTCACACCAGTGTCTGACTCATCTTGGGCCCTGGTTCCCTCACTGCCCTGCTGACTGATGGGCTGCTGAGCCTAAGTCTATGCTTCCTCCCCTCCCGTATCAATGAAGAAAAATCAGCAGAAAATTGCTTAACTTTCACCCTTTCTCCCAAAACACTTTCTCCACATCTTAGACTATCTCTTCCACATCAAAACACCCAAAGCATAGTGAATGGGGTGGCTCCTCCTTGGGGGGCACATTCAGTACTCCTCATGCTCCAGTGAATGCTAGCAGGCCCCTCCCCGGTGTCCTCAGCGCTCCTGGAGCATCAGCTCCCCAGGAGACATTTCCAAGACAGTGCTCAGTCCTCAGCACAAGCTAGCACCCTGCACCTCGGTGCTGTGACCTGAGTCACCTACCAACCGGGAAAGTCCTCTGTTTTCTCACCACTGAGCTCAGTCTACAGAGCCCATTCTGAGCACTGGCTCCAAGAATGTGCAAAACAGTCATCATCCCAGGCACACTGCCAGCCTAGCAGATGATGACACCCAAGTCTTGAAAGGCCACTGGCTGCCAGGTACACACACCGAGCAGGCACAGAGGCCAGGCCTGCAAGCTGACCATGACAAATGTACCTTCCACTCTGTCACATGCAACTGGCCACTTTTCTAGCCTCTCAGTTAGAAGCCAATTGTCCTTTCGCTGGCCCTAAAGCAACTGCCTGGCAGCACTCTTCAGCACATAATCATGTTCCATCTCCTCATCCCCTGTGCCTGTTCAACTTGGGGCCCCCACCACTGGGAAGGCCCTGGGGCTGGAGTCACTGGATCATCTATCACCCCATACATCTTGTCCACAGTTGAAAACCAAAAATATTTGCTTGCGATAATGAGTAAATGGCAAGTCAACTGCAAATTATACCTCTGACAAACCCTTTACTTGGAAAACAAGAACACAGTGTTATTGGTAATTAGTTTTTATATCATAATTTTAAGATATTATCATCTCAGGGCTGGGAGTATATCTCATTGATACAGCACCTGCTTAGCACAGATGAGGCCTGCAGCTTAATCCCCAGCAGCACGCACATGTGTGCGCACATGTGCACACACACATGATGGCCTAACAACAATATTAAGAGACTTATCTTCTCTAAAGAGGCCCCAAAGAGTCAGCAAGCTAGCAGCTTGCCTCTCTCTATGGCAACAGGAGTGAGCTCTGGCTTGCCCTCTAAAATGTCCCCAATGGCATAGATGTGGGGGACATTGGTCTGCTCCACATCATTGACTGGTATTTTGCTATTCCTAGTAGGGTTAGAAAAGGAAAAAAGATATAATATCACCAACTGTACTACTACTGGTGAACAGTATTCCAAAAGACAAAAGTCCTTTGTCTAAAGAATTCAAACACCTTGGGTTATCAATAACTTATAAAATCAATGGCTTAAGAAAAAAAGGCTTTCTGCAGCTCCAACAGAAAACCTTTCTCTGGTAAAACCATGCACACTTCTTGGATCCCCGGGATTAACTCAACTTCCCCCACAGTCACCTTCCACCTTTGGAATTTTCTCCTTGCCTGACAAAGACACAAATATTCACACATATAAGTGAACACACTTCCACAACTAGTTTTTGTAAATCTCTGTTGAATGTATGAGCTCTTTAAGGCACACAAAAAGAGTTACTGATGATTGACTGGTTGACTGCAGAGTTGGCACAGAATTTATTGTAAGATCAATTGAGCGCATTAAAAATGTGTCTTAGTAGTGAAGTGAGAACTTCTAAGAGATGACTTGCAGAAAACCCTGCTTTGTGCAGCAGCAGTGCAGCACCCCCACCCCCACTGACCTCTCACCAATGCTGACACCGATCTTCTCCAAGCCTATGTTCCTTGTACAGGAGTCACAACCAACTGCTAACAAAACCTGCACTTACAGAGACAGAAAAACACAAATTACTCACCTCAGGAGTGAAGGAGGGGACATTGCCACAGATCTTTCAGACATTAAAAGGATGATAATTAAATATTATGGGCAAACTATGTCAGTGAGTTTGACAGTGTAGGTGACAGAGTCCTTGAAAGATATAACTTATCTATCTTACACACAAAGGTATGAATAAGCCTACTAGGAGCTGATCTGTCCCTTCAAAGTCTGCATGTTGAAGCTCTAATTCACAGTGTCTCAGGCTGTGACAGTGTTTGGGGACATGGCCTATAAAGTATAAAGTGGAATTAAAGCTGGATGAGGTCACTATGGCTTGGAATCCCCTGAAAGGTCTTCTGCGACAGGCCTGGTCTCAGCCAGTGGTGCTATGGGAGGAGGCAGAGCCTTTGAGAGGTGGGGCCCACTAGCTGCCCTCCAGGGCCAGTGTGGGACTCTGGTCTCCCTTTCTTTCTTTTGCTTCCCAGCTGCCATGAGTTAAGCAGCTTCTGCCATGATCACTGCCATGCCACAGCCCCAAGAGCAGGCGGGCCAAGTGACCCACGACAACCCTTTCCTCTTCTGAAGATGATTCCCTGAACTATTCTGTTATAAAGATAGGAAACTGATGGGCAATGTCAGTACGAGTAATGTCCTTCTAAGGAGAGGAGATGAAGCCACAGCCAACGCTCAGGCAGAGGCACCTGTGAGAGGGCACACATGAAGGCAGCTGTCTGCAAGCCAAGGACAGTATCATTCCATGGCCATGTGGCCCATCGCTTTGACCTGTGGAGCCACAGTACCTCATGGGGAGCATGGTGGGGAAGGCCTGTTTACTTCACGGCAGCCAGGATGCATAAAGAGAGACATGGGAATGGTCCTGGGTCCCAGAATCCTTTTCAAGGGCACACCTAGCTTCCTACCATTAGGCCTCAGATCCTACAGGTTCTGCCACCTCTCAAGCTGGGGACCAAGTTGTTCGTACACAGGCTTTGAGAGGACGTTTAAGACCTAAACCTTAGCACAGCCCTAGCAAACCAACATAGCCTTTATCTATTAACAAAAGTGAAATCACAATTTATAAAGTTCCATAATGAACTCCAGGCCCAATGGCTTCTCTGGTTAAGGTTAAAGAACTCCTGATGCTCACAACAGTATAGATGAATCCTAAAAATATCAACCTCAATAGAAGAATCCAGATACTGAGGAGCAGACTGTCTGATTCAGCTTACACAATGGCGAGGATGGGCAACACCAGTCCATGGTGGCAGAATCAAAACAAGATACTAGGGGCTGGAGACTGGGAAAGAACAAAGAGAGATGGGTGCTCTGCCTCTGAGGGAGTGCAGATTGCGTGAAGATGTGCATTTGTCAGAACTGCCTGGACATCTGAGATCGGTGCATTTGGTACTTGGAAATTATTCCTCATTGCAAAAATAAATAATTTGCAAAGTTAGACATTATGAATAACTTTATAGTGATTTATTTGAAAACTTAGGTGAAATGGACTAGGTCCTAGAAAAATATATTAATAAAAAAGAACACAAGAAAAAAACAAAAAATGTTAAATCTCCTTTCATCATTAGAGAAATTGAATCATTGTTCAAATACATCTCCACAGAAAATTCTAGGCCTAGATGTTTACATCAGTCAACTCTAACAAACCAAAAAATGAATTCTAATATTGCATAGATAATGCCAGAGAATAAAACGGAAGAAACATAATCCCAGCTTCTTTCATGAGCGAGAACAACCTTGATACTTACACCAGAACAGTTCACTGTGTGAAAGGAAAATTATCAGCCAATATGATTCATAAATATGTAAGTAACTAAATCTAACATAACCAAGTTGGGTTTATTCCAGGGATACAAAGCTGACTGAACATTATAAAATCAGTATGATTTAATACATTGATATAATAAAGGAAAAAATGATCATCAATAGCTTAAAAAAAACATTATTTCAACTGCACATCCATTTATAATTTTAAAAGAAATGAAACAAAATAAACAAAAAAAGCACTTAGCACACAAAAATTTAAATTTCCCTACCTGGTCATCCACTAAAACCCTAGAGAAAACATTATTCTTCATAGTGAAAACACAGAAAACTTCCTTTTTGACACTGTGAACAAGACAACATCATTGCCATCACTTCGCAACACTGTATAGAAGGTCCTGGCTAGTGTGCTTAGGCAAGAAAAAGGAGAATTACAGTAGAAAGGACACAGAACTGTTATTATTTGCAAATAATATGAATGTGCACAGAGGAAATCCAAAATAATCTATAGATAAATGATTAAATGAGAGTTTAGCAAACTACTGAATACTAAATCAAAGCACAAAATTCAGCTTTTCTATACACCAGCAACAATTGAAGGCAATATTTTTCAAAAAATACCATTTGTAATTATCTATAAATACATGAGTGACCAGGAATAAATCTAACAGAAGATATTCTCTTCACTTCTACAGAGTGACAATGACTAACTTTCTTGGGAATCATAAGTAAAGAAGACCTATGGGCAGAAGGGAAGACTAGAAACTGCAAAGAAGTCAGCAATTTCCAACCAATCTATACATCACTGCAATCCTAATCAAAATATCAACAAGGTTGGGTTTTTTAAATATATTTTTGATCCTCCACATTACATTTATTCTTTTTAAGTAAAAAAAAAAGTGTATAAAGAGTATATAAAAATAAGTGTATAGTTTCTGTCAAAATTATAATTACAAAAAAATTACTGGCATTTAAATTATTCCAGTCTATTCACACTGTTCCAAGATTTTGTACTGTTTGTTTCTGGAAAAGAACAGTGGTCACTGAGTACAGTGGTGCACACCGATGATCCCAGCAGCTCTGGAAGCTGATGTGGAGGAGCACAAGGTCAAGGGCAGCCTGGGCGGTGGAATGACACCCTGTCTTTTTTTTGTGTGGGGGGGGATCGAACTCGGGTCCTTGCACTTGCAAGGCAGGTGGCGAAACCGCTGAGCTAAATCCCTGGCCCCTCAGACCCTGTCTTAAAAATAAAAAAGCTGGGGTGTAACTTAGTGGTAAGAGCATTTGCCTAGTGTGACCAGGGCCCTAGATTCAATTCCCAGTACCAAAAAAAGAAATGTATGGTTTTTAAAATTAATAAAACATATTTAATACTGCAAAAATTCTCAAATGAAGACATGTATAAAATGTTCAATTCTGCAGAAGCCAGCACTAATAACACTTGAGTATTTGTGCTTCCAGAGTTTATTCTACATGCAGTTACCAATACATGTACTCTACCATGATGTTCTTCCTTTATCACTGAAAATCCAGTGTCAGCACCCAACCACCCTGTATCTTTATTACACTTTTATAAAGTATCAAAACAATCTTCATGTAATTTTTCCATAAGTTTAATCTCTGTCCATTTGTATGTCCAGCTACTTACTACTTGTAAAATAAATAGTTACTGTGTTATACACATCTTCAGTTGTTTCTGCTCCCTCCGTGGATTTAGCTGATACTTTCAGCTTCCCAGGTGAACCTTTCTCCAACTGTTGAACCTAATAAGGATAAATGATGTAATAGCTCCATCGGAGGTGACAAAAAACAAATGGACCAAGGACCAAAAAGTGCACGTGTGTGTGTGTGTGTGTGTGTATGTGTGTGTGTGGTGGTGCATGTGGGTGGTGAGGACTTTGGACCTGGGAGGAGAGAAGAGAACAGTCACACACTATGATTTGGAGACAGAAGTGAATGAATGGATTGGCTGGGACTGGAGGCTGAATAAAAGGAGAAATGAAGAAAGGCTTCCTAGGTGTTGCTTTAATACCTTGCATAGACTGTGTACCATTCACCGAGTTCTGAGATCAGACAGAAAGATCAGCCCGGGAACACATCTAGTAGAAAATACAGTTTCATCTTTGTCGTGTTAAATTTGAAATGTTCACGAGAGACTGAAGCAATGAGCAGTTGTTAGAAATGAGTGTGGGGTCCAGGGGAAACATCTGACTGGGGGTATGGATCTGAGCACCATCTCTCTATGCTACAAGGCCCGGGACATGGAAAGCAGAGAGGCTGGATTTCCTGACCTGCAGCTTCCGGGGGTGGTGAGAGGGAAGCAGCTGAGAGTCCGGAAGTGTGAAGTAGAGCAAGAAAGCAGGTGAAGCATGCTGAGAAGATTTGTTTTTGTGAAGGAGAAAAGAAAAATGGGGAACTGGTGAGAAGGGAACAGAGGAATTATTTAACATAGGAGGTTCTAATGAGAAAAGGGAAAAGATGATAGCTAAGGAAGGGATATCCTTGAAAATGTCAGAAAAGGTTGAGAGGAGCAAGGACATTTCCAGTGTTGGAGGTGGGGACAAAGGAGCCCGGTTCCATAGATTTGGGGTGGATATGAGATGTTTAACACTATTAGTTTATCTAATGCAATGAGGCAAGGAGAGGCAAAATTAGAAATTAAAGAGTAAGAAAGAAAACAAAAGGAATTCTGAACGCCATTCAGACTCACGGTCACAGGTATAAATTTTCTTCAGAACTTGACGCCATGCTGTTCCATGTAGGAGCCCACTTTCTCTGCCATCTCTCAATCAAAGCCACGAAGAAGGACAGAGCGCACCATTACTGTGGCATCTAAGCCAAAGCCTGCAAGAAACCCTGCGCATTCCAGAGCCACATAAGATGCACCCACTACTAATGTTTTCCCAGAGCAGTACAGCAGAGAAAAAAGATCATCACTGAAAAACAAAAATGGAAAACAGATTACCCAGGCAATGAAAATGAAATGAGTTGTCTACTGCAGTTTGGTACATAAATGAAGAAACGCTAAAGGCAGCTGCCCCTAGAAGTTTGTCACTGAGTCTACTGTGGACAGAATGTGCAGGAGGAAGTGTGGCTTTTATATAGTCAACTTAGATACAAGGAAAACATGTAAAGAAAATTGAATAGAAATATTAGACTACACTGATGAGAAAAATGGCAGTTTGTAGGTGTGTGTGTCTGTGGTGCCTGTGAGTATGTGTGGTCTCCTGAGCGATGGTGCGGTGAAGATGCACTGTTACCGTGAGCTGCTTGGGAGGTCTGCAGCTCAGTGTACCTGACTGTGCAGTATCTTCTGGCCACCCCCAGAAAATTCTGTGAAATCTCATCTTGATCCTGGGACACTTAACCTGAAAGCTAATTGTGTTTACTTCTTCTCTTTGACCTCTAGGAAGTTTAGAACATTCCTGGGCCATTTCCAGCAACTATCTGGAAACAGAGCATATTTTTGTGCATAAATTTTACCTCTCACATTATTTATTTAATCTTACTTTCTCTGTCTCATTACTTGAACTTTGTCACTTCTTGCACTGTACTTTTATTTGTCATCAATTCAAATCTTCTGTACAATAAGGAAGAAAATAAATAGAAACATAAACATAACACATTGATTAAAGTTAAAACGCTCTATTTAATCTTACCTGGTAACACAGTATTCTTTATCTCCTTCGATTCCTAAGTACCGTGGCCTTTCACCTGTTGCTATAACAAATTTAGCAGCAGTGTAAAAAGTTTCCTGTCCTTTTCTATTGGTTGCCTTAAAAAAAAAAAGTAAACTTCACTTATTCAACAAACACTACAGAGTATCAGATGCATGGAAAAATAGTCACCACACTTTCAGGGCTTCTCATTTAACACTAATCACAGGTGTGCAAAACTTATCACACAATGTAATAAACACCACCACAGAAAATAGAGATCTTTACCAAATGGTGACCAAAGCACCATGGGTGGGGGTGGTGGGCTAGAAAGCCAGTCAAGGATGGGTTCACAGAAGGCGTGGAGCTGAGAGAAGGGAGATGATTGGAGAAGAATGTAGTCTGGGATGAGAAAGGATTGCACATATCCACCTGCAAGGAGCCAGGGTCGGGGAACAGCAGATGGCCAGAAGTGATGGAGAGCAGGTTTGTGTCACATGTGAAAGGAAACAGACAGACTACAGCCAGATGTGAAAGTCTTCCCACGCCATCCTAGAAATGCAGACTACGGGGAAGCGACAATGGTTGCTGGTATTTTGCAATTATGTGACTAATTCAAAATCGATTTTCATGTAAATAATCCAAATACCAACAGAGGTATCCAAAGACATGATCAGTGGGATGGGGGCTGGGCAGCCTGGAGAAGGGGCCTGCTTAGGAGGGCCCCGAAACAGACAGGCCAGCGCAGGCTGGGGTGGGGAAGTACAAGTGTCCAGCTGAGCAACTGGACAGATGAGGCAGGGCGGGTGGGGCGTGCCAGGCATGCTACTGTCTAAGCAATAAGACTAGCTTGGATTTCCCCGGTGTCTCTCGGGAGTGGTGTTATCCAAACTGGCCCATGTGTGGCTTTAAGGGTGCAGCTCCACACTTCTCCCCTCTTCCTCAGCTGAGCAAACAGCTGACTACAGAATCACCCAAAGCCTTGTCAAGATCACCTCACACGCCATTACCAAAGTATGACATATTCCAGACATGAGGACAATCGCTGCCTTTCATAACTCCAATTTAAAAATGTTATGTTCCTCAAATGATCTCACTTTCCTTATGTATTGATCTCATAATGTATAAACATTATAAACATAAACACAAATGCAGGTTCTGGTATTGCTTTTACCAATGCTTTTATAAACAATAGGTATTGGAGTTTTAGTATGGTCTCAATTGAAAAAAGGATTCTACGACTAAAATTCTGAATTGTTTTGATCTTTTGAACATTGAACTATTTAGTCTAAACATTTTCTCTTTTAAGATGTAAGTAAAATCAAGACAAACAACTTTAAAAGTTCTTTAAAATGCAATGTCTTCAATTTAGCAGTTATGTGTAATCAACAAACTGAGGGAAAACATACTTGTCTGTGCAGTCATGTGCTGTGTCAACACACATGTGCACATGCTAGCTATTGCCCTTGGCAACATGGAATTGTAGTTCCAGGCAAGAAAAACCATAGTCAGGAAAAGCAACGACCAAGACAGGAAACTCAGTACCTTTAGTTTATACTGCCCCATGAATTCTCCACAGGAATTGGTGTAGGTCACCCTTTTCTCTCGCAAGGACAGCCTGTAGCCCCAGTTCAGAGAGCCAATGTGGTTCTGAATCGCTTCTGTCATGATCTCCCAGTTGTGCTTCACTAAACAGAAACAACCAGGGTGACAGTGTGGAGGCGAGTTACACATGACCACACACAACCACACATGAGCCATACGACCTGCTGCTTTGAAAACCAAGGAGTGGTTGGGCCTGGTGGTGCATGCCTGTAACCCCCGCTCTCTGGGAGGCTGTGGAAGGGGGATTGCAATGAGCCCAGCTTGGGCAACCTGCTGACTGAGACACTGTCTCAAAACAAAATTTTTTAGAAAGGGCTAGGGATGTGGCTCAAGTACAAAGGTCCTCGGTTCAATCCTGAGAACCAAAAAAGAAAAAAATTACTCCAAGGCATTCTGTCATTTTTGTTACAGTCTTCCATCACATTTTTCAGCTTATGATGCTGAAGGGTAAGACGTGTCCTGATTTACAGCATTTATTTTAAAATCAATAAACTTAACTCATGAATTCTATTTATTAGTTTAATCTCTGACATCCTCTAGGCATACTGGATATAACTGTGTATAGCTTTTCAGATAGGTGCACTTGAATTCCCTACACATCCTCTGTGCACATTGGCAAGAGGTCCTGCACCAGAGCAGGGCCACCTGCCTGAGTCTGCGTTTAACACCACGTTCTCCTGATTAAATATGTGCTCTGGCTTTTCCCCATCATGCAATAAGTACGTGCACCACTGAAAAGCATGAGTGTATTCGAGGCACTCATCTGTCCCTCTGGGAACCCACCTTACAGGGACCCTGCCCCAGCCACCTGCACTCCTCTAGGATACAGCTGTCCTAAGAATGCTGGAACCTTTATGGGTATAGTTTTCTGTTTTCAAACTACGTATCATAGCTATGTCAGCCTCAAAAGAAAAGAAAAAAAAAGAAAAGAAAAGAAAAGAAAAGAAAAATGATGAACTTTTTGATTTTTTCTTTTGGTACCGGGGATCGAACTCGGGACCTTGCGCTTGCACAGCAGGTGACGAAACCACTGAGCTAAATCCCTGGCCCAAACGTCTTGATGTTTTTCTAAGTTCTACATCAGTTTAAATTACACAGGAAGAGTCTATTCCTTTAAGATTTGAGAAAATGGCTTTGTAAAGCTATGGTGTCTTGGGAATCTAGTTGCTCTCAGACTCATTTCCTTTGATAATTTATGTCATTCTAATCATTTCTATTTTCCTAGAAGATATTTCTTTTCATTGAGACATTTAAATTATCAGCACTAATTTGTACAACTACATCAAATGCTTTGTCTTCCTTGTCTGTAGTGATATTTCTTTTCTCATACCAATGTTGTTACATATATGTCTGAGTTCTTACCTCTGGGTTCCTTGATTGGATTTACAAGATCCACACATTTTATTTATATTTTCAAACACCATACTCCATTTTTTTTGAGACAGGGTCTCATTACATAGCTCAGGCTGGTCTTGAAATCACTATGTAGACCAGGCTGGTCTTGAAATTGTGGTGATCCTCATGCCTCAGCCTCCCAAGTGCTAGGACTACAGGCATGCACATCCCACTACGCCAGCTCAAACACCATACTCTAGATTTTGTTTATCAATTCTATTTGCAGAAGGTGGGGGCAGCCTTGACTTGTGAATTTCTAGGTTGGTTGTTTGCTTGTCTTTGCTTATGTTCTGCTTATTGGTGCTAACTGCTATTCCTTTTATTTGTATTTCCTCAATATATCTTCTCCCTTCTATTCAAAACTTTCTCATATATTTAAATTAATAAACAGGAAATTTTAACTAACTGAAAATTTAAAATTTTAATATTTTCAACAATGATCTCTTTAGATGTTAGGTATTTGTGTGTAAACAGTACATGGAAGGAGTTTGCTGTTTACTGAACCTGATAATTTGACCCATTTCACTTTATCCTATTTCAGTTTTATTCTTATAAATCATATGATTGCTCTTATCTTCTGTTGCCATTGTGTTTATTTGGAATTACAATTTCATGCTGCTTCTCTTCTTATTTTTGTCCTACTAACTATTCTCTGTACATTTTCCCCTTTTCTTTTTAACCTTTTACTGGAGTTTCTACATTCAACTTCTAATCTGGAAATTACGTATACATTTTAAACCTATTTTAACCTATATTTTTCTCTATCAAGAGTAGAAGTATCTAAAACATTCTCCTAGAGCAAGATTGCAGCATGAATTCCTTTCTCTCACCTCTCAGATTCTGTTCACTTCTGATCATTTTCTGAGCCTATGCCTATAAACTGCTATGCTCCACACTCCATGTGAGGTTTGGTCCTGCCTCCCTCCCTCCCTCTCTCCCTCCCTCCCTTCCTTCCTTCCTTCCTTCCTTCCTTCCTTCCTTTTCTGCATTTGCATGGTGCTGAGGATCGAACTCAGAGCCTTACACATGCTAAGCAGCAGTCCCAAGCTAAGTATTTCTTAGTAAGCACCCAACACTGACTTAGAAGAATTTTATTTATAGGGAATTTTGAAAAACCTAAAATTTGGCTCCCTCAAGAAAGTTATATTCCTCAAAGTTCCCCATCTATGAATGCTTTCCAAGTCATCTCTGGGGTGCTGTGCTAAGTATTTAGAAACATCCAGCGAGCACTTAGCAGAGTTAGGAACATCAGCTGAGGCCTCTGGAGTGAGGATGGTGTGTGCACAGGTTCCGGCCATGCCCTATGGAAGCACAGCACCTACATGGTGCGAGATGAGACAAGACACAGAGCTAACAAGCCCCACACCCCGTGGCTGGCCTGCACCGCAGCAGTTGTGACATAAGCATACAGAAGGCCTGTCTGCTCTGTGGGCCTCAAGAACGCCAGACAAGGAGCCACGCTCTGCCCTGCTCAGCCTTTCTGGCTATGAGGACCTCAAGGTTCCTGCCACACTGGGTTTGGATGTGCTCTGAACCCAACAGAACCCAGGGGAAACCTGGCTGCCCTCGTGGCGGTGACTGGGTCACTGAAGGCATCCAGGCGCTTCTCCCAGGAGTGAGGTCCAACCTTGTGGGCCTGGTTCCTGACCATGAAAGCAGAGGCCACTCCTGCCCTTGGTCTCTTCCCTGCATGTCCCCTGCCCTCCCCAGAAGCCAGAAAGATGCCAGGGTGCATTCTTGGACTGCCTTTTTTCTTTATAAACTATCCAGTCTCAGTATTCTGTTAGAGCAACAGAAAATAGATTAAGACGTGTCACTTGGGGTCAATTATTTGAAAAACACTATAGAAACACTTTTATTTTAAAAAATAAATAAATGAAAAGGCTCTTTAGGGAGGCTGAGGCAGGGGAATTGAAAGTTTGAGGGCAGCCTGAATAACTTAGTGAGACCCTGTTTCTAAACCAGAATTTACAAAAGAGCTGGGGATGTAGCTCTGCACCCCCTAGGTTCAATCCTCACTACATCAAAAAAAAAAGAAAGAAAGAACTCCTTAAGTACCTGCTGAATCAAAATGTCTACATCGAAGCCTGACTCCATTGAGCCTTCTGCAGCACCGGCTCAAGTTGGCTCTCTCTTTAGACTCCTGAAGTCCTAAATCTTGCCCTGAAAAAGTCGAATCCCTTTGGCTTCTATGACAACTCTCCTGGTTTCCTCCTTTTCCTGACCCACTTATCTAAGGTATTAAAAAACTTACCATTTTGTCTCTTTTCCATTTTTTTAAGGACACGTTTGCAGTACCTAATGATCACACTCATTGTGGCGAATTTGCACATGCACATAACACACCTTAGTTCTTTCTTTTGTCCCCTTCCCCTCCCCTCCCCCCAACCCTTCCTCCCCTTCTCATTTGTAAAGCCTCTATTTCCATTTTTCTCAAGCCCTGCCTTCCACCAGCCATGACTCTAAAGCTGGCTCCACTGTAGACTTGGTAGCCTCTGTCCTCTCTTGCCCTCCACCCGCCCTGCTCCTCCCCATCCTGAGTCCCGAGGTGCCACCGGAGGATCCAAACCCTTAACTGTAGCTCATGGTCCTCTCCTGCTTCAACTCCTCAATAGCTCTTTTACCTCCGGGGTGTAAGGCCCTGATGGCACTTACCTTGCTGACCTTCTTTCTCCCAACTCCCCTTTCCCTTTCCTCACCCCAGCCACTCACTGTCCCCCAGATGCACCCTGTTTTCTTGAATCTGCATAGTGTGGTCCTCAGTGTCCTACTTCTCTGTGGCCTTCAGACTCAAGGATCACCTTGTCTCCACCCTCGAGGGTGAACTAGGTGCCCCTCAAGTCAATGCCAAACAGCTGTGTGAATTACACTTCACCAAACGGGCTTCCTCATCTCTCTCCCAACAGAGTCTGTGCTGCTCCTGGCAGGAGCTATGCTTTCCTCACCTTTGCATCCTCAGAGCCTAGCCAATAAATGGTTAGTGATGAATTTGTTTTCTACTTCGCATTAACCAAAGAGATACATAACCACTGATAAACAGAAGATGTTATCATGGTAACAGATAAAAGCCCTTGCTACTCTATTTTCTTCATACTTGAAGGAAACCCAAAAACAGCCATCACTATCTTCCATATTCCTAGGGCCTGAGACCACCCCGTCCTAGACCTGGGGCCCACAACAGCTGGACCATCTCTATGGTGGCACACAGTGGGCTCCTACTGAATGTCTGGCAGAGGAGTTTCAAGCTCTGCTGTCAACTGTGACTGGCAAGTCTCCATCTTAGGAAGTCATTCCTCCTCCCTGCAGATCCGTCTTCACTCACCTTGCTGACTATACTCCCAGCCGAACTTCCTAGAGTCTCACAAGGCCTGCCCTAGGAGGGCAGCCTGATGCATCAGCTTCTTAGGGATGCAGCCCATGTTCACACAGGTACCGCCTAGGCCTGAGGAAGATTGGTCAGTTTAGGGTCCCCTCTGTCTGCCTGTAGTGTGACTCCCACACCTCGTAGTATCACTAAAAAGATGGGGGCGAAAAGCTCAGGTGGTAGTGGAGATGATGCCCCACCCCAAAATAAGATACAAGTAATTTAGTCAGACTTTCTGAATAACCAGGAGTCTGTGGAGGAGCCCCCAACAATGGGCAAAAACATACACGTGCACACGGGTAGTATGGGGGACACTTGCATCTGGCCTACAGTGGAATGTGGCTGGATTAGGTTTCTGAGCTATACCCAAGGGTCAGGAGCTCAGCTTCCAGTCTTGCTTTTGGCAATGCTGGCCCCTGAGCCAGCTGGGTCCCTGGCAAGCTGCCTGGTAACATCTACTCTGGATCTGAGCAACCCCAAACCAATGGTGTCGAGCACCCCCTGCAGGGCAGGAGCAGGCTTCCCTTTCTGGCTGCTGGCTGTTCTGTGCTGCCAGCTTCTAGTAGAATGTATGGACAGGAAAGGGAGAAAAAGGGAACAGGGCAGGAGGAGAAACAAACAACTGTACAGACACTCCAAGAATATTAAAAGAAAAACCAAGGGAGATTGTTTTACTACATGAAATTCTAGGCTAAAACTTTTTGAGTTAATTTGGGTTTTTAAAAATGATTTTGAGCTGGGTGTGGTGGCACACACCTGTAATCCCAGCACTTAGGAGGCTGAGGTTGGAGGATCATTGTGAGTTTGAGCCCAGCCTGGCTATATAGTAAGCTGAAGGCCAGCCTGGACTACATAGCGAGACCCTGTCTCAAAAATAACAAAAGATTTTGATATTTTATTTATCACAATCTGGCAGAAAAGAGAAGCTACATTCAAGCTGGGTAACTGAAGAGGGTTCATGGATAAATTATTGCAAGGTATAGGCAGAAAGGGCCAGAACAGTCCCCAAACCAGTGTCAGCAGGGACTGCTGGCAGCCCCACATGAAGGGACAATAAGGCTGAGTGCTATGACCCAGAGGAGCCTCTGACACGTGTGGCCCTTCAGAGGAGCAGGAAGTGACTGGACAGGGTGGAAGGCAGGAGAATAAGGACCCAGCTCCACCTTCCCTTCTCTCCAATACTCTGGCTGAGCCCAGCGGATATTGGAAGGCAGTGGGGCTGCCACCTGATCCGTTTTCTGGGGAGAGACGGAAGGAGAATGCATGTGAAGCATGCGCAGAAAACACCCAGCACTAAACCCGTGTGTTCTGTTTTACTGAAAAGCAGTGAAGGAAGCAAGGAAGCCAAGCTGCCTCACTGTACACAGCAGTTGCAGGGCTGGCCCGCACCGTGCTCCTTACTCACCCACACGGTGGTGGCCCAGACCCTGACTGCATCCATGCAGGCAGCCCTTAGACTGCCTGGTGAAACTGACATGAAACACAGGGCAAACCTGGGTGACCAGGACACGTACATACACTGTGACCATGGCATGGTAAAAATATTAGCACACATACACTGAAAACCATGGCACAAGTGGTAAAATGTTTGGGTCCTGAAATTTTTTTTCTTTTTGTAAAATTTTCCTCAGTTACTTGTTTTTTTTTGGTACCGGTTATCGAACTTGACAGCTTGTGCTTGCAAAGCAGGCAGAGGAACCACTGAGATAAATCCCCGGCTTCCTTAGTTACTTTTATCTTTTCAGTATCACCACTTGTTAACTCTAAACTTCGATTCAGTCTCCTCATCTATAGAACAGGCTACTTAGCTGCTTGAGTTTGTTGTGGGCATTAAATGAAATTATACCAGCAAACGAAGCAGGTAAAAAGCAGAGAGGACGGAAGCAAAGAGGCTCACCCCAGGTTGTGCCCTGCGGTGATGGGACTACAAAGTCCAGTACCATGACTTTCTTTCCCAAGTTGGCAGCTTCCTGCAAGAAAGCAACTACATAAACACATCCTGTCATTTTCTTGCCCCTAATTTTTCTCTTCCTTAAGTGAAAATATTCTGTGTTTGTGAAATAACATGGTCTTTTCCCTGAGTTAAACCAGCTTAGATTGCAAGGCTAAAATACAATCTTTTCAAAAGGCATCTCCGAGCTTCACCCTGTGCCCACACCTTTGCACAGGAGAGGCCACTGGAACCGCCCCCGATGACAATGAGGTCATAATCGTAGGCCGAGTCTTCCTGGAGGAGCTTCTGCAATAAGCCGCTGTGATGCGCCTGCGGTTACAAAAGGAGAGAGGCTACATGACTTGAGGCTTTAACACTGTTTATTTCCACTCAGTGTTCAATGAGCATGCATTTCTTTTATTTAAAAAAACCCTTAGAAACAACTGATAAATCATCTAAGTTGGAATCATAAATTTATCTGGATGCTGTTCATATAGGGTCCACCAATTAGACCTTTTGCCAAAGTATATAGATTTTGGCCTGTTTTGACCTGTTACCTGGAAGAGAGGCACGTGTCAAATGACCCACAGGGTCAGGGCTTTGCATCTGTGTCATAAAAGGTCATTTTCCTTGGTTTGGCATCAAAATATCACTCAGATACTGCCAAATACCCAAGCCTCATTTTTCAAGATCTTTGTTTCTCTGTGCTAGTCTTCATTTGGAAAACAATTCTTAGGCACTATCAGCAATTTTTTTTCCTGATTTCTGCTCAATAGATCTAAATTTTATATCTGTGCTGGTGACTTCCTATACAACATGAACATTTTGTTTCTCTTTCAGCAATGGCTATGATGCTGGCTGTTGATGATAGTCTGTTGTTCCCATGGCCCTCCTGGGGATCTGAAGCAGCTTAGTCAAGGTAGAAGTTTGATATTTTTATACATGCATGAAGAGCTAGGAATCAGCTATTCTTGTTTTTCTTGTTCACTGTCCTCCCTCCCTCCATCCCTCCTTCTCTGGTAATGCTGAGGATCAAACCTAGGGTCTTGTGCATGCTAGACAAGCATTCTACCACTGAGTTTGATAAGTGATTTAGGAAAAGTTTTCTTTATGCAAAGTCGGTTGCTCAACCCCCTTACCTTGACTTTGGGAGCAAGCTCCAATCAGCCCTTCTTGTGAAGCAGAGCAGGTGCTCTGTAGCCACGAGGGCCCACCAGATGCTAAGTGGCCACCAAAGAAATGCTGTTTGGGACAGCTATTAGGACATCCTAAAAAGGGCTCCACTGGCCTCCTTACTGTTAGGTCCCCCAAGGGAAATCCATCTGCTAACCAAGGAAAAACCCTTCAGCCTTGAAATACATTTGCTACCTCTCATCTCCAGATCCATTCTCTGACATCATTTTCCAGGTGGGGACTGGCAGGCCAGTGCTACAGAAAGTGTTCAGGGGCCGTAATTACAGTACTTACCACTTGCACACTAGGTAGGAGCCTCCAGGACTAATAAAGCAGGCCATTTCTGCATAACACAGTTAATCATAGATGAACATTCCACATAGACAGTCTTTTTTCCCAACCAAAGTATAATTCTTAATTAAAATTTCAAATAAGTATTTACTCAATCACTAGTTACTAACATTTGCATACACATATAAAGGATCTGACAGAACAGAAACTTAATAAAAGTAAATAACCAATTATCAAATAAGGACTTTAATAAACATCGATTTTTTTCTGTCACTCCTCACAGAATGACTCCTATTAGTGAACCAAAAAATTAAAAGCCAAGGATCTTTGTAAGGCACCCCCAGGGAGTAGTTTTGACTGGGATCCAGTGACCCTGGACACAGGCATTGGTGCTGCTCTCATTTTTCTGAGGGACAGCTTTCCTCTCTCTCCCCCTGGAGAGGGGAGACCTGGCCTGTCTGCAGGGTGACCTGCCCACCTGGCCTGGTATCTCACCTGAACACTCTCTCCTTAGCTTCTGAGCTTCCAAAGTTCAGTTGGTAGGAAGGCTCATTCCTTTAAAATAATCAAGATTATCTGACAACAATCCTATACACATGTCCATTTTACAACCTCTAAAAGACAAATCAACAAACTCCTAAAAATCATCTTCTCTTTTCAATACTTTCTGAAACAAAACATGAACAGACAGCATGTTTTATATACTGTGGTTACCTGGAAAGTTTGGTCACATCCACCCACATGTACTTTATTCACAAAAATATTGGGCACGGTTTTCTGGTTAGTGATCTCTAACAGCATCTCCTGAATGCTGGCCCCATCATCTAAAGAAAAAAAAATTGTATAAAGACACTATAAGTGGTTCTCAACATGTGTGAATTAAAGTGAGTATAGCAACACTCAAATGCTCACAGGTGCACACCCACAGACGCCAGTGCACTCTATAACTATACAGTGATGTCTCAAATGCAAAAACACCAGTGCTTTCGAGGAAATCTTAAAAAATAAAGACCAACCTATTGATTCCTTTAAAAATAAACCTTTCTAAATGAGCTTTTGATATATAGCTCAATGACTATGCCTTCTCTATAGAGTAAATACTATATCAATATAAAATTGTAAAAGCAAGAACTTAGAAAATACTTCCTACCATTCCATTTGAAAAATTTTTATGCACATAGACCAAACTTTAGCCTCTATCTCTGAAAATAAAACTAGGCCATGACTAGTTAAGTTGTCTTGTTTGGTAAGCTGCCTTGTTTGAGACCTATAAAAAGGAATTCAAGAGTATTTCACTTCCTCAGGTGACCTGGATGAAACAAGTCAGTGCCATGTAGGCAGATAGCAATTTTTTCCCCATCACCCCTGTGCAGCACCCCAAGTGTAGTGTTCAGTGAATATCACATGCATGGACGCCAAGGAGTCAAAAGTACAAAGCTGCAAACTGAATGTGTTCCCCTGAGAGTAACAGAGTCAGGAAATAGGAGCAGATTCCTTTCATTTACTACAGCTCAATCTATTTTGCTAGAAAGACGGCAGAGACATCTGAAACACTGCAAATACTCCCAAGTTAGCAGCTTATATATCTTCCTCCCACTCCCTTCCCTTAAATCGGAAAAACATATAAATAAGGAAACCTCCACCCAATTATTTGTCATATAAAGGTTCATTTTCTGCATAGTGAAATAGACAAAAATGGCTCATCTAACAGAAAGAGACAAGAGTAAATTGAATTGAATGAAGTAAATACAGAAAAGTCAATCTTGTTGTCATTTATCACATGGAAAATGATATGCTGTTTACTTACCGATTTGATCAAGTTCCAAGATATTATAGTTGACTCCCAAAGAAGAAAAGAGTTCTTTCACCTCTAACAAAAAGGTACCTGTCTCACTCTTAAAAATGATGCAACAGATGTGAATTATAGGCACAGCTGTGACGTAGCGCCCTGAACTCCCCTCAGCCTCCTGGGGGCTTCCCTTCAAATGAGTGGGGCCAACAGACAAGCTCCCCCAAACAATGGCTCGCCAGAGCAGCAGCTCACCAGCACTTCCCAACCCCTCACTCCAGCTCAGAGTCACATAGGCTACATTGCTAGCAAAGATGGTCAGCAAAAGAGGGGTGCCCTTCTTCCATCCAACTCCCCAGGAGGAGGTTGAAGGCTCTACCCAAGTGCACTAGGGGCAAAAGAGTGGGGCCCTCGTCACCCCCATATCAGTCCACCTGCAAGGTGTAGCTGCAGGCTGGGAAAGGTAAGCCAAGAAAAAAGTGTCCTTCTCTCCCTAAGCCCTGACCATAAAACAAGGGTGTCACTCCAAGCAGGTCATTTCCCGACCCATGCTCTGGAATGAGGGCTCCAAGGCTTTGCCATGGGAGAGGCAGATCCTAAGAACACAGAGGTCCAAAACTCTTCCCAAAGGAATGGACTTTATTTGAAACAGACTAAGGGGAAGTTCAAGCCTAAAGATATTGTCAAAGGGCCAGGGATTTAGCTCAGTGGTTCTGGCACCTGCCTTGCAAGCGCAAGGTCCCAAGTTCGATCCCCGGTACCAAAAAAAAAAAAAAAAAAAAAAAAAAGATATTGTCAAAAACAATGGACAGGGCTGGGGATTTTTAGCTCAGTGGTTCTGCTGCCTGCCTCACAAGCACAAGGACGTCAATACTCAGTACCAAAACAACAAAAAAAACCACAAAACAAACCAATGGACAGGCACAAGCCTGTAATCCCAGCATTTGGGAGGCTGAGGCAGAAGGATCTCAGTGAGTTCCAGGCCAGCCTGCACTACATAATGAGACCCTGTTTCAAGAAAGAAAGAAAGAAAGACAGAGAGAGAGAGAGAGAGAGAGAGAGAGAGAGAGAGAGAGAGAGAGAGAGAGAGAGAGAGAGAGAGAGAGAAGGGGAAGGAAAGGAAAAAAATGCAGCTTTCAGGGGTAAGAAATTAAGAGAAACTGATGGCTCCATTACAGCCAAGAAGCTAAACTAGCCTGCCAGTTAATTTAGCAGAGAGAATGAGGGAAAGAGACAGATAAGGCTAAGAATGGTCCTTCATAAGGTCACAGTGAACTTCAAAGCTTCCCTCAAAAATTATCTTTGCCTAGATTTAATCAGATCAAAGTACAGAACATTGAACACCCAAGGTACTGTCAAGAGCAACAGAGTAACCAGCCTGCAACTTGTGGAGCCTAAAGCATGGATGTGACACCAGCAGAGACAGACAGCAGAACACAGCCAAGGAGTCCTGCTAATCCTGTGACCAGGGCTGCACCTGCTGTGGAGGAAGTGGAAGCCTCAGCCAGGGTGGGAATGAGCTACCTAGATAACCCCGATAGCTCGCTATCACACAGCGACTGATGAATAAGCACTCACACTTGTGTGGAAAGGACAGCCTCTGCAGAAAGTGAGACAGGGGCAACCAAATCAGAGAGAAAAAGCACACGGGGCTGCACTCACACCACCGCCACCAGTTCCGGGGGGATTAAGGAACTCGAGTGTGGGAAGCACGCTATAAAGCTCCCAGTAGCTAAATCAGGAGAATATCTTTATGACCATAAAGGAGAGAAATAGGTTTCCTAAATAAGACAGAAAAAGCACAAGCTGGCTTACAAAAAAGTGATAGGTTCGGTGACATGAAGGTTGCAAATTTCAGTGAACCAAAAGATTCCAAAAAGAGAATAAAAAGAACAGTCAAATTGGGGAGATTTTCCAATCTGTGTAACTGAAGGATTAGTATTCAAAATAGATAAAGAACACCTACAAATCCACACAAAAAAATGAAAACATCTCAATAGAAAGAAAAAAAAAAAGAGCAAAAGACCTGGATGTTTCAGACAAGAGGATTATTTCAAGTGACCCATAAACATGTGAAGTTCATCAGGTAAATGCAAAATTCAAGCTACAAGGAAATACCATTTCATAACTGCCAGGATGGCACAAGTTAAAAATCTTGATAGTTAGCAGGGTGACAGAGTAAGAGGAACTGTTATACATGGGCATGAGGGCAAACTGCTATAACCACCTGGAGAAACGGGTGGGTGTCACTTTGGCAATGATGATTTCATGGATCTTTCCTGGCCCAGCAGTTCAGCTTCAAGATCTCTACCCTAGAGTAAGTCTTGCTTATGTGCACTGGGAGATATGCCCAATAACAGCCATGCAGCCACACTGTTTTCATGAAAAAAATACTAGAAACATCAAAATGAGAAACTGTGGGACTCACCCTAAGGGACAGCCCAGCAATAAAAATTAATGAGCCAGAGCTACAGGTACTAACAGGCATGACTCTCTGGTCTAACAATCCTTGAGGAAAAAAACTACAAGAGATTCTATCTACAAAAAGTCCCAAAACAGGGAAAAAAGAACAAACTATTAACTATACATATGTATGTATGAAGGTATTTGGTGAGACTAAGTAAGAATAAGGAATTCTGGCCAGTAGTTAATCCTGTGGGGGTGGGAGGAGATACCCCAGGAGACTTCCAAGTGATTAACATCATCTTATTCTTTCGAGTAAATAAGCTTGAATACATGTTTTAAGAATATATATTGGTATGTACAATCAATGTAAGCATCAAATTTGAAAATGATGCCTTGTAATTCCATGAGCTTGACCCCACAGTTGTGCTTATATTATCTTCCATGTCTCATTTTTCAATTTTCTGATAATGTGACATAAAGTTCAAAGTATTTCAAGTCCCTATTTCACAGGTGAGTTAGGATCCAAAGGTTCATTTCTAATTGCTTTTTGATTTTCTCGGTGCGGGGATGGAACCAAGGCCTCTCGCGCACCCGGAGGGCTCTGCTTTGCCCCTCACCCGGCCCCTGAGAATACAGGTTTGCTCCTGACAGGACGTCCAATGCCCACCTGGCCCCGAAGGTAGCAGAGCCTGAATGACCCCGACTTCGGGTCCCCATCCCACCTTCTCCCCGGCCTTCTCGCACCAAGGCTGCTCGGGCTGAGCGCCCCGGGTCACCCGCAACAGACCTCGATCTGGCCCTGGGCGACTCGGAAGGAGGTCGCGGCCTCGCCCCACTCTGTCGCCCTCTGTGCACTGCACGAGGCCGGGCCGCGCCCCTACCCGCGTGCTGTGGGCACAGCACCTCTTGCTGAAGATCATCACAGGCTGTCCTTGATGAGGCCGCGCAGGCGACGCCACAGCTCCTCGCGGGTTTCGGGCAGCGGCCGGGCGATCCTGGGGGACAGGCGGACGCTGCGCTCGGGCGGCGACGCCGACGTAGGGACGCCGCGGACGCTGCCCAGGGGGCGGTTGGGGACCAGGCCTGCTTGCCCGCGGCGGCGGTGAGGACGGAGGCTGCTCCAGGGCAGCGCTCCCTCTGCCGGCCCTACCCAGCCCGGCCTGCTCCCAAGGCGAAACGCGGGCAGCGACAGAGGTGGCGCCAGAGGGTCCACGAACACCGTCTGCGCGGGAACGTCGCGCCAGTACCGGCCACCAGCCCGAGGGGCGACCTTGCGCCCTGCCCCAGGCGCCCGCCCCCGCGCATGCGAACTAGGTCCCTGCCCGCCAGTGGCGCGGAAGTCTTGCTGTTGCCAGAGGAGGGATAGGTATCAAGCTTCTGTCATCGCAATGTCCTGTGCACAACCGCCGGGACCGGCTAGTCTCAGTGGTGCCACCCAAAGGTGCCTATGTGCAGCACCTTCCACTCCTGATGATCTCCCATATGCAGTCTCGTTCTCCAGCGAGGACAAATGTCTCGATTTTATCTGGGAGGTGTGGGTACAACCATCTTCGGGGAAGATCGACAGTTTTCAAAATCTGCATCACTCCGGCTAAATAAAAACATAGCTTTTCCTATAACACAGTTCCTAGGTTGCTCTTCCTCGGTTCCCTCCTGCGCAGCACCCTGCGGCCGCCCCTGATGGGGACCCTGCTCCAGGACTGGTCAAGTGCCCCTCGCCTGGATGGGTGGAGGTCGAGAGTGACAGGATGACCTTCGAGTAGGCCCTCACTGCAACCTCGCCAGGTAGCACCCTGGTCTTGAACTCTCAGCCTCCACGACGGTGAGGAGAGAACTTTGATGATTTACCTGCTTCCTAGCCTGCTTGTTAGGGCAGCCACACTGACCAAGGGCCATTCTGCAAGCGTGGCTCCTTGTTAACCAGTTTGCATGACTGTTACTTTCTTGAAGACCCTTTTGCTATGCGCTGAGTATGATGCAGCCCCTGAGCCCCATCATCTCCCACATGCTAGTTTCTTGATGCCACATGCCTTGCTACTGTCAACCATCTTCTACATTGCTGGCCGACCTGGTTCTTATTCACCTGGTGTCACCACTAGAATGTGAGCTCCTCATCACTAATTCCTAGCTCTGGCCCCAGAGTCTAGCACGGTGTCTGGCGCATAGTCAGCAAGCATTATAGACTTCCTGCATAAGTGCCTCACACAAGTTATCAGCACACAGATCATCCTAATTTGCTCCCCCCCTTCCCCATGTGACAGTCCAGGGTCGCAAATGCTTTCCCTTCCTACCTTGCTCATCCAGAGAGGTCCAGTCAGGGAGGTGGGGCACACACCAGGTCTTCAAAGACTCCCCACCCTGCTGACCCTGCCCTGAGTCTGCATAGTCTAGTTCACGCCTTTCCCCTACAGGCTCTTAGGGAACACTCAGGTGTGTGTGTTAGGAAATAAGCAATGAATAACAGCCTGTCTGCAAGAGGTGGACCTCAAAAGTTAGGAGCTCCAATGGGGAAATGGTTTTTTTTTTCCCCTTGGTACTGGAGATCGAACTGGGGTCCTTGAGCTTGTGTAGCAGGCGATGAAACCACTGAGCTAAATTCCCAATCCTGGGGAAATGGTTTTGAAAAGAGGAATAAATACACTTAGGCTAGGGCTGAAGGACTGAAGGAAAAAGCTCAGATGGTAGGAGTGGGAAGAGGGTACCACACCAAAGGAGGCTGCTCGGTTAAACCAGAGAAGCAGGGCACAGCTTAGTGTATTTGGGGAAAAGCTGGAAGACCCCAAAACGGGCAGAGGTGAGGGAGAATTAGTGCCGCTGAGGCGAGCAGTGCCAGATGGCCGAGACACGTGACCTGCTGTGTGGAAACTCTCCGGGGAGGAAAAGGGAACCTGAGCCAGCGAATTCTTGCGGCATCCATGTGTCCAGGAGGCAGCTGCGCTGTTGGCCTGAGCAAGAACCACGGTTTGGAGAAACTGAGGAGCAAAGGAAACGGAACAAGAGGGATGTTCCCTTTCCACTTCTTAGTTATTTTTCTCTTGTCTCAATCTCTTCACTAGCTTTTACCATGCAATTGTCTGTTTTACTTACCTTTCCAAGGAAAGCTTTTCAATTGATCAAATTCACTTGTTTTGTTTTCTAATTCATAAATTTCTGCTTTTACCTTTGTTCCTTTGTTTCATTTTGTTGGAGTCAGTCATTTTGCATTTTTTCTTACTCCTTAAGTTGAATTTACTTTGTTCATCTCTGTTCCTTTTGATAAAATGTTCATTTTGCAAACACACACACACACACACACACATGTTTATTTTTCCTCCAAAAACTCAAACAAAACACATAAAAGTAGCAAGGACACTTCAAACTGTAAGATAATAACCATTCCAAAGACTAGCAAAACCTATTTATGTCCAGTGAAGATGACAATCATTCCAGCTGTTATTGGATGCATTTGAGCAGACACCATAGTAGAATATCATTTTACAAAATATGGTCATGCTAATTGTAAAAACAAAAGTAAAAGAAATTTTAAGGCAAAAAGCTAATATGAAACTTCAGGAATTTTTAAATTTAGATTTCCCAGACATTTTTCCAGAAAAAATTAGTTCCTTAAAGAGCTCTTTAAAGAAAAACCATGAAATGAAATTGATGTCATTAAATTACTAACAGTTTCAACCTTTAACTGTATGTTTTTATTTCCTGGTTAAGAAAAATGAAGAAGTTACACTTACCTGTTTTCCTACCTCTCCTCATTCATGCATTTTGTGAATTTTATTACTATTTTTACATTGTCAGGCTCTATGACATTTATATTCTGTGTGGCTACCATGAATTCTGCTTAGTAACCACACACTTTAGTCTTCCTCTTATAAATATGTGTATTTAAGGAGATTTGATGTCAAATACCAACCTTCTTCCCATGGCTTTTGCATTCATGAATTTTAATATTTCAATCACCTCTTCTTTGTTGGATTTGAGGTATCACAGGCAATTTTTTGTTTCTTTGGTGGTACTGGGGGATTGAACTCAGAGTGCTGAGCTATGTCCTCAGCCCACCCCACTCCCCTTTATATTTTGAGACAAGGTCTCACTAAGTTGCCCTGAGTGGCTTTGAACTTCTGAAGCTTTTTTTTTTTTGGTACCAGTGATTGAACTTGGGACCTTGTGCTTGTGATGCAGACAGTGGAGCCACTGAGCTAAATCCCTGGCCCAACTTCTGAACCTTTTGTATCAGCCTTCTGAGTATCCCAAGTAAATTTTTAAACAAGGGATCATGGTTGCTGTCTGCCTTGAGCTTTTCCATTCTTGAGAACATCTGTCTGTTTCATACATAAATAAACAATCGAGGTAACTCTAAAATGTGTGGCTCCATACTTGCTTTCCTTCTGAGGATTGTAGATGTTCCTCTTGATCTTATGGAAAGGAGTATGCACATGGAAAGTCCCAAGAACATATTTTCCTTCTCATAGCATGTGTTATATTTTCTCTCTACTGCTATGGAACAAATTACCCTCAAACTGAGCAACACAAGGCAGCAAATACTAATTATCTCACAGTTTCAGTGAGTCAGAAAGGTAGGAATAGATTATCTAGAGGTTGTGGCTGGGTGCCTTTGTGAGGTTGTTAAGCTGTGGTATGAGGTGGATGAATCTGCTTCAGTGATGGTTCATCATAATTTTCAACTTGGCTGGTTTGAGAGATGCCTAGGAGATTAGTAAAGTGCACATCTGGATGTGTCCGGTGGCTCACAGGTGACCTTGGGAACTAAATCTGGTCACTGGACTCTTCCTTTCTAGCTCTTCCCCAACTCTGCTTTCTGGATGCCATGAGTTGAGCAACTTTCCTCTGCTACACCCTTCCACCATGATGATTTCTGCCTTGGACTGAACCCTCTGAAACCGTGAGCAAAAATAAACCTTTTCTCCTTTAAGTTGGAGGCATCTTGTCTCAGAAAGGAGAAAATTTCCATGTTAACTTACATGGCTGTTGATGGGATTCAGTTCATTTCATGGAATTTTCTGTAGGATTCTGGGTGTCCTCATTGCAGGTGACTTTCCAGACAAGAATCTATTTCTTTTTATAACCAAACTTCAGAAGTGACAACCTATCACTTGTGCTATATGCCATTACCTACCTAGGGTCATTATATCCAGCTCATACTCAAGGAAAAAAATTAAACTTGACCCCTCAGAAAAGAAGAGTATCAAAGAAGTTGAGGCCACACCTCTAAGACCAACACACATTGTGACTTATTTTTCCAATTTAAAAGACTATGTTATCTCTTTATTTACCCTTGAAATTTGGAAACTTCACTCAGTTATGCCTTGGAATGATTCTATTAATAGTCATCCTTTGGTTATGAAGAGAAACTGCGTAAAAGAAAATAAATGTCCTAAAAGCAAAGATGAGAAAAAGGAAGAAACTGGGTCTTTGGCAAAATCATTGAGCTATGGATCAGACCTCACCTGAAAGCTGCCTTGTGTCTGCACAGTTGTGGTCTAATACATCCCCTTAATTATTTATGCCCAGATGAGTTGTATTTTCTGACACTTGCAACCAAAATCATCTTAACAAATAAAAATATTTCAGTTATAATGTTAGGTGCAGAAAAATACTTGATGCATAGTTTCTAAATAGATTATATCTCCTGTAGATGATTCTTTGTCTTAGTTAACTCTGTAGTCCATTTTAAAATTCTGTTTTTTCCCTAATATTACTGTTACCAAATCTACTTTCTTTTGTTGGTACTTACATATATTTCTTTTTTATTCTTCTGTGTTAGCTTTCTCTGGCTGTAAGGAAATGCCTGAGATAAACTGAAAGAGGAGAGATGTATTTTGGCTTACAGTTGCAGAGATTTCAGTCCATAGTAACTGGAAGCCCATTGTTTTTTGCCACATCATGGCAGGAGCACATGGGATTGGAAACCTACTTTCCTCATAGTGACCAGGAAGCAGGGAGGGGGGAGAGAGGGAAGAGGAGGGGAAAGGAGAGGGGGAAGGAAAGGGAAAGAGACAGGAAGGTGCCAGAGTTTCAATGTCCTCCCAAGGCCACACCCCCAATGACCTCACTTCCTCCCACTAGGCCCTGACTTCTGGAGGTTCCACCACCTCCAGTAGCACCACCTGCTGGTGACCAAGTTTTTGGGAGACATTTAACATGCAAACCCTATCAGCACCATTTTCTTTTCAATACTTATATATCTTTTCCTTTTAAATTTGTCCCATAGGACAGGCAGATTCTTAATTAATTGAAAACAGATACAAAAAATCAGATAACAAGGCCAAGAAGATATAGCATGGCAGTAGGTTATGGTCACCTTGGGGCTGCAGGGTGGAGGGAGAGCAAGGAAAAAGGGGAAGGGTGTGGTGTGGTGGATGAGGGTTAGAGGTTCATTTTTATGAGTGATAAAAATATTCTAAAATAATTCCTGTGTTTAATGCATAACTCTGTTACTACACTGAAAGCCATTGGATTGTCCTTTTTATGTGTGAATTGTGTAGTATGTGAATTATATCTTTTTTGTGTGTATGATGTTGGGGATTGAACCTAGGTCCTTCACACTGAACTACATCCCCAGACCCCTTTTTTGTTTGTTTTTTATTTTGAGACAGGGTGTCAGTAAGTCATTAAATTGCCCAGGCTGGGCTGGAACCTGTAATCCTCCTGCCTCAGTCTCCTAAAGTGCTGGGATTACAGACATGCATAAACCTATTTGGCTATGAATTATATCTTGAAGTTTTTAGAAAATAAGATATTAAAGAAGCAAAACAAGAATAAGATGATTTGAAAAAGAAGCAATAACAAAACTATAAAAACTTATACATTTTAAGTATTATTGACCAAACTTTCAATATGTGTATATAAAAATATTTTCATATTTTGAAAAAAGTAAATATGTATGTATATATGTATATGTATATGTACACACATATGTGCATGTGTCTATGTATAAAAAAATTTCCCACAATATGGAACAATATAGTGAAAAGGCAGCAACTATGAAAGCAAAGATAAGAAATCAAGAAAATCAATCCATGAGGTTGAAATGTCTAAGAGAAGGCCCCAAGCAGAGGACAGAGAAAAAGGGACAGAAATAGTAAAGTGATAATAAGAGATGACAGTTTTTCAGAAATGAATCACATAGGATTTGAAGTCAAATGGGCCACCCAAATGCCCAGCATAATAAATAAAAAAGACTCCTGTGACATTAGCACAAAATTCCAGAATATCAAGAACAGTGAAAATATCCACAGAGTAGGGAGGAAATATCCAAAAAAGGGATGGTGCCACGGCTGCCCACCAGAGTCAGCACAAATCTGTCACGAGCAGGCTGCTTTCCTAGTGCCAGGCTCCAGAGGGTGGGGACATAACCCACAGAGACACAGCTATTGAGCTGGATGACCTAGAACAAGTCCATGAGCAGAAGAATGAAGAAAGGAGCAGAAGAACAGATTTAGCAGGTGTATCAGTTAGCTATTGCTGTGTGATAAAACACCCAGAAGTTTAGTAACTTCAAATCACAACCATGCAGTATTGCTTATGAGTTTGTTGGTTCTAGTAGCTGAGCTGGGCTCAGCAGGGCTTACTTATGTATCACCTCCACATTCACTGTGTTCCAGCTGAGTGGCTCTACCAATTTAGTTGCGCTCTCTAGCTTGTCTGGAGACTCAGCTAGGACCACTGAGCTGATTCCCTCGGCCCCAGGTGGCCTGTCGTCCTACAGCAGGCCAGCCCAGAGATGCAAGAGAGACTTTGTGTGTCCAGTATCTTTAGGCCTAGCCTTAGAGCCAGAATACTCTGCTTCTGCCATGTTCTGCTGACCAAGGTCTCAACCAGCTCTGATCCAAGGGGTGGGAAAATGCTCTATGTCTTGCTGGAGTTCCTGCACAGTCACATTAGTAAGGAAACAAGAGCAGGGTGGGCTGCAGAAAAGGGCTAGTTTTGTGATCAATCTACCATGGGGAAAGAAAATGAGGATTTAGAAAAGGTAGCAAACAGGTACCTCTCTTCCAATGTGAGATCTCTAATGTCTTTCTCTGTGACCTGGGTAAAAATGGGCCATTTTCCTGATCAGAGCCCTAGACCCTCTGCAAGGTTTAGACATCGCTGTGTTCACTTCCCTATATTCCACATGCAGAGAAGCCTTCGGGAGTCCCAGCACGCCTCCCCTGAGCTGACAGCTGCCCAAGAGCAGCTCCAGCTCCGCACTGGAACACCGGAGGAGAGACACCTTCCCACTCCAACGCATGGCGGCAGGGCTCAGACAGAGGCTGGGGTTGGAAGGAGGAGCGAGCCCCCTTCCTGGCTGGAGCTGATCTTTCCGGAAGCCAGCCACGGAGGTTCCGAGGGTAATGGAAGTGCCTGCTCAGGCGGAAACTTAGAATTATGCCAGCTGCTCCCCTGTCTGTGAATGGAGACCTTAAGTCACCTTGGAACAGATTCGCCTTATTATCTCTTGGGTCTCCTTAAGTTATATAAATGGAATGCAAGTCGGTGCTGCTGTTTTTGAAAAAGGCTTCAAATGGATATTGCTTTCTTTGGCTTGGAAATGCCCGCCTGTCCTTAAAAGTGCAAAGCTGAGGAGGGAAGAGGCAGTTGCAGGTTTGCACAAAGGCTAAGGGGCTGCTGGGACTGAGAAGTGGCTCGGGCTCCAAGCCCTTTTTATTTGGACCCAGAGGCTCCCCTAGAGATTGTGCTGTCTTGTTTGAGGCCCCTGGCAAGAAAGGGCAGTCAGCCTCAGAGGGTCCTTCGCCTCCAGGCAGGGTCAGAGTCTGGGCTGGCTGGATGCACCCAGCTAGCTTCCCGTCCTGCTACCAGATGCAGCTCGGGCTTTGCCTGCTACCGCTCGGAGTTCAAAGAGCTGTGGCCCTAGAGCCCCGGGGTGGGGGCGCCTGCCTCTGTAAGGCCCTGTCTCTGGAAGGCTGCAAGCTTGAGATGCAGAATATCTGTCGATAGGAGCAAACTGGGGACAAGAGAGGTGACCCTCTGTGTGAGTGACTTGGGTGGGCTCTTGCATCTGTCTCTCCAATTCCCGAGGCTCCCTCAGAGCCAGAGCAGGGCTGATACCTCTGGAGCTCCATCGCAAGGCACGGGGCCTGGCATCAAGAGGAATCACGCGTGGAGTCAGTGTATTGCGAAACACCCTCAAAAGCCCATTTCCATGCCAGCAGAGGGGAGCTCGGGGGATGAGGATCGGCTAGGCTCCCCTTCCCCGCCCTGGGGTGCACCACTCAGGCTGCCCCAAGTTTCTCTGGCCAGGCAGGCAGAGCAGAGACGTCTCCGCCGTGGTCCTCCGTGCGGCCGCGAGGTGGCGCTGGGTCTCCGTGGGTCGCAAACAAAGCGCGGTCTCCTTTCCAGGCTTGGCCCAGGCGGCTGCTGAGCACGCAAGCGACTGGGAAGGGGGCGCCACCTCCCGGTTTGACTTCCTCCTGCAGTGGGGAGGGTGACATGATTCTGTGGTGATGGGTAAGGGGCTCCGTGACTGAAAAGGAGGAAGCAGAAATGGCCACGGGGGTGAAAAGGATGAGGTGAAGGAACCTCCACTTTTTGAGTTTGTTTGTTTTTTGAGATAGCGTCTCGCTATGTAGTCCACTCTGGCCTTGAACTCACTATGTAGTCCTGGCTGGCCCCAAACTTACTGTGTAGTCTTGGCTGGCTTCAAACTCACAGCAATCCTCCTGCCTCAGCCTCCAAAGTGCTGGGACAACAGGCGTGTGCCACTGTGTCCACTTTTGAGGAATGTCCTGGGTGAACTGCTGAGACCACTGACCCGGGCAAGGAGGTTCTCAGAGGGTAGCAGAGCGTGGAGGGCACCGAGGGCATACTCTAGGATGGACCCTTAAAAACCATGTTTTGAGTCTATTAATCCTGTCTATTACCTCCGTGGAAACACATGGCAGCCTTGTGATTGAGCTGCTCTGATGATTCCCATTCTATAGACAGGAAACTGAGACCCAGAGAGGTTGGGACGTGGCTGGAGCCCAGTTGTTAGTGCATGGGATGCAGCAGCAAGTGGGGACACACTGGAGGGAGATGGGTAGGAGGGTGTATCAGGGTGCCTGGGGCTGGGGACCACACCTGGCCCTTTCCAAGCCACATCTTGAAGCCGTCAGCCACCCAATAGTGAAATAAGCCAGCAGGAAGGTTGACCCGGGCACCCCTGGGGGTGCCCCCTCTTCTGTCTGCACAGCTGACCCTCCTTGAGTGCAGACAGGTCCATGCTGCACTCAGCAGTGCACAGGGCACCATGATTGCAGAGTGACTTCAGGGTGAGAGTGAATGAGACCCATGACATTGTGAAGACCACATCGTTTCTGCTGCTGCCTCAGCTGCTCTCCAGCTGGAACGTATCTGAGAGTGGCCATCTCATCTCATTGAGGTGGCTGTCTCGGGGACACGACTTGGAGGAGACAGAGCCAGCGGTGGGGGGGGACTACCCACTGCTCCTTCCTCTCTCCTCCCAGCGACTGCATAATGACCCCATAAAACTGGGACCAGTACACTGGCCTCTCCGATTTCATTCCCATTTACTCTCAGGAAATTCTCCCTGACAAGAATTTATTTTACTCTTCTGTGGCAGAGGTATTTATGCTGGTTAAGGATGCAGAGTAATAGTTATTCAAGCTGAAGCTGGCTTCTGCAAGTTCCAGGATCTGGAGATGGAGCAGAAAATGAGAGAAATGTGGGAAAGCACTAATTGTCAATGATTAAGCTGCTAGTGCTTTTATTTATGTGCTTATTTATCTTGCACATCATTTGTGCTTCTCATCCTTAAGCTGTGATGTATGGAGCAGCTGAGGATTTCTGAGAGATCTAAGTGTACTCCCTCCTGCCTTTGATTTTTTTCTCTCTCTTTTTTAACAGCTACAAGAGTTAATGTCTAAATAAAATCAACCAACAGGAAAGCATGCATACTGCTGCTTTCTGACTCTGACAGATGATAGTAATGGGCAGCAAACCTGTAGAATAGAAAACCCATAAAACAGGCCTCAAAGCACCTCTCTTTTGTCAAGTTATGTTGAAGGATATCTATAGGCTCAGGGAGTGTGGGTGAATTTCTTAGGTCTGCCAGACAAGATGTGTATAACATACACAGACTGAAATTCTAAGATACAAAGATATGGAGGCTGGGCTTGGAGGAAGATATAGCACTTTCTTCATGTGCAATGCCTGGATTTTGGATTACTCTGTACTTAGCCCACTCACAGAGAAACAAAGGGTGGAAGTCTTTCCTTAGGAAAGGCTGAAGGGGGACGACTTGGGAGTACAAGAAGTGGGATTCCAAGGCACCCCAGCAGGAATGGGGCTGGAGCTGAAAGCTTTTTCCCATCCTGCCAGGAACCTTTGGCTTGCTGTACTCACACTCAGTCCCCCAGGGACTCAGCAAGGCTATCTGTGGATGCAGCACCAACTTCAGGAGCCACCTAGCTGGTCTGATGTTTTGTTCAGCTTTGGTTTCTCTTTTCAGCCTCTCCTGCACCTCAGATTGGTCCATTGAGGTTATTCTTTGGGCTTTGGTATATTGAAGGGAGTTTTGACTCTTCCTGGCTTCCTCCTCTTCCTCTTTCTCTACCCTCCAGCAGGGAAGACACATCAACCTAGCTTTGACTCACAGGGGCCATCAAAGCACCCTGTGGAAGAGAGTTCAGGGAAGGAACACCTAGGATGGCGAGGAGGGTGAAGGGTGCAAAGGAAGAAGCTCTAGAAGGTACCAGGACTTTCCCTAGATGCTGCTGAAGGGATGGCCTTGGATTGGTCTCCATGTTCTGTCTGCTCGGACCTGTTTGCTATTCTGAGAGTTGACTTGAGAATCAATGACCACAACAACTAAAAGCGTATCTAAGGCATCAGAGCTCAGAGAGAGAACAAAATGGTAATTTTGGATAAGACTTCAGAGAACTATTCAAGAATATTGCCTTTATTAAAAAATACAGATGTAGAAAACTTGATTTCTTAACTAAGTAAAAAGCTCAATAGGTGGTTGACAAGTGAAATGAATACAGCTGAAAATCAAATTGGTATCCTGAAGACTCTTGCTGTGGAATTATCCCAAAACATGACATAAAAGAGGAAAGAAATAGAAAGCATGAAATAAAAGTTAAAGGATATACAGCTACTCAGGAGGCTGAGGTGGTAGGGTCACAAGTTCAAGGCCTGGGCAATTTAATAAGACCTTGTCTCAAAATAAATAAATGAATAAGTAAATAAATAGCTAGGGATATTGCTCAGTGGTAGAGTGCCCCTGAGTTAAATCCCCAATACAGTACTGAAAAAACTTAAAGGACATAGAAGATATAGTGAGAAATTTGGGGAAAGTATTAAGTTAGGAGTTCTGGAAAGACAGAATAGAGTGAATTAAAAAGTTCTTTCCCAAGAAATAAGAAATAACAAAGGCAGTTCTCTCCAACCTGAAGAAATGCATGAATGTTGTGATTGACAGGGCCGCTCTAAAGATGAACATAATAGAGTATCTTCAAGGTTCTGAGTGAAAATCACTTGGAACCTATGATTACATACTTGGCCTATTGTAAAGCTATCACTCATTGTGAAGGCAAAATAAAGAATTTTCAGACATGAAAGAAGCCAAACAACTTGAAGATCCTCTGACACTGCCTAAAATAGATACTAGAAGATGCCCTCCAGCAAGAAGAAAAAGGAAGACATGCAAAAGAAATCAGGTACAAGAAACAATAGTGATCAAATAAAACAGCAAAAGCTATTTTGTAAGAGTAAGTGCTATTTGTATTAATTGCTTTACCATCACTGGGGCAAAATACTTTGCTACTTAGAGGAGAGGTTTGTTTTGGCTCATTATTTTGAGAGGATTCAGTCCATGGTCATCTGGATCCAAGGAAGAGATAGTATGATGGAAGCACATGGCAGAAGAAAGCTGCTCCACCCACGGAAGCCAGGAAGCAGAGAAGGGAGGAGCTAGGGACAAGTTGATACCCTTCCAGGTCATGCCTCAGTGACCCACCTGACTAGATCCCACCTACAAACAGATGAGACATTTTAGATTCAAAGGATAACACTATTTTAAAGTAAGAAATTCTAAATAACAATGTAGGTACCCTTCCTGGAAAACTTAACAGTATCCATGAATGCTAAATGTATGTACACCCTTTGCCCTAACATTTCTGTTCCTGGGTATGTATCAGAATGTTCATACAGGAGCACTGGTAATGTTGTATACCTTGATCTCGGTAGTGTTTATATGAATGTGTTCACCTTGGAAGAAGTCATCAAGCCACATAAGATTTGGGCACTTTACTGTGTGTATGCTATACTTTAATGAAAGTAAAATAAAATAATCATGGAATGAAAAATCTAGAAAAAAATCTAGATGGAAGTAAAAGTGTGCTTTTTGGCTTATTGTGAGGTGTTTTAAATATAACAATATCTACGCACTTTCAAAAGGTAAAGAAAATTTGGTATAACAAAATATAAGAAAAGGGGAAAAGAAACAACCAAAAAGCATAGTAAATAGAAAACAAAAATGGTACGAACAATTCTAGTAATATCAGCTAATAAAATAGATGTAAATATATTAAACTTGTTAATTAAAAAAGATACTGGTCAGATAGAAGTACAATCTTCAGCTGTATCTCTAGCATTTTATGTGAGATACACCTAAAGGAACAGTCCAGAAAAGGTGAAATCCAAGGAATGAAAATTCCAGTAAAAACAAAGAAAGATAATAATATTAAATTCAGATGAAACGGAATTTAAGATCCAAGCATTTCATAAGACAGAGACAGATAGATACATCATGTTGGAAAAACAGGAACAATCCTTAGGTAACAAGCAAAAATCACTTTTTGCTGCACTAAAATCATAGCCTTAAAATTAGAGAGCAGAAACTTGACAGAATAACAAATAAGCAAAAACAGATCGTTAATACTGTATAGAGCAATTTAAATAAAACTTTTAGAAGAATGAGTAAAAAGAGGATTTGAATAAAACATCAATGAGCTTAACCTACACACACACACACACACACACACACACACACTCCTTTTTGCTCAGAGGTCACATATTCCTTTACCACAAATGAAATATTCTGAAAAACCTGACCACATATAAGTCCACTAAGGAACTATTAATAAATTCCAAACAGTTGTCATTATTTAGGTCATATTCCCTGATTAAAATGCAATATAATTAGAAGTTAACAAAAAAATTTAAATAGTTCTTAAAGGATAAATCAAAATTTATAAATGTACAAACTCTGTCTGAATGATAACAGGAGCACTTTACCACTAAATCTGTGTTTTGCTGCCAAAGCAATACTCAAAGGAAAAAGTAAGCTTACATACATTTATTAGGAAGCCAAAAAGATTAAAAATAAATGAGTCACAGTTTCAACTCAAAGATCTGTTCAAAAACATTTTTTAATCTATAAAAGTAGGATGATAGGATTAAAACTAAACTAAAAATTAATTTTAAAGTACGCAATCTAATTGATCAATGAAATCAATGTTTCAAAAGACAAACTGTAACTAAAACATGAAATTAAAGGGAGACACAAATACAAAGAATTTTAAGCATTACAAGATAAAACTTCAAAACCTTTATATCAACAAATTCAAAGACTGCTGGGTGTGCTGGTACATATCTGTAATCCCAGCACTCAGGAGGCTGAGGCAGGGGGATAACAGTGAGTTTGAGGCCAGCCTGGGCTACATAGTGAGTTTAAGGCCAGCCTAAACTACATAGTGAGACTCTTGTCTCAAGAACTCAAAACAACACCACCACTACTACCAACAATAATAATAAAATAATAATAATAAACTCAAAGACCTGGAAAAATTCACACTTTTTAAGATAACTATAGATTATTGAATTGGTTTAAAAACAGATAGAGCAATAACATTGGAACAAGGTTGAAAGGTACTCAGATGCCTCCCTCTGCCGGGGGGGGGCGGGGGACTGCCACCAATGCTCCCTGTGCTGTAGATGCTCCAGGAGACAGAAAAGATCACAGGGTTCTCAACACAGAGATAACATGAAACTGCACAGGACAGATCAGAAAAAATCAAGCTACTGCCCCGTCTTTCTTACAAACATAATTCACAAAATTCATACATAAAATATCAAATAGCACAGAGCATGAAGGACCACACAGAGGACAGGGGTGCTGGCCAAGAATTTCACTTTCTGTCTGGGTTGTTCTCTGCGTCTTCTCAGTCCCCAATTATTTCCCCTCTTTACCCGCACTCCCTTTCATGATGTGCGCGCAGCTGTCTACTTCTCACCTTTTTGGATGACTCTCTTCTGAATATGTTTATCTGTGAGTCTCTCGGCCTCCCTTCTCTAATCTTTTTTCCTAACATTTGCATCTTTGTTTCTTTCTTTATGTCTAGATGTTTGGAAGGTGAATATTGCTTTTTCCATTTTGTTTTTATCTTTTTTCTCACCCAATTAGGGTAAAAATACAGAAAATAAGTAGATTTTATAATTCTATCAATTAAATGTATTTCTTATTCTTAACTTTAAATTCAGATGAACAGTATCATTTTATACTTTTGTCTTTTAAAGTTAAGTTGAGTGAGCTTTTATTTTTTAAGTACAGCAATTTCAATTCAGCAGTATACTGAAAGGCATTCTAGGAATGCAAGTATGTGTTAAACCTTTAAAAAAAATCTACCAATTTAAGACACTGCTTTACTAGGGCAGACAAAAAAACCACTTAATTTCCCTAGAGAAAAAAAAAACCCACTGTTGAAAATATTCAATATGCAAATCTTTATGATTGAAGAAAGCTTCAAACAACAATGGGATGCACATCTATTAAAAATGGCAAAAATCCTGAACACTTGTAATACGGAGGGCTGGCAACAGGAATTCTCACCTAATACTAGTGGGAAGGCCCAAGAGAAGACTGGTTGGTAGCTTCTTACCTAACTAAGCTTACCCTTACCATATAATCCAGCCATGGTGCTCCTTAGGATTTATCCAAGAGACAAAAATTTCCATTTATACAAAAACCTGCACATAGACATTTATTCATAACTGCCAAGACACGAGAGCAGCTCAGATGTCCTTCAGCAGCTGAATGGGTAAATAAACTGTGGTGCATCTAGACAGTGGAATATTATTCAGTGCTAAACAAAATAAGCTGTCAAGCTCAGTAGTAGAGAGCTTGCCTAGTATGCACAAGGCCCTGAGATTGATCACTAGTACTGGAAAAGAAAAGAAAGAAAAGGTCGGGGAAGTGTAATTAGTTAGTTATATGGAAAAATCTTATACAGCACAATTTCATAGCATGATCAAAAGAAATCACAAAAGGCAAACATAAAAAATAATCTAATTTGGGCCTGGGATTTAGCTCAGTGGTTTTGCCGCCTGCTGCGCAAGCACAAGGACCCGAGTTTGATCCCTAGTACCAAAAAAAAAAAAAAAAAAATTTAGAAACTCCTAGGAGAAATCTCTTTATCAGTAAATAAAATCTGCAAGTACTGAGTCTGATTCTGAGACTTATTGAACACTTTAAAATGTAGCTGAAAAAATAAATAACATTTTTATGTTATTTTAAAAACAATATACAAGTGATAAAATAATAGCATCTACAAAATAAAACTAAGATCTAGAACATATAGAAAGAGTTCCTGCAAATCAATAATAAAGATTTTCTAAAAAGCAAAGACTATGGAAAGGTAATTCACAGATAAAAAATAAATGATTAACAAATGTAAAAGAGACTTAACTTTAGTTAAGTCAGGATGGGCCAAGATGTGGGAGATACATTTTCAGAGACTAGGAAAGAAGGAAGTACTGATACAGCTGTTCTAAGGGGAACACAGGAGTCGGAAACAAAGATGTGCATGTATTTTGAGTGAGCAGCTACACTTCTAGGATCCACAGCAACATAGGGATATATATATACAACAGTGCTCACTGCATTCCTGGTGACCACTCATCAGTACAGCAGTATGGGACATGAGAACCAGCCCAGATCTGTCTCCCCCATCTCCAGCAGGCTGTCACATCTGAGGACCCTGGCAGGCCAGCAGCAGAGCAGTGCACAAGGTGGCCCCTCCTGGCCCTGTTGGCCCCTCTGATGATAGCTGTGTGCTGGGGGCAGGTGCGTTTCCTCCATCCTGGCTTGTCATCTCTGAAAAGGGGTCTTGGATGTGCTTGGATCTGAAATGTCCCCCAGGGACATGATCATGTATTAGATGCTTAGTCCCCAGGATGGCACCCTTGGGAGGTGATCGAAGCTTTAAGAGCTGAGGCCCAGCCAGAGGCCTTGGTCACTGGGGGCCGTGTCATTTTCTCTTTTGCAGTGCTGGGGATTGAGCTGAAGGCCTTACATGTACTAGACAAGTGCTTTACCTTTGAGCTTCATTTTATCTCCACCCCTGGGGACCATGCCATTAAAGGGGACAGTGGGGCCCAGCCACATCCCCTTTCTCTCTTTTTTGTTTCTTGCTTCTGTTCCTCCATGCATTTCCTGCCGTGATATGCTGCCTTGCTACAGCCCCTAAACAGCGTATCCAATGACCACAGACTGAAACCTCCAAAACCATGAGCCAAAATAAACTTTCTTAACAAGCTGATTACCTCAGGTATTTGTTACAGCATCAGAAATCTAACACAGGGGGGAGTAATAATATTATGTCATGGGGTTGTAAGATTAACTCCAACAGTCAGAGCATATTCACACATCCCCTGTATTCTCCCTGGTCTATGTCAGGAAAACCATCTGGCCAGGCAGGGGGCTCTCAGAGGTGGGGGACTGAGAGCGGACCAAGTCAGCACATTCCTTTTTGAGTCCACCCAAAAAACCTCAGATGAGCTCGAACCCTTCCTGCTGGCATGCAGACCCTTCCCAGGGCCCGGGGCCTCCTGGCTCTGCCCTGCTTGGTAGAGGTCCAGCACAGCTCCTCCTCACTCCCTGCAGGTCCTTTCTTCCCCTAAGTGGCCCCACCCACCTGCCTGCCATCCTGTCTTTGGGTCACCCAGACACTTAGAAAACTCTGATTTTTTTTTTTTCCTTTTGGGTTCCAGACTCTGACATGCAAAGCATGTACATTTTAATTTCAGGGATCTATAGACAAGGTTGGGGTGGGGGACAGACAGACAGATGCAAATAAGCACAGAATTGCATCAGCCCTGTGGTGTCTTGTGGGGGGCCTGGGCCAGTCTTCAGGCTCCTGTGCAATGCAAAACAAGGCTCCTACCTGGAGGATGTGTGGCATGGCTGAGAGGGTGACAGAGAGGGAGGGAGGGGCTCTGACATGTGACTCAGGTAATAAGGTGACCTTCCCTCACCTCTTATCACTCAGGTCTGTTCAGCCCAATGGGGACCAGGGGCTCCGTCCTTCCCTTCCTGCCAATAAAACACAAAAGGTAGGAAAATCATTTGGCTAAGGAGGCAACTGGAATTACCACTGTGCTCTCAAAGGAATTGTATCAATTTGTAGTTCTTATTACAGTGTAATGTTATTTCCTTAAAAGTTTGCGTGCACATTTAATGAATTCATAAAACCCAAACTGTATGAATCTCCTGGTGGGTACAGCTCCGTGACTTCACATTTGAGAGAGTTGCTTGGGGTTGCAGGGGCCGTGTGGACACTGGGCGCAGAGTGGGGCAGAAGTAGGGCTGTTAACTGGGATGCCAGAACCCTGGTCCAAGTCCCACACCCAAGAGCCAGGTGAGCCACACTCTGAAGGGTGACAAGGCCACAGGACCCAAGAAAAGGCTCTAACTCCTGAGCTACAGACTGAGGTTCAAACCCTAACTCTGATCCACCTTCTAGCTATGTAGCCTCAGGGAAGTCACATGTTCCATCTGCACCTCAGTTTTCTCATCTGTAAAATGGAAACAATCCAGTTTGGCAGGTTGTCTGGGTTGGCACATAGCACAATCCTAACTATTTACAACTGTTTTCTCTTTGCCGGACATCATTCTAAGTCCATTACATGTGTCGACACATGTGTTGTGTGCTGTCACATCAATCCTATAAGTAGGCACCATTCTTATTTCTATTTCACAGATTGGGAAACTGAGGCATAAATTTTAAAACACATGGAAGATCACATGGGTAGCACAACCGGGATTGAAATGCAGGCCCTCTGACTCCAGAGTCTCTCTGATCTTTTCTTTTCTCTCCTCCCCCACTCCCTCCCTCCCTTCCTTCCTTCCTTCCTTCCTTCCTTTCCTTCCTTTCCTTTCCTTTCCTTTCCTTTCCTTTTTTCTTCCTTTTAGTGGTGATAGGTCCCAGGGCCTATGCACTGAGCTATACCTCAGCACTTTTTTAAAGTTTTAATTTTGAGACAGTTTCTCGCTACAGTAAGTCACTCAGTTTCCCAGGCTGTGCTCACACTTGCAGTCCTCCTGCCTCAGTCTCCCAGAGTGCTGCGATTACAGGCATGCACCACCACCTGGCTCTTCGTCATTCACTTTCCCACCTCTCTAAACGAGGAGTGGCTGATACATGGCAGAGGGGCCCACATTCATTCAGTTACTCATTTAATCAGTCAGTCACTTAATAATTTCCTGAGTGCTGTTCTAGGTCCTATACTAGGTGCTGGGAATTGTAGGGTACACAGAATAGACATGTCCCCTTTCTCTGAAGATTCTCTCTTAGTAAATGTGTGTGTGTACTGGGAAGAGACTAACCATAAAAAAGTGAATAAGCAACAAAGGTTGGAGAGTGGTCTTCAGGAGGGAAGAGAGCAGCGGTGGCAGCCCGTCTACAGAAGTGACGACTGAGCTGCAGTCAGGGCACAGCATAGAGTGGGCAGCATTGGGCCTGGCCACTGCACGGTCGGGGCCTCCAGGCCCTTCCTGCTGCCCACTCTGCTCTCAGGCTGCTCTGGTCAGGAGCCAACAGCTTGACTGGCCCCAGCCCACCTGCTCTTCCTGGCCTTCGACCTCTGGTGTGTTTGGGCCTTAGAGCTGTGCTGATCTGCCATGGTCACCCAGGCCTGGACCTGCAGTCAGTGGGCTGGAGCACTTCCAGGGCTTTTGTCAAGGCTTCTGCTGGACACAGACTGGGAAGCCCAACCTCTGCCACCTGAGTCTGGGTCTGCCTTTCAGAGTATGGATCCGTGTGAGCACGCACAGAGGGACAGAGGGACAGAGAACAGAGGAAATGGGACCCAGGCTGAGCATCCCTCCACTTCCACCACCACCTCTGGGAGTTCTGTTGTCCATGTGGCTTTGTTGAGCCAACTTCTCCACTTTTCAATCTTAAATCCTAGGTCATCCATGTACCCTGTCTCTCCCATCCCTAAATGGTCCCACTCAGAAGAGCTGTGGCAAGGGGGTGCCTTCTTGGGGCACACCCCCAGAGGAAGCTGCCAGGCTACAGAGAATCCTGGCTGTCCCTAGGCTATTCCTCCACAAAGCAGCCATCCACTCCACTGAATAGTCACATCCAGGGCTAAAGCTGAAGCTTAAAACTCTGAAAGGCAAAAAAGGAAATTGGGACCAAGGAAGCTGATCCTGACTTTCTGCTTGAGCCACTTATGCTTTTCAGCTGATTCATTCCATCTGGAGGCTTTGTCTCGCACTGAGAATTTCCTGGATTTTGGAAGAGCAGGTGGGGACCCTAGAGCAGGGGTTTGGAACAATGGGCCAAGTAGTTTATTGTCTGGGCTGGCTCCCTCTCCCTTTCTGCAGGCGCACACACACACACACACACACACACACACTCATTCATGGTGATGCATTGCACAAAACACACAGATGCAGCTCATGCCCACTGCACACACAGCAATCCAGCCAACAGTCCAGTCCTGGCAGGAACAGATGGCTGCTCAAATGGGGTCCTGGTAGAGGCTTGAATAAAGGACTGTTTACAAAGGTGTGGGTGGAAGTGGTTTGCAGGGAATGAGAAGTGCTATTGTAAAGCAGCTATGGCCATTGTGACTGTTAATCCTCCTATGTCGGCTACGTTGGATTAAGAAATGCCTAGCACAGTAAAGCATGCTCCTGGGTGTGTCTTGGTGGGTCATGGAGATGTCACCTTGGGTACTATATATGGTTCTTCGCCTGTTCCTCCCTGGCAGTCTTCCTCTACTCTGCCTCCCAGCCACAAGGAACAAAGCAGCTTTGCTCTGCCATGCCCTTCTGCTAGGATTTTTCTTCCTTGGAGCCTTTCAGCCATGAACTGAATCCCGCAGAACCAGGAGCCAAGTTAAACCTCTCCTCCTTTAAGTTGTGGGTTCTGGGTATGTGTCCAGTGGTGGGAAAGCTGACTAATAAAAAAAGTGGCACCAGAGGAGTGGGGTCATTTCTGTGACTGTACCTGACCATATGGTTTAGAAGCCTTTGGAACTGGTTTACAGGAGGGATATGGAAAAGCTTGGAGATGCAGGTTAGAGAAACCCTAGAATACTGTAAGCAGAGGTTGACAAGTGATTCTAGTCAGAGCTCAGAAGACCAGAATTCTGATAGGAATTGGAACAGTAAAGGGCAGGCTCAGGAGGTTTCAGCTGGAAACAAGGACTCTATTAGAGGCCATGAGTGTTATACTCTGGCAGAAAATTTGTCTTCATTTTGCTCATATTCTAATAATTTGCAGGTGACTGAGATTAAGGGTAGTGGGCTGATTAATTTGACAGAGGAAATTTCAAGACAGTCCAACACTTGAGCTCTGGAATGAGTACTACTGGCTGCTTTTAGCCAGATGTATAGTGAGAACCAGGAAAAAGGCTGAGCAGAAAAATTTGCAAACTTAACTTTTGGCCCAGAAGGAACCATGTGTAAAGTTGAGGCAAAAGGAGGTGTGGCTGCAAAAGACATCAGCACCATTAAAAAGAAACCCAGTACTTTGTACAGAGAAAGGAAGAAAGATGCCTTACGGGCATTTCAGGAATCAGCAACACCCCACCCATGGTAGGCTCAAGGGTGTATCAACATTTCATTTGAGAAGAGAGTCCCTGGAAACCTTGCTTGAGAAAGGCTACTAGGGAATTGGTTCCTTGGGATTCATTTCACTGTGCGTAGCCATCCAGACACTGAGAGGTCACTTCAGCCACGGTCTAAGGGGCTTGGCTGACAGTAGACCCTGGTGTTATCCATGTGATGCTAGTTTTATTGGCATGCAGAATGGAAGAGTTGTGGGGTCAGGGAGGCTTCCACCCAGATTTCAAAGGAAGGCCCAGGAGCTTGGGCAAGGAACTCCTTGCTGAAGCTGTGGGAATGAAGCCACAACGTGCAGTGGAAACCTCAGGAAGCTGGAGATGTCAGGAATCAGATGTCACCTGAGGAAGGGTGCAGGTAATTAGTGAAGAGGTAATTAGCCCAAGAGAGAATTTGTGAGCTGTAACCAGTAAGGCCATAGAGGTGAGGCCACCCATGCCCTTTGGAACTCACATTTTACCACTGGGTGGCCTGGATGCTGGATAAGGAGCTATAGGACTTAATGTTGCCCTTCTGGGTTTTGGTCTTATTTTGGTCCTATTTGATTCTTTTCTATTCCCCTAGTCCTCCTTTTTGGAACAGGCATGCTTATCGTGTGCCATTGTATCTTGGGATTATGTAATTTGTTTTTGCTTTCTAAGAGCTTGCCTTGAGACTTAGATAAGAAATTCTGGAACTGTTGAGATTTTAGGGAAGGAAGATTGTGTTTCTGGTCATATGTGGGATAGTTCTATCGTGTTAGGTGGAATTACGAACTTAACTATTGTCTTTATTTGGAGATTAGTATGGTTTAAGGAGCTGTATTTGGGTGGGAAGTTGAGGAAGGGTGGATCGTGACCCTTAATCCTGCCAACCTAATTGAATTAAGAAATGTCCAGCAGATTAGTAGGCATGCTCCAGGGGTATCTGGAAAGATGCTGGTATAACCTTTGATACTATATATGCCTTGCCCCTTCCTCTCTGGCACTCTTCCCTTGCTCTGCTTTCCACATGCCATGAATTAAACAGCTTTGTTCTGTATGCCCTTCTGTCATGATATTTCTGGCATGGAGCCTCCTGACTATAGATTTAATCTCCCAAAACCAGGAGAAAAATTAAACCTCTCCTTTAAATGATGGGTGTCAGGTATTGTGTCCAGTGACAGGGAAGCAGATTAACCCAGCTGTGCAGCATCCTTTGCTACAGACCTGTCTAGGGTGTGTGTGGGACCATGACTGGCCTATGTGACTCTGGAGAAGACTGTTAATGGCTTCTGAGAAAGATTTCCTTTGTGCTGATGGACAGAGAGCCACGGGAGAACAGAGCCCTCTCTGTACCAATATTCTCCCAGTTTAATGACTATGGTTGGCAGGTGTGACACTCAGAGCAAAGGTGGCATCCTGAAACTGGGTGGAGGAAGCATTGTCAACTTGCTGAATGGAAAGATGGGAAGGGCCTTGACCCTTGGTGGACCTTGACTTTCACCATGACCCCCCCACATGGGGAACCACATACTCTGTTTAGGCAGGCAGACCTCAAGCCTCAAGGAGGAGGAGGGAGCCACCAAGTGTCAGATGCCAAATTCCTGGTGGGAATCTTACCCAGCATGCGCGGACCAAGAGTGTTAACGCTAATAGGAAACACAAAGCTGGAAAAGGAGGTTCCCCCAGCCAATGGTATCTTCTGAGGCCCGGGCAGTGAAGAGGGTGGAGTGAGATTTCCCACAGATTGAGAGCCCAGTACAGGGCAAGCAGCGTTCTGCATATTTTGGTCAGTTCTGTTTTTGAGATGAGCTTCATCATCAACCAGTGCTGCTCCAAAGATTGTCCTCTATCTGGGATCAGAGACCTTCCCAAATTACAGGTTGGACCAAATCCTTTCCCTGCTTCAAAGCCCTGCTTCCTTGTGATCCAACCAAACTTTCCAGAAGTTCCCCCACCAAACCCCATTCTCCTAGCACTCTGGGCCCCATCTCATCCTTCCCTATGTCCACCCCCTCCATTATCCCATTAACTCACCATTCTCTAACAAAGAGCTCTTGGCAAAAGTCCAAGGAAGAATGCTGGGCAGTACATTTAGATGGTTTTGAAGTCTGGTCCAAACATTTTTGCAGGAAACCATATAATCACACCCAAACGCACTAAGGACTCAAGCTAACTTTTCATTGAAGATTACATAAGATGGAAGCGAGGGTTCTCTCACATATCACAGAGCAAAATCTATCCATCTACCACTGTGATATAATGAAAATAGATATCTGGTTTTCATCCTCAATTCCTGGAATACAGTTCCTAAAACCTTTAGGATTTCCTGAGTGACAGGAGCATCTTTTGTTATTCATAACACATCATTTTGGACACAGCCGAGATTGTCTAATGAAGTGACTCAGGATGGGGCCCTCAAATAGCTTCAGGATGGGGGGTCCTGGTCAGGAAGGTCAAATGTAGGATTAGAGGGTGGGAACTTTCAGTCCATCCCCCAATCTCTGGGGAAGGCAGAAGAGAGCTGGAGACTGAGCTCAATAAACTCTGGACAAGATTCAGAGAGCTGCTGAGTTGGCAAACACATCTGCCTTCAATCCCTGAGAACAAGGAAACAGAAGCTCCTGCTTTGGGACCCTTCCTGACCTCAACCTATATGTCTCTTTATCTGGCTGCTCAATTGGATCTTTTATACTAGACCGTAATAGTAAACACACAACTGACTACAATAGTAAGCACTGAGTTCTGAGTTGTTCTGGTGAATACTAAACCTAAACAGAGGTCATGGGAACCTCCAAATTGGTGTCAGCCAGGCAGAAGTGGGGTAGTCAGGGCATCCAATTTGTGGATGGCATCGGAAGTGGGGAGCAGTGTTGTGTGACTGAGGTCTGCACTAACTGAGAGTTAGCATCAGAAATGAGCTGATTTCTGGGAGACCTAGCTGCTGTCAAAAATGGGAGAATTGGTCAGCATGAGGAAAGTGACATGTACTCAGTGTCAGAGAAATATATGAATTTTGGTGTCAGAACACACGAATGCCATTTTTAACCACATCCTCTCTTGCCAAATTTTCTCTCCCTCCCAAGTTTCTGTCTCTTCTTCCTTCACTCTAAACTTTACTCCTCCAACCACCTCTACCTCTCAAAAATCTGTCCACCTTCTAGAACACTCAACTAAAGCCTCCATGGCTAGTCTGAACAGTTTCAGAAGTACAAACGCTCCCAGACCAGGCTGCTTCTTGTTCTTCAGGCATATGCTAGTCAGGCAGGGGCTGGCTAGGGGGCTCCAGGTAACCCATCTTATGGCCAAGGAGCCCCATGTTCAGCAAGGCAAAGAGCTGCAGAAAGCTAGGGATGCTCTGTAGAACTTGGATCTGCCCCTTCTTTAGTCAGTCTTCCCCAGTGGCCTCTGAACTTCGAGCCTCCTGGTCTTCCAGTGAGTTCCTCCTGCAGGCCTCTTAGCCGCCTTTGCCTCCTCCCTTCCCCTTCCATCTGGACTCCAGTTCCCACCAGTAGTTTCTAAGCTTTAATATAGAGGAAATCTTCATTAGTGCACAATGAAAGGGAGAATGTAAGAACAGGTGAAGGACATGTGAAAAAGTCTGCTTTCAAAGGTACATGAATGCCAGCACAGGTGAGTGAGGATTTTAGCAAACAGAAATATGTCTTCCATGGATCCACAGGACATGCTTATCATACAGCAGAAGATGTGTGTAGGTTTTTATCAGGAAACATCTGCTGTTAGATTGATTGTGTTGTCTTCCCATACTCTTTCAATGTGAAATATTTCTCAGTTATGCTACCTGCCCCCCTCCTTCTTTTTCTTCTTCTTTGTATTCTTCCCCCTCCTTCTTTTCTTCCTTTTTGTGGTCCTGGGGATTGAACTCTGGGCTCTTTGTAAACATTTTTCATTGAGACTGGGTCTCATTTAGTCACTAAGTTGACCAGGCTGGTCTTGAACTCCTTCCTCAGCTTCTCAGAGCGTTGGAGTCACAGGTGTACACCATCACACTTGGCTCTTACCTGCCTGTTTACTTAGCTGGACTTTCTCAGAAAACAATAAGGGACCAAGGAGCTATCCATTCATCAGTTATGCATGATGCTCACGGTGCTTACTAGGCAGTTTCTCCTCCCCTTCTCCAGGGCTATTGGACAGCTCTTCTCAGCCCTTGCAGGCAGTGGGGATGTGAGGCTAGTGCTGGCCAGTGGAATGGGAAGGGACGAGCAAGGTCATTGAGGCATAAGGCATAGGAAGCTGGTGTTGAGCTCTCAGGTCTCCCAGCCTCACTCTTCCCTGCTGACTCAACAGAGGCAGCCCATGTTCCAGATGGTGCAGGTGAACCTGTGGAGGCTATCAGCCAGGATCCCCGAGTCTCCTCTACCCACATTTTGCTTGAGTGAGAAACAAAACAATACAGTATTAGGTGCCTCCTCCAGTAGTTTACTAATGGTTTTATTGAGGTTTATTTTACATATGATCAAATGCATACATGTTAAGGGTCCAGTTTGATGAGTAGTGAGAAACGCAGTCACCGTACAGCCACTACCCCAACTGAGACAGCACCCCTCGCAACACATCCTCAGGTCGTTGTCCTGCCAGTGTCATTTCTCCTCCGGCAACAGAAAACATTGCTGTTTTCAAGAAACAGATCTTGCACTTCTTTAAATTGATCTCTAGGTGTGGTATTCTTTTGGAAATTAATGTAAATGGAGTCTTAATTTCATTTTTTGGATTATTCATTGCTAGTATACAGAAATAAGACTAATTTTTGTATATTGATCTTGTATCCTGCAACCTAGCTTATCAGCTGTAACGTGTGTGTGTGTGTGTGTGTGTGTGTGTGAGAGAGAGAGAGAGAGAGAGAGAGGGAGGGAGGGAGGGAGGGAGGGAGGGAAGGAGAGAGAATCACTTGGGATTCTCTACATACAAGATCATGCCATCTACTAATAGAGGTAGTTTTACTTCTTCCTTTTCAATTTGGATGACTTTTATTTCATTTTCTTGCCTAAGATATGTTGAATGGGAGTGACAAAGGCAAGCCAGGCATGGTGGGGCACACCTGTAATCCCAACACTGAGAGGCTGGGGCAGGAGGATTGCAAGTTTAAATTCCACCTGGGCAGTTTAGCAAGATTTTGTCTCAAAATAATAAATAAAAGAGGTTGGGTATGTAGCTTAGTGGTAGAGTGCCCCTGGGTTCTATACCCATTACAAAAAAAGGTGGCAAAAACATTCCTGTTCCTAATCCTAGTAGGAAAGCTTCCTCTGAGCTTTTAAGATGGACAAAGAAAATCACTTTTCTACTCTACTGGTCCTTCTCTCCTCTTGTCTGCTCTGGAAGAGGCCAATTTAAGACAAGCCACCCTTAAAATGCCCCTCTCCAATGCACTCTCCATACTGGTTGCCAAAAAGCCATTTCCAAAAAGCAAGGTCACTTAATAATAACAGCGGTCACTGAATGAGCTCACTGCAGGCCAGAGCACTCAGGTGTTGTCCACACCATTCTCCTACCTGGTATCTGTCACTTGCCCAAGGAGACAACCTACAAAGAGGCACTGAGCCTGCTCCCCTGAGCTTCGGAGATCTGCCCTCTGGGTACCACACAGCTCAGGAGCCCTTGGCCAGAGCTGGGTCCTAAGGTCACACTTACGGCTGCAAGGCAGAAGGAAGTCTGCTGAGGGAAGATTTTTTTCCCCATTACAGAATTTTATTTCCCCCTTATTTTTTTGTTCTGAAAAATGCCAAAATCTTAGAAACAGTAAAAGAATAATATAATGGACTACAAGTATTACACCTAGACTTATCACTTAACATTTTTTTTCTGAGCTATTTGAGTGTAAGCTGCAGACATTATGACATTGCACTCCTAAATATTTCACACACATCTCCCTAGAACAAGAAAATTTACATTAATTCAATAATAATGAATAACATTAATTCCTCCAGAGAGGGTAAGGGAGTGGTTCAGTGGCAGAGCATGTGCTCAGCAGGCCCAAGGCCCTGGATTCAATTCCCAACACTTTCCCAGTCATTTAGCAATACTATTTCAGATATAAAATGTTACAATTCACCGGAATACCTTTTTATAGCTTTCATATTGCTGCTGTTGTCATTTTAACACAGGATCCAGTCAAGATTCCCTATTGCATTTCTTTTATTTATTCAAAAATTAATTATATTGGTACACTTTTAATACACATAATGATCACACTCATCACAGGGAATTTGTACCTGTACATAATATATCTTAATTTTTCTTTTTTTCCCCATTCCCCTTGCCTCCCTTCAACACCTCTTCCCCTCCCATTTACAAAAGCTGTGCTTCCATTGTTTCCTTCTATTCTGTTCTTTTCTACCTTTTCCTTTCCTTCTTTTCCCCTCCCCCCTCCCTTCTTCTCCTTCTCATTTGAACATTTTCTTCCTACTTCTCAATATCTATCATCCATTTTGGTCCTTATTTAAACTCCTTTTTATATGTTTTGTTTTCTCTGATACAGACCTGCTGGAAGAGTCTAGGACAGTTGTTCCCCAGGCCAGATTTATCTGACTGTTTCTTCTCATTACATTCAGGTCACACATTTTGATCAGACTTCCCCTCCTTGGTTTACATTAGGAGGGACATGGGGCCAAGCTGTCCCTCTATCACTGATACTAGGCTTGGTTGCATAGTTAAGGGAGTGACTTCCAGGTCTCATTATAGCAGTTTTCCTTTTGTAATTAATGAGAAATTTGTGTGAAGTCTGGGAGATGGGTGAATAGCCAGTTCCTCAACAACCTTACACCCGATGGCTTTAGTATCTTTTCAGGAGTTTTGCTTGATTTGTTTAACTCACTAGGGGTTCCAGAATGGCAATGTTTAGAATCTCAAATTCCTTCTGCATTCATTAGCTGGCTTTCTTTTATAAAGAGTTTCCACTCCCTTTTTCATCCCCTCTGTCCCTCTCATTAGAATGGAGTAATGGATTAAAAAAATTAATGTGCTATCAGCCTTTACTCCTTTTATCATTCTTGATGTTTGAATTGTTCCAAGTGAGGACAGGGAGCCTGGAAACATTTTCCCTAACCAAGCAGGCACATAGTTGGACTGAAGGAAACTGGGGTTCTGTTATAAGGAAGGGGGCATGGGTGCTGGGTTGTACTAATGGGCCTGTCACCACACTGTATCTTTCTAGAACCTCAGTTTTTTTGGGTAATGACACTCTTAGAACGATGCTGAAGCCCGGTGACTTGGTCATGGGCCACTGCATGCAACTACACAAAGAGCATGTCACCATTTCCCTTCCCCTTGTTGCCTTTATTCATATCCTTATGCTACTTTGGATTTCTGGTGTTACATTATCTGCACCTGTTTGCTCCTTAGTTTTCTCATCTGGGCAAAGGAGATACAGAACTTATTGGGCCGTCTCGGGGCTTACTTGGGCTGCTGTATGTGTAACCTCCACTCTAAGGCTTATGGAATTCTAGGACTCCTCAAGAATTTCTCAGAGGGCATGAGGCCACACACCATCACACGGTCTGACTCTCGTTTTGCTGAATTAGTTTAGTGTGTTAATTATGTTATCATCTAACTCAGAAGTAAAATCCAACCCTTTTCTCAATTTTCACAGTCCCCCGTCAGTCAGAGAAGCAATGCAGATGTCCAGGAGATGTGAAAATATTTGAATCCTGGAGGGAATGCTGGTAGTGCTGCACCTGGGCTTTCTGTAATGTCAGTGAGGCCACTTCCCAGCTGCTGTGGGTGTGGGCTGTTGAGAGATCACAGATGTGCCCTTCTCTGGGGGACCGTCTTCAGCTGCCATGTCTGAGTGACATGTGAAACAGAAGGCCAGCCCCCATGCAACACAGTGGGGCCATTTCTGCATGTAATTTGTGCTCAGACTCCTGTGGGACCAGGTTGAAATGAATCTCCAGCTTTGACCATATTCCCTTCCATTTATTGAGGCATAATTGACAAATATAATTATGTGAATTTAAGGTGTATAACATGATGAATTGATAGATGCATACATTGTAAAAGGATTACCACAGTCGAGTTAGTTAACTCATCTATCACCTCACAGTTACCATTGTGTGTGTGTGTGTGTGTGTGTGTGTGTGTGTGTGTGTATGTGTGTGTGTATGGTGAGGACCCTTAAGATTCACTCTCAGGAAATTTCAAGTGTATAGTACATACAGTACCATATTATTAACTGTAGTCATCATGCTGTACATTTGATTCTCTGAACTTATTTATCTTATATTAAAAGCTTGTGACCATGTCTTTAAAAATATTTAATGGACAAATAAAGATCACATATATTCAGGGTGTACAATGTGATGATTTGATATGCTTATATATTGTGCAATCCCTATCACAATCAAATTAACACAACATTCACCACCCATGCTTACATTAGAGCCAAAGAACTTGTTCATCTTATAACTAAAGTTGGTACCCTTTGACCAATATATCTCCATTTTCCCTGGTTCCCAGTCCTCAAGAACCACTGTTCTACTGTCTGCTCCTATGAATTCAAATTTTAAGATTCTATATGTGAGATCATATGGTATTTGTCTGTGCCTGGCTTACTTCACTTAGCATAATGTCCTCTAGGTTTATCCATGTTGGCAAAAATGGTAGGATTTCTTTCATTTTTATAGCTGAATAATATTCTGAGATATATAGATATAAATATATAAAACATGAGGTATATTTATTCATATTGACCTATACTATCTATCTATCTATCTACCTATCTACCTATCTCACATTTTCTTGATCAATTCATCCACTGATGGAAAATTAGGTTTTTTTCTATATCCTAGGTATTATGAGTAATACTGCAATGAATATGGTGCAGGTACCATACCGAGATACTGATTTCCTTTCCTTTGAATATATATCCAGAAGTGGGATTGCTGGACCATATTTAAATTTTTGAGGGACTCTACACTGTCTTCCATAATCCATAATGGCTGTACTAATTTACACTTCCATCAACAGTGGACAAGGTTTCCCTTTTCTCCACAACCTTGCCAATACTTGTTATCTCTTATCTTTTTGATAATAGCCATCCTAACATATATGAAGTGATATTGCATGGTAGTTTTGATTTGCATTTCTCTGATGATTAGTGACTATGATGGTTAAGCTTAATGTCAACTTGATTGTCTTAAGATCTGCCTGTTGGATTAGCAAAACACACTTGTGGGTGTGTCTGGATAGGTCATGGAGGTAAGATCTTGGGATCTGTATCTGGTCCCTGGCCCCTTCCTCTTTGGGATTGTTTCCCTACTCTGCTTCTTGGCTGCTATGAACTAAACAGCTTGGCTCTGCCATGCCCTTCTGCCACAATGTTTCTTTGGAGCCAGCTGACCATGGACTGAATCCCCTGAAACAATAAGGCAAATAAACTTTCTTCCTTTAAGTTGTGGATGTTGGATAATTTTTTCCAGTAATGGGAAAGCTGACAAATACAGTGCCATTGAGCAACTTTTTGTTTATCAGTTAGCCATTTATTTACATTCTTTGGAAAAATGTCTATTCTAGTCTTTCTTGTAGTTTTAAATTGGGTTATTTATTTTTGTTATTACATTTTGCCATTGAGTTAATATCTTGACTATTAACTTCTTATCATAAATATGGTTGGCAAATATTTCCTCTCATTCTTTAGTGTAGGGAGCTGTAGGAAGTGACTGAGAACCAATACAAGGTACACTTGGACCTGGGAGCTGCACCTAAGGAATACATCTCCAATAGGCACAAAAGGACCACCAAGCTGTGGGGCCCCAACCCCAAGTCCAGCCCGACTGCCCTGCAATCCAAGTCTGAGGAGGGTGAGAAAAAAGATGAGGATGAGGATGAGGTGACAAAAAAGATGAGGATGAAGACGAGGAAGATGATGACAATGGCAATTCCTCCAAGGACAGCAGGGATCTCTTGGAGTCCAGCTGCAAGGACAAGAATGAGGACAGGGACCAGAACAAAGAGGATGGTGAGGACAAAGATGACAACAAGGATGACAACAAAGACAAGGACAATGAACCCAGGAGCATCAGCTCCAGCTCCTGGTCCTCAGGGGACTCCTTGGACTCAGACTCTAAATGAAGTCTGGCCCTGGCAGCCTGCGAGCCCAGGGCCCCCCCCCCACCCAGCTGACCACCTTGCCTCTCCTGTGTTCTGTCCCTGCCCCCCACTTTCTTTCTTTTTCTTTTTCAAGCAAAATATGGTGGGGGTGATATAGGGGGAATAGATGTGACTCTCAAACCTCCCAGGTAGCCAAAACGCGAGTTTGTGTTCTCTAAAATCAAAGAATGGAGGTTAAGAGTAGGAAACATTTATTGAGAGAAAGATAGCTTCTAAGAGAGACAGAAGGGGGACCAGAAAGTGGTTTGCCCAGGGACCTTGTTTCCCAGGGGGGTTTTATGGAGCAAAGTGAGGTGGGTTCAAGGTGCGACAAAACTGTGGTCAACGAGTAAGATTACAAATACAGTTGCTTAGATAGTATTAGTCCAATGGTAAATCACAAGGTGGACATGAGGTGGGACAAAACTATGATCAACCAATAAGATTACAACAAGTGTAGTTGCTTAGGTAACATTGATTAATTGGGGATGAAATGGGGGAAGCAAGTCACATGGCCAGTGTACAAGGAAGGAGCAAGGATTTTCCATAAGAGGTAGGTCAGGGATCTTTCCTGGAAATCTTTGTCCCCTACCCAGGTGATTGATGCCTATTTAGAATATCAGTCACTGGCCCTTGTTGTAGTATTTCTTATTCTTTTACAATGCTAGCATTCAGTGAATGTGTCTTGATTGTCTTCCACGTTGGCTCCTCAAGGGCCGGCCCTGTCTATCTGCCTACAAGATATCTAATTAACTTACCTATCTGCAGTAGGGAGAGGTGTAGCAGAGAACTCTGCCCAGCATTAGCAGGCTATAAATGGCACAAGCTTCTTGCCCCTCCATAATTTGGCGGTGTTACACTGGAAGTAGCAGGGCTTGGCTGAGTTCATTTCCAGCTGTTACAGCTGTCTCAGAGAGAAAAATCACACCATGAGAATGTCCAAATTAAAGGAGTCTTTAATAGCTGGTGACCAAGGATGAGCTCAGGCTCCCATCTTCCTTGGTACTGATCAGGCAGGGAAGCCCAGTTTTTATTTATTTATTTATTTTTTGGTACCAGGGATCGAACTCGGGTCCTTGTGCTTGCGCAGCAGGCGGTAAAACCACTGAGCTAAATTCCCAGCCCGAAGCCCAGTTTTTAAAGGGAAAGCCACATAATAGAATGTCATGATCTCATCTTTGAGCAAGCACAGGGGTACAGAAGCAGATTGCACGTAAGATTAAAATCCAGTTTTGGGGATCTGGCAGGAAATCCCTGTCTTCATGGTTAGGGCCGCAGTATAACATGTTCTGTCCTTTGTTCCTAGCCACAAGGTAAGCTATGTGCTGGTTAACTTATCACTTTGAACAAGCAGTCTGGGGAGGAAAAGGGGTAAAGTTCAGGCACAGGCTATTGGGGGGCTTTCTGGTTAACTCGCTTACTTCACAGCCAGGTCAACTGACTCCAACTAAATTCTTCCCCTCTGAATTACCGTTTGGGGCCGGGGATTTAGCTCAGTCATTCCGCTGCCTGCCTCACAAGCGCAAGGTCCTGAGTTTGATCCCCAAAATTCCTTGAATTACTGTTTGTTCTCTTCAGCAAAGATATGCTAGTGCCCTCATTCTACAGTCCTGCCCACTGGGTACTTGTTATCAGCAGGTGTCCTACATCCTGCCCAGCCCCCTCCTCCCCACACTTACAATGCATAAACACTGGATGGCCTTGGTGTCTGCTTTTGCTGTGCAGAGCAGCTTAGATCAGCCCAAGACTCAGTTTCTCTCGAGTCTCTGTGTCTTTATTTCCCTCTTTCCTATCTTCAGACATGGTACCGGCTCACAGGAGACCAGGACCCACTGGTCACTGGTAACATCTCCTTTCCCATTCCTTACAGAGAGGGGGCTGGAGGGGCCCAGGTCAGGTCTCTGCAGCCCTGGGGCCATCACCTGGGTCCCTGGGGACAGCAACTGTAAGACTAAGCCAGGACAGGATGCCAGCCACCAGCCTCCCTGCACTTGTGGTTCAGGCATGGACAATGGACCAGGTGGGCTGGGGTCTTGACATTGGGAGTCTCCACACCTGCAGCCCCTTGGAGGCAGTGGAGCTGAGAGGAGCTGTCCTTCCAGAGGGGCTGCAGAAAGGTCCCTGGCACTGTCACCCTGTCCCTCCCCAGCCATCCTCTCATTCTTCTCTGTGCTTCATTTTCTTTTCTGATAAATCTTATACCTCAACATGGAGGTCTCAGTGGATACAACTGCTGTCACCAACAAGCCACTGCAAGCTCCATGGTGGGGCTGGGGCCCTCTGAAATAAATGAGGGACTCTACCATGCAGCCCTTTAGCTAGATCTGCACCCCCTGGCCACTCACAACCCGGATCCCAACTCAGGTCACCTTCCCCCTTGGACTCCCCACCAACACAGGTCTCCTCACACAATGAATTTGAGTCGTTTCCTGGATCACCACTAGGCTATGTAGATAAGTGAGTTCACTACCCATTTATTACCACAAGAATAGTGCTCCCATGGCTTGGGTAGGAAATCCCCCTCCCCCCAAAAGGCTTCTATGTTGAAGGAGCAAGTCACAGAGATTATGCCATGGGTGGGTGTATCTTGTCCCCAGCTGCTTGCCCCTTGTCCTTCCAGCACCAACTCGGTGGCTTCTTGATGGAAGCCCTCACATGTGGACATGGCAGGAGGTGAGCAGAGAGAAGCTCCAGGCCATGGAGGTCTGTGGGATAAAGTCACAGCTGTGCTCAACAAAGCCCACCCTCACCCAGCCCCCATGTCTACCTGCACCCAGTTGGGAGGCTGTGGTCTGGGGGCTCCAAGGTGCCTGGCACTCCCTGGTCCTAGGGGAGCCTCCCCGGGGCAGAGGGACACAAGTCAGGGAATCCCTCTCCTGCTGCTGCCCTGTCTTCCTCCCACTGACTCTCAGCTCCTGATGCCCACATAGCCTTCTGTGCTGCACACCCTCCTCCCTCCCACAGGATGCATGGGTGTCCTTGACCTCTCCTTTCCCTCCAGCTCCCTAGACAGGGCTGCAGGGTGACTCACCATGGCTTCCTCCTTCGTGGCTGATCCCCCATGAGCAGGATCGCCACGTCTATGGAGTCACTTCTCAAGGATCTGTACTAAAAATGCAAGGAGATGTGTGAAATGGACACATACCAGACATGTGGAAACATCAGATGCTATTGTTGGCTGCAGTCACCCCCAGCCTCCTCTGCAGTAGACCCCACAGCAAGTCCTCCTGTCCATCTGAGACTCTTCCCTATGACCATGACTCCTCCATCCCTCTGCCTTCCTCTCCTCCCTGACAATTGAAAAGACATCATCAGGTCACAGCCCACTCACAGGAAGCTCTTGAACCTCCCTCCCTCCTTGAGGGTTGTCTGGGTCTCTGCTGGGTACTACTTACATTGGGGCCACCTTGTTTTGGTGGTGCCCTGAGGGTGGCAGGCAGCAGCAGCACAGGGCTGTCAGGCAGCCTCTGATGCTCCTCTTCAGTGCCTTCCAGCATCGCCTCCCTCTGCTGCTAGGGGTGGAGGTGGGGCTGGACCTAGAGCAGGAAGCCCCAGGGGCAGGCTGGCAGAACACCCTGGGAGCGGCAGGGATAGGCTGGCAGGACATGATGGGAGTTGGGGTCCTGGGGATGGGACTGGGTGGCTGGGAGTCTCCGCCGCCCTGCCTTCCTGTGGGCTCCACCCCAGGAAATAAGAGGCCCGTGCAGGTGGCAGATGCACTGGCACTCCTCTGGGGGATGTGAGATGAGGGTGCAGGAGCTGTTGAGGGTGATGCTATTTCTTCCTCAGCTGCATCCTCATCCTCAGGTGCACACACAGGCTTCACCTGGATCCTTAAGGGCGGCCCCTGGAGTCCCTGGCTCTGCAACAGCAGGAATGTGGCCATCTCCTTTCTCCTCGCTGAGTTGATGACCTTCAGCGGTTTAAATCCCATGCCATCCATAACATTGAGGATTGCCATTTGGGGGGGCATAGGGAGCAGCTCAGGAAGACTGGGGGGAGGGACACCTTGGAGCCAGTGGTGCTGCAGCACCTCCTGGGCTGTTGGCCGCATCCTGGGGTTGAAGCACAGGAGGTTCCAGATGAGATCTTGGGCATCCCGGGAGATGGACTGGGGGCAAGAGCACCTCCCAGATAGCATAGTTTGGACCATCTCTGTTTTATCCCCATTAAAGGGGAGCTGCCCCGTGAGCAGTTCATACAAAATTATTCCAAGGGCCCAAACATCCAGGGGAGGGCCTCTATACCACCCACGCAAGAGCCACTCTGGAGCACAGTATTTCCGAGTGCCATAAACCATGGCCACCTCCTTCCCAGGGAGGAACCGGCATCCCGCCCCAAGGTCACAGATTTTGGCGTGACCTTGGGAATCAATTAAAACATTTTGGGGTTTGAGGTCCCCGTGTACAATTCCCTGGGTATGACAATAATCCACGGCTCCCACAATATCTGGAAATATCCCTCGGGCCTCCTCCTCTGGCAGCCTGTGGTTTTCAGTCCTGAGGATCCGTTGCCGCAGGTTTCCCCCCGTCACATACTCTAGGACCAGGTATACTTTGTGGAAGGTTTCGACGACCTCCAGTAGCTGCACGATGTTAGGGTGCTGAAGGTCCTTCAGGATCTGCACCTCTGATACAATGTAGAATGCTGGCTGCCTTGCCTTCACTAACTCCTTCACAGCGACCAGCATCCCTGTGCCACGGTGTTTGGCCAGGGAGACCTTACCAAACCTGCCATGGCCCAAGGGGCCCAGCCCCTCATAGTTTTGCTGGAGGCTGAGAATGGTGGCGAGGCCCAGCCAAGGTGGTCCCTCATCCTCACCAACCTCAGGCCACATCTCGATGGAAACAGAAGCTCCACTCTCCACACCACCAACCCGATCACCAAATCACCACCAACACTCGCCGTCCGACTCCTACGTCACCCACAAGCGATCCACCTGAGCCTCGGCCTTATATAGCTAACAACTGTGACCTCACACTGGGTTCTGTGAGGTAGCAGAACCAATGGGCCCAGGCAGATCTGGTCACACCCCCTAGGGCCACCTCACTCTTGCCCACAAGGACCCTTTGTTTGTCATAAAAAAGGTTACACAGTTCTTGCTTGTGTGGGTTATGGAGAGCGACATGCAAGTTTTTAAAAATGAAAATCCATAGGATGCTCCAAAATCCTTTTCCTTTCTGCTCTGAGAATCTGTAATAGCTTTTGTTTTTAGAGATCTCATGATGTCTACGCTCAACATATCCAATTCCTTTTTCTTTAAATTCTTACTGGTCTCAGAGTGATGCTACAATTTCATTGACATTAGAATAATGTAATGTTCTGTTTATGAAACCTGTCGAGGCACATTAATGCCTATGAAGCTGACAGGAAGATACCTATCATAATCACTTCCCCCAAAGACAAGAGCAAGAGACTGGGATGCAGGGTCAAAAGCTGATTCCAGCCAGCTTCTGCACAGAGCAGCATGTCACAGGGTGCATGAGGCTCAGGTCAAACCAAGGTTTCCTTTGACTCCCAGTGTGAATGGTGTCACCCACAGGTGCTTTGGGGGAAAGTGGACACCTCAGGACAGCTGGGAAGCAAAGAGAAAGAAAGCAGGGGCTGGGGTCCCATTGTCTCCCCCAAGGACGTGCCCACATTGACCTGCTTCCCCTAGCTAGGCTCCACCTCCTAAAGGCTCCCCCACCTCCCATCAACTGGGATTTTACCAAGCTTTGGCCACCTGGGGCCCTTTGGGATCCAAATTTGGGTTGGCAGGCTGGGGAGATTTGGCTAGGGAGGGACATTAGGTGGGTTGGGGGCACAAACCCCAGGGATCACAGGCAGTCTTGAGGAGCTAACAGGCAGAAAGGGGCAGTGTCTCTTCTCAGCCCTCTCTGAACCTCCAAACACCCCAGGGGCTGGTCAGAAAGCGATTTCCAGCTCTCAGGGCACCATACCCCCCCATCCCCCCGAGCGCCAAGGAGCAGAGACACCCCCCACACACCAAGGAAGTGAGCCACTTGGGCTCCAGCAGCACCCCCCACCACAGCTGTGCCGAGCCATTACTTGGATCCACACCGCAGAGTTGCAGGGGTCATAAAGAACTTTGTTTTGAGCTCCGGATGATAGAGCAGAAGTGAACATCAGAGAGGCCCTCTCTGAGGCTCCTTGATGAAAATTAAGGCCCACTGGAAAAGTGAGTCCAAAAGAATATACCTGCAATATGGGCACACCAGACCACCTTAGTTGGGGGAGCAGTGGTGTGGACCAGAGCAGCGTGGCTGCAAGCAGATCCCAGCCAGGGCTCTGCCCTGACCCCATAGGCTGGGGCACACTGGCCCAAGCCAAGTGCACCTGGAAAAGAGCTGCACAGGTGCACAAGCAACAGCCAGAGGCTCACCCTGATACCATTGATATGTGCATGAGACCCTAGCCAGAAGCTTGCTCACACAACAGGAACTGGGGTACAAAGCCCCCAGCCAAAGGCTCTCCCAGACAACAGGTACATGAGTTTGAATGAAATAAAAAAAAATGAGACTTCTAAAACTAAAAGATTTGAGGACCCCGCACCCTGCTCGTCACCCAGCCAACCACGCGAGGGCACCCCCTGTGTTAGTTCGGGCAAATTAAAGCCCGTCCCGCGGGTAGGCCGGGGGGGTGGGGCGCAGTCTTGGCCAGGGGTCGGGTGCCTGGGGCGCGCTCTTGGCTGCCGCCCGCGCCATTTCGGGATTCGGAAGCTCCCTGGAGGCTCGCGTTATCGGCTCCCAAACGCAGGTACTTTCCTTTTTCTGCTAATTATCTCAAAATTAGCTTGCCTCCCATCAGTGGCACCCCTGCTCTTAGGGCACAGGCGGGATGGACGGTCCTCCCAGAAATGCTGAGCCCCAGAGTGGCCAGTCCTGTGGCCTCCTGACCCACTTCACAGATGGGAATCTTGGGGTCAGACAAGCTCCATGAGGCAGAAAGGTCTCATTTTTCATGAGTGTCTATGTTATGGCTTGTGTTTAGATGTCCCCCAAACCTCATGCAGATCAGGTGGGACTTTCTTTTCTAGAAGTAGTTTAATCTGGAATGTGTGATGCTGGGGTTAAGGGTATGTGACTACTAATCCACTACATGTGAGTGATTAGTTTGGCACTGCCCTAATCCCAGTATCTGAATAAGATAAAAGGGGCAGAAAGATGCTAGTAAACTCTCCCTTGTTGCCTTTGCTGCCTTGTGAGTGCCATGTTGTTTCTCCTCTGTGGCGCCTGTTTGTCGCCCCTGCCTCGGAGCCAGCTGATTACAGTACAAAAACCTCTATGCACTGTAAGCCAAATAAACCCCTTCCCTCTAACTTTGAGTGTTGGGTATTTTGTCTCAGCAACAAGAGAAAAGTAACTAACACAGTCAACTTGCATTGTTATGACTGCCTCGATGTCCCAAATTAACTCAGAATATTTACTTCAAGGTGATTTTGACTTAGGGAAAAGCCAAAGGTTGCACAGACCTCTGTGATGGATGATGACACAGCATCGTGTTTTTATAAGCCTGCCTTTCCATTGGATGGCACTCAGCAGCAACATTCGCTGTATTTTTTATCACACCTCATAACAACACTCAGGAAAGAGGACCTAAAAGTCCTCTCCTGATCTGAGGAAGGAGGGGACTTGTGTTGGGGACGCCTGTGCATGGTCACCCCACAGAGACATGTCACGGCGTGTGGGTGAGTGTGCAGTTGAGGTCACGCTTCTCCATACCTGGCCTGTTTACAGGTGGTGGGCAGACACAGTGGGGTGGAGGATTTAGATTACAAGGAGAAGGTGGAGAACAGCATTTAGTGGCGGTCACCCAGAAGGGGGCCTGGTTAGACCTTTTTTGTTGTTGTTTTCTGTGGTTTTCCCTGGAGGGCCTTAGCTGCAACAAAGACACAGGAGAAGGGGTTCTAGCAGTCAGTCAGCACTTCCCCACCTCCCACAAGCACAGGAGCTTAACCCTGTACTTCCTGCCTGGCGGCTGCCAACCTGCTAAATGTCTCCTAGCTGGAAGGCCAGATGCTGGTCCCTGACTTCAGGCTTGCTTGGGTGCCCCTTCCTCTGGGGTTGTTTTCACCAGCTGCCAGGCAGCACCACCCGTCCCTGAGCTACAGAGCTCACTCACATGACCTCCGAACCAGGGCCTGTGTGCTGACGCCAGGCCTCACCTCACCCTGGACTCTCTGGGGCAGTCAGCTTCAGAAAGGAGACTGGGCAGAAGGGTGTTTCCTGGGGTCGCCCTGATTTTCTCCCACCTGGAGCCCACCTGCGTCTTCTGTGTTTTGGTTGTGTCTTTCAAGATAGTATTCACTTTCATGTGTGTTGTCAGATTGGTGGGCTTACAGTTTTGTTCCTTTGTTACCTTTTCATGTTCATGGTACCACTTGTAATAACACTTCTCTGAGTTTTAGCTAGAGGTTCACCAGTTTGTTTTTTAAAAGAACCACATTTTTGTTTTGTTGATTTTTAAATTGATATTCTGTTTTCAATTTCACTGATTTATGCAGTAATTTTATTATTTTTTCTTGGTTACTTTGGATTAAATTTGCTCCTTCTTTTCTAATATCCTGATGGGGAAGTTCAGATTCTTGGTTTTAGTTCTGTTTTTTTTTTGAATCATCTATTCAGTGCTATTAGATTTCCTATATTTTGCTGCATACCACAAATTTTGGTTAGTTGTTTTTCCATTTTCTTTTAGGTCAAGATACTTTTAAGTGTCTTGAGATTTCTTTTTGACCCCTGTGTTATTTAGAAGTATGTTGTGTAACCTGCAACTATTTGGGAATTTCCTCACTATCTTTCTGTTCCTGATTTCTGCTTTTATTCCTTTGGAATTCTGGAGTATGCATTGACTGTATTGATCCTGTTGTGGAAGGTTGCATAAGACATGTTGAGTGACCCACATGTCAGACCGTGGTTTGTTTTGATGAATGTTCCTCATAAACATGAGAACATGCATTCTTCCCTTGTTGGATGAAGTAGTGTATAAAGCACAGTTAGGACCAAGAGATTGACTATAGTGGTGAAGTCAACTTGACTTCACTGGATTTCTGCCTGCAGGACTTGCTCATTCCTAAGGGAGGAGTGTTGAGGTCTCCTAGGATAGTATGAATTGGTGGATTCCTCATACAGTTCCGTCGGTGTTTGCCTGATGTGTATTGATGATCTGCCAGATAGACATAGTAAGGAGTGGAATAGCTTCTTGGGATAATGAAGCTCTTTGCCATTAAGTGATGCCTCTTCATCCCTAATGTATATCTTCCTTGTTCTAAAAACTGTCTAACTTTATATAGATACTTTCACTTTTTGCATTGTATATATGTCTGTTCTTTCATCTATGTGGCATTATATTTAAAGTAGTTTAATTGTAAACAGCATACTATTGGATCTTGGTGTTGGGTCCCTTATGACAGTCTGTTTTAATAGTCCTTTTAGACTATTGATTTTTTGGGGGGCGGGTACCAGGGATGGAACTCAGGACCTTGCACTTGCGAGGCAGGCGGCAGAACCACTGAGCTAAATCTCTAGCCCCTAGACTATTGATTTTTAAAGTGCCTAGGTATAGTTGAATTAATAGTTACCAAATCTGTTGCTATTTTTACTCATTTGTTTTATTCCTTGTTTCTCATTTTGTGTCCCATATTTTCCTTTGTTATGTAATTTTCTCAGGCATCTTATCTGATTTCATTTTGTCATTTGTTGGCAGATGTAGTTCCTTTTTTACTTGTCTAGTTGTGCTGGAATTTGCAATATACACTTAAAACTATTCCAAGTCCACCTTCAAATAATAGTGATACAGAGATGATATAGGAGATGAAGTAGGACCTCCAAATTATATAAGGAAAATATTATAATTCTCAACCTGTTAGATATTTGATATGCTGAGTTCGTGTTCTCTAAAATCAAAGAATGGATTCCAGGAACAACAGAGATTAAGAATAGGAAATATTTATTGAGCTCATAGCTCCTGAGAAGCAGGAAGGGTCCTGAATGGTTAGCAAAGGACCCTACTCTACAGGGAAGTTTTTTTAAAGATTAAATGTACATAAACATATTTTACTATATAGAAAGAACAATAAGAAGTTTCATAAGGCAAACAAAAGAATATAAATTATAGTCATAATTGGCAGTTTTTAAAAGTCCTTAAATCATGTGACCTTCTCCTAAAAGCATAAGCCTTAAAGGGCCGGGAATGTACCTCAGTGGCGCAGTGCCTGCTGTTGCCTGCCTGGCAAGCACAAGGTCCTGAGTTTGATCCCTGGTACCAAGACAAAACAAATAAAAAACACATAAGCCTTAGAGTGGGACCACAAAGCCCTAATTCAAAGGTATAGGAAGTTTTATCATACATAATAACAATCTATATATTTTGAGAAGCTGGTTTTTGGAGAACTCTGTGAGGATTAAAGTGCTAAGCCTCATAAGAGAATGGAATATTTTCATGTCTAGGGAAAAACAAAAACTGAAAGAAGAGATACTTTCAGAGTTTGTGGTGGAGGGGTTGGGGTGAGGGGATGTAGTTCACCATACCTTAGATTCAATTCCTACAACTGCAACAAAAAGAAAGAGAAAAACCTTTTTGAAGCTCTATAAAAGGTTTTGTGACAAATAAAAAGAAAGAAAGTGACCTGAGAGGTCAAAATAGAAAAATCTAGGGATAAAAAAAAGTAGACTTAACTAAAGCACAGCAAGAGAATAAATGAGACGATCTTTTGCAAGTCCCAAGTGTCAGGGGTATTTACCTGTGTAAGTTCAAGCCTAAAATAATTCAGCTCCCATACATTTGCTATTTAATAATATACAAAGGAAATAAATACTACTTTATATGAAAAGCTAGAAACATATTTACTCAATGCAAATTCCCAAATGAAACACAATTTAATACACAGGGAATTACAAGGATCAAAACATGGGTAGATTAATTGAAGTTAACTACATTTACTAGACTGCTTTGATATATTCTATTCCTTTTTAATCTGTACATAAGGCTCAAGGTCTGAGGCTCCAGGTTTTATTTAAAATCATCTCAAGCCTCAAGTTAACCACAGGCTTCTCTAGGCTTGAAGTAGTAATCTCTTCATAACAGAGTGCTCTGTAGTTTCTCCCACTTTAGACATCTCCATCGGGTTAACACCTCTGTTTTATTTGTTCCTTTGTATTGTTTTGAACACTATTAAGTGGTTTCCATATGTTTTCATACTTTTCCTCCAAAGTACATAGTCTCTGCCCAAAGATACATTAACTGGCAAAGTTCTTTTTCACCTGAGTCGATGAAGTCTTGAAAATATGTTTGGGTTGACTTTTGAGTTTCAATATAGACACCACAGTAGGAGGTAAAGCCATTGGCAGTGAATGTAGAAGGTCAGTTGTAAGTTCATTAATTTCTGCTGTAAAATTTTACTTACTGCTGCTAGTGATTGTTCTTCTGATATCATATTAGAAATTTAAGAAACATGAGTCGACACATTTTCTGAAATAGATGTGAAGAGATCCTGTGTGTTGTAAAGGATTCTAATGCAGACACACTGGGAGACGTCAGATTATCAAACAAGGCCTTGTGACCTTCTAGTTTGGCCTTTTGTATTGAGCTGCCATCCTTAATTAATTCTTCCATATTATTAAACAGACTCTTCAGGTTTTTGGCAAAAATATCTTGAGCTTCTGTGTGTTGTCCAATTGCCTTCTTATGATCCAGTTTGGAATGAAGACAAGACACAAGTTTTGTAGTTTCTTTAACTGTGTCAAGCAACTTACTGGCACTTTCATGAAGTTTTTCTTCATTGCTTTCCAAAGCCAATGAGATATATTCTTCTTTAATAAGTTACAATTTAGTTTCTTACAAATGTTTTTGAGTAGTTTCAAGTTCGTTTGTCTTACTTTACAGGTCAGATTTACATTGTTAAAGTTCGTTTGTATTATCCATGATCAACTCTGTAACCCTACTTAGTTCCTCCTCAAGAGTACCAATTTCTTCAATCAATCCCACAATCTGCTCTTCTTGAGCAGTTAATTTTCCACTCGTGGTTCTAGTTTTCTTCAGAAATGTACACTCCATTTTTCTCACAAGTGCAGCAAGATCTCATTTCAGATGCTCTATCTCTTCTGTATACTCCTTAATAAGAGCTTTCTTGGTGAATTTCTGATTAACTTCAGGTTTATTCAACGTATTCTTTGCTATATGATCATATTCCAATGTACTAAGATTGAGAGATGCAGGAGAAATTGTTGCAATTATAGATGTTTTTGTGTAGCCCCGGAGAGAATCTTGGAGGATTCTAGTTAGTTTAGATTCTCATGAGGTATTTTTTCTACAAGAGCAGTAATCACCCTTCCCAAAGTCAACAGAGATTGATTGATAGTTCCAGCTTCCTGAGCTCTCGTCAACAGCTCCAGAAAGACAAATATTTTCATTTCCTGCAAGATCAACCAATTTCAACTTTCCAATTTTAACAAAGTCTCCATCAATTGTGGTTTCTTTCATATGTATTATAACAGAAAAAACTGAATGGAAATGACTGGAGTATGCATTCATGAAAGTTGCTGCAGATGTTCTTTTTGCTGCTCCCTTCTCCAAAATTTGATAGACTTCATCCTTTTTGAGTACTGAAATTTCTTCTAAACCTTCAGTTAACACTCCTCTCTTGTTATGGGGATCATCCAACATCTATAGTCTCTCAGAAACATCAGAAGGATTAAGATAAAAAAGTTCTTCATTATAGATTTCCAAAGGAGACACTTTGGCTGAAAATTCAGTACCATTATCAGTAAACCTCTCAAAAATTTGATGAAGTTTATGTGGAATTATACTAGCCAAAGGATCCTCCTCCCAGATTTATGCTTCATTAGGTGACTTTCACTTTCATTGTAAAGATGTTTCCAGTATCAACACGGCCATATACAAAGATAGTACAATTATACCCCATAATAGCTTCATCCAGAATTGGACAAATAACACTTCAGTAAACATCAATTTGTTTGGTAGATACTCCAAAAGCTGTATCCGAAGTGTACATTTTTCTTGAGCTCTTATCAGTCAGTCCTCCAATTCATACACTAACTTCTTTCTTTGTTTGATCACGTTCTCCTACTGAGTGGGCAATAGCTTTCTGCTCTGCCAAATTAAATAGTTGTGTAGGAAGGGTGGCCCAAACCTACAGATGCATAGTGACTACTGGTGACCCCAGAGACCTCCACAGAGAAATGCATCAGTGGAACAGAGCAGTGGATGCAGTGGACAGTAATGGCTGGTGATTTATTCAGGTTCAGATGTCCCCTAGGAGAGGATGATTGGCTGTAGATGTCTTGGAGAGGGGTCAACTGAACTCCAAACTCAGAGAAAGTGCTGGCTCCATCTAGCAGCTCCCAGTGCCAGGATGAGAGGCAGCCAAGTTCAAGCCAGCAGGAGGTCAAGGAGCTGAGTTCAAGCTGGCAGGAGGCAAACAGAGTGCTGTAGGCTGAACAATTAGGCTCCAGCCTCACAGCCAGAAACCAGCCTTTAGTTCTGTGGAACAAAAGGGGAAGGCTTTCTGGAATTATCCACTACTCCATAGTAAATCTACAAGCAAGTTTTATAGAGCAAAACTATGTGGGTACAACATGCTATAATCAACCAATAAGGTTACAAGTATAGTTGCCTAATAGTGATTCAATGGGGGAACAAGTCAAGTAACAAGTGTACATGGAAAGAACAAACACTTTTTCTAGGAAATGATGGGTCTGGAGGTCTTGGTCACCCACTGGAGTGACTGATGTCTATCTAGACTTCATTAGGCCAGGTGTTATCACTTATCTTGTCCTTTAGGGAAGTATGCAGGCCTGGTCATTTCATCTTTATCTTGAGGCCTGGTCTCCAACGGATGTATCTCTAGCCATGGTTGTAACATGTTTTCATCTTTTGTGCTGATTCTGTTGAGGACCCAGCCCTAGCTGACTGCCTGTAATATTTCTACCTAACTTAGATGTCTATAATAATAGCATACCACTTCACGGGTACTACAGTTACCTTGGTTGTTCCTAACTCTGTCATTCATTTCCCTTACACAGGGTTATACTCACCAAATGCAGTGTTGCCATTTTTATTTTGGACAGAGTGATTTCAGTTAGATCTATTAATAATAAGAAAAAATAAGTTTTTGGTTTTACCTTCACTTATTACTTAGCAGTTCCTGCAAGATAGGTGAACTGGCAACAAATTCTCCATTTTCCCTCCTCTGGGAAAGCTTTTATTTTTCCTTCCTTTCTAAAAAGTAGATTTTTTAAAAAAGAGTAATTTTAGGTTCACAGAAAAATTAAGAAGAAGGTACAGAGACATCTCACCTATGCTTTGCCCCGTATTAATTTACAATCCCATTCCTTACAGTTTTCATAATCAGTGAGCCTGCATCATCACCAAAAGTGCACACTTTACATGCAGCCACTCTTGCTCTTGCATGCTCTGGGGCTGTGACAGGTGGGTTCTGACAGCCATCCACCCTCAAAGTAACATATAGAGTGATCTCCTTGCCCTGAACTCATATGTGGACTGTTCTCCCCTCCCTGCCACCCCAGGCAACCACCAACCTTTTAATGTGTCCATGGATTTGACTTTTCTGGACAGTCATGTGGTTGGAGTGTTATAGCATGTAGTGTTTTCAGATCTGCTGTATCTAATGTGACTTAAGCTTTCTCCAAGCCTTCTCTTGGCTCATGACTCCTTTCTTTCTTAGAGCCGAGTCCTACTTCATTATCTGGATGCACTACAGTTTATTTGCCCATCTTCCTGCTGAAGGTCATCTTAATCTCTTCAAGTTCTGGCAGCTATGAGTGATGATGCTGCGTCTTTTGTGCGCAGGATTTCCTGTGGGCTAAGTGTTCTCATTTAGGTAAATCTCAAGGTGCATGACTATAGGGTGTTATGCTCAGAATATGTTTTGTTTTCTGAGACAGTGCCTATGTTCTCCCAAAGTGTCTGTACCCCTGTGTGCTCCCTGCAGTAAAGGGGAATCGCTGTTGCTTCACACCCTCCCAGCATCTGGTGTTGTTGATGTTTGGGATTTGCCCACTCCAGTAGGCAGCTGTTTCCTTTGGCTGGAAGGATAACGTCCCTGGGTACAGAGTTCTAGGTTCGTCTTTTCCTTCTCTCTCGGAACACATTATTTCACCCACTCTCTTCTTGCTTGTTATGGTTTTGAAAGAGAAGTTGTATTCTTAGGATTCCTCCTCTCTAGGTATTTGTTCCCTTTGGCTTTTTTCAAGTATGTTTGTTTATCAAACATAAAACATGTTTTCTGCAAGTTGAATATGAATAAGACTTGGTGTGGATTTTTTCACATTGTTATTAGTACATTTCTGCAGTATATAATGATTGCATTCATCATAAGGAGTTGGTACATGTATATAACACATCTTAATTTTTTAATGTTCTCTTCCCCTCTTCTCCATCCCCGATCCCTAGACCTCTTGTTCCCCTTACCATTTGCAAAAGATCTATCTCCCTTTACTATTATCCATCTTTTATTTTGCTTTTCAATTATTTATACTTTGGGTTTCTCACATAAGAGAAACCATGTGATATTTAAATTTGTGTGTCTGATTTACTTCATTTAGTATTGTGGTTTCAAGGTGTACCCATTCTCCTACAATTTACCCCAAATTCATCCTTCTGTATAGCAGAATAGTACTCTATTTGTATAAATACCAATTTTTTTAATCCACTCATCTTGTGATGGACATACAGTCTGCTGTGAAGATTTAGCTATTATAAGTTGTGCTGCTCTAAATGTGGGTATGCATGGTTTTTGTTTGTTTCTTTTGGTTTTTGGAGAGAGGGTCTTGCTCTGTAGTTCAGGTTGGACTTGAACTCACTATGTAGCCCAGGCTGGCATCAAACTAGCAGCAATACTCCTGCTTCAGCCTCCCAAGTGCTAAGCTGACAGGCATACACCACCACTCCTGGGAATGTATGTATTCCTGTATGTGATATCTTTTAACTTTTTTGGAAAGATACCTAGAAGGGGAATAGGTGGGTTGAATGGAATTTTTAGTTTGTTTTTTGAAGACTTTCCATACTGATTTCCACAGTGGGTTTAGCAGTTTTATATCCCCACCAACAGTGTAGAAGGGTTTCTTTTTCCCCACAGCTTCACCAGCATTTGTCATTATTTGATTTCTTGATGGTAGCCATTCTTTCTGGATGGAAATCTCAATGTTGTATTTATTTGTATTTCTCTAATAGTCAGTGAGGTCAAACATTTTTTTCATGTATTTATTGGTGATTTGTCCTCCTTCTGAGAAGTGTCTATTAATTTCAGCTGCCTACTTTTTTTTTTTTTGGTACCGGGGATCAAACTCGGGACCTTGTGCTTTCGAGGCAGGCCCCAGAACCACTGAGCTAAATTCTCAGCCCTGCCTACTTTTTGATTGGGTCTTTTATTATGGAAGTCTATTTTTTTTAAGTTCTTTATCTATTATAGATATTAGTCCTCTGAGGAGTGGCAGTCAAATTTTTTTTTCCCATTCTGTATATTGTCTCTTCACTCTGTTGGTTATTTATTTTGCTGTGCAGAAGCTTTTAATTTTTTTTTTTTTTTGTACCAGGGATCGAACTTGGGTCCTTGTGTTTGCGTGGCAGGCGCTGGAACCACTGAGCTAAATCCCTGGCCCCCAGAAGCTTTTCATTTGATATGATCCCATTTGTTGATTCTTGATATTATTTCTTGTGCAACTGAGGTTCTGTTCATAAAGTCCTTGCCTACATCTATAACTTCAAGACTTTTACCTATTTTATCTTCCAGCAGATTGTTTCTTTTAATATTTACATCTTTCATCCATTTGATTTTATTTTAGTACACGGTGAGACATATGACTCTAGATTCACTCTTCTGCAGGTGGAAAGCCAGTTTTCTCAATACCATTTGTTAAAGACTCTACGTTTCCTCTAGCATATGCTTTTTGCACCCTTTGTCAAAGATCGGATCGCTGAATGGGCCTGGGGTTGTTTCTGCATCCTCTATTCTTTTTTTTCTTTTTGAAGCAAAACATTTGTGGGTACATTTTAGATAGACATAATGATAACATTCATCATAGGGAATTTGTACCTGTACGTGATAGATCTTGTTTCTTTTTCTCCCTTTGCTCCTCCTTGACCCCTTTTCCCTCCTTATTTACAAAGGCTTTGTATCCATTTTCCCCCATTCTCTCTTTCTTTCTCATCCCTTCTTTCCTCCCCCCTTCCTTTGTTCCGCTTCTCATATGAGCATTTTTCTTCCCATTTCCCAATATCTATTATACATTTTGGTCCTTATTTACATTTCTGGTTTCTCACACCAGAGAAACCATGGTATTTAAACATGTGTGTCCGATTTATCTCACTTAGAGTATGATCTCAAGGTGCATCCATTTAGCTAGAAATGTCTTAAGCTGATCCTTCTTGGTTTATTTATTTTTTCTTCATTATTGGCTTTTTGAGACAGGGTCTCCCTATGCAATTCAGGCTCACCTTGAACTCACTATGTAGTCCATGCTGGCCTCGAACTTACAGCGATCCTCCTGCCTCAGCCTTCCTAGTGTTGGGATTACAGGCATGTGCCATCACGCCTGGCTCAAGCTTATCCTCCTTTCTGACAGAGTAGTGCTCCATTGTATAAAAACCCCCAACATTTTCTTTATCCATTCATCATTTGATAGGCATTTGGGCTGTTTCCAAGATTTAGCTATTGGAAACTGTGTCACTATAAACATATTGCTGTGGTATGATGCTTTTAATTCTTTTGGGAAGATACCCAGAAAAGGAATAGAGGGTCATGGGACCTCTTATCCTAGATTTTTTGAGGAATCTCCACACTGATTTCCACAGTGGTTGCACCAGTCTACACTCCCACAAATAGTGGAGAAGGGTTCCTTTTCCCCCACAGTCCTGCCAACATTTGTTACTGGTTGATTTCTTGATAACAGCCTTTCTTTCTAGAGCAAGATGGAATCTCAGCGTTGTTTTTATTTGCATCTCTTGAATGAGTAGTGATGTTGAACATTTTTTCATATATTTATTTCGTGTTTCTACTTTATCTGAGAAGTGTCTGTTCACTTCAGATGTCCTTTTTGGATTGGATCCTTCTTTAAATTTTGGGGATCTGATTTTTTTGAGTTCTTTATATATACCAGATATTAGTCTTTTGTCTGAGGAACAGCTGGCAAAACTTTTTTCCCACATTGTCGGTTGTCTCCACTCTGCTGGTGGTATCTTTTGCTGTGCAGAAGCTTTTTAATAAGATGAGATCCCAGTTGTTGATTCTTTGTGATATTTCCTGTGGGATTGAGGTTTTGTTCATAAAATCTTTGCCTACACCAATGTCTTCAAGAGTCCTACCTATTCTATCTTCCAGCACATTTAGTGTTTCTGTTTTAATATTTAGATCTTTGATCCATTTTGATTTGAGTTTAGTGCATGGTGAAAGATATGAGTCTAGTTTTAATCTTCAGCATGTAGAAAGCTAGTTTTTCCAGTACTATTTATTAGAGATTATCTTTCTTCTAGTGAAGGTGTTTGACTTCATTGTCAAATTTCAGGGAGCTGAGTATGTTTGGAGTTGTTTCTTCTAATCTGTTCCATTTATCCTTGGATCTGTTTTTTGGACAGTACCATGCTGTTTTTATCACAGTCCTTTGTTACCCAGAATTACTTTTGCTATTCTAGGTCTCTTCTGGCTTCAAATGAATTTTAGTATTATTTTCTCTAATGTTATGAGATATTCTGTTGGCGTTTTGATTGGGATTGCATTAAATCTGCATATCAACTTTGGAAGTGTGGCCATTTTCACCACATTGGTTCTTCCTACCCAAGAACAAAGGATATTGTTTCTGATATCCTCTTGAATCTCCTTTTTCAGAGTACTGTAGTTTTCAATATAAAGGTCTTTTACTTCCTTTGTTAGATTGACTCCTATGTATTTCATTTTTGGGTATGCTATTGTGAAATGTGGCTTTCCCTAATTTCTCTCTTAGTGAGCTTTTTATTTGTGTACAGGAATGCTATTGGTTTTTTAAATTTTTTTTATTTTTTTTGCTATTGGTTTTTGAGTGTTGACTTTGTAACCAGCTATGCTACTGAATTTGGTTATTAAGTTTTTTTGTGGAGTGTTTGGGGTCTTATGTAGAGTATCATGTCATTTACAAATAATGATAACTTCTTCCTTTCCTATCCTTACTCCTTTTATTTCTATCTCTTGTCTAATTGCTGTGGCTAGTGTTTCCAAAACTATATTGAACAAGAGTGGTGACAGTGGATATCCTTGTCTTGTCTTGTTCCATGATGTTCGGCAAAGTGAATTTCAGCAGCTTCCCTACCATCAGATTTTTATCATACTGCTCTTGGAACTTACTGCACCTGACCAAGTGTTGGAAACTATTAATTTTCAGACACTCACAGCTTTCTGCAATACAGTCCGCATCTTAAGGCCCACCAAAGCTCCTGGCTTTGTATATGCCTGGCTTGAACTGATCTCCCATCGGATATTTATTGCAAGAATGCTGGCACATATGCCACAGCAGAAGGGATGGCCTATGTATGCGCAGCTACTGATTGATTTATTCAGATATTTAGCGCCTTTCCTTAGAAATGTGGAATTCACCAAACCTTTGCAAATCCTCTACAGGGGTACTCTAAGAGTGCTGCTGGTTCTTTTGCATGATTTCCCAGAGTACTTTTGTGATTACTATTATGGGTTCTGTGATGTGATCCCACTTAATTGTATCCAATTAAGAAATTTGATCCTGAGTGCCTTCCCAAGAAACATGAGGCTCCCAGACCCATTCTCTCCTAATCTGAAGGTGAATATGTTGAGTGAAATTAACATTGCACCCCGGATTCTCACCAATTTCACTGGAGTAATGCCACCTCAATTCAAAAAGGATTTGGATTTCTATCTTAAAAGTTGATCACCGGTCACTTTTCTGTCTGATCTGCGTAGCAACCTACAGGTATCCAATGAGCCTGGCAATCGCTACAACCTTCAGCTTGTCAATGCACTGGTGCTCTACGTAGGGACTCAGACCATTGCACACATCCACAATAAGGACAGCACGTCTTCCATGAGCCCCATCACTCACTCCTCGGCACGCATGGACATCTTCCAGAACCTGGCTATGGACTTGGACACTGAGGGTTGGTATCTCTTCTTCAATGTAATTGCAAATCAGCTGCGGTATCCAAATAGCTACACTTTACTTCAGCCGCACCATGCTGTACCTTTTTGTAGAGACCAACACTGAAGCTATCCAGGAGCAGATCACAAGGGTTCTCTTGGAATGGTTGATTGTGAATAGGCCACATTTTTGGGGTCTTCTTACTACTTTCACTGAGCTGATTAAAAATCCAGCATTTAAGTTCTGGAACCATGAGTTTGTACACTGTGCCCCAGAATCAAAAAGTTATTCCAGTCAGTTGCACAGTGCTGTGTGGGACAGAAGCCTGCACAGCAAGTAATGGAAGGGACAGGTGCCAGTATCTCCATTGTAAAGGTATCACCCTCGCAGTCCACTGCACCAAGTTCATAAACTGAAGAATCCTTTCAACTCTTCCTGACTTTCCCAGCCCTTTGGTTCTCAGGGGTCTGTCCCACTTACTGTTGGGGTCAGCCTCCTGTTTAGGTGGGCACGTTCCAAAGTTTAAATGCATTTTTTTGACTCTTGGTCAAAATTTAGAACATTCTGTGAATATCATTTTGAACTTGTGTAAATATATGAAAAAGAAAAAAAATGAGGGAAAGCTTTCAGTGTTTTTCCATTTGGTATGAGGTTGGCTGTTGGTTTGTTATATATGGCTTTTATCAGATTGAGATAAAGACCATCTATTCCAATTTTTTGTAGGGTTTTATTTTATCATGAATGGGTGTTGGACTTTGTCAAATGCTTTTTCTGCATCTGTTGAGATGATGATATGATTTTTGTCCTTGGCTCTGTTAATATAATATTACATTTAATGATTTCCATTTGTTGAATCATCCCTGCATCCCTGGAATGAATCCTACTTAGTCATGGTGTATAATCTTTTTGATGATTTGCTGCATTCTGTTTGCCAGTATCTTATTGAGGAATTTTGCATCTATGTTTATTGGAGAGATTGGCCTACAGTTCTGTTTTTCGGTTGGATCTTTCTTTGGTTTTGGTATCAAGGTAATGCTTGCTTCCAAGAATGAATTTCAGTTTATTGCTTCCCTTTCAATTTCATGAAAGTGTTTGAGAAGTAGCAGCACTAGGTCTCTAAGTTTCTTGTAGAATGCAGCAGTGAATCCATCAGGGACTGGGCTTTTCTTGGTTGGTAGGGTTTTAATTACATCTTCAATTTCATTCACTGATATTGGTTTATATAGAATTTTTATATCTTCTTGATTCAGATTTGGTAATTCATATGTATCTAGGAATCTGTCTATTTTTCTGTGTTTTCCATCTTATTAGAATACATGTTCTCAAAGTAGGTATTGATAATTTTATGAATTTCTCCAGGATCTGTTGTGATTTCAACCTTTTCATTCCTAATTGCATGGATTTGAGTCTTTTTTTCCCCCTTTTTTGATAAGATTAGCTAGAAATTTGCCAATTTTATTTAATCTTTCAAAGAACCAACTCTTAAATTCATTGATTCTTTGTATTGTTTTCTTAGTCTCCATTGCATTAATTTCTGCTCTGATCTTTATAATTTCCTCCCTTGTATGAGCTTTGGGCTTGACTTGTTCTTCTTTTTCTAGATGTTTGAGGTTCAACATTAGATTGTTTGTTTGAGTTCACTCTGTATTCCTTATATGGTAATTCACTGCTATAAACTTCCCTCATATAACATTGAGTCCCATAAGTTCTGATATATTGGTATTATCATTTAATTGTAGAAACTGCCTAATTTATTCTTTAGTTTTCTCTGTGACACATTGGTTATTCAGGAGGGTTTTATTTAATTTCCATGTGTTTATTCAGTTTTTGTGGTTTCTTTTGCTGTTGATGTCCAATTTCATTGCACTATGGTCAGATAATATGCATTGGATGATTTCATTTCTTTTGCATTTACTTAACGATGTTCTATGAGCTAGTATGTGATCTATTTTGGAGACCATCCCATGTGCAACTGAGAAGAATGTGTATTCTGATACTGTGGGTCAGAACACTCTGTAGACATCTAATAAGTTCATTTGTGCAAAAATTTGGTTCGGTTTTGATATTTCTCAGTTGATATTTTTGCCTAGTTGATCTGTCTGTTTGTAACAGTGTAGTATTGAAGTCCCCCATTACAATTGTATTAGTGCTTATTTGATTTTTCATGTCTGTTAATATTTTTTACATAGTTAGGTGTTCTGGTATTTGGTGCATATACATTTATGATTGTTATCTGTTCCTCTTGGATTGTTTCCTTTATAAGGATGTGTGACCTTCTTTGTCTCCCTTAATCAGTCTTGGCTTGAAATCTACTTTGTCTGCAAATAGAATCACTACCCCTGTTTTTTCTGGTTTCTTATCACATGGAGTATTGTTTTCTATCCTCTGACTTTCAGTATATGAATTGCTTTTTGAATTAAATGTGTTTCATGTATGCAGCATATGTTGGATCTTGCCTTTTGATCCATTCTGCCATCTGTTTCTTTTGATAAATGAATTGAGACCATTAACATTGATGGTTATAACTGATATGTATTGACTTATCCTTATGATATTGTTTTCCTGTTGTTGATTCCCTTTCTTTCTCTTCTGTTTAATTACTTGCCTTGCCTGTTGGATTCATTTTTTTGGGTTCACGGAATTGTAGTCTTCATCATTTCTATCTCTAGTGTGTTCTTCACAGTTAGCCTTTTGCTGAGTCTCTCACTATGCCTAATGGATTGGTATAAAGCAACATTTTCCTCTTAGGAAGATGTATAAGCAGCCTTTTTGGCTGTGAGAAGATCTAAGCCTCTATGATTTTGGAGGTTTACTTCTGCCAGGGAGACTATCTGGTTCCATAAGGTAAGAATGGAATGAGCTATATTTTTTTGAGACTGTCAGAAAAATCTCAGGAGATGGAACAATAGTAGATCAGGGAGGTACTAGGTCCCTATGTTGTTGGGTAGGGCTTTAATGGCAACAGGCAGGCTAGGGAGGAGGAAGGGCAAATAGAGGGATGGATATTAGACACAGAGAGCAGAGAGAGATAATGATGAAGTTGACAGCAGGTGTCTCCAGCTGGGACTCAGGGCTGTAATGGAGCATAGGTGAGTGGCCAAGGAAGATGTCTCCAAGGTTGGCCAAACACCAAGGGAAGACAGTTCCTCCCAGAGTGTTCTGTGACCAGTGCTGGGTTTAAATGGCTTGGAAAATAGAATGAGCCTCTCTCTGTCTCAGCGGGTGAGGGGATGGGAGGAGGAGGAGGGGAACCTAGAAACACAGGATGTTTAAGGTCCTCTCTATCAGTGATTGAATAAGAGGATGGTGAGGAGGAAGGAAAACAATTTGATCTCCTCTGGGGAGATGTCACACAGAGTACCTTGAAGAAGGAGATCTTTTGGCTGGGGATTTAGCTCAGTGGTGCTGTGCCTGCCTAACAAGCACAAGGTTCTGAGTTTGATCCCTGGTACTAAAAAAAGGAGATCTTTTATCTATGTAAGAAAGGACTCCAGGGTGGAATCCTGAGGATGAAAAAAAGTAAAATTAAAGCAGACAGAATGGAGAAGTGGGTGAAGAGCAGGATAGGCAGGGGCAAGGCATTTAAGGGTCCTCTGGAATCTCGGACAACCTGAGAGAAGTAGAGAGATTACTTGCCATTTTCACAAGGAGGGGTCAGGTGAGTTATTAGCAGGACTCAGCTTTACCCAAGAGTGATGTATCCACTGGGGAGGGTGTTGTAGATGGATAGCCATCAGGGTGCTGTAGATGACCAGAAAGGGTCTCATCTACTCAGGCTATAGGGACTAGGGGTTTAAATCTTTAACCAGGACCAATTTGTTAGCCAGGCTGTCTTTATAAGGCTGGGTGTCTAGAGAAAGCAAGAGAAGATTAGTAGCATGTCAGATTTCTTGTTGTAGAACTGGGAGATAGTCTCAGATGGAACTGGGCTCTGGGCTGAGGTCTGGCTGGAGCAGAAAGGTGTGGCCATATAAAAGAGTAAGGAGAGCAAAGCTTGGAACCCAGAGGTGGAAATATCCTATTATGTTGAGAAAGGAGAGGAGTTGTTTGGTGGTAGGAACTGGAGTCTAGGAAATTAAGTGGGTACAATTTGGAGGTAAGACTTGGGTATGTTTCTGGAGAATGATTCCCAAGTAGGTGACAGATGGGGAAGAAATTTGGGCCTCAGGGGCATGATATTCCTTGGAGTCTAGATGCTGTAATAATAAGAAGGTGTCTTTATGGGATGACTCATAGGAGGGGTTGCAGAGGAAGAGGTCATCTATATACTGTGTGAGATGAGAGGAAGAAGAATGAAAGGAGAGTAAATAATGAGGAAGGGCCTTACCAAAGTAGTGGAGGCTGTCCTGGAACCCTGAGGCAAGACAGTCTAGGTCAGCTGTTGGGACAGACAGGTGTCAGGGTCTGTCCAGGTGGAGGCAAAGAGAGGCTGTGAGGAAGGGTGTAGGGGAATAGTGAAAAAAGCGTCTTTTAGATCTAAGACAGAGTAATGAGTGATGGATGGAGAGATAGAGGATAAAGTTGTGTGGGGGTTTGGCACCACAGGGTATGTGGAGGACAATCTGATTAATGGTGATGGGATCTTGTAGCAGCCTATAAAAGCCATTTGCCTTCCATACTGAGAAAATGGGGGATATTGTAAGGGGAATTGACAGGAATTAAGAGACTGTGTCTCAATATGTGAGAGATGATAGATTGAAGCCCCTTAAAGCTGGGTCAGGTATGGAATATTGTCATTGGGCAGAGTAAGGGTGATTTGGTCTGAAAGGGATAGTAAGAGGTTGTTGGGATGAAGTCAGGGAAGGGAAGAAGACTCTGGGGTTGAAAAAAAGGGAGATGATGGGAGCTGCAGAGGGAGGCAAGGAAGGGGAAACCAGGGTGGGTATAAGGACTGGTTGTGTCCCAGGGATGGTTAGAGTGGCTGACAACTAGGCTAAGATGTCTTGCCCTAAAATGAGAATGGGACAGGTGGGGATGACTGAGTGTGGGAAAAGGTGTTGGCCTAATTGACACCAAATTGGGGGCATTTACAAAGGTCTGGAAACTTTGCCATCAATCCACACAACAGTAATTGGGGCCAAGGAGATCAGTCCTCGAAGGAAGGAAAGGTAGAGTGTGTAGTGCCTGCATTGAGGAGGAATATGATGACCTTACCCTCAACCCTAAGAGTTACCTAGAGCTTGGCATCTGAGATGGTCCAGGAGGCCTCTATGGCTTTCAGGTGGCATCAGTCCTTCGTTCCCAGGCCAAGAAGGCCTGGGAAGGAGCTGGTTGTGGGTCCCTTGGGTTGTGGCCCAGAAGTGGCAGGGTTAGCTGCCAGCACTAGACAATCTGACTTCCAGTGGGTGCCCCCCCCCAGGAAAGACATGGCTTACAGGGAACCCTGGGCTGCAGGCATTCCCTAGCCCAGTGACCATTCTGGTGGCATTCAAAGCATGGCCCTCGAGGGGTGACTCAAGTTAGGGGCATAGTTGATCCTTTATTAGTTACCCTGGTCATCAACTCTGCAGGGTTTCTTATAGCAGAGGCCAGCATCTGCAGCTCAGAAATGTGCTTCGGTCAAGCATGTTCATCTGTTATTATAAACTTTGAAAGCCAAATTTATTAGCTCTTGCTGTGATATTTGAGGGCCAGTCTCCAATTTTTTGTAATTTTTTGAATGTTTGGGGATCCTGCATGATACTTTTAGTTTGGCTCATATTGGGGGAGCAGCCATAGGACTCTCTGGAAGGTTGGGCTAAAGGAGCCTGTGGTTGTCCTCAAAGGACCAGATCAAGGAATAGACTCATTTTTGTTCATCTAGGGAGAGAGCAGAGCTAAGGATGACAGTTAAATCAGTCCAGGTGAAGCTATATGACTGGGTCAGGTATCTGAGGCATGGCTGGATGTTCCTGTTGGACCTGGGGATTCCTCTGGAGCAGGGCTCTCTCAGTTGGAAGAGGGAGACCCTCTGGGGCAGGGCCCCTTACAAGGGAGTGCAGCCCATTGGACAAGCATCAGGGCTGAGAGAGTGCAGAGTTCTTGGGGCATGCAGGGGACCCAGAACTGCACTGGGATCTAGGAACATGCAAGGTTGCTAGGGAAACCAATCAGTGGACTACACCCTTAATGCCAGCATCACACACTCTAGATACAGCCCCCTCTGTAAAAGTTCCATTATGACTGCATGAGGCTTTGGAGGGGGGACATCTAGACATTGGCTGCAGCACCCTGCTATTCTCCTTCTGGTATTCTCCATATATGTAAATTATTACTTCTGTAACACCTTTGGATGTCCTTTTCTTTTTTTCTCAGAATTTTTCTTTTTTCAGTGTAAGAAGTTTCTTTTGACATATCCTCCTGGTCACTGGTTTCTTTTCCAACCTTGTCCAGTCTGCTAATGAGCACATCAAAGCTGTTCCTCTTTCCAATATTAGCTTTTTTTCTAGCATTTCTTTTTCCGCCCTTTTTTTTTTGTACCAGGGATTGAACTTGGGACCTTGTGCTTGTGAGGCAGGCAACAGAACCACTGAGCTAAATCCCCAGCCTCTAGCATTTCTTTTTGATTTAGCAGAATTTCCATTTCCAAAAGCAGCCATGTTGTGTTAGGTAAAGGAATTTCAGTAATAGGCTTTTAGTGATGTGGTGGGGTGGGGGTGAGGTGTGAGCATTCTATATCGAAGTTAGGTCTCTGTTCTTTGTGTGAGTCTGTTCACAGTGGGCTGGGAGCTTCACAAGTACTCTGCAGATTTTACCCCTACTCAGTCAGGGCCTGAGTTGATTGCTTTCCTCTCCTTGGGTCATTCTATTCTGGTAAAACCCCAGTAGGCTGGGCTCAGGTAAGGTAGTTTCTCTCAAGAGTGGGATTCATTAAGAACTGCAGAGCACTCTGGACAGATTTCCATATATCTGTTATTCCTCAGCTCCTGCACAGTGCACAATAGCAGTTGTCTCCAGTTTTCCATGCTGAGAAGCTGGGAAGATTCCTAGAGTAGAAACTAACAGACATGTAGGTGGCCCTAAGACTGGCCACCTTTTATGCATTAACCATCAGGCTTATCCACTGGGAGTCTTCACAGTTCACTAATTACAGTGGCATCTCAGTCCACAACCTTAATTCATTCACCATTCTGATGAAGATGGCCATGTTCTTGTTATCCAATGGGAAGTTCAAGAACAGAAGCAAAATTTTGCTGAATGCTTCTGTTTGTGAACCAAATTGTTCAAGAAGAGAAGAATTTGTGATCATTCTATATAGCATTACTATATATCCCAGGACTGGTGTCATGGAAGTTTCTGCCCCAGTACATTGTGATGATCTGTATTCTTCTCTGTCTCTCCAGTTTTGGAGGCAACAGTTTGCCTTGTGTCCTCAATTTTCTGACAGATACAAGATTTATTAATGTTTAGTGTGGTCAGTTTGTTGTTGGGCTTTGTCATGGTTTAACTAATGGTCAACATAGAAAGCCCAGCTGAACTGAATCAGCATAGTCTGAGGATGGAAGATCCACCTGGAGATTGTTGCCAATGGCATAAAAAGAGAACTAGAGGGGAAGATTGTGTGCTATTGATTTTCTTGAAGAAGCTTGCTGTTTGTGGCTAGTTTTCCTGATGCGAACTTGGCTGCTCTTGTCGGAGGAGGAGCTCAGGGCCTTGCTGTCGCTGGGAATGGCTGCTGTTCTTGTCAGAGTACCCTTGATCTTTGCCTTGAGCATTGCTTCCTGGCTGCAGTATAGATCTCTTAGCTTGGTGGCACAAATCCTTCACTCTGCCGACGCAGGCTTTCTAGCTTCCACCACTGGCCTTTGGGCTTTCCCAGTGCAGATCCTCCATATGGACTTGTGTAAGACAATGCCATGGGCTTTAGGCCTCTGGGTGGACTCATGCAGGGCATTGCCTTGGGCTCTAGGCCTTCAGCTGGACTTGTGTGGGACATTGCTGTGGGATCCAGGCCCTTGGCTGGATTCTTCGGGTTGCTAGTGTGTGCATAGATCTTGCACTCCTCTACATTTGACTTTTGGGGTGCATATTATAAAATAATCCTATAAATTATGTGTCTTGTATTAAATATTCCCTTGCAGACCCTGAATACAGCATGTTTTTGTTTTTGTTTTTATTTTTGGCTGTTGTAGCGTTGGGACTAAGGACATCACACATACTAGGCAAATGTTCTCCCACTGTGCAACAACCCAAGCCCTGTTTGGCTCTTGACACATTGTTAGGATGGAGTGGCAACTTGCAAGCTCTCAGGAGTCCTACCATGTTTATTGTTCTTGGTGACTGTGTGAGAAACCTAGGTCTGGGTGTGCTTGTTGTTACTACAGTGTGGTTGCTTTTTGGGTCTCAGCGAATACAACGTGTGTGTGTACATTCACAATCCTGTGTGTACACATCTTTAAAATCCCCTTTATATGTATTCATACCCATTTCTATTAAGTTAAGCATGAGTTTATTGTAATTATTCCAGATATTCAACAATGAGTAAATTTTCTGAGGACTCTAAAAAGTTTGCTGATGGTTTCCAACCTCCAACAATGGCTTTTTCTTTATTTTGGTACTGGAGATTGAACTTGGGACCTTGTGCTTTCAAGGCAGGTGCCAGCACCACTGAACTAAATCCCTGGCCCCCTTCACAATGGCTTTTGATTTTGTCTGGTGAGAGGTCCAGCTCATCTTAGTTTCTTGCTGCACAGTAGGAAAAAAGGGATTACAAGAGCTGTAAGGCAAGCTAATGATATAGCTATTGGACCTGCAACCACTGATAATCAGCCAACTGCTGCATTATTTGGACACCAAGATGGACCCAAGTGGGATTATAACACAGGGGTTGTTGTGGCAAGATGGGATGTACACACCGCTCCTCATCTGCCACACACTATTGCTGAGAACATAAACTCTCAGCTTTAGTAATGAATTAAAGAGGCAGAGTTTAAAATAAAAGACAGTTATTTGGAAAAAACATGGAAAAGAAAGAAAATAGACAGCTAACTTGAGAGGATAGCAAGCATCAGAGTTGATTACCCCTGAGCTTTTATCTCTGGCTCATTTTATTTAGGACTAGTAATTTTCTCATCTCTCATGTGGGCACCTGGAAGTGGTCACCATCTGATTGCCTGTCTTAGTTGTCTTTGATCCTAACTGGGGCATGTCTGCCTGCATTTTTTTTTGGCCATTTGATTTTTTCCTGTTCCTTTGTGATGGATAAGTGGGGAAGGGCTTTATAGGAAAGTAGCTTACAGTTAATGAGTAAGGACAGGGAACATGTGTACATGTGTGTATCTGGTGCAGTAATATAGTGATGTTAAAGTGAGAATATATATATATATATGTAGGTATGCCTATGTGTCTTACATACTAAATAAGAGTTCCTAGGTGGCTGCCCCTTATCTCCTTTGCATTTTATCAGGTGGTGAGGGGGCTGGTTTTCCTGGTCTTTTATGTGTCTGACACCCATATGTTCTGTTAACTGTTCCTGATAAATTCCTATGGTAATTGTGTCACCTGGTGCCTCTCATCCTAGCTTCTCTCTCTCTCTCTTCTTTGTCTTTCTGATTGCTCTAACTGTAAAGTCTACCTGTGGAGGCAGATATTGCTTTTAGTAAGTTTCCCTATAATTTCCCATAAAGCTTATCATTTCCCTGCCTACATGCTGCCTTTTCCTACAGGGTGGAGAGGTTATACCCCTGGGCTATCTTAGTGGGTTTGCACCACAGGATGCCAAACCTATAAACTCTGATAAGCTCAGGACTGTTAGTCAAGGCTCTAATGAAAATCCAACTGCTTTCCAACAAGAGCTCGAAGAGGCCTTCCATAAATACACCAATTTAAACCCATAGTCTATGGAAAGTCAGATTATCCTAGGATGTTCTTTTCTTTTTTTCCCCGGTACTTGAGATAGAACTCAAGACCTTGCATTTTCGAGGCAGGCACCACTGAGCTAAATCCCTCAGGACAGTATTTTCTTAGCCAGTCAGCTACAGATAGTAAGAGAAAGCTCCAGAAATTTCAACAGGGCCCACAAGCTGGGATAAGTTAATTGGTCAATGTGGCTTATTTGGTTTTATTAATCACGATGAAGTAGAGGACAAACAGGAGTTGAGTAAGAAAAAAAGACAGGCTTAAGCCATGGTCACCCTAATAGATAAAGCCTGCAGTGCTAAGGGGAACTGAGGTAATCCAAAGAGTGATGGAAGCAAGTCAGAATGCTTCAGGTACAAGTGGCCAGGCACTGGGCAAAGGAATACCGCCTGGAGCCACCAAATCCTTGTCAGGCCTCTCAGAACACTGAAGAAGACCCTCCCAGCCCCAGCATTGGAGGAGGGACTGTCCCTGTTTCCAGAGAGGGATGAGGTCATCCATCACCATGGTGGCCAGAAAGAATGCCTCGAAAGTGGAAGATGATGCCTGGGGTGACCTGGATGGTCCTGCACAGTGTATTCCCATCACCTTACAGGAGCCATGGGTGACTATGGATATAGCGGGCAAACAAATCATATTCCTCGGTGATACCAAAGTATCTTACTCAATTCAAATTTCTTATTGGGGTGAGTTATCCTGTTCTTCACTTATTGTAGGCCTTGAAGGAGTTAGCTGATCAGTTTTCTTTACCCCTACTCTGAACTTCCTGTTACAAGATTTCCTTTTCCAAGCTGCCTTTATGGTAATAGCAGTACCCATGTGAGTAACTGGAAGAGTTATGCTCTTCCTACTCAAGGCTACTCTATCATTCAAACCTCTGGTAACCCGTGTCCTAGCTACTAGGGACCCACCCAGCCTGACCCCATTGGGCCCAGTTTCTCTGCCTGAAGTTGATCCCCAAGCATGGTATGATGGAATCGCGGGGAGGGCTGTCAAAGCAACTCCAGTGATCATTCAGCTGAAAGATTCTAATCTATACCTTCATAGAAGACAGAATTCTTCACAGAAGAGAGAGGCTAGGCAGGGGCAAAGGCCCATTATTGCTAAACTTTGGGTACACATTTGCTGGTGCCATGCCAGTCCTTGTGCAGTTCACCCATTTCACTACTGATGAAGCCATTGGGCATATATCACCTAATGCAGTATCTCAGAGCCATCAATGAGGGAGTGGTGTACCTATACATCCATTAGTAGCAGATCCATACTCCCTTTAGCACAGATCCCTAGAGACCCTAATTGGTTTTCTGTCCTTATTGCAAAGATGCCTTCTTTTCCATCCTTTTGACTCAGCTCCCAATACTTGTTTGCCTTTGAATGAGAAGATTCCCAAACAAGGCCTCACCAACAGTATACTTGGACTGTCTTGCCTCAGTGTTTTAGAGATAACCCCCACTTGTTTGTACAAGCCTTAGAGACCTACAGTTTGAAAAGGGAGGCCTATTATATAGTGTAGGTGACTTCATTTGTAGCCCTGTTGCTGGACAGCACAGTATCCAGTAGTTCCAGAATCTTGCTCATCCATCAAAAGGATTGGCTGGGACAATTGATGAACATGAAAACATAACTTTAAAGTAAAGGAAGAAAGAGGAAAAAATGAAGAAGAAGGAGATCAAGGAGGAAGAAGCAGAGGAAGAAAGAAGGGCAAAAAGAGAAAAGTGAAGACATGTCCCATATGCAGGATGGACTATTGCAAGAACAGGAAGACAGCAGTGGCTCCAAAGTCAGTAATTGCTGTCTTATTTTTTCTCAGATCCAGTCCATCAGAAGTTTCTGGGCGTGTGTATCCTGGCCGTGATTTGACAGTTTCTTGTGTTTGACAGATCAGACCCAGTTGCCCAGCCTCCATTCCGGTTCTTTGTAATGACAGGTTACATCCTGTTGTTAGCCAGCCTGCCATCCCCTAATATCCTGCCTCAACCCCACCAAGGAGTAATCTGTTAAAAACACCCTTAAAACAGCAATTTTCTAGCAAAAAGGGGTTACAGGTTGTTCCAACATATGGCCCAGATTTCTCAACAAAGAGTAACATATCTGGGGTGTGTTTTGATACCAGGACAAAGACAACTGTCCTCAAAGAGAAGAGGGGCAATTTACCATCTGGGTCCTCTGGAATCTAAACAGCACCTGAGGGCTTTGTTGGGAATGGTGGCCTTCTGCTGCATATGGATACCCCATTTTGGAGTAATAGCCAAGCCCTTATATGGGGCAAATCAAGGACCAGAAACTGAACCCTTGAAATGGACAGAAGCTGTACAACAGACCTTCCAGACCTTAAAACGGGCCTGATGCTGGTCTCAGCATCAGGAAACCCAGACCTAACTCAGCCTCTTTTCTCTCTTCACAGCTAAAAAGCAGGGAGTAGGGCCAGGGATTTAGCTCAGTGGTTCCGCCCCCTGCCTCGCAAGCACAAGGTCCCAAGTTCGATCCCTGGTACCAAAAAATATATAAATAAATAAAAAGCAGGGAGTAGGCACTGGAGTACTAACCCAGAGTCTGGGGTAGGAAAACTGACCAATTGCTTACTTTTTCAAATGACTAGATGAAGTGACACAGGGCTGGCCTTGATGCCTGTGAGCGGTAGCTGCTGTGGCACTCTTAGTCCAAGAGGCTTCTAAAATAACCTTGGGACAAAAGCTTTCAGTTCTAACACTACATTAGGTTAAGAAGACTGTTAGAACTCAAGGGACATTTGTGGATGACTAGAGAACGGCTCACTAAATATCAGGCCATTCTTATAAAAAACCCAGATGTCCCTCTTCAGTATTGTTCTGCTCTGAACCCAGCCATCCTCCTCCCAACTAACCAACAGGTAGAACACAAGTATGAATAAGCCATTACCCAGAATTATCCCAGCCACCCTGATCCAAGGGTCTGGCCATTGACAGAGATGGCTTAGCACATGGTTCACTGATGATAGCAGTTTCATAAAAGATGGTGCTAGGAGGGCAGGTTTTGACCATAGGCAGCCCCATTCAGGTCACTGAAGAAAGAGAACTCCCTCTCAGGACCCCAGCCCTAAAGGCAAAATCACGAAGTGGGCACAAAATCATGAGGTGAGTATAACATGGGTCAAACTATAATCAGCCAATAAGATTACAAATATAGCCACTTAGCTAATGTTGGTCCAATAGCGAAGCAGGTCACGTAGCAAGGGTACATGGAAAGAACAAATGCATTTTTGGGAAAGGATGGGTCCAGATGCTCTGGTCACTCACCTGGACTTTACTGGACCAGATGATAGCAATTATAGTATAATCTTAAGTTATTGCTTATCCTCAGGGGAGGCATGTGGGCTGGTCATTCCATCTTTATCTTGAGGCCTCCAGCCACAGTTGCAATGTATTCTTATCTTCTTCACTGACTCCCTCAAGGCCCTAGCCCGATCTGACTACCTATAGTATTTCTATCTAACTTAGCCGCCTTTAATATAATCTCTTAGTCAGATTTGTTTTTTCTTGTTTGCCAGCCATTAAACCACTAGGGCTGGCTTATGCCCAGGGTCAAAGGCCCCCTCCGCATCCACGGTTCATCAAGAAAATCTTGGAGGAGATTCCTTGGTCCCCACATAGGTAGGGTCAGAGTCCCTATTCAGCAAGAAGTAGCCCTGGATGATGGACCTTCCTCCTTCTGCACCCCTTAAAGATTTTGGGGGACCAAGTGTTGGGGCAGATAGTACAGGCAGCACAATTGAGAGTAGTCCCCCTCCATCTGTTCCTCGGTGGTCAAATTTGGCGGCACCCCAAGGCCAATCCTCCTTCCATTGTCCTACAAAAAGCAGAAAAAAACCCCACCCCCAAACCAAAAAAACAACAACACAGAAAATCTCTAAAGCTGCAGGCCACATCACAGGTGCATTAGACCCCATGGCTTGACCTTCAGTAACCTTTTCCTCACTCAGACTTCACCAAAGGCTCATACATAGGGACTGCATGTCTAGTGTGTAATTAAAACAGAATACACTCTGGGAGTCATGTGTACTGGGAGCCCCCAGATGACTCAGTCAGTTTGAAGTAGGATAGAATAAGTAAAGCTGATATAGGGCAGCCTGTAATCCATATAAGCAAAAATAATCCAAACGAGGGAAATATTATAACTACCAACCTGTTAGATATCTGAAATGTGAGTTCATGTTCTCTAAAATCAAAGAATGAATTCTAGGAACAATGGAGGTTAAGAGTAGAAAAAATTTATTGAGAGAAAGATAGATTCTGTCTAAGAGAGACAGAAGGGGGACCGGAAAGTGCATTGCCCCTCCACCCAGCTTCTCAAAGGCATTTTATTTAGCAAAGCCATGAGGTGAGTTGGCTCCAAGGTGGGACAAAACTACAGTCAACTAATAAGATTCAATGGGGAAATCACAAGGTACAGATAAGGTGGGACAAAACTATGATCAAACAATTAGATTACATGTACAGATTAAATGGGGATCAAATGGGGAAGTTAGCCATGTAGCAAGCATACAGGAAATGAGCACGTAATCTCCAGAAAGGAAATGGGCAAGGGAGACTGATGGCTATTTAGAATAGTTATCCCCAGGGAAGTAGGGAGGTGCAGTACCTTTTCTCTCTTTATAATGCTAACCAGTGAATGTGCCTCAAGTGTTTTTTATGCTGAGGGCCCAGCTTTGTCCAACTGCCTTATAATTTCTGACTAACTTAGCTGTCTGCAATAAAACTAGGTAGAATGGAGACAAGGACATCGAGATTTAAATATTGTACTTTTAAGAGAAACTGCAGCTTCTTTTCTTCCTTTTTTTGTTTGAGCTCAGGCTTCCTCTGGGGCTCATAATCTCCAGGCCATTCGATATTTGGGGGACTGTGAGCTCCCCAAAGGAAAACCATCTGATTGATCTCAACACCCAGAAGCAGATGTGAGCAACTATTTTGTGACTCTGGAACTCATTGCAGAAGTTATTTTTTCTTGCCAGAACCATGTTCACCCAGTGTCTCTCTCTCTCCTTGGTCCCCTTGCTTGGATCCGGGAAGGAAAGAGCCTGACCAGGTGCAGGTACAGGTACAGGTGCAGGTTCCTTTTTCAGCCAGGCCAAACCTTCCTGAGGTAGGTGAGCGGCTGGGCAGGTGCTTTGGCTCCACCTTCTGGTGATAGAAGGAAAGGCAGCTTAAATCCTGAGTGCTGCCCTGAGCCTGCCCTAGCCATTTGATGTGGCTGAGGGCATTTGATGTGGCTCTGCCTCCTGGGGCGAAGTGAGGTCTGAGACTTTGAACCTCCAGGCCTCGGCCTGGAGTGTAGCAAGTGCTGGGTGAGCATGCATGAGGACCTAGTCCAGGGAGGCCACAGCTGCCAACCAAGGCAGGATGCTTGTTCCAGCAGTCTTCCTGGACGGCCCCCCTGGTTGGGCTGCAGTCTTCCAGTGCCATTTGGTCCTTTCAGTGTCCCTGTTTGTGCGTATAGGAAGATGGCAGCCGCATGGACCCCAGAAGACCAGTCTTTTCCTAAAGCCCTGGGAGCTTTGGGAGCCCTGTGCTGAGCCCGCGCTGCTGGGAATGAGTGGAAGAAGGAGAGAGTATTTCATCCGGAGCAGAGCTCAGGAGCAGTTACACGGGGAGCCGGGACATGACTGAGGAAGGGCTCTCTGCAGAGCAGACTCCTGCCTAGAGCGGGACAGTGACAACCTCATCTCAAGGCCTCCTGCAGCTCCTTGCAGACCTCACCACAGGGAGGGTTCACCTTCACCCAGCCATCCTGGGGCATCGGCTTTGCCTGCAGATGCTCTGCCCCCCTTGCCTGGTGTGAACCCCCGGAGGAGGGCCTGCAACTTCGACACTCAAGTCACACTCACAGGACCACAAAGGAGCAGCTCATAGAGAGTGAGGGTCAGACAGAGGGATGCTGGGAAGAAGAGTCAGATGCCACTCAGGCATCCACTGGAAAGGGTGGTGGGCTTCATGCTGCAGATGCAGAAGCCACCAAGGTGGGCAGGGACACACCTCCCATATGGGTCTTCCCAGGGGAGGTGAGTGTGTCATTCTGTGGCTGTGATTGGCAGGGTCTTGGCTCAGGAGCGTCCCACTGTGTGGCAGGCTGGTGGGGGCTGCAGAGCCTCTCCAGTGGAAGCTCCACTTCTTCCTGCAGCCATAGAGTTGCCATCTCCACCAGGTCCTGTCTCCCAGGTGAGAGCAGGTGGGACAAGCAGTCGGGCCTGCAGACCCCATGCCCCAGCTGGGGAGCAGCAGGAAACTGGAAACCTCCCACCTGGTACAGGAAGGGAGCGGCCCCTCCCTCTGAACTCCAGTAGGGTGCTCAGCTTCTTGAGCACCTGCTATGCTTGCTCCTTGATGGACCCTTTCCATCTCTTCACTGCCTACCCATTCTTCTCCGACAGCTATGTGTGTCACCCCTTCCTTCCAGCACAGTGACACCTCCCTCCTGCTTCCAGGGAGGAGGCCCCCCTGCCTATTCGGGATGAATGGATAAACAGAATGTAGTCCATCCCTACCACAGGACAGTGTTTACTCCCGAGAGACAGGAGCGCTGAGTCACACTCCACCCTGGATGACCTGCACAAAGGCTGAGTAACTAAACCAGTCACAAAAGGTGACATACTGAGACAAACTCAGGCAGGAATTAGAATAGAGGCTACCAAGGAGCTGGCGGAGTAAGTTATTGTTCAATGAGTTAATGAAAGTATTTCTGGAGAGGGAAGTGGTGTTTGCTCAACACTGTGAATGCACTAAATGCCCCTGGACTGCGTGTGGAAAGGTTTAAGTCAGTTTGTTGATTGGCTTCAGGCAAGCACACATAAGGACGAGACTAGAACATCTTGTTTGCCTGGAAGCGAGTTTACGGTCGTAGGAAATGAGGAGGTGACATCAAAATGAACCAGAGCCGGCCTGCACTGGTCCGACGGGGACGAATCTGTGTTCGAGATACAATGGAACATCATCAGATGAGCGACAGAAAAGTGCTGTTCCGGCCGAGCCGGAGGGTTGCGTCTCCGTGGGACGGCGCTAAATGCACAGGAAGGACCACGGAGCCCGCGCACCCTGTGCTTCCGTCTGCAAAAAACGAGAGAAACGGGAACCGATCAGCTGTCGGGGGCGATGGCGCCGGATGGGGGGAATGAAGGGGGTGGACCTGTTTCCGGGTGATAATGGGCTCACTTAGCGTTACGATCAGTCGTGGTGTGGCCACTCAGCAGAGCTGATGGGAAAAAGAATCGGCTCGTGCTTGAAAGGGGCTTCACGTTTCTCTTTACTCGGGAGATGGTGTCTCCAGACCACGTGACCGGGTGGCCACAGAGGGTGGAGGATGAGGATAAGAAATGTCGCTTGGTTCCCAAATGAGTGCAGGACAGGAAGGAGTGCAGCGTGCGGGGGTTTCAAGCCGTGCTAGGAGAAGCACCTCGTTTCCTCTGGAAACTTCCGTGGACCCTGCAGCCTGCGGTCAGCCCCTCCCAGCCTATGGCGCGGATGCTGCGTCCTCTGCTGCCACCGTGTGGGAGCAAGACGGAACAGCAGCGGCGAGGACGGGCTGGGTCCCAGCTCCACGGGCGAACCTGCTGCCGTTACTGTGGGACTTCTGGGCCTCTTGGGAGTTTGAGAGTGTGTGTGTGTGTGTGTGTGTGTGTGTGTGTGTGTGTGTGTGTGTGTGTAGGACCCCCCCCCAGAAAGACTGTGCTTTCTGACAAGATAAGTGTGGGCCCCAAGATGCCAGGAGCTGGGATGGAGGAGGAGCTGAACCCACAGCCGCCCTCAGTTTCTCTGGAGCTCCATGTGCCTAGCTCCTCACCTCACCACTCCGTGACCATCCCGGAGCCCACCGTGGTAGTGGCTGACACAGCCTTATCCAGCTGGCTGAGGGAGAGGCAGCTTGGCCAGGGCAGCAGGAGCTGGAAGTGTCACTCCTACCCGTGGGCCGTGCTGCGCAGGTTGACTGGGCTGCAGGAGCTGCCTGCAGAGCCAGTGTGAGGCTGTGTTGGGCTCTGGGCCACATCGGATGGGACGGGAGGGACACATGGCTGGGGGTGAAGGGCGGAGGGGGCCAAGGTGGGGTTGGACCAGAGCGCTCACCCCCTGGGGCTCCCCAGCTCCTGGCACCCTGGAAGGGGCTGGGCTGAGGTGGCAGGACCGGGTTCCGGGGGAGCAGCCTGTGGCCCAGGCCTCAGGCCTCGAAGGCAGCGTGGGGAAATGGAGGCCGACTCAGCCGCAGCCCAGAGCCTGGGTGAGGATGGGCCTCACACCCGTGCTGGTGCAGCTCACCGCCCATGTGGGGCCCTGGGCATCTTGAGCTGAGCACGGGGCTCACAGCACCCGGGCCTCAGAGCCTCTCTCCTGCTTTAGTCCCAGGATGTCCCTAAATCTCTGAGACTCACTGGTCGCTGCACTGGCTGCTTCACGTAGGTGATACTTGTGGGGCCTCCAGAGGCTTGAAGCTCAGAGACCAGCGGTGTTGGCCATCGGTGGTGGCACACATACAGGGGACCCCTCTGCAGCGCTGTGCACACAGCCATGATCCTGGGCTTCAGAGTTGGGGCACAGCAGGGGCCCCCAGGTTGTCTTGCTGAAGCAGCAGGTAGAGCAAGGACAAGCACACAGCAGGCCGCTGTGGGGCCAGGATCAAGAAGCCAGACAGAGCAAGGGTGATGTCCAAACACCAGGCACACAGGTGAAGGACCCCAGGTGTGCACCCTGGCCCGTCCACCCCAGGTGCCACACCCACAATTTTGTGTGGCCAGACCCTCCCCTCCTGACAGTGGGCTGTGACTCTTATCTGTCCCCACCTTCAGATCCAGCCCCCTCCCCGCCCCGACCTTAGGAACCCTGGTACCAGCCCTGATGGGCCGTAAGCACTTCTCCCCAGCCACTCCCACCTGGAAGAGTGGACTTTTTCGTCTCTCACTTTTGGGGGCAGGGGTGAGACAGGGTCTCACTATGTAGCCCAGGCTGGTCTTGAACTCGCAGCAATCCTCCTGCTTCAGCCTCCAAAGGGCTGGGATTACAGGCCTGTACCACCACACCTGGCCTTTTACTTTTAATAAATCTTACTGTTGTTTCTCCTTCTGAGCATCCTCAATTCTTTGTTGGGGACACCAAGAACCTGGATGTGACTTCCCAGAGACCCTCTCTGATGACACCAGCAGGCCTGGAGGTGGTGTGGCCAGGAACATCAGGCAGTGCTGGCACCAAGGTGGGTGTGGGGGTGGCTGCAGCTGCCCACAGACTGTGACCTTGGTGGGGTCCAGCTGTGTGGCCTGGGGCACCCCACTGGTTGGGCCAACTGGAGGCCAAGCATGGGGGCCAGGTGACAAGGTCCCTGAGGTCATCTTCTGGGACAGAGCAGGTAGAGGCCGTGGAGCGGCGTGCAGGGTATGGCCTCCCTGGACCTGACCTCAGCTGTGCTGCCTGGCCCTACTGCCTGGTACTGTGGCATTGGTCTGTTCCTCCGAGCTTTGATCCAGGCTTCTTCAGGCCTTGTTCTCCCTGTCTTGGGCAGTGCCCTGACCAGCCTCCTCACACTTTGGTCAGTGGAGACAGTTCTTCCTTCTCTAGGACAGAAAATTATTCCCAAATAGGTATGTTTGCAAATTTAGACAAAACATTTGCATTTCTTTTTACTTTTGTTTTCTGTGTGTGGTACTGGAGATTGAATCCAGGGCTTTTGCACTGAGCTACATCCTCAGCCCTTTTCGTTTTGTTTTGTTTTTTATTTTGTGACAAGCTCTCACTAATTCTCTAAGTTGCCTAGGCTGGGATTGAACTAGGGACCCTCCTGCCTCAGTCTCCAAGAATGCTGGGATTACAGGTGTGTGCCACCACAGCTGGCTTCCCTGTTTGTATTTGAGGTGTTTTTTCTTATTTGAGGAATACTTGCATGTGGTCTCCAAAGACAAGTAACCCTAGAAGGCCCATGCCCACCCGGCCCTCTTTCCCCACACCCTTGCCTCTCAAAGCAGATGGAAGAGAAATTTTGACCCAATCAGCATTCACTATTTACACCTTCATGCCTAAGCCATGGGGTGAACCTCTTTCCCAGTGCTGCCATGGAACCCCGAGCCTGGGCTATGAAGCTGCTCACTGGAAGTGACAGATGACAGACCAAACCACTATGTGGTCCCCTCTGTCACCCAGATGCTCACAAGTCCATACACTTTCATCCTGAAGTGTTTATTTGAATGCAATTGCCCAAGAAGTCGGCTGATAAATCACCTCAGTCTCCAGCATGGATGAGCCGCTAGCGGCATGAGGCACTGCACATGCTTGACCATGGTTTATTCACCTTCTCCCTTCTGCCTTCGTGCCCTGGAGAAAGGACCCACATGGGACCCCAGGATGCATACAGGGCTCTCCTGGCATGGTGTCCCCTCTTGGGTCACTTTCTTGAGATAATTCAATAAAGGGACAGACTCAGGCCAACTCTGGCTCATTGCAGAGCTAGGTGTGCTCCCGCCCCGGACACCATGACAACTTGTGCCCCTGTTCATTTGTGCCCGGTGCTCTCACTCCATGAGGGCACAGATGGCATGTCGCACCCTATGTGGGGCTGGGTCTGAAGGCACCACACATCTCAACAAAGGCAGGGTAAGATGGACCTTATAAGTCATCACAGGTGCAGGGTGCCCTGGAGGTCCCATGAGAAAGAGATGAAGGCCAGGCATGGTTTTGGCCACCTGTAATCCCAGCACTTGGGAGGCTGAGGCAGGAGGATCACTGTGAGTTCAAGGCCAGCCTGGACTACACAGTAAGACTCTATCTCAAAAAAGCAAAAGCAAAAATGAAAGAGAAAAAGAAAAGAGAAAGGGATGAAGGGTGGTAAACAGCAGAGAGAGAAATTCTCCAGGCTAGTGTAATCGGGCAACCTCCAGCAGAAGACCAGTTCAGTAATGTGTGGTCATTCAGTCATGCAGAAGCAGCTGTGCCAAAGTCAGGGAGAATGTGGGGCATGGAGTCGAGAACTTGCTCACCACAGCCCGAAGATCCCATCACTGAACAAGCAAGGACAACACTGCCAGCCCGTGTGACCTCTAGGGCCAGAACTTCTTCCTGAGAAAGCTACAGTAAATAAAAATGTGTCCCTGCTCCTCAGGGAGGCCGTGTCATGAAAGAGAAGTGAGCCTGGGCCACAATCCCACCATCTGTGAGTGGGGATGGGAGGAGTTATGGGCGCTGCGAGGCCCAGGGCACGGGTGACCCGTATAACCCCCACAGCCCACGGCAAGTGGCTCAAGTGACAGAAACCACAGTGCCTGACACGCTGAAGCCGAGTCCCACGAGTCCCTCCCATGGTGTTGTTGGCACAGGTCCAAGGACTAGCCTGCGGGTGCTAACAGGGTGCGTGCCCATTAATCAAGGGTGGGGATGGAGGGATGTTCCTCACCAGGCAAATGTTGAGACCCGGGTGGTGAGGACAGCACAGTCACACGCACAGGCCTCACACGTGTATGCACACATGCATGCACACACGCACAAACACACCGCTGCCCGGATTCTTGACTCCCTTGATCCTCAGCTGCCTCAGTTCCCCAGCGACCCCTTCTCACCCAGCCAGCACCCACAGCTGTCCAACAGACATGGAGCTCTGCTTAAGTCAGTTTTGAAGTGTAGCTTACACATGTCAGCTTTTAACACCAGGCCTCAGATCATTCCCTTAGGAAGAGAGAGGACTTCTTTGGGCTCTAAGTTTTAGGCATTCCGGTCATGGCTGGCGGCCCCTGCGCTCGGCTGTGGTGGCCCTGGCAGGGAGCACAGCACAGAGCAATGAGTGGGCTGGGTCAGCCTGCATGGAGGCCTGGGGAGGACGGGAGCTGAGAGGCTTTGACCCTGTGTCTGTGCTGGCAGGAACCAGCCAGGGTGAAAAGGGCCAAGGCTGCTGGAAGAAGCAGGGCTGGGGGGAGGGCTCAGAATGGAGCCTATAGGGGGAGGGAGGTTTGGAAGGGAGTAAGGCCACGGGGTGGATAATTATGCATTTCAAAAACATGGGCTGACAGGAGTAGGCTAGGATAGAAGTAATAGGAGAGTCCAGGGGCCTGATTAAAGAGAATTTAACCTCTGACCTGAACTGGGACTGGTCCCCCGAAGGGAGATGGATGGAGCACCATGAGGGCCAGGTGAGTGGGAAGAGGGGAGCTGCACTTGGGATTGCGGCTGGGACTGAGCTGCTTTGACAGCGAGACGTGGTCACAGGGCCACTGTGAAATGGCGCAAGGTCAGGCATGTGTTCATCAGATCTGGGGTGAGAATTCACCTGCTTAGGGAAATACCATGGTGACACCAGGACTCGGCCTCATTGTAAATTAATCCTCCCCAAATTAATACATGCATTTAATGCAGTTCTACTTAGAAACTCAATTTCATTTGCTTCTGGATCTGAGCAAAATGGTCTTAAAAATTTATGTGAACTAAAAACACCCACAGAGCAGTGAGATATGCACAAAGCATATTTCGCCTGCCTGGTAGAATGATTGCCCTTGGGGGAGGCGGGAGGGGAAGGGAGCGATTTAAGTCAGAGGCTCCTGTGGATGCTGTGCCTTCGACTACTGCGAGGAGCTCCAGTCTGCACCTGAGTCCAGGAAAGAGAGAAAACCACTCATGGAATCACAAGCAGGACAGCGTCCACTGCCCCCAGAAAAGAGAAAGATGTAATAAATAAAGAAGAATGGTCCAACCCTCTCTGCCTGCTCCCTGTCCCCACCTTCAGCTGACAAACATATGTCCAGGGAGAGGGCACTTCGCTGTTTGTTTTCTCAGCATTGGGGCCCCGTAAGCCCGGGAAAGGCAGACACAAAAGTCTTGGGGGCCAGGGAAGAAAGGCTGCCTTTGAAAGCACCCGGCCAGCCCTGAGGATGCGGTGTGTGGCGTGCTCCGGGGTGTGTTCTGGATGGCGGTCAGTTCCAGCACTTCGGAGCACCCACCTCTTTAGGCTGGATGGACAGAGGCTGTGACACAGGGTGAGTTTCCCGTGGGTCCTCCCCAGCCCCAGCCCCCTGGGGTGTTCTCAGCTTCTGACTTGGCAGTCAGGAGATCCACAACTCGCCCCAACTCACCCCTTTTTCACACCATGCTGTCTTCAGGATCCTTCCACCTTGCAGGGCTTCTGCCTGGAAAATGGTCTGCTCCTTGGTGCGCAGTCACCAGAGTTTTGATCCAAGCTTTCCAAGGTGTCCCGGATGACTGCTTCCGGCTTCTCACATGACCATGCTGTGAGCAGCGTCCCCATGCAAGGTGACCCACCCCACTCCCTGAGAACCTGTCCAGGGTCACTGCCCCCGTGTGCATGAGCTCCTACTTTGCAGAGGTCCCTGCTGGTCCACAATGGCTGCACCTTCCAGACCTCTTCCACTCTGTGTCAGGAGCCAGTGCCAGTGCTGGGCTTGCCCAGCCTTTTGATTTCTGGACTAAAGTGATCTATACTTTGCATTGTCCCAGTAAATTATGTTCTCTCTTCATACATTTGATAACCTTTGCCATTTCTTTTTCTTTTTGTTTACTTCAATCCTTTTGCCTCCTTTTCTAATGGAGTTTTTTATGGCCTGTGTCTAGATGTCCCCCAAAGTCTCAAGTGGTCATAGGTAGGGCTTTTCAGAGGTGGTAGGATCAAAGGTGTGTGATACTGGGATTAAGTGTGTGTTGCTGGGATTATGGGTGTGAGTACTAAATTGGTCCACTGATTGGTTTGGCATAGTTCTGGGTGTGGGTAATGGGAAGGCGCACCCTGTGTGTGGGTGGCACCATCCCAAGTACTGTAGCCTGGATAGAATATAAGAGACAGAGAGAGGGCCACTGTTGTCACTTGCTGCTTGCTGCTTCACTGCTTTGCTGCCTTCCTGCTTTCTGCCCACCATGGACTGTTTCTCCTCTGTGATGCCCCTCTGCCATGCCACCCTGCTTTGGAGCCAGCCAACTATGAACTGAAACCTCTACAAACTATGAGCTGAAATAGACCTTTCCCCCTTTAACTTTCAGTGTCAGGTATTTTGTCTCAGTAATAAGGAAAGTAACTAAGGCAGAGTTATAATCTCTTTTCTAGTGTATTTATGGTTAATTATATCTGTATCTGTGTACTTGATGCTGTGTATCAGTCCCTTTTCACTTCTAGATACTGGAACTATCTTGCTTGAATCTGCTAACTACCTGTTACCTTGGTCTCAAGTGTCTCATGGAGCAGGAATCCTTGATTTTGATCCAATTTATCCATGTTGTCTGATGATTTTTACTTTGGAGCTGGTTTAAGAAGTTCTCTCCCAGTGGATGCCACAATTGCCCAACTCATTCTCCATGTGTCAATTGCCCAAGAAGGTGCTTTTAGGGGAATCCTTTCCCCTGGAGCTGCTCCTCTGCTAAGTGACTGTTAATGCTTCTTGGAAGCTGTCTTTTGCTCCAGATGAGGCCCTCCAGAGACATCCACAGGGAGCCAGATGCAACTGCCCAGTCACTCTCTCACTCTTTCAGGTGACCCAGAGTAAACTTTGCTAAACCATCACAGCCCTAAATTCTCCTCCCAGGACGAGTTTCTGCCTGGCATTTCTGAACAAGTGATGCAGGAAGTGTGAGCTTGAACTGAGCATGCTCAGGAGTGTGCCTATCTTTTGGGAGATGACTGGCTTCCCAGAAGAACCCCTTACTTTCTCTGTCCAGGGAGATGCTGCCCTGGGAATGATCCCCAGTACTGTCCTACAGCTGCATGTTTTAAACCTCTCTTCTTTCTTTCCTCTCCTGGTTGTGGCTATCAGGTTTTCTCTCAAGAAGCGAGCCCATTGCGTTTGGCTATGTGTTCACTTACAGTTTTACTTTCCACTTTGAGGTCTTTAATCCTTCTGGAAGTGACCTTTGTATATGGCAGCTATGGAGAAAAATAAAACTGGACCCCTACTATCACCATCTACAAAGGGGGATGTGATTTCATTTGTAGATTAATTCAGAGATAGTTGATATCTTTGTAGTAATAAACCACCTCATTTAAGAACACTAAATGACAGTTTTTCAGGTCTTAAAAATACCATTTAAAAACTTCCTCCCTGGCCAGGGATTTAGCTCAGTGGTTCCAGTGCCTGCCTTGCAAGTGCAAGGTCCTGAGTTCAATCCCTGGTGCCAAAAAAAAAAAAAAAAAACAACTTCCTCTAGACTTTTATGTATTCTTTGGTAAGGCAGTTCCTAGACACTATCCATTTTGTCACTGACATAAATGGTATCTCATCTATTTTGTTTATTGTTTTTTCTAACTGGGGTAGAGAAGTGCTGTTGAGTTTTGTATCCCCAGCCTTGCTGAATTTCTATTAGATTTAAAAGTTTGTATTTTAATTTTTAAATCTATGACATATGTATAAGATGTCATGTATGTATATGAATGATATATAATAAAATGAGTATGTAAAAAAAGAAATGCATGTTTATCTATTTATAGACACAAGGACAGTTTTATCTCTTCTCCTTTGCCCCTGACACCTCTGATGTCTGCTTATTTCCTCATAGTTTCAACCAGCCCTCCCATGCTGTAGTAAACACTGCAAGGACCGCCCGCACTCCTGCAAGGTCCTCCTTCTTAAGAGAATGTGTCTAAAGGTACTTTATGGATGCTGTTTGGTATATAACCTTTATGAAGGTAAGGAAGTTCCCTTCTAGGCTTAATTTGTCAAGGAGTCTTGGGGCTGGGGCTGGGGCTGGCACTCAGTGTAGAAGGCTTGCTTGGCATGCACAAAGCTCTGGGTTTGATCTCCAGCACTGCAAAAGAAAAGTCTTTTTATTATTGTTATTGTTGCTGTAATTGTTGTTATCATATAAATAAGTGTTAATGTCATCAATGACTTCTCTGCATCTATTGAGATAATCATAAGGATTTTCTCCTTTAATATATCACTAGTGACATTAATGTTTTCTACTGCTGAATCATTCTTATGTTCCTGGGATAAACCCTACCTTGTTAAAGTGTATATATTTTGACACATTTATAATCTACTTGCTAATATTTTATTTAGGCTTTTCCATTTACATTTGTAAGTACTATGAGCTCCTTTCTTTTTTTCTCTTCCTTTCTCTTCAAGTCCAGTTTAGTAATCCACATCACAGCAGCCTCTTGTATTATCCATGTTTTGTTGTTGTAAAAAAATACCTGGGCCTAGGTGCTATATAAAGAAAGCTGCCTCCTTCTGTCCCTAGCTGTGTCACAAGGTGGCACATGACACTATGGTAGGAGCCCCTGCAAGAGGTGAGAGGTCACATGGTGAGACAGGAAGCCAGAAGGATTCAGGGCCAGTGCTGCTCTTTTTACAGCAACCCATCTCAAGGGAAGTAATTTCAGTCCCTTGAGAACTGCATGAATCCCTTCCTTGGGCAGTGCCCCTGTGACCTCATGACCTTCCTCTGGGCCCACCTCATAAAGCTTCCACCCCGCAACATTACCATGGTGGGGACCAAGGTTCCAACATATGGCCCTTTGGGGACACATTCAAGCCATATTCAAACCACAGCACATTGCAAAATGAGCCGAGCAGTTTTTACTCTTTTTCTGATGTTCTGAGACAACTGGAATATAATAGGAATTAACTGCCCCTTGAGAGTTGGGTAGAAATTATTCATGAAATGATCTGGGGAGAGGGTGAATGTTAGATTTCAATTTATCAATCATTGTCTTATTCAAATTTTCTATTTGTTTTTGTGCCAATTTTTGTATTTTCTCTTTTCCCAGAAATTTATTCATATCTTTTTGCCTTTCTAATTTATTTACAAAAAACTATTTATTATACTCTTTTATTATTGGAAAAGGCCTGTTGTGTCCAAAATGAATTCTTCTTCACTCTGCATTTACTTTCTATTCTCTCTCTCTTCTCTTCTCCCTCACCTCCCTCTGATTTCACTACCACCAGACTTACTGTCCTGTTTCATTGATTTCTCATCTTAACTATTTCCTCCCTTGTTGCTCTTTTTCTTGATTTAAATGTTTATTTCATCTTTTCTATATTTTTGGTTCCTAGTAATTTTATATAAAATACAGTAATAACTTTCTCATTAAACATTGATTGACCACATCAGCAGTTTGTAAAGATTTAACACTTTTCAGATTTCTTTTTTTGAACCAAAGGTTATTTAGTAAAATGTGATTTCATGCAAGAGAAACTACCAACAGAACTAAGAGACAACCTACAATATGGGAAGAAATTTTTAGCAGCTGTACCTCAGACAAAGGTCTACTATCTAGAATATATAAAGAATTGAAAAAAATCAGACCCCCCAAATTCAAAGACCCAATTCAAAAATGGGCATCCAAAATGAACAGACATTTCTCAGACAAAGAAGTAAAAACAGCAAATAAATATATCAAAAAATGTTCAACATCACTGGTCAGTTGAGAGATGCAGATGAAAACAACACTGAGATTCCACCTCACCCCAGAAAGAATGGCTGCTATCAAGAAATCAACCAATAACAAATGATGGCAGTGGTGTGGGGAGAAAGGAACCCTTCTCCATTGTTGATGGGAGTGCAGACTGGTGCAACCACTGTGGAAATCAGTATGGAGATACCTCAAAGAACTAGGACTAGAGGCCCCATTTGACCCAGCTATTCCCCTGCTGGGTATCTTCCCAAAAGAATTAAAAGAATTGCACCACAGCGATATATGCACACCTATGTTTATAGCAGCACAGTTTGTAATAGCTAAGGTTTGGAAACAGCCCAAGTGCCCATCCACTGGGAACTGGATAAAGAAGATGTGTTTTTTTAAAAAATAAAATGGAGTACTACTCAGCCATAACGAATGAGAAACTAGAGTCATTTATAGCTAAATGGATGCATATTGAGGCCATACTTTTAAGTGAAATAAATAGGACATGCATGTATAAATACTGAATAGTATCTCTAGTGTGAGAAACTGAGAGTGTAAATAAGGATGAAAATGATTAAAATGAATAATTGATAATTTCAAATAGGAAAAGGTCCAAAGAGGTAGGGGTGGTGGGAGGGGAAGGGGAAAGGGAAGAATGGAAAGGAAAAATTATGAGGAAAAAAAAAAAGATGGAAACAAAGTCTTTGTAAATAGGGAGGGGTGGAGGGGGTTAAGGGCACATAGGTAATGAGGGAAAAATAAGAACCAAGATCCATTATGTTCAGGTACAAACACCCAATGATAAATGTAAATGTATTGTATACCTAAAATGTACCAATTAATATATAAATAATAAAAAACAAAACAAAACAAAATACCCAGCCTCAGGTGTTTTGTTATAGCAATACAAAATGGGCTAAGACAGATGCCATGATTTTAGGTTTACCATGTTGTATCTTGAAAATAACAATTACAATTTTTAAAAAGTGCTTTATATCCCTTTCTGCATGAAAACTTCCTGACTCTTAAATATTTATTAAATTAAATTTATAAAATAAGAATAATAAATGCAGAATATTAGTTTTCAGGTGGTTGCACATGGATTACTTCATTTGATGCTAAAAATTGAGTAAAGTGCCCAGAGAAGTTGTTATTGTTCTGAGAAGTTAGCTGACCAACCTAAAGTAACAGCACTTTGCAGGGAGAGCCAGAAGTGGAACTGAGATTTTTTTCTAACTCCGGTGGAAGTGAGTTTGGTGCCTGACTTTTTCCCAGGGAAGCATGATGGAAACAGCACTTTTCCTTCTCTCCCAACAGCAGTCAATGCAACCCTCATAGTGGCTTGGACTTGAATTAAAATGGTAACAGAAAGCAAAAGAAAGCAAGTTTAATAGAGAACTGATCTTAAAGTTAACTTTTCAGAGTGAAATATTATATACCATTTACTATATGGTCTACATAATTGTCGATATAAGTGGTTCAGAGTTATCAAGCATAAAAGAAGGAAAGAACAATTGAGCCGAAAGGCATAGTGAACAAAAAGACACAGAAATAAGAGAGAATGGAGTGCTTCATGGGAAGAGTGCAGGAGTCTGCAGCTACAACAAAGGATGATGAGTTTGAGGAGAAAAACTGGGATAAGGCTAAGAAGCAGATAGGCTAGGATTCTGAAAACACTGGAAGGAGTGTTTGAATTTCACTTTTCAAGTCACTACAGGAGTTTGAATTTGACTTTTCAAAACTTCTTTGTCAAATAATATGCAAAGAAATTTTTTTTTTGGTACCGGGGATTGAACTCAGGACCTTGCACTTGCAAGGCAGGCGCTGGAACCACTGAGCTAAATCCCCGGCTATGCAAAGAAATTTTTAACTGTTAACTGTGTTGCAATTATATGATTTTTATTTCTTATCATGGTGTTAGTGAGTTTCAGTTCATTTTATTAAAGTAATGCATTTTGTGCATAACTGGTCACATATGGTTTAAAAAAAATAAAATGTGATTTCATTTCTGGACACATGGGACTTGGAGAGGAATCTTTTCATTATTAAGTTCTAATTTTATTACTTTATTACTGTCAAGATTTGGTGACTCAGTGGAACGAGGTAAGGCTTCCTTTCAATGGCCATAAATGGCCCCAAGTCTTTGCCAGTATTTCACATGTGTTCAGAGAGACTTCTCTGAATTTTGATTCTCTGTGTTCGTGTGTGTGTGTGTGTGTGTGTGTGTGTGTGTGTGTGTGTGTAGGATTGTAATGGTCTAGGTATTTCAAATAGCTAAAATTTATTGATTGAATTATTAAGCTGTTTTAGGTCAAACTTATTATAACCAAAGGGCCAGCTAAGGAGTATCATGATTTGATGTGTTTTCCCTACCATAGTGTGTGTCAGGAGTGGGGTAAAAAAGTAGTAAAGTGGGAAGGATAATAAATTAGGATTTAGAGAATGTCAGAAAGGATGATGTCTGTATTAGTCAGAGTTCTTCAGGGAAACAGAATGAATAGAGTGTGTGTGTATACATATGCACATACACATACATATGCACATACACGTGCACATACATATATACACACCTATACATAAACATACACAGGAATATACCCACACACCTCTACACAAATACACATATGTGTACACATGTACACACATACACACACCTACACATGTGTGTACACACGTATACAAACAGCCACACACAATATATACATACAAAGGCACAACCTATATATGCATACACTTACACACATGCATGCACATACATGTATGTGTGCATGTGTGTGGACACACCTACACAATGCATGCACAAACACATATGCACACACCTCAATACACATATGTGTATACATGCACACACATATACACACCCTCACATATACATATGTATATACACAAGCACATATACACACACATATATACATATTCAGATGCATGTACACATGCATACACACATACACATACATATACTTTCACATAAACATATTCAGTCATGTGTCACCTAATATTTCAGTCAACAGTGGCCCAAATATATGCTCCTATGTGCCAGATAGTACCCCATAAAGCCTGGGTTCTATGATCTAGGCTTGTGTGAGAACATCAGTGACAAAATCACTTAGTGATGCAGTTCTCAGTACATACCCCCATCATTATTTGATGCATGACTGTGCATGCATGTGAGTGCACATGAGCACATGTATGTTATTTAGAAGGAATTAGCTCATGCAACTATGGAGGCCAACAAGTCCCAAGATCTGCAGAGTGAGTTGGTGAGCTGGGGCCCAGGAGGGCTGATGGTGGTGCTCCAGTCTAAATGCCAGCAGTGTCATACCCCAGGAGGAGATGATCCAGTTCAAGTCCAAAGGAAGGAAATAAGCCAGTGCCCCAGTCCAGAGGTTGCCAGGCAGGAAGAATTCCTTGCACTTGGGGAAAGGTCTGCAAAAACTGATGGGATGAGACCCACCCACCTTAAGGAGGCCATGTACCATCAATGGCATCTGAAACGCCCTCACGGAATCACCCCGGACAGTGCTTGGTCAAATCCCTGGGCACCCCATAGCCCGGTCAAGGTGACATATACCATCTGTTGTCCAAGCACAAGTGGAAAAACCTGCTTGAGAGAGGTGGAAGAACACTTAGCCTGTCATAGCAGAAGAGAAGGGGGACTGGAGTTGGAACAGGAAGTTTGAGATTTGTCAATGGGATATTAAAGAAATATTTGGTTTTCTTCCTGTGTTCCTGGCACGTGGGTCCTTGAACACTTGGAATCCCCTATGTGACAAAGTGTCTTCTGTATGCTAATGAGATGACTGGTGACTGGGGTCCCCTGGCAGCTTCAGGCTGGTGCTGCTCCCAGGAAGACCACAGCCTATGTGGAGGGTTGGTGTTTTCAGCCCCATCCCCTGACTTTGGGGGGTGGAGGAGGGGCTAGAGATTGACTTCAATCATTCACACTCCATGATGTTGATCAATCGTGTCTATATCATGGGCCTCCATAACACCCTAAACCACAGGATCTGGGGAGCTCCCCGGCTGGTGAACACATGGAAGTGCTGCTAGGGTGCTGTACCCCCAAAAGGGCACAGGAGCTCCTGGCCCCTCTACAATACCGCTCCTGCTGCATCTGTACCATCTGGGTAGAGATCCTTCGTAACAAACCATTCACAGCAAGGAAAGCACATCCTCAGTTCTGAACCACACTAAATTATCCAACCTGAGGGGGCCTGATGAACCCCAGATTTGTAGTTAGCCATGCAGAGGCGTGGGAGTCTGGGCCCCCTATTTGTGGCTGGCATCTGAAGGAAGGTTCTGAGTCAGACCCTGAGGCCTGGGGAGTGCGGGGCTGACTGTGGGTAGCTGGTGTGGGACTGAACTGAAGTCCTGGGTATGTGATTGGAGTTAGAGAATCAGAGCTCCTGTGAGGAGTAGAAAACCCCTCAGGGACTTCTAAGGACTGTTGTTTTCTCTGTGAAGTAAGAGGTGAAATGAGAACATGGTTCAATACTACAAGAAAAAACATATAAATATTAAAAGGAGGAAACAAAGCTCTATTTTAGCAAGACAGGGTGATATGAAGTCTGACTGGGGAAGTCTGAACCAGACCACCAACATCACTGTTTTACTAACAAGTGACCTTGGAAAGTGACTTAGCCACACTCTGGCTCCGTTTCCTCCTCTGTCATGTGGTGGGGAACAGTGGGGCCTGCCTTGGGGTTCCCACGAGGGCCAAATGGAGGATCCCTGCAGCTCTTTAGTGCTCATTAATTAATTTTTAAAGGAAATAATAAAATAATAATTAACTTTTAATTTTATTATTTCCATTTTTAATTGACAAATAAAAACTAGATCTACACCATCATTAATCAGGAAGAAAATAACCTGGATGAGCCTCCAACCACAAACATTTAAAATGCTGGGGAAAAATACCTAAAAAAGTAACCTTAAAATTCATAAGGAAGAGTAAGGCCCATGAAATGGATTAAGCAGGGGGAGGTGTTCTCTACCAGACATGTAGACTTAGGGGAAATTACAGTCACAGCAACAGTTTGGCATCAGGGTAGGAATTTTTAAAAACTTGAAGTGGAATAGGTGCTGCCAAACAGCCGAAGCTGTAAGAGAAAATTCGACACCACTGTTAGTCATTTCCCACTGCTGGGACTGAGTACCTGACACTCACACCTTGAAGGGGAACAGGTTGCTCTTGGCTCTGTTTCTTCCTTGGTTGGTTGGTTTGGAGGTAGAAATGGCCTGGGGGAAGGGTGTGGTGGGGAAAGCAGCTCACTCCCAGCAGCAAGGAAGCAGAGAGACCTGAAGAGCCAGGGTGGGAGATGCACCCCGCAGAGGTGGCCCCAGGACCCACCCCCTCCAGCCCAGCCCACCTCCTAACAGCAGCTGCAGCTGTGAAGTCCTCTAGCTTCTCGTCCTCTAATCCCCCACTCTGGACACATGGCTTTTGGGGACCTTCATGAATCTGTACCATAAAACCACCGTAATGGATTGCTGGAGAGCCCACCCACGGTTACATAAGTGGTACTGGGAAACTGGTTATTTACATGAAAATTTGAAAAGTAATTCCTATATCATGCAATACATCAGAAGAAATTACAAATGGACCAAGTACCCACATTTGGAAAGAAGCATGTTTAACTTGGGGGTGGGGAGTTGGTGAGAAAATGTCTGGTATTTAGGTTGGGAAGGACTTTTTGAGCAAATTATAAGGAATAAGAGTCATGGCCAAGCATGGTGGTGCACGCCTGTAATCCCAACACTGTAGGTTTTTTTTTTTGCGGTGCTGGTAATGGAACTCAAGACCTTGTGCCTGCAAAGCACTTTAGGAGGTTGAGGCAGGAGGATTGAAAAGTTTGAGCCCAGCCTGGGCAACTTAATGAGACACTGTATCAAAATTAAAAATTAAAAAATGGTTGGGAATGTAGCTCAGTGCAAAGGTCCCGGGTTCAACCCCCAAAACAGCTAAAAAAAAAAAAAAAGAACTTATTCATTAGCTTTACTACATTAAAAGTAAAGCCCTTAGATGATGAACGATGCCATAGACAAAGCAGACAGTGATGTCACGATGGGAAAAGTGGAGACTCAGCATCTAGCTTGTGAAAAGATGAGAATTTGAATAGGAAAATGAACCCGAAATTCAGAGGAAATGAAATGTAAACGGCAAACATATGAAAACATGATGAATCCCATCAAGAATAAGGAAGTGCATTTTTCAACGATGCCAAGGTGCCGTCCCAGACCCATCACCTTTGAAAACAGTACAGAGGGTGATAGTAAACAGCGCTGGCGGGGACGTGGACCCACAGGAACTCCACCCACAGCTGGTGGGAGGGTAAACGTCAAAGGACACCTGGGTATCGCCTTGTAGAGTTGAAAGTTCACAAACTCCATGACCAAGAAATGCCACACCTCAATATCCAGCCCAGAGAACTCTCACGAATGTGTAGAAGAAATGCACAGGAGGCTGGTGGAGGGGTTGACGGGAGGGCAGGTGACTGGGGGAAAAAATAAGAACCAAGATATATCATGTAAAGTTACAAATTCCTAGTGATGAATGTAACTGTATTGTATACCTAAAATGTACCAATAAACTTAATGAAAAAAATAATAGCAACCATACAGAAACAACCTAAATGTCCATTAACAAACTGGATACAAAATCAGTAAGTAGCATATTCAGACAGCAGTGAACATAAGTGAAACATTTCAACACAGATAAATTTCAAAGCCTAATCCCCGTAGGAAGAAGCAAGTCACAAAACAAGATTTACAGGATGATAAGACAAAGTTTAATGCATGCAAAACAATTCCACAGATTAATTACAGACATGCATATTTAGTAAAAAATATAAAACTGAATAACTGATAGTGAAGGAAGGCAGGAGGAAAGGGATTAGAGAGGCGCAGAACGAGAGGCCAAATGAACATCTTTCTAAAAATCTTGAATAAATTGTAGTGTAATACCAAGTTTGCTAAATTTGCCAAATGATAGTTGTAGGTATTCATTATCTTTTTCTCATCACTTTTCAGTGTTTTGAGATATTTTGTAATTAAAAAGAAAATAGGCAAACAAATCACAAATTCTAGGCTCTAGGAAAGGAACCACAAAATAGCAAAGAAAGAAGGAAAAAATTTGTAAATTTAAAAGCAGAAATTACTCTTATATTTTTAAATTTTCATCAGTGTTTGTCAATAAAACCCAACACCTGCTTTTTTAAAAGACATAAAATTGGCCATGGGCCAATCTTTGAAAGAGGGAGACAGGGAGACAATGGGGAAGGAGGAGCACACAAATTCGTATCAGGAAGAAATGGAATTTAATTTAAGATGATTTTTTTAAAAATTGTAAGAACAAGGGTCAGGGATTTAACTCAGTGGTATTGCTGCCTGCCTCACAAGTGCAAGGTCCTGAGTTAGATCCCCAGTACCAAAAAAACCCCAAAACAAACAAAAAACCCCCAAAACAAAATCATAAGAACAAGCCATACATTATTATTATCATTACACTTTAAGTGCTTAATGAAATGGACAACTTTCTAGAAAACTGTAAATAACCCAAATCAGACCAAGAACAAAACAGACAATTGGAAAAGCTCAGTGAGTTTAAAATAAACTAAAAGTGTCACCAAAAATCCATTCCTGAAGTATGGCCAGGACAAGATGGGTTTGTGGACAAACCCTGTGCCATCGCTCAGGCAGCGTGTGTGGGAGTCTGGGAAATACGGGACCCCCCTTGACATCAGCCGTGACTGACTGCACGGCCACCCTCGCCCTGGCCCCCAGCGCCTTCCACACACACCCAAGGGCCGAGAGAGTTGGGCTGGGGACAGGAAGCTCACTTCCCAACCCCCAAGCAGTTCGGGCCCTGTGACAGTTCAGACAGCAGAACCGTGCTGGGAGCCTCAGGGCAAGGTACCGATTTTCTTGCTAAAGGGAGGGGACAGTCTGGTGGCTACCCTGTCCCTCCTGTCCTGGGCTGATGCCTGGTGCCATGAATGGAGGCCAAGGAACCCAGAGCTGATGGCCTGGGCCCACAGGGATGGCTGAGCCACCTGCCTCGATGCTTCCGGACACCACGCCCTGGGAAAGTGTTACTGTTTGTCAATTTGTTACTGACAGTTGAGTTGTTTCTAAAATAAACACAAAGCTGATATAAAACCCAGTCAAGGACAGCATAACAAGGCAAAGTTACAGCCAATCTCATGTATACACAGAAGAAAATCATCTCAAATAAAATATTAGCCAGTCGAAGCTGACAGTGCCTTAAAAGAAAATGCCAAGTAGAGTTCATCCAGGAATGTAAAGATAAGTTCATGTTAGAAAAGTTAATGGTGCTATTCGCTTCATCAATAGGAGAAAAGCCTAGATTCATCTCAGTAGGTATTGAAAAAATTTTAATGAAATTTAAAAAAATTCCTAGTAAAGATTCACAGTGAACCAAGTACAGACATCATGTTCTAACGGAATCTACTTTTACTAGAGATCCAAAGCAAACATCTTGCTCAGGGAGAATGTGGGAGAAATTCCCAGTGAGGCAGGAACACAGACCAGAACATCTCTTGCTGCTACTTCTTAGGAAAAGAAGAAAAAATAATGGGCATACATCTTGTAAAAAGAGAAATAACTGTCATTATTTGTAGGCAATAAAGTCATCTATCTAGAAAATCTATGGGATTCTATAAAGAAACAACCTTTCCATGGCCTCCTTTTCACAGCTGTAAGTTAGAGACACAATTAGCACACACCGAGTAGGGTTGTTACGGCTGTTAATTAGGATCCACGCATGTACAGAACCCAGAATGGGGCCTGCACACGGTGGGCACTAATAAGGTCCAAGACCAACACACAAAAGTCAAACATTCCTATAGTGCAGTAGTAACCACCTAGAAACTGAGGGAAAAATTCATTCATAATAGCAAACCTACGATAACCCTAGAAATAAACCCAACCAAAGGTGCGATTTCTTAGGTAGCAGATGTAAGACTCCATGAAGGGGCTGCTATGGTCCAAATGGTTGTGTTTCTCCAAAATTCATATGCTGAGGTCCAGTCACCAAGGTGGTGGCTTTGGAGGTGAGGCCTGTGGGAGGTGATTAGAGCGTGAGCAGGAAGTGGCATGAACAGGACTGCGCTCTCATCAAAGAGACCCTGACAGCAGCCTGACCCCTTTCAGCACCAGGTGAGGACACAGGGGAACCAGAAGGCCTTCACCTGCACCAGCAC